>NC_056663.1:35209823-35874646 GCF_018350195.1 Panthera tigris
AAACCAGCTTCGAAGCAAAGATGACAGATTGAATACGTACATGTAATTTATCTCCCTCACAAATCCCACAAAAACACAATAAAGTGATTTTTTTTTTTTTTAAGGCATAGATCTACAAATTCAGGGAGGATAGAGACATCAACAACATTTGGGAATTGGAATGCAGTTGCATGCAGTAACTGACTTAGTTCCAGGAAAGCCAGATCCCAAACTGGCATTTAGGAAAACCACAAGCCATCATGACTTACATCACAGAATCCTCAAAGGGTCAGTAATCGGTGGCACTGGGTACTTCCAGAAGTGGGGTGAAGCCGAGCGCTCGGATCAGAAGAACTGGTTGAAAGCTGTTTCTGAGTAAGTTTAGAGCCCTGCCATCTCCTCTCCAACTTCGGTGTCCCTGGGAGACTGTCCCTGCCTCACCCTAGCAAAAGAATGAAGGGGCCCCACCCCTTGGAGAGTATGAGACAGGGAGTTCCTATACTAGGCACACAAAGGTGGATTTACTATGTAAAAACTATTTAATACAATTTAAGCTTCAGGGCCCCTTGCTGGCATGGACCTTGTCCAAGACCCAGAAGGAACCTTAGCTGTGTGTTCACATGATCCTCTGTTTTTGCAAACATCAACAATGTGTTTATACTGCATTCAGTTAAGAAAACGTCTGCCTTCACTTCCTCCTTTTGCTACTTGATACTACCCCTCATGTCAGGCAGCTTTGGAGTAGCCTAGGCCTTTTGGGATGCGACTGGAGGGTTGAATTGGAAATATGCTGTTTTAGCTGCAGTTTGTAGACATTTTTTGAAAACTTTGATAAAACCGTGAGAAATTTCAGGTTCCTGAATTGGAAATATACAGAGGGCACCTCTTTTGGTGATCTTTAAATGTATTTAAAAACTAAGGGAAAGGGGTGCCTGGCTGGTTCAGTCAGTAGAACATGCGACTTGATCTCGGGGTTATGAATTCAAATCCCACATTGGATGTAGAGCTTAATTAAAAAAAAAAAAAGTTGTATGTCTTTCACAGTGTTATATAGATCCATTGTATCTCAATAAAGCTGGGGAAAAAATTTTAAAGAAGAAAAAAACTAAGGGAAAAGTTGGGTAAAAAATAACACAAAACAAAAGTGACACAGGTGAGCAGTTAAATCAAGAGATATTCTGAAATCAAAGTGCAACAAAACATTTTCAAATTGTACTCAAACCTAGTCATTCATTAAGAGAATGAGATCAGGGGTTTGCCTGGGTGGCTCAGTCGGTTAAGCATCCGACTTCAGCTCAGGTCATGATCTCGCAGCCCGTGAATTCAAGCGCCGCATCAGGTTCTGTGCTAACAGCTCAGAGCCTGGAGCCTGCTTCGGATTCTGTGTCTCCCTCCCTCTCCGCCCCTCCCTCATTTGCACTCTGTCTCTCTTTGTCTCTCAAAAATAAATAAACGTTTAAAAAAAATTTTTTAAGAATATTTCTTAAAAAAGAATGAGATCAGTTTTAAAGAGGAGCGATGGTTTGATAATCTAGTTAATAAAGAGGCGCAAATCATTAGAACACATTGATAAAACAATTTAAAGTTCTTAACACGAAAGATAACGAAGATGACAAAACTCATGATGGGCCCTCCGCCAGCGACATCAGGAACAGAGAAGCTGGTTACCCCCATTAATTCAGAGAGTGGTTAAGAGTAGTCATTATACAAGAAACCTTGAAATGTGTCCTGAAATCTTACAGTTTATTTATGAAGGAAACGAGATTTTCCTAAGTTTTACAGCAAAATTTTTATTATATTTATATATTACTGGTAAGCTGGAAAAAAAAGCTTTTCTGAACTGTCAATGATAGAAAACAAGTTTCAGTCAACCATACTAGAGGAAAGGCTGAATTACCTTTCTTTTCTCTACGAAAATGATGTTACCCACTCGGTGTCACATGAAGAGGCAATCATAGACTACGCAGCCAAAAAATGCAGGGAAATGAATACAGAGGTGTGTCAGGCAGACGATTAATAAAAATTTTAGGTTATTCTTGATTTTTTGATTTCATGTTATTTGTCAGCTTTTATAACTTGTAATTTATTATGTTCTTTTCTCTGTCTAAATAAACACTTTCATGCCAATTTTAATATTTTTTAATGTTTTTAAAAGATTTTATTTTTAAGTAATCTCTACATACAGCCTGGGGCCCAAACTCACAACCCTGAGATCAGGAGTCCCACGCTCCACAAACTGAGCCATCTAGGGGCCCCATCCAATTTTGATATTTGTAAATTCATTTTCTTTTTCTTTAAAAGGCATACAAAATCATATAAGCTTCGGGCCCACAAAACACAGATCCACTGTAAGCCCAGCTGAGGGCAGGACTACCATCCTGAAGGCAGGAGGGTGAAGTGAAGAAATGCGTGGGGAGTGCCAAGACAACCCTTCCCCTCCCCCATGGCACCTGCACGCATGGCATGTGCTCGAGTGACCTCTTCTACTCACTGAGCTCTCGGAACAACTCTGCTGGGCCTTTACTCCCATGGCGAGAGACTGAAAAATTCTCTAGGAAATCTTACCTGCCCAGGAGTACAGATACTGACATCAGGGGCTCCCCACAACACTGCTCAGCCAGGTCACTGCACACAGTACGCAGACAATATCTGAGCGCTCACAGCTTCTGATCAGCTGTCTTGTCTCCAGTCCCGTATGTGAGCAGACACCCAAGATTACCACACTCCCAAGGGGAGTGTTTAGTGTGAAAAATGGAGGCAAAAGCAGAAAACAACTTGAGGGGAAACTGAGACTGAAGGAAGAAAGAAGAAACTTTTTGTAAATCTGTCTATTAAGATCATCAGAGAGAGATGGGGCGTCTGGGTGGCTCAGTCGGTTGAGCGTCCGACTTTGGCTCAGGTCATGATCTCGCGGTCTGTGAGTTCGAACCCCCCGTCAGGCTCTGTGCTGACAGCTCAGAGCCTGGAGCCTGCTTTGGATTCTGTGTCTCCCTCGCTCTCTGCCCCTCCCCCGCTCATGCCCTGTCTCTCTCTGTCTCTCAAAAATAAAGAAACATTAAAAAAGAATTTTTTTAAAGATCATCAGAGAGAGAAGCCATCCATGAAATAAAACAAGATACCATAAAAAAAAAAGGACATCCTGAAAAGTAAAAAGACCTCTCAGAAATTAAAAATACGATAGCAGAAATGAAAAACTTTACAAGTATTAGAAGATACGAAATGTTGAAAAATAAAGAAACTGGAGAAGCAACCAAGGTGGGTCAGCACTGGAATTACAAGAATTTCAGAAATAAATGGGGCACCTGGGTGGCTCAGTTGGTTAAGCATCCAAGTTCGGCTCAGATCATGATCTCATTGTTCATGGGTTCCAGCCCCGCACTGGGCTCTGTGCTGACAGCTCGGAGCCTGGAGCCTGCTTCAGATTCTGTTCCTCTCTCTCTCTCTCTGTTCCTCCCATGCTTGCTCTCTCTCTCTCTCCTTCAAAATAAATAAAATTTAAAAATTTTAAAAAAATGAATTTCAGAAATGAGAAACAGAGAAAATGGGGGAAGACACGAGCCACAACAAAGTTTTTTTAAGCCCAGAACGAAAGATTACAAATTGCCAAATTGAAAGAATTTGGTGCGTATCCCAGCACAGTGAGTGCAATTAGACCCACGAGGTACATCACTGTGAAAGTTTATACCACCAGGGACAAACATGATTCAAGAAGCTTGCATGAAGAATGGGTAGGTTGCCTACAAAGGATAGAAATCGGAGTGCTTTAGACTTCACCACAATAGCACTGGGAAATGAGAAGCCAGGGAAGCAAAGTCTGTGAGATTCTGAAAGAAATGAAGTCCAACCTACATTCTATACCCAGTCAGACTAACTGGTGTGAGTCAGGGCAAAGAGGTTTTGGTTATGCAAAGTCTCAAAAGGTGATCTCACACACACTTTTACTCTGCCCAAACGAGGAGTAAACCAGCAAAGAGGAAGACCCGGATTCCAGGTGTCAGAATTCCTATAGGAGGCAGGAGAAGGGCGAGCCTGGGCCTCCGGCTCTACACCAGGGGCCGAGGCGACCCGTCCTGACCGGAGCAGCTTGGAGGCTGCCTCGGACACCGCTTCAAGAAGTGAATACCTGACACGAGTGAATGTATTAAGAGTAAATTTAGACAGTAAATACATAGAAAATTCAGCACGTGAAAGAAAAAATGACAATTTTAGGAGCAAAAGCATGCAGTGTTATTAGTTACGTATTGCTGTGTAACAAATTCCCCCACAACTTAGCGTCTCCAAACAACAGTACCAGTTTCTACAGGTCAGGAATTTGGGAGTGGCCTAGCTGCGAGGCTTGGCTTGGAACTCTGCAGCTTCTGAAGGTTTGGCTGAGGCTGAAAAATCTGCTGGCTGCCACATGCAGGAAGGACAAGAAATCACATTATTCTCCCAACAGTTTACTTATTGATCTGACCAAATCACGTAACTGCATCGAGAAGAAGAGGAGATTCGGATGTGCCTTTGTGTAACAGGTAGAAGCCTGCAAGAGCTTGGTCAGTTGGTTGGTTTCGTTAAATCTTCCCCTTGCAAAAGAAAAAGTCAGCAGCTAGTGCCTAAAACCTAACCAGAGATAGAAATAGACGCATTTTTATTTAGAGATGCAAAGGTACATGCCAAAAAACCCAGCAGAGTCGAAAAGTGCTTGTCTTGGGCAAGTGAGATTAGGGCAGGGGGAGGGAGGGTAGGACCTCATGTTTCACTTAACAAACCTTGTTGTCCTATTAAACCATGCACACGTGTAACTTTGATAAAAGCAAACTCAGATTAATTGCACAAAAGGGAAAGGCAAACGCTAAGCCAGAAAAAAAATCCTGATAAACAGGCCAAAGGGCTAGTGGTAAAATGTAAACCATTTCAATCTTTTAAAAAATGTAAACTGTCTCAATCTGCCTCCAGGGCAATTTGGCAAATGTATCAAAGCCTTAGACATGTATATATCCTTTGACCCAGCGATTCCAATTCTAAGAACTTATCCTATGTGACTAATCCTTGATGTACACAAAGATTTAGCTATTAGTGTTTTTAATAATAGAAGAAAAATTGGAAACAGTTGAAATGATCATTAGTAAGTGATGTGGATCACAAAAATAAAATAGGGATATATAATGAAATACTAGGTAGCTCTTAACAGGGCAGGCTGATGACAACCACATCTTGGCATATAGAAGCCTTTATGATATGTTTAGGTTTTTTAAGTTATATAAATATGCATATGTACACATGTCCATGTATTTACACACAGATTCAGGGTGTTACTGTGTGTGTGTGTGTGTGTGTGTGTGTGTGTGTGTGTGTGTGTTTCCATGTTTTCCAAGTATTTGACACTGATCAGGTGCTATTTTTGTAGTCAAGGAAAAAAACAAGGGATTTTTTTTTTTAGTTTATTTGAAAAATATGGAAAGTGCAAAGAAGAAAACAGTAATCACACTCTTACCACCCAGAATTAACCACTATTAACATTTGGCATATTTGCTTCAGATTTTTTTCTTTCTGCAAACTTTTAAAATATAATTAACACCAAAACATTAGCCTTGGTTATCTTTAGATATGAGACCGTGTGCTGTTTTGGTTTTTTCCTTCTTTTCCTTCCCTTTCTCCCTCTCTCTTTCTCTCTCTCTCTGTCTCTGACTTTGCTGTATTTCCCAAGTTTTCTCTGATGAGTATGTTTTACTTTTTTAAATGGGTAAACTTCAATTAATATAAAAGGTAGGCTATTTTTCAATGCCAAATGAAGTCTTAGACATTTAGAAGAAGGTAAGCAAGGTTTTGGACTTGAGAACAGCTTTGATCAAGCTGGGAGAAGGGAAGGCATTCCATGTGGGTGTAATGGCCATGTGTCCCAGTTGCCCTGGACAGTCCAGGTTCTTTACCTGTTGTCTCAAAGACATTATCAGTGACGTTTTTGCACTCAGCCAACATGATACCTGGAACCTATCATTTGTTCAGACGGAGCCGGGTCAGCACAAGCCTCCTTCCTCCCGATAATGCTGCCCTCCTCATTCCTTGCATTTCCAGTCTTTTCAAGAATAGTGAGCCCCTTTGAAATTCCACAGTATTTTAAGGTTAGGTATTTTGATCAGATGATTTTCCTTAGTTCCTTCAAATAAACATAACAAATTCATGGCAAAGAATAGCAGAGAGAAAAGTGGATTGTTTACTCCTGGTTCAGTCGTGAACCAGCAGGATGACCCTGGGCTAGTCACTGGACCTTTCCAGATTGGTTTTCTCATCTACAAAATGAGAGGGTTGAACTGGAACAATTTCTATGGTAACTTGCAATTCTAAAAATACTGTGATTCCAAATTAAGATTTAGAGAGGCTGTGGCACCACAAATAATGGCATCTAAGTTCTTCATTTCTTTATAGCTAGTCTGTAGTACTAGACTCTAAGTTAGAATCATTGTGAAGACCACTCTGAGAATTCTGTAGAATTTCACCCTGCCCCGTGTTCCTGGAACAGAGATTCAGTTTAGAATTCAAGTTTCCATCTCCTCTGTTTTAGAGTTTAAGAAATAGCTCCAGGGGCGCCTGGGCGGCTTGGTCAGTTAAGTGCTGACTTTGGCTCAGGTCACGATCTCACAGTTCATGAGTTCAAGTCCCACGTCAGGCTCTGTGCTGACAGCTCAGAGCCTGGAGCCTGCTCGGGATTCTGTGTCTCCCTCTCTCTCTCTGCCCCTCCCTGCTCACGTTCGTCTCTCTCTCTCCCTCCCTCTCTCTCTCTCTCTCAAAAATAAACATTAAAAGAATTTAAAAAAGAAAGAAAGAAAAGAAAGAAAGAAAGAAAGAGAAAGAAAGAAAGAAAGAAAGAAAGAAAGAAAGAAAGAAAGAAAGGGAAAGAAAAAGCTCCAGAGAGACCGTGATTTGTTCGCATCACAAAACTAGTCAAAGGCAGAGATCAGTTTTCTGATTCCTGGTCCAAAGCTTATTATCCCACAACATGCTTCGTGCAGGCTCAATCTTCTCTCAATGCCACCAGGACCTCATTTGCACTGTCACCAAAATAGTCCTTGAGGGCAGTTGTTCACTGTCCAAAACCATTGTGTCAGTCAACTCCAATCCCTGATTTGGGGAAAAGTAACTGGGGACACGAGGAGCGGACTATGGAGCTCAGCTCCCTTAACCTCTGTTCTTTAGATTTGAGGAGGGGAAAGAGCAATTTCTCCCTTTCTCTTCTTTTCAGTTTCAGAGCTTACCTTTCCCCTGGTAATTATATAGCCACTGATTATTTGTTTACAGAAGCCACGTGAATCAGCCAGCCCCCAAAGGGTTAATGCTCCCAAATTACCGGGCTGGGTTAACAATAAACAGGATGTCCTCCAGAAATTAAATTTAAACCACTGTGACTCAGGCTGGCCCATCCTCTCGACCGGATCGTTGTCTGGGGTTATTATCGGTGGTTAATTATACCATTGGGTTTAGCAACAGTGTTGGTCAGTTTGGGCCAAGAGAAAGCAGGCTTGGGCAGAAGGGGGTGCGGAGGGAAGGGGCGGGTGCAGCGGTGGAAGCTGGAAGCGGGAGGTTTGAAAGGGAGGGACTGCAGCGTCCTGAGCACTGAGAGAAGAGTGGGAGTGGAGTCGTGCCCTGGGGACTCTCCTGCTGACTCCCTGTGCCCTGAGCTGATCCCAGGGGTGCTTCACTCACTGCTACCTTGGGGGCTCTGGGGAGCCTCTTTTTCTCCAGCAGTTGGAATGCACTGTGTTTGCTCCTAGCGGGACCACGCTTCTCAGAATTGTAGAATCAGAATTTTTCATGCCTCAAGGAAGCTTCTGAATTATCCAGTCTAACCCTGTCCTTTCACAGAGTGGGCAATGAATCCCAGGGCAGTCGTTACCTGCCAGGGGGCAGCCCGCTCCTCAGAGCGGGAGACGGTGGGGGGCAGTGGAGGGGGGCCTAGATTTAGAGGCTAGATTCTTGACCCTCCTTCTGTTATGCCAAACTGCCTTCCATTTCCAAGTGGAGAACCTAAGGTGCAGAGGGCAGACCTGGGCTAGATTCAGGTCCCTCTTTGAGTTAGCCACGTTTCACGTTGTCAGTTCTCACCAGAAATAACCCAGCCTGGCTGGGCCTTAATGCCCTGTAGTGTATCCTCTGTCTCCAGCCACGTAACAAGTCCTCTATAGAGAAGTAGCGAAGCACCTAATACAGACGATAAGTGGTTCTCATGGTGTTTTTAAACGCTTGTTTTCAAGGATGATAGCTGCCCCAGCGAGCCTGTAATTCTGACTTTGCAGCTCCTCAGGGCACAGATTTACAATGACTGTCTGTCGTGTGGTATCTCCCCTTCCCTGCCCTCACCTTTGCAACGTGTTTCAACACCTGGCTACTAGTAGGAAAGATGCTCTGGGGCAGAAGGTGGTGCCCAGGACCTCCATCCGACACTGTTCATGGGAAGATCACCCTCCAGAGCCCAGCCTGGCTGCCGACGGCCCTAGATCCACAGGGCGTGTGGTTCGAGTGCCAGGAGCAGACCACTGGCTCTCATTACCCTTGAAGTCAAGTGGCCTTGACTTCATCAGTTCTTTTCAGCTACGTCCTTCCCCATTTCTCCTAAAATCCCTCTTTGTCTCTTTCTCTCCTAGGATTCCTTTCAAGATTGGGCAGCCTAAGAAACAGATTGTCCCTAAAACAGTGAGTAACCCGATTCTTTCATTCTGAGACTCCGTCTGTCTCACATGGTCTTTGCAGAGAACCAGAGGTTTGATTCAGCACATCGTGGGGCTGGGGAAGGCAGAACCCGGGCTGCCTCATTCCCAGCCGTGTCGCTCTGGAACCTCACTTAGACTGGGGCTTGCGGAGGCCTCCTGGCCTGGGACATCTTCCTTCTGCAAATCAGGCTGGCTCGTCCCCATCCTGGGGCAGGTGGAGGAGGTGGGTGACAGGTGGGTGACAGCCCATCTCTGCAGTCTGGCGTGGCACTCTGCACTCTCCTGAGTGGGCTCCTGAAACCTAGGCCCCTGCCAAGGACATGTCCCAGGCCTTTATCTCCAGCCACCTCAGGCTGTGTGAAGACCAGGAAGCTTCTCCAGGAGGCTCCAGGTCCCTTTCTCTCCACTGCCAAAGGAATTCTTAGCCAGGACCCAGAGTCAGGAGGGCATGATTGAATCCTACCTCCTTGAGAACCCACGATTTTTATCTCTATTTTATCTCTAGAATGGGAGAGGAATCACAGATTTTTAGAAAGTTTAGAGCTGGAAGCCCTTACAGATCATCTAGTCCAACCTGATTTTCCTTACGAGAAAACCAAGGCCCACGAAGCCACCATGACTTTCTAAGGTTGTAAAAAACCTAACACTAGGGCAGCTGGGTGGCTCAATCAGTTAAGCATCCAACTCTCAAGCAGAGCTGCTTGAGCTGCTCTCTCCCTCTTCCCCTCCCCCACTCATGAGTGCTCTTAAAACAAAACAAAAAAAAAATTTTTTTTTTTTTTAAACCCTAATACCGACAGAGCCAAAATTGGAACCCAAGTCGGAGTCTCTGTTCAATGCACATTCCACTGCTCTATGCTGCCTCACTCAGGCTGTGAAGGTCTGCTGAGGTTTGGGAATTCTAGTAAAGAATGGCCTCTTGAACTCCCTCACCCCCAAATCTAATCAGGCTGTTGGTTTCACCGTGGGAACCCATAACTGTACAGTATCTCTCATTGTGACAGTTCCAGCAACTGTCAGCCTGCTGGAGCCTCTGACGGTTCTCCTTGTCTTAATAACCTCGGCCCTCCTTGGCTCAGAACTCAGGACTACAGGAAAGCTCCTGCTTCATTTTGGCAGGAAGGGAAGTTCAGCACACATCTGACCAATGGCTCAGTCTTTGGAAAATCCAAAGGCAAGCCACTTAAAAGGAAATGGGCTGCGTTTCTCTTTCAAGTGAAGGCAGGCCGAGGACAGACTGAGAGTTTACCTCCCATGCAGAGGCTGACCATCTGTGGAGGCTCTCAGCTGAAGCGCAAAGAATCTGGGCGTGCAAATGTTGGGCTCTAGCCGGCTACAGGAAGTGGGAAGGTGTGGCTTTGTGTCTCCAGAGTTTAATCCAGGGCAGATCTGAAAGGGAAGTGGTTTTGAGAAGGGTCTTTTATTCCCAGCGCTCACTACCAAAAAACAAACAGGCAAACAGAAAACCCTCCCAACACCCTTACCTCTATAGAGATAGCCGTTGTTCTCTACAGAAAAGTATAGGTTAGAATTCAGTTTCTAGCTTCTTTGCCAGTTTGTTGACGGAAAGATCTCTGGGTCTTTTAATCTGAGGAGTGGCAAGGACTCCCCAGAGGAGGGACAAATGGACAATCCCAGCACCTATGGACGGCCCTACAGACAAGCCCACAGATGGGCCCGTGGCTTCCCTCTTCCCCTCCTCACGTCAGTCTTGTTTGGGATGGAACTGCGGTCCTCTGACTTCTGGAATCTGCTCCCCCAGTCAGACTGGGCACCAAGTAGTGATTAAGAAGCCAGATGTGGTAGGTTTCCTGCCTGGATTCCCACTGGCTCCGCCACATGCTGTATGTGACCTTGAGCAAGGCCCTTTACTGTTTCTGAGCGTTGGTTTCCTCCTTCGTAAGTGAGGATCTTAGTACCTATGCCACTGATATAGTATGAGTCTTGTGTACATGAGGTCATGTGTATGAACCACTTAACACAGTGTCTAGCACATGATGAGCCCTCAATAAATATTAACTACCTTGTGGGAAGATAGTTGATTTGACTCTTTAGAAACCACCGAGGACTCAGCCTGTTCCAAGCAGCCGGATCCCCTACTACAAGGAAATGGTAGGCCGGGCCTTTGATCTCTCACAAGGAATCAAAGCCGACTTAGGCTTTGGAAGAGAGTTACTTGCTCCCTCAACTCCCCAGAGGCACCGAAGTATAGGGAGCGAGAGCCTGCCTCTTCAATCTCGTTCTCTGCCGCACAAGCCCCTCCAGGCCCCCATCATAGGCCGAGCCCGGGCAGCCGTCTCAGCGCCTCCGGCAGCTGCCCCCAGACAGTGGTGACGCGCTACCGTTCTTGCCCAGGCACCGTCAGAGGCGCAGATGTGGCTGCCTGCTGCCTGGAAGTCATGGCGCCCCCGTCATGGGAAGAAACGCTCACGTTATCTTCAGGGAGTTTCAGGAGGTTTTTGGCTCAAGGTACCCAACTGTCAGACACAAAGAAAGCATTGTGTGTTTGCTCTCACTGTTCTTCTGCACCCAGGTTATTAACACGAATTCCATTGTTGTCAAGGCTCTGGCGAGGGAATGGCATGTTCTCTGCAGGGGCTGGCCACTGGATGGAGGTGGAGGGACAAAAGCTTGCCCACCTCCCAGTCCGAACTCTCCGCACCCTCTGCTTACACCCCTCCTGCCCCACCACTCCCATAAGGAAGCCGGAGCATCTTGGCATGGCAAAAAGCAGCCGCTTCCCCGTCCGTAACCTTCGAGGAGGGAAGAGCTCTTGGAACCCTGGGTCTCGCACACGAAGGAAAGCACACTCTTAGACTCCGAGCTAGGCAGGCATGCCACAGCGTCAGGGCAGGGGAGCATCCTGCCACACGGAGCCCCCACTTGAGGACAATCTCCACTTGCAAAGTGGAGAGCCTCTCAGCCTCACTTGATCATGTGGTAACACATGATCCACCAAAGGGAGGCTGCTTTCCGCCCCTAGCACCCCTCCAAGAGGGGGCTTCCGAGATCACCCAGTGTGCCCTCTGCCTCAGCCAGCTCTGATCCGACACGGCTTAGCTCCGGGGCTAGAGCCGGAGCCCTGCCTGCCGGTCTCCTTCTTCACTTCACCCCGAGTGTCCGTTTGGGTGAGACCTCAGCCCACTCATTCATTTAACGAATACGGACTCCTGCTCCATGCCAGCCTGACCCTAGGCGCGGGGGGTAGAGCGCTGAGCAGCACAGTCTCACCCCTCCACCTTGAGCCTTTGCAAATGCCCAGAGCAGCGGGCCGTCTGGTGCTCATTCCCCCTTCGCTAACCTCGCCGCCCGGCCCGGCCCGCCCTGACCCGCTGACAGCCGTGCACATGTGTTTGCACTTGCATTGTTGACTGGGGGCTAATCGCCTTTTTGGCAAAAGCATCAAGCATTCAGAGATGTTCAGATCTTCTGTGTTTGGCTGTTTCCCTCAAAATGGAGATACCTTGCACTAGGACTCCAGTGTGTCTCCTTATTCCCTTATCCATTATCCGAGGGGCCAGAATCCTGGTGGTGTTGCCTCGGATCTTTCCCCAAGGGAGGAGAGCGATCTTGAGAGCAACCCACACCTGGCTGCCAGAGGCAGAAGGGGGACACGTTCATGAACATCTCAGGCTCTCACGTGGCCGTGAGCAGCAGCAGAAGGATCGAGCTCCACCCCGACACACTTCTCAGCTGCCGGGGTAAGACCTCAAGCGGCTCCCCAACCAGAATGTTCCAGCCCAGTTGGAAACCCGCAGTCGCTCGCTCTCTGTGCAAGTCCAAGCATTCCCAGCCAGGGGGACCAGGTGCTCTCTGACATCCCACACACGCACCGGCACACTTGGGGATTGCAAAAGAGAGCGCCAGGAGCCAAGGCCGGAGCTCTCTGCGCCCGCCTCCCTCTGGGAGCACCCACTGCATGTTCTTCATCTTTAGAAAAGCTGGACTCTGACCAGGACATCCTTGACTTCGTCTTTTTGGAAAAGAATACTTTTAATATGTAAAGACTCTGCTCAGCCGTCACATCCTACAAAATAAGAGGGGTGATATGTCCAGTTAAGGGAGGCCCAGGTGTAACCCCCAGGCACAGGATCCTGGCTTAGCCCAATCAGCGTTCATCCCAGCTATCAACTGACCCCGTGCCTTGCCAAAGGGCCACAGACCAGTCTGCACCCCCAGACTTCTCTGGGCACCCCCAGCACCCCAGTGCATGGGAGAAGAACAAGGAAACCCTATCCACAGGCCAGGCACCGAGCTCTGTGCTCTACACAGACTGTTCGGTGATCCTCTAAACAAGCCAACAAGACGGACACTGCTACCCCGTTTCCTTGGCAGCCATTGAAAATCTTCCCAGGGGAAGGCCGAATGGAGTTATCCCATTCCTCTAGAAAAGTACGTGAGACTCAAAATGTTAGGTAGTATTTTTAATACTGCACAGCTGGTATCAGAGTCCATCTGTCATCCGTCTCTGCTCATTCCTGTCTACCACCTTCCTCGATGGTGTTGGTGGAGAAAGGGCTGGACCGTCCCAGCGCGGGCTTGCTGGGCCCGGGCGAGGCCTCGCTACCCCAGAACAAATCTCCCGCCTGCATCGCACCAGACACTCTTCCGGCCTTTGGCTGAGACTTTGATTCCTGCCCAGCTACACATCCCCTGGGACAGGTAGCACTTTAAGCTTTTTTCAGGAACATACGCTTTAGTGGGAGCGAAGTTTGAGCTTCCTCTTAAGAGCAGCTTTTGATGGATCATAGGAAGGTGATGATGAAAACATTGCATTCCTGGATGGAAAAACAGGGGGTCTGTTGAAAAGAGGGCAAAGACTGTAGGGTGGGGGAAACCGATGGTGAATTTTACTTCACGACTTTGTGTCAGACCCCAGGTGCTGGGGTCAGAAAGTAAAAGGAAAGACCCTGTGTTCCTGCTTCTAAATTTTACATTTCAGTTGAGGAACGTGAGGTGTGTCCATGCAAGGGCGACATGTGGTTGTGCCCCGGGACCTTAGCTAAGTAGCTTCTCCATGCCATTCTCTAGCCCCCGTCCTCCACGGGGCTGTCCGTGGTTTAGGTTAGAGGTGTATTTGTTTTATCTCCCCTGCCAGGACCCACATCTGTTTATTCACCAGAGCATCTCTCTCACCTGACAGATTGCGTTGCACTTAATAGGTGCTCAATAAATGTTTGTGAGGTTATTAAATGTCATTTTAAAAAGGGGGCTGGTGCTGAACTAGGAGTCTGAATTCTAGCCTTGGTTTGCCTCTGACTAGCCCTGCGTCCTTATTAAATCACTCCCCGTCTCTGGGCTTCGTCCTCTGTGTTTATAACATGAAATAGTCGGCCTGAATAATGTTTTGCTGTTCTGTGACTGTGTTGAGTTTACCTAAATGCACATGAGTGTGGGGTCCGTGGGCTTTCAGAATGCTCCTTCATGGGGCACTGTGACGGAAGGGTGCGCTGGCAAAGAACAATGGGGCCTTGACACTTTCCACAGCTTTGGGCTCTGTGACCTTCAGCCTGCTGTGAGAGTGAGGACCAGGGTTTAGGGCTCTCACTGGAAGGCATCTCGGGGAGCAGCCAAGAAGGCACCTTTCTTGGGTCGTGGCTTTAATTCATCAGCAAATACCTTTTCCCCTTTTTGGTAGAATGCTTGTTAAGAGCACAGGCCTTGGAGCCAGGCTGCCTGTGTCCAGATCCTAGCCCTGCCACTCACTAGTCGTGTGAGCTAGTGCAGCATACGTCCCCTCTGTCCTAGGGAGCTCCTTGGTGCAGTGAGGGCCACAAGTACACCTGCCTCTGCAGTTGTGGGGGAGAAGCCGTTCACAGAAGCATGCGGCGAGCACCCCGTGAATGTTAGCTGCTCTTAATTGAGCGCCTCAGCCCAGAGGCTCAGCACGCCGGCCAGGGAGCTCTTGCTGCCTCTGCAGAAGGGAACCAGGACAGGCCTCGGTCCCCTCCTCTCGGCTCTCAGGTGTCATATCCCTCACAGGCCACTCTCCTGAGAGGCCATTGCCAGGGCCCTGTTTGACGGATGGAGAAATTCAGGCACTGGACGTGCAAGTGACTTTCTTGACTTCACCTGACATGCAGGTGGCAGAATTGGGATCAGGACTTACACCCATCTGATGTCAGTCTTGCTGGCATCGGGGAAATCTGGTTACTTATCAAGAATTTTAAGAGAGCCTTGCCGGTCAGTAGCAATAGTATTTGTGCTCGGTACATTCCAGCACACAGAGTGCGCAGACAGGACATTTCTTGGTCCACCCTGAACCTCACAGTTGGTAAGCCCTGTGAGGAAACCAGGGCCAGGAGTAGGAGGGGACCCGCCTGCTTCCCCCCCTGCGAGTCTCAGTCACATTCACATTCCAAGCACCTCACCTGCCTCTCAATGGGAGGGTGAGGAGAGAGGGAACGCAGCCCAGGGCCTGGCTCCCTGTGGTAGAGGAACAGAGCCACAATCCGCTGCTACTTGCCTGGCTGGCCCATCTGGGAGGGGAGTCTTGTGCCCTAAATCAAACACTTAATTAATTTGGGAACACAGGGATACTGTGTCGTTAACGATCTGCTGGAGCTTGTATGAACTGGACCGTGTTGTTTTCTGCAGCTGGGGGGAGGGTGGAGAGGGAGTTTCAGTAGGCTGGCAGATTTTTTCCAGCGTGTTGTCATTTCTCCGATGATTGAGTTGTCTCTTTGGTTACAGGTGGAGAGAGATTTTGAAAGGGAGTATGGAAAACTCCAGCAGTGAGTGTCAAAGCCCAGAAGGATGGAGGCTGGGAGGAGTGGGGGGGGGGGGGGGCGAGGGGGGGAAGGGCAGGAGCCTTCTACCAGGTCTCAGTTCTCGCACTGCCCCTTCCGGCACCTCCATCAGTGGGCCGCTCAGCTGTCCCGTAAGTGCCGCGGGAGCAGAGGGCAGCTCAGTTCACAGCCTGCCAGAAATTCTCCCCCAGCTGATGGCTATGTGACAGTCGTTAACTCATAGCCTTTGGGTGCTTGGCCTCATGCAGAGCCAGTAGCAGCCCTTCAGTTGGTGGGAAAACTCCCCATGGAGCAGGGGCCCCCTCTCCTGGCAGGCCTTCCAGGGCATCAGGCTGGGCTTCACTCAGGTAGATGGGAAGGAAGGGGGCTGAAGCAAGCTGACGATGCCAGGTGCCTAAGCCTGTGCCCCTGCCTTGCAGGCTGGAGGAGCAGACCAGGAGGCTGCAGAAGGACATGAAGAAGGGCACCGATGCTGATCTGGGTAGGTGGCATAGCCCAGAGCTGGGCCGGGCCTGGCCGGGTCACGGGTGGACCTCTGCCCCTCCATCACGTCAGGGCTGGCTCCTGTGGTCTGTGCACAGATGCTCATGTCACCGCTCATCCAGAGGACATGGGTGGGTCTGAACACGACTGTCCCTGGCATCTCCAGACTACGTGTGCAGCGAGCCAAGGGTCTGATTACGGAGCCCATCTGTTATTTGTTTTGTGGATAGTTCCAGGTTCCCTGGGTGGCATCTTTATCGTTCGCCACTGCCTTTCCAGTACAGGAGAAGCTGTGACCTATTGCTTCCTTTCTTTGGTACTTCTCCAGATAGACTGCACTGTCAGAGCACAGATGAAGGGAAGGTTGCGTTTTCAGAGTGGGCAGCTTTGGAAGCTGTGGAACGTCAGGGATCCATGAAGTGGAGAGCATGGTTTTCCCCACAAGAAATCAAAATAAATGGGCGACCCCTGGGGCCCAGGGTTCCTGGCCTCTCCCGCCCCCAGTCAGAACTAGAATCTGGGCAGAGAAAGCCCTCCTGAAGCAGTCACAGTCAGTGCATCAGGGTCACCGGAAGGCCCGCCACGAGGCAGATTGTCCAGCCCACCCCCAGGCAGTGCTGAGGCAGCTGGCCCGGGGACCTCATTTTGAGAACCACTGCCCCAGACAATTGAGGGAAATCAACTGCCTGGACAAGATCTAAAATCCCATTCTGTGTTCCCAAACAAGATCATCTGTGCACCGCCAGTCCCTGTTAGGTCTTTGTCAACCCTTATATTTTGAGGTGGCATCAGGGTTCCAGAGACCCACGTGGAGTTGGAGACCCACATTCTCTTTAAGGTTCAAAGACCACCAGCCTCCCAATTGGTGCTGGGCTGGCCACACCCTCCCAGTCCCTGAGAATGGAGGCTCTATGGCCCTGCCCTGCGGCACTCACTCACTCACATAGGCCAGTGAGGACTCCCGGTGGGATTCCACACTGTTAATTGACTTCAGATGGTTCTAACAAAGACAGAGGCAGAGGCCTGAAGTGTGAGGCTTTAGGAAAGAAAAGGAAAATTGGGAAGGAAGTCTCCCCTGCCCTACCTTTTCAGGATTTTTGTCCTCAAATATTAAAAAGTAGTGGAAGAAATTTTTCAAAAACGTTTCCAGTTTTGTCCCAAGTTTCTATCCTTTAATTATACTGTGTGTGACCATTTCATGATCCAGTCCAGTTACACATGATGTTTGCTCCTAAGCCTACAAAGTCACTGCACAGATTTGAAAGAGGGTTCTTAGCTCCACTGCCTCAACATTTCTGGGAAGTATATATTTCCAGGCTTCTCCCATACGGTGCCTGTTTGCTGGGTGACTGCAGCAGGCTACCAGATTAGAGGGAGGCCCAGGACAGGGCGCTGTGTGAGCCAGTCATCCACTGTGGGCTTCTCTGCTGGCATGTGGAGGAGCCTGAGTGGAGAGGGACCCGCTAGGTTTCCGTTTCTCCCACCGGAAACAGAGAAGTAGGCCCTTGGGGCCAAGGAGTAGGCGCGTGGGGCCAACGCGCTCCTCACATGGCAAGGCAGGGGCACATCTCTGGTTAACTGGAGTGGACCTCATTTCATTGATTCAAAGACATTGTTTCGCTTTTAACATCTCAGAAATCAACACACCGTAACATAATTCGCAGCATAGTTTTTCTTTCTCAATGGCTATACATTAATGGTGTGTTACCATCTTAAATTCAGTGGCATAAAGTAGTGAGGAATACATTCAAAAACGTTTCTCCTGAAACCCTTAAACTGGTACAGACACTATGGAGCAAGCATGCCCCTTCTCCAGTCTCTCTGCCTGCCCCTCTAGAATTTTTTTGTTGGTTTGTTTGCAAATAATGGAGACCCGAAAACTTGTATGGGACTGAGAACCCCAAAGCTGCCAATAGATCTCCATCCTGCCTTGGAGCTGCCCTCTGATTTCCAGGCTCCCCATATCCCCATATCCTCTGTCAAACATGGTGTAGAAACATGTGAACAAGACTACAGCAGGGCAGTGGCCTCCATCTGTGGGGAAATGGTACCACAGAAGACCTTTAACAACATAAGCAGATACCCCAGCAGAGCCTTGTGGGGCCTGCCCACAGCTGTCTCCAGGCGGATCACCAGGAGAGGAGTGGGCGGCGAGGCGGGTGCCCAGGGTCTAGTCCTGGCTCAGCACTTACAGCTGTTTGACCTTGAGGGAGTTATAACCTCTTTGGAGCCTCACCCTCCTCATCTGTAAAACGGGGCCAAAATACACTACCTGAAATGTCTCCTGCGTTGTATGAGCCCTGGATAAAACAGTGGGGGCACGGGAACCCTGCAGAGGCAGGATGGAAACCTGTCAGCAGCTTTGGAGTTTTTGGTCTAAAGTACAAGTCTCTCAGTCTCCACTACGTGCAAACAAAAGTCTACAGGGGCAGGAAGAGACTGGGAAGGGGCCGTGCTTGCTCGGTAGGGTCTGTACCAGCTCCAGAGGCTCAGGGGAAAACAAGTTTCTGAGTGTATGTCATTGAAACCAGGGGTTGCCTGGCCACACCAAATCTGGCCTCATTTTGTCAATAAAGGGGCATTGGAACAAAGCCACACCCATTCTTTAGGTACTGTCTGTGGCAGAGTTGAGTAGTTGCAGCAGAAACCATGCAGCCCACACAGCCTGCCATCTTGATTTCTAGCCTTTATGGTATGTTTGCCAGCCCTGGTGGGGCACACTCTTACTCTTGTCCGTGAGAGGTTCCCAAACCAAGCTTCATGCCCAAACCACCTGGAGAGTTTTTTTTAAGGTACATGTTTCTGGATTACAGACTTACTGAGATAGACTCTTTAGAGCTAGAAAATAGGTATTTTTTACAGCTTCCCGCCCAAAGGATTCTGTTAAAACCCAGAGTTTGGGAAATGAAGTCATTGCCAAAGGTAAAGGTGCTCCGAAGAACTACCCAGAGCAGCCTCAGATGGTCAGGAGCAAACACCATCCAGTAAGGACCGCTGACTTTCGGCTTGTGGTACTCTGTAGCTTTTCTGGCCTATGGCCGGGATGGCGGTCAGGGTGTGGCCGCTGGACTGAGGAAGGACAGGGTCCTAAGGACAAGACCTTGAAGCCTGTCCCTTCATAGGTTCACCGAGCTTTGACTTCTTACAGCCTTATCCAAATCTGCTGTGAAGATATCCTTGGACTTGCTCTCCAATCCCCTCTGCGAGCAAGACCAGGACTTCCTGAACATGGTGACAGCCCTGGACACAGCCATGAAGCGGATGGACGCCTTCAACCAGGAGAAGGTAGCTGGGGTCTTGCTCTCCCCCTTCCCGTGGCTTCTGCCTGGGTGGAGCGCCCGTGCAGAGCCCTCCCAGGGCTCGGTCTTCCGACGCCCTCAGTGCTCTGACGCCCGTGTGTCACGAGCCCCGTGAGCTCGTTCCTGGACCTGCTTCGGCACCCTGTGCTGCCCGTGACTCCCACGAGCTCGTATCGCTCACTGTGAGACCCCGAGGGAGGCAGGGCAGCTCTGCTCACCCGGAGCCCCTCACACATTCTGTAGCTGCCCACCCAGCCTGCCCCCTGAGCACGGCTGTCAGCAGCCTGCAGACGGTGCTGGCGGGAGGAGAACAGACCTGGAACAAGAACAGTACTCCCTGGTGCCCTCGACGTCCTGGCCATCATCGTCCTCTCCGCCTCGCTCCAGCTGCGGAGTCAGGGGTGCCCCCCACCCCATCTCGTCCCCACCCAGGGCTCTCAGGACAGCCCTGACTGTCCCCTTTCTCAGGAACGTAGATCCTCCCCTTTTAGGAAGAGTCCGGCTTCCCCTTGGTCTTGATTCATTGGGTCTTTCTTTCAACAGGTGAACCAGATCCAAAAGACCGTGATTGAACCCTTAAAAAAGTGAGTAGTGGTCATCTGGGGACCACAGGCCTGAGGGAACTAGGCTGGGGGCGCTTATTGGAAAGGCAGGTCAACTGGCCGACTGGGGACCGAATATCATTTCCAGCAGCCTAGAACCCCAGACTCCCAGGGAGCTGACCGGAAACTCAACAGGGACGCTGGCGATGTGATCTGTGGCCCCAGAGCACCCGCCCTGCCCAGTGCACTCAGTGACTCGTGGTCTGCCCCAGCAGACAGCCTCTAGTCAGTGGTCACTTTGCCATCTTTCCCTCTGTTCCCGACTGAGAGCCAGAGGTCTCAGAGCTTGCTGAATGAAGCGAGCAGAGCGCTTGGCCAGCCCTCAGCGGGGATGAGCAAGGCCTTTCATCTCCCCGCCGCACCGGGAGAGCAGCTGCCTGCGGCGCCCGGCTTCGGAGATGTGGGGGTGGCTGCACATGGGGAAGGGCGCAGCAGCAGGGTCCTGCCTGGGAAGGTCCCCAAACTCGTGACCCGACAGGGTCAGAAATTCTTCTGCGAGGCTCATCTTCTCTCAGGCAGGCTCTGGGCAGCGATCAGACAGGCCTATCCCCGGGTCCCCTGAGGTGGTGGGCTGGGGGCGGGGGGGGGGCGGGGGGGGGCGGGGACAGGCAGGAGCATTGCCTTGAAGCTCCAGATCACTTCTTCTGCCCCCCTAGCCTCTCCCAAACTGACTCTGACCTAGAAAGGCTCCCGCTCCAGCCCGGCAGCTGCACTTTATTACCTCTTCTGTGGTGGTCCCTGGCAGCTGCCTCACCAGGCCTGGGTAATGAGGCTCTGCTAATTACCATTAGGCCTGGATCGGGGCCCAGAGGGAGATGAAGAGAGCAGGTTTTGGTCCTCTAGCCCCTGGCTTTGAGGTTACTGAGCTCTTCACTCCCTGTTCAGGTCCAAGGGGTGGGGTTAGGGAAAGCTCTTTCTGAGCCAGGCTGTCTGGAGGCTCGGCCCACCCTCCTTCCCTGGGCCCCTTCCCCTACCCCCTGCTCGGGCCCAGGTTGCAGGGCCACACGAGGAACTGGGTGCCGAGGAGGCTGGTGGCTCAGGAGGGAGGTGGCAGCAGGGGCTCCGTGGCTGGTGGCTTTCTGACCGGGTCCCCAGGACCGAGCGTTCGCAGTTGGGTGGGAAGGACCACGGGCAGAGCAGACCTTGCCCCTGGCGTTCCAGGAGCTGCCACAGAGACACCCATGGCTGGCAGAGCTAGGCAGGGGACACCAGCTCAGAGAGCTAGGGGACTGACTCCAACCTCGATTTCACAACCAAGGAGGCGGCCTTGAAATCTGATGCCTGGCTTCTAGAGCCAAATGGAGAGAAATCCCGGCTGCTTCCCACCGCCCCAGCAGCCCACCACCTGCCAGGAAGGTGGGTGAGTGGCACAGGAGGCGGGCACCATCTCTGCAGCAGATCCGCTGACCTCTGCCTGAGCCCCCCGGGCCTGCCTGCCTACCCGGCCGGCTTCTCCATCCCGTAACCGACATGCGATCTCCCCCAACCACATAAAACCGGCACTGCCTGTTGCCGCCTCTTGCCAGGAGAGAAGCTCCCAGGGACCCCAGTACCGGAAACAGGAAACTGCAGCTTTCCTGTCCTCTGATGAAGAACATCACCACATGGCCACCCTGCCGCCCCCAGCCTCCCCCCAGGGGGCTCGGCCTCTAATCCCCCAGTCTCTGGGCTGTGTTCACATGGTCGGATGGGGATGCTTTCAATTTCCCTTTCCTGGTGGGTGGAAGATCCCGGCTGTGTGGGCACAGATTGAGGAATGGCAGGCATTCCCCACCAGGGCCGGCTGCTCCCAGCCTACCTCCCAGCCGGCCTCTTTCTCCCTCCCCCTTTCCCTCCTCCCTCTCACTGCCTCCTCACCCCACTGCTTACCCAGGGGAGGCAGTTTGGTTGAACCTTAGGACAGTCACCTGGGCAGAGCTTCAGCGAGGGTGTGGTGTAGGCCCAGCCCTGTTCTGCTTTCTCTGGAGGGCGGACACAACACAGATTTTAGGAGCTTGTGACCCAGTGTTGAAGCCATGATGGCGCTCTCAGGAAGAAAGACCAGGATGGTCCATAAATGCCGAGGGGGCGCTTTGCAGCGGAGTGGGGAAAGTGCTAGGCGGGCAGTCCCAGCTGGCCCCCAGCCAGCCCATGACCCTGGCCAGCGCCCTGCTCCTCCAAATCTGTTTCCCCATCTGTGGAAGGGGAGGCCTAAACCCAACCCCTGCAATGGCATTTAGTTGTCGTTTCTGTGCCTTTGATCCCAGCCCTGGGAATCAACCCCAGCTGACAACTGAGGGCGAGCAAAGAGACGAGTGCTCTGGGGTCAGAGGGCATCCGGAACTGCTCAGCCACCAGCATGGTGGTCGTCCCGCCTGGCACCCATAGAATGCATCCCTGGTGCTGCCCTCTTTCCTAATAGGAGGAAACCCTCCACCTGTTGCTTCCTGCCCCATTCTTGTCCGTGCCCACTCCTCCCAGGCCGCCAGCAGCATGGACAGCAGAGGCCCAGGCACTGGGGCCACCTAAGCAGGCCACTTCTAATGAGAGAATGAGGGTGGCCACTTGTGGCCTCTAGTCTGGTTGGGGTCAAGAGGGTGGTGGTGGTGGTGGTGGTGGTGGTTTCTCAGGCTCCGTTGCACCTGCTTCCTTGAGTCACAGGCCTCTCAGCTGCTGGTCACACTCCTCCCAGGAGGGGAGAGGGGCTTGCCTAGCAACTGAGACCCCCTCAGAGCTGCTGCCTGAGGCACAAACAGTGAGGCTGGTCCCTGCCCATGGTCTTATCTGTTCAGACCTACCCGGGATAGGGGGCCTTTGTCCTGAAGGTACTACTCCCCACACCCAGTTCACACAGCAGCAAGGAGGCTCCTCTGCTGGCAGATCAGTCATTCAAGTATCGATTTGATGACTGATTTGTCTAAGGGCATGTCTTACCCACTTCTAGCCTTTCCAGTTAGGTAGTGAGCCCATTAGGTCACCCAGTCAGTTAGAAGGACTCATTTTAGTGTCCTTTCTTAGGGATAAGGCTTTTGTTTGACCAGAACCTACTGCCTGTATCTATAGCCTTGGCTGGGGAATTCAGTGCTTTGGTCAAATTTATGCTCTCTGTTCTCTGGCAGAAATCTTCATTACTCTTATGTCACGGGCACTCGTGATTTGTTGGGGCTTTTAAAAACCAAATTCATGATCATGCTTCTTTGAGAGGCAGACTTGGAAAATTGTTCTTCCTGTGGCATGTGAACTGCCTGAAGATGGCCCGGGAGCTGACGGGCACCTCCGGCCCCAGCACTGTGGAAGGGGAGGTCCCCACAGCATGTTGTCCCGGCCGCTCCTAGAGAAACCCAGTCTTCTGGCCCCGAGTGCCCCCTCTGTGCCTCTCAACCCCGAGTAACCACTGTGCCACCATTTTCCTCAGTTGCAGGGCCCGACCTGCAGGGTAGATGCCTCCTGCCGCCTCCTGCCCTGCAGGCTTTGCTCGCCCCATCTCTTCCCGTCCAGTTCCAGAAAACCTGCTTGCAGGCTTGCCTTGCCTTCTCCAACACTCTAATCAAGGGAAATACAGCGTCCCTGCCTGGGATGCAGTCCTGCCCGGTGTCTGTCTCAAGACCTCATTGCTCTTCCCAGTCAAAGATGATAGTCATCACAAAGATGATGCCCACAGGGGCCAAAAGTGTCCGCTCCCACTCTTTGTGAGTGGCCCACTCCTCAGCATTCCCTGTGGTCCTTTTTAGTCCCGGTGGGGCAACAACATGTCCTTGAGTCATTTTCCACAAACATCTGGTTCAACGGTTCAGCCATTTCAGTGGCAGAACCAGAGGGTTCCTGCTTTTCTCACGGTCAGCTGATAGAAATAGGCCAAGGCTAGGTTTCGACTGCAGTTGTCACTGCTAGTGCCACCATGAGGTGGCAGGGAGGTGCCAGAGAACTGGGATGCTTGAGCTCTCTGCTGGACAGTCACTATCCTGGTTGTGACCCTGGACAAGTCATGTCATCTCTCTGGCCTCAATTTCATTGATTGTGTTAAAGGAAGATGTTGGACAGATTATTCCCAAGAGTCTTCAGCTCTCCCATGCTCTGTGACAGGTCTCTGTCATGTGCGGGGTCATATGAGATGGGTGGGGAAGGGGCAGTGGCCATGCCAGTGGCTTCCTTGCATTCCTGCCCCTGTGGCTCACTCTGATCAGTAGAGTGACCCTTAGTCCTACTTCCTTCCTGTGGCCTTACCCCGGACGGCATTCTCAGCAGTGGGTGCTCCCCAGGGGCCATGGCCTCATCTGTCTTACCCACGTGAAATCCCCAAGACCTAGAACAGGGTCTGGCACTTAGTAGGCACTCAGTATGTATTTTTGAATGGACGCCGAGCTGCTGGGCTGCGGCTCCAAGAACAGCCTGTATCCGACTGTGCGGCAGGTTTAGCAGTGTCTTCCCGAGCCTCAACATGGCGGTGAAGCGGCGGGAGCAGGCCTTGCAGGACTACAGAAGATTGCAGGCCAAGGTGGAGAAGTACGAGGAGAAGGAGAAGACGGGGCCAGTGCTGGCCAAACTCCACCAGGTACTAAGAAGGGAGAGGGGGGTGTGGACAACGGGCCCCGTGGGTGACGTGTGGCAAGTTCCTCCTTCACCTGGGGACCAGCTTTGGGGGCTAGGAGACCAAGACACCAGATGTGATCCCCACCCCACCCCCGCCCCCAACGTACACATCGTGCCCCCAGCACACACTCTGGATAAGCTGCCAAGAGCTGTGACACCCAGTGTCTTGTCCCTCAGGCCCGAGAAGAGCTTCGGCCTGTGCGGGACGACTTTGAGGCCAAGAACAAGCAGCTCCTGGATGAGATGCCGCGGTTCTACAACAGCCGCCTGGACTACTTCCAGCCCAGCTTCGAGTCCCTGATCCGAGCGCAGGTGAGGCGGCTCCCCACCCTGCCCCAAAGGACGGCAAATGCTTGCTCCCCTGGGAGATGGTCCTGGGCTCTGTAGACACCCTCGCGCCTGTCCCCGCTTCCCAACTGGGAGGGTGGCTTAGCCGTTCTCCGCCAAGTCAGCAGTGCTGCCACCCTGCCCCCGGCACTGCGTCTGCGTCTGACTCTGAGCATTTGCTGGACTTACCGCCTGGGCTCCTCCGTTGCTCTTTGGTGAATCACAGTCCCAGGATGAGACCCCTTTTTGTCGAATGGCTTTTCCCTCAAGTTCTCTCTCTCCTCTCATTGTACCACCAGTGGCAAGAAGAGAGCCACCCTCTCAACACCTCACTTTGACGGGCAGGTTCTTCTTGCCTGGTGTGCTCAGGTCCAGCACAGAGGCCTGCAGGGCAAAGGCCCACACCCCTGCTTCCCCGCTCTAGTTGCTCCTCCTCGCTAGGCAGGAGACCACAGGCTCTCTTGACTTCTAGCAACCCTTGGAGGGTTCCCTACATCCTGGGGAGGGCCATGCTCAAGGCCTCTGCCTGGGTGCCAGGCCACAGGGCACCTTCCAGTGGAAAGGCAGGCCGGCCTCTGGCCAGGTGTGCATGGAGGTGCCCGGGGTAGCACCGGTGCCGGGCAACTGGAGGGTGGGAAGCAGGCTAAGGCCTCCCACCACTCGAGGGTTTGAGGACACAATGTCCAGCTGCGTGTAGCTCCTGCATAGCAACCCCCCCGCCCCCCAGCCCCGGCCATTCTTTAAACTGTTAGCAGGGATTGTTCTCCCCATTGTAAAAGAGAGGAGGTTAAGGTGCCAAACCAAGAGGTCTCTGCCATGTGGGGCCCCCGCATCAGCCTCCTGCAGGCACTCAGCATCCTGCCACCTTTCCCACCGTTCCCCAGCCGGTGACAAAGCTAAAGGCTCGGCCCCCTCCTGCCCACTTCGGTGCTTGGCCTGGGTGTCTGGCGCCCTCTAGTGGACACACTCATTCCTTGCAGTCAACAAGGTGACGAAGCTGAAAGGCCTCAGGGCACCCAAGGAAAAGCCCGATCCTTACCTGCCCAGCCTATCAGCCTTTGGAGAACACCAAAACCCATGAGGCTGCATGCCTGTGCTCAGAACCCCGAGCAGGGTTGATGTTGGAGCTGGAACTTAGTGACCATGTTTTTGGCCGCTAGGGAGAAATGAGGCAGAGCACCAACATGCACAAGTGAAGGGGGGCAGGGAGGGGGGGTTCCACACCTGCCTCCAGAGCATTCTCCTGGAGACGAGGACTTCCTTCCAGAGGCTCAGCCTAGTCTGTGGAGGAATGTGTTTAAGGAGACCCGTGCTTTCCCTCCCTGTGCCACCACCACCCCTGCTCCCGGCCCCCTGCATGCTACCCTGCCCCCTCCATTCTGTCGCTCACGGGAGGAAGCTCCAGGGTGCCCAGACCTGAGGTTAGGGGCTAGGGATGCCCCGTAGCCGGGCAGCGGGGTGGATAGGGACTGTTTACTGCCTCCTCAGCACCAGCCTCCCCCTCCCGAGGCTGTCGCTGCCATTAGTCACTGGAGAAGTGAGCATTCCTAGTGACTCAGCCTGCGCAGTGCGGCTCTGGGGCGGGGAGTGGGGGTAGGGCAGGCCATCCCCTGCCCTCTCCCGGCCCTGGTCTACGCCCCGTCCCCTCAGGGGACAGCAGCATTTGGAGACCCTCATTTAGCTCCCCTCAGCCCAGTGGAAATCTAGCTGTGGGGGTATGACAGACCCCTCCTCAGAAGCAGCTGAGCCATGGCCCTGCCACCAAACCTGCCACTCGGCCTGGCCTTCCCAGTGACAGCACTCCACTGTCTAGAGTGGAAGCAGTGTCTGAATAGAGTTTTGAGTAGTGTGGATCACTTTCACGGAAGTGTTTGCCTTTGGTCATGGAGGTGGAGACGAGGCAGTGGCCCCTGGTCTGAGCAGCCCTCAGCCATCGGAGAGTTGCTGAGGGGTCTCCCCTGTCCTCAGCACACCCCCACCCCACTCTCCCATCAGCCCCGGTGCCTACACACATAGGGACACGGAAACGAGCTGGTCTGCGAGCCCTGCTTTCCAGCCAAACAGCCGCAGCATGCTTAATGGTGGGACAGGTTGGGAAGGAACACGCGGCTGGGGGGCGGGGGGGGTCACCTTTCTCACCTTTACCTCTAAGACTCTCAGGGTTCTGGGGGCCAGCCACGCCCCCCAAAGCCCATGGACAAAGGTCTAGCTTCTTGAAGCACCTCGGGTCAGTGCCTGACTCCCTGGCTTCCCTTAGGACTCGAGGAGGGTCCTACCAGTGCCCTCAGCCAGCCTCAGGCTGCACTGTCCTATATCTCCCGGCACAGGCCCCAACGCCCCTCAGCTGCCTGGAGGGCTCCAAAGTCAGAACCCCCGCCTCCATCCATCTCACCAAGGCCCCCTTGCCCCCCCTCCTCTGCCATCCTGGCAGCAGCAGTGGACGTTCCTGAAGGGCTGGGGTCTGTGGCTTCAGTTTCCCTACTTGCCCTGCAGTTTCAGGAGATGGGCTGAGAGGAAGGGCAGTGATGGAGGGAAGAGTGGAAGCCAGCCCCCTCCACCCAGCCTGAGCGCTCTGCTTAAGAGAACAAGCAGCATGTGGGCCTCTGGGACGCGCCCAGGGGGTGCAATGCTGAGGGGGCTTTGTACCCCAGGAGCCCAGCACCTGCCAACCTCCTTCTCCATCCCTGCCTCCAGGTTGGGTACTACTCTGAAATGCAGAAGATCTTCGGAGACCTGACCCAGCAGCTCGACCAGCCTGGCCACACTGATGAGCAGCGGGAGAGGGAGAATGAGGCCAGACTGAGTGAGCTCAGAGCCCTCTCCATTGTGGCTGATGACTGAGTCCCCGCCACCGTTTCAGACTCCTGGGATACAAGTCAACCTTTCTGGTCTTAGCCCTTGTTAAGCTTAGGCTCAGGCGACAGCCAGCAAAAGGCTCTCCCCCGAGAGAAGTATGGGGACAGCAGTGGCCCCTGTTCTACCTCACCAGACCTCTGCAGTGAGCCTGGCACCAGGAGCCCCAAGCAGGCTGCTGCCTCCCCACCCATAGCAAGAACTCAGACAGGTAAGCAGCACAGAAAAACTCCAAGGGCTTTGTTTCCAAAAGAACCGTCCAAAGGGCAGCCTGGTCTAGGACCTGAGCAAGCTTCCAGCCTTCAAAGGCAGAGGCTCTGTCCGCTCACCTGAGGTCTTAGCCTTGCCTGCACGGTTGTGATCTCACCTACCTCCAAAGAAAGACCCATCCTTGGGAGTCCACCCACCCTCGTTGCCTTTCCCCTTCAGACTCTTCTTTTCTGGGAGAGGCCCAAGACACTGCCTCTCCTCTAGCCCAGACTCCCAGCATGATAAAAACTGGTTTCACCCACTTCTATCCCTTAGGTCAAGTGCAGAGAAGAACCCCAAGCCTTGTAGGTTCCCTAGGAAACCAGACTCAGCTCATGTAAATAGGCTGTCAACCAACAAAATGTCACAGCCTGATTCACAGGCCTCAAAGCAAGAACAGTGGGTTTGTCTCACCTGAATATTTGGAAATTTTATTTTTTCAAGTAAAGTTTTCAATAAAATTGCCAGCTGTTACTGTGCTGTAACTGAGGAGAGAAGAGAGCCACCCCAGGTTTGTGTCAGGGTGGTGCTGCCCTCTGCTGAGCTGACAGCACCCCTGTGGCATAGTGTCTCTTGACCAGCAGGGGGCAGGACCCAGAGCACCCTGGGGCTCGTCTTCCTGCCACCCGGCCCCACCTTCTGGAGATGCTGCACCCCCCATCCAGCAGAGGCTAGGCTGAGGACTAGGAGGAAGGGGGCAGCACAGGGAGACCTAGAAGAGGAAGAAGGTAGGAGCTATGGAGGACACTTAGCTTGTTTTTGACTTTGGTTTATTTAAAAAACAAAAAGCCAAAAAAAAAAAAAAAAAAACCAACTTTATATACAAAGTCAAACTGAAACCACGGATTATGGAAAGAGGCGAGACTTCTGGGGAACAGGGAAAAAGGCTGGGCCAGAGCCAATACCACATTCTGAACACGGGGAGGTGCTGGTTTCTTCTGGCAAGTCCAGGGTGGCTGGAGCACAGTGCTCTCTGGCAGACACAGCCCAACACCAAGAGTTCGCCAGCACAGACTCCCATTTCTGCGATGGCCAAGGAAGACCCTTCCCCTAGGAACCTGCTCCTGTACCTGGCAGGACTTGTGCCATCCAGAGGAAGGGCTCTTACCCCCTGCCAGAGTCCACGTCTGTTTCCTCAGTTTATTGGCATCAGACCTTATGACATACTCGAAAGCCTTTTCCTCCCCTGTCTTATTCTAAACTGGAAGAGGACAGGAGAAAAGTCAGCACAAGACTAAAGGGCCCCAGGAAAAATCCCAAGGTGGAGGGCAAAATGACATTCGAGGGGTGCAGAAGGTGTTGGATTTAGTTGTTAAGTGGAACCAGGGTTCCTCACACATCCGTCCCACATAGCACAGACCCCACCCTGATGGCCTGAGCTCCTCTACGGAGGCTGAGCATAGGGGTCAGCCACCCCTGCCTGTGGCTCCCAGGTCCTGCTCCAGCTTCTTTCTGGAACCAAAAGGGCTCGAACGTCAGCAGGCTCCATCGCTGACCTCACGGGAGGACAGCTCCTGCACCAGGCCCCTCAGTTGTTAGGTGCTGGCTCCTCCTTCTCTACCCAGCTGTCCGCCTAGAACGAGAATCAGGACTCAGGACTCGAGAGGAAGGGCCAAGATGGGAGGACAGCAGCACTTCCTCCCGGGAGACCAGGCTGCAGCTGCTACCAACCGATTCCCAAAGAAACCAGTAGGTGGAGAAGGCAAGGCGAGGCAAAGCCCGGCAAGGGCAGGAGGACCAATGTGCGTGCTGGCTGGCTGTCACCTGTCACCCCAACCAAGCCTCCCGAATGACGAACGACCGTCAGCCGGCTCTGCCCTTAGAGGCTCACCTTTTCCACCATCCGCTGCATCTCCAGCTGCAGGGGGGTCAGGCGCCTCCGGAACTCCTGGAGCAGTCGCTGCAGCTGGTTCTTCTGCCGCTCGGCTGTCCGCGCCGTCTCCTCGGCCTCGGCCAGCCGGCTCCGCAGCTCCTGCATTTCCGCCGCCAGTGTCTTGTTGGTTACTTCAGTGGCTGAGAAGCGGTTATGGCTCTCCTCTGGGGGGGAAACGGCAGAAAGACCGCTGCTAAGCTAAGCACTGCCGCACAGGGCAACAGGCCCGGAGCGTAAGGAGGGACCCCTCTTAATCTCCACACCCACGGCTGCATGTCCTATGCGTGCCGGGTCCCTGCGACTTCGGGCCACTCACCCAGCTTCAGTTCCAGTGTGTGAATCTTGTTCTCCAGGTAGAGCCGTCCACTGTCCTGCTGCTCTGCGCGCTGCAACAGGTTCCCCACATTGATCAGGCTGCCATTGTGGGACACCAGGCCTTTGTGTTCTGTGGGGGCGGCGCCCGGCTTTGCGCTTTTCCCAGAAGGAGGTAGCAGATCCAGGTTTCCTAGAAGGGGCCGAGAAAGAGATAGAAGGAAGAGTTCTCAGGAGAAAGCAGCGTGCCCCACCCATCCTCCACAGAAGGCTACAGGCACCAGGACGCACCAAAGAGCACCTCCTCAGGAAGCCCACCGTCTGTGCCCTCCTGGCGGCTGTACTGAAGGCTCCGGTACTGGCAAATGTTCTGGGTCACCACCCTGCTGACCAGCTGTTTGGCCTGCAGAAAACATACGCCCCAGACACCCACTGATGAGAAGACGCGAGCCCTTGCCCCCGTTGTATGCAAGCGCCTAGAACTAGAGCTCTCTGAGCCACCCACAGGAGTCCAGTGTCTGCATGTAACGTTAGGGGAGGCCGTCTTGGAAAGGGCGGAGAGGATGTGAGAGAAGGCACCTGCTCTGCACTGAGCCGGAGCCCAAGGGTAAGCAGGATCCTCTCCAAGTCTCGCCGGTGCAAGTAGCCACACCAGTTGGCGTCAAAGAAGACAAAAGCAAGGAGACAGTCCAAAGGGAGCACGGCAGAGGGGTCCAGCTCCTTGGGCTGCAAGAGAAACGAGGATGGACAAGATTTACAAAGAGTTCTTTCAGTGGCTAAAGCACCTAGGACGTAGCTGACCTAATGACACCGGGGCACCCTTCCGCCTGGAGACAGGCCCCCAGGCTACTTTTACACACAGAGGAAGTGAGTGCGCTCCTAGATCAGATACCTCACTCAGATTCACCCAGATGGAGATACTGAAGTGCCCTCGATCCTATGAACACCCCACTCCATGAGCCAAGAACCACATTCTGGTTTTTGTCAACCGGAATCAAATGGTAAAAGTTTCCCTCTCCCAGGAGTGAGTCAGAGACCTCGCTAATAAGCCTCACGGACTCTTGGGGGATGGAAGAGAGGCCTCACCATGTCCTGAAGAGAAGAGAACTCCATCTCCGATTGGTTTGAGGCAACCGACCGGACCTCAGAATCCTCCAGCTTGGCTCCTGCTGCAGAAAGCCTGAGATAAGCTTGGAGCAGGGACCACACGGGCCCAAATCCCACAGCCGTAACAGGAAAGCAGTCCAGCCACAGAGCCAGGAGGCCGCTGTGTGGTGCCCGCACGTACCAAACTCCTCCTCTCCGTCGTCCCTCAGGAGCAGTAGTTCCGGATCAAGCGCCATCTCACAGAGGTCCTCGGATGCCTCACCCCGGGGTTTCTCTTCTTCCTCTCCCCCAGAAGATGGAGGTTTGGGCAAAAGCCCATCTTCCTTCTAGAAACAGACCCGGACGAGAACAGTCATCTCTAACTGCTAACAATTAGAACAGCCAACATTTGAGCATCAACCGTGTTCAGGCACTGTGGTAAGGGGTTTGTACACACGCTCCCATTTACTGCACTTCATTACGTGGGGTTCAGAGCACACCAGGGCGGCTCCAGGGCACCCGGAGTTTTCTTTGGGAGTCAGTCACGGTCTCGTAAGAAATTATATGTGTACTTGATGGCATCAGGCAAGAAACAGACCTATGTGCTTTAGAAAGGGCTAAGAAGATGCGGCGCTCTAGTTAACCATCAAGCAGCCCAAACACCCGTCCTCCCCACAGCATTAGTAACTGAGGCTTCTGTGCCACCCTGGCAGGTCAACCATGCCGCCAGGCCCGCCTCCCCTCTCCTCAGCACACCACCTCCTAGCTGCACAGCCAGGTGGGAGAGCGAGGTGCCCTGCTCCCGAGGACGTGCCAGGTGGCAAGGCACACACGGGCAGTGAGAGGAGCCCCGTGAGGCCCCCCAGCAGCGCCTGGTATGGCACAGCACTACTGTGTGCAGCCCCAGTGCCCGTGCAGGGCAGCAGAGGTACTCACCGGTGGGGCGTCTGACTCGGCAGCTGTGCCCTCACTCTGTACCTCATCCTTGGACTCCTTGGCAGCCTCTTCCTTGACTGCTTCTTCTTCCTTAGCTGCCTCCTCTTTCTCAGGTTCAGGTGGGGCCACAACCTTTTCAGGAAGGCTCAGCAGCATCTTATAAATCCTATAGCCAAAATCCCTCTGCAGCATCTCCAGAAACAGTTCAGCCAACACCATCACCTGGTAGGAGAGTCAGCAGAGGTCCACGAGCATCAGGAAAAGGGGAATGTTCAAGCCCTGCCGTCCCAGATACCCTACTGCACAGCCCCCCCAGACTCCTACACTTACTTCAAAAGAGATCCTTTCTTTTGGCCTCCGGTCTTCCACAATACTGTGGAGGGACAGGTTTACACAGCCAGGGCGTGCCATGACAGCAGGTTCTAGAGGGGGTGGAGGGGCCTCTGGGAGATCGGTGTCCACTTCCTGCTGTGCGGTGGCCTCTGGGTTCTCTGCATTCTGTTTAGAGGCGTCTGCTGCTTGCTCTGATACATCAGCTGCCTGTTCCGTTGGCTCTGCTTCCTGTGACAAAAGCCAAGAGCAGTGACCACCTGGGCCCAGGGGTCAGGGCATCTACCCTGCCCCCTTATTTGTAAGGCTCAGTCTTACCACGGACACCTCTTGGGGTGGGGGAGCTGCCTCTGCAGCTTTCTGCTGGCACAGGGCCTCCCACTCTTCCAAAGTAGGCATGATGGTCCAGACGTCTGGCAGGTACACCACCACAGTCTGGAGCCGCCTCGGTGGGCCCGGCTGCAGGTACTGAAACTCAGCAAAGCGCCACCTGCTCACAGCAAAAGGAAGAAGGAAGAACTGACCCATGACCTTCACAAGCAAGTGCTTCAGTCAACACTTAATGAGCACATACTGCATACGAAGCTTTGAAAATACAAAAACAAAAGAGACCAAGTCCTCAAGAAATGGTTCATCAATGGAGAGACACAAATAAGGAGACAATTACTATCCAAGGTGCTACAAGCAACAAGGACCACTAATATGGCAGAGGGATCACATCTGACGAGCCTTGGAGGGTCAGCTGGCCCTCAACACACATACACATTCCTAGTCATGCTCATGACCAAGGTGACCGTCACTGAGGGCCAGAGGGAGGAATGAGGTAGCACTAGGACACAGAAGAGAGCTAACAAGTCAGAAAGGCACAGGAACTTGACCTCCTGAACAGCCTCCCCAATACAGAGGGCCAGCCACAGACAAGCCTGGGGCAGCCACTCACCACTTTGTGCAGGTGCTCAAGTCAATGCCGGTCTGGGCTTGCGCACAGCGGATAGCGGTGCGGACTAGCACCTGCGGGTCGCCCTTGGGGTCGAGGCCATCCAGAGAGGGAGACCATTCACCCCCAACCAGCACCGCCTCTTCTTCTTTCCGGCCCAGCAAAAACTGCAAAAATAGATCCGAGATTAAAAACACAAAACAAAAACAAAAACCCAATTACCTGGATCTCCCGTGAGGCAGCCTACACCCCTGAGAGTGAAAGCAGCAGGATGTGGTGAAGAATCCCCCACACAGGGTGGGAAGCAGGGAGGGGTGGATCTCTCTACCCATGAACGTGAACCAGCCATGTAACTTTTTCTGACAAGAAGATCCTGAGCCATACGGTCCTGGTGAAGTGAGTGGTAGTGGTATTTCAGTTCTGAGACTGCTGGTTTCTACAAGTTCACGAATAGGAGCCAAGCTGCCGAAAACCTGACAGGGCCTGGACATTATCAATGACTGCATCCTGCCTCACGGACACCAGCTCTTACCTTAATCTGCTTCAAAGGATGTTCTGGTGTCTCCCTTGGCTCAGCCATGTCATCCACAAAGAGCATGCAACAACGATACAATTCCTCCAGTCCCGGGGAAGAGAGCAGCAGTACCTGTGCAGGGGCGGCGTGAAGGACACACTCGAGAGCTTTCTCAGCCTCCGACAACGGGACAAAGCGGCAGGACCTCAGCCCACTTACCTTGGAACTATAAGCGGGATCGCTGTCTGCAGGGATGGGCTCAGCACCAGTGTCTGGAGCTGGCTCCTTCTCAGAAGATACCTGGATACGGCTTGGATGATGGAGGGAAAAGGGCTGGCTCAGAGGAAAGGCTGACAGCCAGCTCAGACACACAGCCAGAAAATCTGAGGGAACCAGGAGGCTGCGGTAGCGGCGCTGGAGTTCTAAGAAGTCACAGGTGGGGCTGCAGGAAGAAAGCAAAGATCCAGACTGGGCAAGGCTAAATTATTTTTAAAAATGGAACCATATCATGAGTTTAGGCCCCACGTCAGGCTCCATGCTGACAGTGTGGAGCCTGCTTAGGATTCTCTCTCTCCCTCTCTCTGCACCTCTCCTGCTCTCTTTCAGAATAAATAAATAAACGAAAAAAATAAAAAATAAAAAATGGAACTATAAAAGACTTGGAGGGGAAAGGGCAAAATATTTTCTAACCTGGGAAAGAAGACGTCTCTGAAAAGAAAAAGATGGAGATTTGACCACTAAAATGCTTCAACCTCTAATTGCAAAATAAAGTTGAACTGGAGAAGAAAAAACAGAAAAACATTTACAATCCATGACAGCTAAGGCTCAACTGTCTTGATATGAGGAGCCCACAAATGACTAACAGAAAGTTGACAAGTCTGAGAAAACTGACATCAATAGATACTTAACAAAAAAGAAAAGAGACTTAACAGCCTGTGAAAACATGCTCTATCTCACTTAAAATTAAAGAAATGCAAATCAGAGGATCACTTTTCACCTATGAGACTGACAAAGATCCAAACGTTTGACAAGGTACACCGGCTGCAGCAGGAGGAAACAAGTACCTCATGCCCCGCTGGCGAGAACGTAGATCGACACAGCCTCTTGGACAGAACTGGCAATATACGTCCAGTTTAAAATCAGACCTTTGAGCCAGCTACTCCAGTTCTAGGAACTGATCTCAACAGAATACTTGTGCCTGTTCACACAGATGTTTGTAGAAGAATGTTTACTACAACAATTAAAAAGTGAAAATGGAGAACTGGCTAAAAAAAGTGTCTGTCCATTCAGTGGAGTATTGTGTAGTTGCTGAAAAGAATGCAACCCCAACCTAATAAATGTTAACATGGAAGAAATTCCAAGATGTATTAAGTGAAAAAGCAAAATACCAAACAGTACATACAAGAAGCTTCTATATACATTCAAAAAGACACATTGTGTGTGGCAAATTGTTCGCAGTCACATTTGGACTGATGTGAGGAGGCTCTACATGCAGCCCTGATGCAGGGCTGATGCAGGGACCACACTGTCTTGTGAGGCAGGTGGCTCAGCATGGAGCACAGGAGAGGTCCTGCCTGGCCCCGTGGACAGGAAGCGGTGATGCCAGGTAGAGCGGGAACAGCCCTCTTTCCCTTCCACCTTGAGCAGTAGCCAGGAGGCCACCACCCCACCTCAGCTTGGGCTTAAGTGAACTTTGCTACTGGGGCAGTGGCTGGAGCCCTGCCTCTCCACCGCTAGATGGAATCTGGAATCGCGCATCTACCTCTGTCAGTGAGTTGCTAAGTGAGATAGGTAGGCTTGCAGGCCAGAGTCCTCATACACCGTACAGCACTTGAAAAAGGATTGAGAGGTTCCCTGGAAAACGAGTCCCAGGGCTCTTACGATCTGTAGTTTCTACTTGAATTAGAACTAGTATTGGGTACCCGAATTTGAATTGGTAAGCCTTAACGATAACCTGGCAGAAGTATTTCTGGTGATCAAATCACAGAAGTTCTATCAGGGAACCCATGTAAGTGGTGCTACGCTGGTCCAAATTTGAGACTTAGAAATTAAAAAACTGTCACATTAAAAAAACAAACAAAAAGGTCCCAAGCACATGACCCCATATACACACAGTCTCTTGCATAGACTGTATTTCATTTACACAAGAAACTGTTACCAGCTGTAAGCCTCAGCCCCCACCCCAGCCTTGCCACTCACCTGTCCACAGTATAGGGAGTGAGATGGACCCGGTAAGGAGGCAGGTCATGCCGTGGTTTCTTAGCACCCCAAGGCTCTCCACCAGCCCGCTGTTTGCGTTTCTTGGAGTCATAGTCATCGCTGGAAGTTGGCCCGTCACCGGAAGGAAGAAACCACACTGTTACATTAAGATTCAATACACACTGGCCTGACAAGGAAACAGTCTGAATCCCCAACATCAAGGAAATGGGTAAAGAAGCCATGCCAACAGCCCTATGACACATAGCTATAAAGTTATTAAAATGAGTATTTAAATATTTCTAATAGCAGAAAACCACCCATGATAAGCAAAGACTAGTACACAGTAATATGTATACAGTAGTGCCTCAACTGTGCAAAATAACCTTTTAAAAACTGAAAAGAAATAAAGTATTGGGGCACCTGGCTGGCTCAGTCCATGGAGCATATGACTCTTGATCTCAGTGTTGTAAGTTTGAGCCCCACATTGAATATAGAGATTACTTAAAAAAAAAAAATCTTAAAAAAAAAAAAGTATTAACGATAAATGCCTCTGGTAAAACTTGTAATTTTATTTTTTATATTTTCTGAACTTTAAAAATTACAGTGAACATATAATTTTTTGAAACGAGCAAAGATTTTAACTGATTTCTAACATGAGACACATATATGCTACCATGCAAGGGTTCTATAAAGCAAGTTTTATTAAGAGACCATTCTTGTAACAAACCCTTAACAATACACGTTAAAGTCAGAAAAACACTCAAACCCTTTGGTCCAGTAATTCCACTCTTGAAAATTTATCCCAAGGAAGTTAATTCAAAAGAAAAAGAGGTTATAAACAGTGGAAAAAATTCAAACCAAGAGTAAGAAAACCATATTCACATCCAGCAACACCTGAACTTTTATAGTAAACAAATACAATAATCATACAGCCGTTAAAACAATCGTGAGGATTAAAATGCAATATGGAAAAAATGTTTAATCACCTTAATCATAATGTATAAAAATAATTTGGACTCTAGGGCACCTGGGTGGCTCAGTTGGTTAAGCATCTGACTCTTGATTTCGGCTCAGGTCATATCATGGTTGCAAGACCAAGACCTGAATGGGGCTCTGCACTGACAGCATGGAGCCTGCTTGGGATTCTCTCTCTCTCTCTCTCTCTCTCTCTCTCTCTCTCTCTCTCTCTGTCTGCCCTGCCCCCACACTCACGCATGTGCATGTGCGCTTACTCGCGCTCTCAAAAAAAATACGTAAAAGATAGTAATGTGGGCTCTAAAATTAAGACTTTTTAATTTTTTAATTAGAGTCATAAAAAGTATGTTTCCCTATAAAGACCAGAAAAGGACATAGGGAAAAAAGCAGCCGTAAATAATTTTTTCAAAATTATTTTCTAAAGGTGTTTAAGAATGATTATTACCTTTAAAGGGAAAGAGGAAATGACTCATTTTTATACTATTTTGGCTTTATATAATAGCATGTACTACTTTATACACTTCTATGATATAATACTTATTATAGTATCACTATGTTATGGATTCAATAAATAAAAATAGAAGAGGGGTGCCTGGATGGTTCAATTGGTTAAGCATCTGACTCTTGATTTTGGCTCAGGTAGTGATCTCATGGTTGTGAGATCTGGCTCCTGCTTAAGACTCTCTTTCCTCTGCCCCTCCCCACCTCTAAAAAAAAAAATAGAAGAGAAAAACCTTTAGACCATTAAAAAAAATGCCAGTTTGATGAGGGGAAAACAAACTCCTGTGTCTCTAGAGAAGTAAAATCAACTCTCAGGTCTTCCTGCCCAGGTAACTGGGCTGCCTGCAGTCTATTTGCCAGAAGGCCTCTGCTCTTCCCCTCAGACCTGCCTGCATTGTTTCCCTTGTCATTATGGCCCTGAGCATCGAAGTTCATTACATTTAACACAGAGGGTTTTTTTTTTTTCTCTATCTGCCTGGCTCATTTCCCTGCTCATTAGCATCTCCATCCAAAAGCTGCCTTCTAATCTCGCCTTTACAGAATGTCAGCTTCCACATTTCTAACACAGTAATTCTGACAGCTCTCTCCAGCTCACCCACGACTGGAGTGAACTCTTTGGGAAATGCTGTCCACCCCTAGTGAAACCGGACATCCCACTGAATCCTGGAATCAATGGCCAGTTTTCTCTCCTTACTGTGAATCGTCAGGAACACATTGGAAAGCAGTACCAGTGAGAGACATCTCTAACCTCAGCAGGATACTGAGATGGCATATCCCACTGGACACACCTGTCCAAAAAACCTCAGTAGTTCAGTACTGGCAGTCCAACGGAGACACTGTTACCTCCATCCCAGAACCTGAAATTTAAAATAAAACTTGGCTTCCAGCCAAAATGCTAACACAGCCTGACTCCTTTGTAAACTGCTGTTGTCCCAGAGTGACCGAACTCCTACTGCCCCCTTTCCTACTTTGCAAATTCTCTGCACTGACTAATGGTGTTATCTCCCTGCCAGTGGTAATGTCTCCTTTCTCTAGAAACCATAACACAGAAGCATTATGGCGAAAGTAATACCAACAGGCCTTACACAGGGCTTAGCATGTCCAGGACAATCAAATGCATATGACTGTACAGAAAGACTGAATTTGAACCTAAAGCAAAAAGTCAATAGCAGCCATTGATTTCCACCCAAGCTACATTATCCCTGAGGGCACTTGCTGGGATTTGGTAATAAAGCCTTTAATAAACTCACAGAATGTGACAGGTAGAAACTCCTTGGAAACTGAAGACCAGGAAAATGCACAGGGACAAGGAAGGGGTGCAGGTGTATGCAAAATATATACCAGTCACTTGAGAACAGGACAAAGTGTTTCATGTAGTGGGGACATGGTGGAGAACCATCCTCCTAGTTACAAATCATAATGACCTAGCCCAAGGGAACCACCACTAGCTTCAGCAGACTATGCCCTCTGCCTAAACTTTTTCCCTGAGTTATTCCATGCTCCTTTTAAGAGTTCACATTGGAGTTCATTCTCAGCCCTCATCACGTAATAACCTACTGGCATCTGGAGATCTTCCTTATCAGTAGAGTTCTCATTTCAAAAAAGAACCTGAATATGAGAGACCTTTCTGGAGTGACGGAAATGTTTTATATCTTAACTGGGGTGAGGGTTACATGGGATTTCCCATTTGTCAAAACTGGTTGAGATTTGTGCATTTCAACCTATATAAAATTTGCCATAAAACATTTTTTTAATTAAAAAAGGTATAAGGCAGGGAATAGATGGACGTACAGATGAAAAAGAATGGAAAATATTGATACTTGTTGAGGCTGGATGGTGGGTATATGAGGGTTCATCATCTTTTTGTTTGTTTTACCTATATTTACAATTTTCCATAATAAAAAATTAAAATGAGGACCAACAGGAGAACTAAAACCAGTCTTAAGCAAACCAGTCCAGAGCTTAAGGATAAAAGCGAAACCTTTTAGAGAGAGAGTAAGGCGGAATAAGGACACAGGAGCTAGAGGGAATAGGCAGCATGCTCTCGCAGTCCCTGTAGCTCACGGATGACAGAAGATGGACACCTCCAAAGTCCCAGAGTCACTATGCCGGCTACAGAGGGGCCATGAATCTATCTGCATGTTCAAGGCACAGGCCTGGGCTTCAGGGCAGAGTGCAACATACACATTCTAACACTACACTGATGCGTAGCGTATATAAACAAACACGTTTTATATCAGCAAATAAAACCTACGCTACGATGTTATGTTTTTTGGACAATTACCATTTTCTTGATAGTTTTGATTTTTTGACACCTCAATCTTAAGGACTAAAAATAAAAGAAAATTATGTATTTTAAAAATTCAATATGGTATTTTGAAAGCTGAACTACATCAAATCCCTGCTTGCTGAACCAGTTTATATAGTTCTAATATTTGCAGATACATCTCAATGCATCAGCCTGCTTCAGGGTAAAGGGCCTAGCTAGAAAGAGACATCTGGCTGCAGAAAGAAAATGTTAGCGTCAACAGGTGGCAAAGAAAGAGACACTGTTACTAGGGGCAAATAAAATATCTTCCCTGCTTAATCATTCTCTTACCTTCGGCCCTGATCCAATCGTCCATGAGGGCCCCGAGCAGGAAATCTGTTCAGGTGGCTCAGATGAAGTGTGTGGGATGTTTGGAAGAGACTCAGAGCTGCAGAGAAGAAATGGTTGGTGACTCAAAAACCCTAAATATCTGCCCAGCTTCCCTGTCCCTTTCTTCCAGTGACAGAAGTACCCACTTCCATTCTGAGAGCAAACCTGAGAGTTACAGGCCCATTCAACCAGAGTACCCTATAAAGCCAAATCCCAACATCCACGCCACTGGTACGCACGCTTCTGAGGAAAGAGCGGGGGAATCCGGTGAGGCTGGAAGATCAGCTGGGGCTGAGCTCCCAGAATCCCTTGCTTCTGGCCCAGGGCTGCCACATGTAGAAGGGGAGGTGCTGGGGATTTCAGCAGGGGCTGCAGAACAATAGCCAGGAAAGTCAGGGCATCCCATGGTTGATCTGCTCACCACCTTGGAAAGATGCAGCCCCACCTCTTGACAAAAGTAAGGTTCTCGCCCAGCTTTCAGGGCACAGGGGCTTCCCTCCCTCCCCTTTCCAACGCACATGCCGAGGAAAGATGGATACCTGGTTGGAGAGCGTTTGCACCTTGACAGCATTCCAGGGCACTGCCTGGCCTGGGTTGTATGCAGCCTTCACCAGCACCTTCTCACCCAGCTGGGGCAGCCGGCCCTTCACCACACTGCCAGCACACAAGCCAGGAGACCCAGTCAGGAGAGAGACCCTGGCCAAGCCACCTTGACTGCCCCTATGAGGCCCTTCCCATCAAGATTTCTCACACCTTGCATAAAAACAGCAAAGCAATGGCTTCAGAGGGGTCCCACCAGCATGGTGACAGAACTGAACTGAATAAGCATTTCCAGAAGGGGACTAACCTCAAGCCTACCTTAGCTGAAAAAAGACCTCTTCATCCACCACCCCAAAGTAGTCATGCAAGCTGGTAACAATGCCAGTGAAGACCCGCTGCTTCTCCCCACCCTGTAAGAGAATAGTGCAGTTTGAAAGTCATAGAGAGCATCTGTCCACACTCTGCCATTAGCATCTCCTCTCCAGCCAAACCGCACCGGGCTCAGCAGAGTATTGCATCAAGGTTCACATGAAGGAGGCACGCGTGTGCAATAGTTATAATCTACTGTGGAGGAATGGGGGGAGATCACGCTGATTCTAAGGTCACCAGCTGCTTCTAGGATTTCCAGTTTTCTAATTCCCAGAAGCAGCCTAAAGATTTCCCTAGAGCCAGGACTTAGGACTCCCCAGTCAGAGGTGTCTAGTCACCTCCATCCTGGCTCAGGCCGGGAGTGTCAGGAAGGATGAACATAGCAATGCAAGAATGAAAGCACCAGGCACCCATGCATGCTGTGGTAGTCTTGAGTGTTGAAACTCACTAGAAAAAATGCCCAACCTACCTGAAGGTGCCTGGCATTTTGGGACAGGTCTGTGGCCACAGGAGGAGTGAGCAAACCAGGAGGAGGACCCAGAAGAGATGTTGAAGCTGCGCCTATGTGGACAGAGAAGCAACCTCCAGGAAGTGCGCCTACCATTTTGAGCACTGGAGTCAGCTCAAAGATACGGGAGGCCCAAAGAGCAAAGTGGCTCTAACCAACTCCTCCACAGGGTTTCACTGGCCACCACTGAGCTCATCTCCTAGTTTCCTATGAAACGCTGGCAACCAATCACACTCCACCAAGGAAACCCCAAAAGCCACATTTTAAAAGACTATCTCCAAAGCACGAACTACTACCCAGTTTGAAGCCGAGCAGGAATAAAGGTGATCACCTGAGAAGTTGCGTCCCCCTGGAAGCGGGTTGATCCGCTGGCGCTTAAACTGGGACATTGGGAATGCTGTCCTCTTTCAGAGTCTTAGAAAAAACCTTTAATTGAAAAAGCAGTGTTAACAGCTTAGAGGGAAATTTTCCACCGACCCCTCCTCCCGCCCCCCACAAAAGTAACTGAGATCTTAATAAAGGTGAGGTGGGTACTGAAAATGAATGGAGATGGAGAGAACATAGAGGGGCAGGAAATGAAAAAATTACATTGTTCCAGTTTGCCTTCACAATAACTTAGTGGTGGGTGATACTGTCAAGCTATCTGAAAGAAAAGGAAACTGAAGCTCAAAGAGATTAAGAGACTTGCCCAGGGCCACACAGAACCAGTTGGTGACAAAACTGAGACTCGCACCCAGGTCTCCAACAACTTAACGCTCCTCTCACTATGCCACACCACCCGCAGATGCTTGGGGAGAGTGGGGGGATTGGAAAGAGCCCCAGTGGCATTCATTCATTCAAATACATCCGCCAAAACGCTCCACGCAAGGCCCGGAAAAATGGAGGAGGCTGGTGCTGGAGAGAAGGTGTGGGCCCTCTCCCCGGAAGCCCGGCCCGTTGTTCCCCGGACGGGCTGGTAGGAAGGTAGCCCTGTGGCTCGGCCGAACGCGAATCCGGCAGCGCGCCCGCCCGCGCTCCTGCTCCCGTGCTCCCTGGGCCTCCGCTCCCGCCTCAGCAGCCGCCGGCACCGGGCCTCCCGGGCCGGGCCGCGGCGGGGCCACCGTGGGAGGACGAAGGCGCGCGGTTTCTCCTCCTCCCGCCCGCCCCCAGGGCCGAGGCCGTTGCCAGGGAGACGGGACTTGCAGTCCGAAGGGGGGCTCGGCCCCTTCCGCGCCCCGTGCATCTTTGCTGCCCGGCCCTCGCAGCCCCTCGGCCGGGGGAGGGGCGAAGGGGCAGAGGGGCGGCGGGGGGCCCCCCAACCCACCTGCGGGCCAGGGCCGCGACACCGGGGGGACAAAGACACCCGGAACCACCACAGCCGCTGCTGCCGCCACCACCGGAAGCGCCTCTCCGGAAGCGCGACCACTGGTCGGAAGCTACCACTCTCCCGGATATGGTCCCTCCCTCCTCTCCACCGACTTCTCCCTTCCCCCACGCCGGTCTGCCATCCCGCTCCAACTGTGGAACGGAACTGCACCTTCCCCGATCGGATGCGCGTGAGGAAGCTGGGCCTCCGCGGTGTCCTCGCTTAAGTGTCCCATTAGAAAAACAGGCTTTAGAGCATTGGTTCCTTGTCCAAAGACAGCAGGAGCTGGACCCCCAAGTGGAAGAGAGCACCTATCACCCCACATCTGGCCTCATTCTGGCAGACCCCAGGGCTGCAGCCGCAAGAGAACCAGCCCCTCCTGAGTAAAGGAGGAGACGCCAGGTTTAAGCCAGTGACCTTATCCCTAGCCCTGTCCTTCCACTGATAACACACACACACACACACACACACCCTCCTCTCCTGCCCTCTGAATATCTACAGGAGACTAAACTTTTGCTCTTTCTCAATTAGCAAACATATAGGAACCTGCCAGACTGTAGTAAAGAAACCACCACAACATTTTGGTAGACATTTATAATGTTCTCAGAAAGAGTTCCTTTAGGAGTGCCTGAGTGTCTCAGTCAGTTAAGCATCCGACTCTTGATCAGGTCATGGTTTCATGGTTTGTGGGCTGGAGCCCCCGTCAGGCTCTGCTTGGGATTCTCTCTCTCCTCTCTTTCTCTGCCCCTCACCCTGCGTGCACGTGCACTCTTGCACTCTCTGAGTGTTTCTTAAAAAAAAAAAAAAAAAGGAAATATTTCCTTTAGTCCTCCCAGGGCTGGAAGATTAGGTCAGGAATTAGTGCCCTAATTCCCAGGAAACCTGAGACTTCAGTAAAGTGACCTGCTATAAGTCTTGCTGCTAATCACTGGCCGTTTTAGTCTCCATTAGCAACCCCAGTCCTCCCTTACCCTCTGGCCTTCCCATCATCCCTCCAGCTTGGCCTCCTTCCAACACCCATACCCTCCCCCTTCCTGTTCACAAAGCACTCTGAGACAGTTTCATCTCGTTTTATCTTCATTAATAAGACTGTGAGGTAGGTAGGGCAGGTATCATTAGACCATTTGGGAGATTAAGTAGGAAGCTATGAGTGTAGAGTCAAAAGCTAGAATGAGTCTCTGGTTTCAACTCTGATGTGTTAAGGTTATTAGGGACCAAAGCAGCTAAAGGCAGACCTTGAAGCTTACTCTGCTATTTTCCATGTTGTCCCTGACCTTTCTATTCCAGGTTCAGTCTTCAGGGGCTCTGCTCCACAGGCAAGACTCAATGCAGAGGAACCCAAGATAGCACCCTTCTCTGTCTTAGGGCTGCCCACGAGGGTGTGAGGAGAAAAGCAAGATTCCAAATCAGTAACTCTCCACTGAGGAATGAAGGTGGCCATCCTTTACCTCACCCAGACCAACCCTTTGAATGCATGATTCAGAAGACATGGTTGGATCCAGCCAGTTCACAACAGTGACAGACTTGCAGAGATACACGTATCACTTTGCATAAATACACATCTGTGACATGCTAGGCCCCAATAGATCACCAGGCCAAACATGCTCCATGGACTCCTGATAAATAAGTTAGTTCACATTGTCTAGGCCCAGGGATTTCTGGCAACCAGCAAGGCGCCCAGGGGCTGCCACACCCTGGGGCCACTCAGGGAACCAGGGCTCCTCTGCCAGGCTGCCCAGAGGAGAAAGGTCCAGCCTTCTCCTCAGAGAGAAGGGTGAGCATCAGCAGCTTTTCCTGGCAGTGCCCAGAAACAGTAACAGGGCAAAGGGCGAGGAAGATGACTGCACTGCACACCCCTCCACCCAAGGTCATGTCCCTGCGCCAGGAATTCTCAGCATACAGAAAGGTTTTTGGCTCGTTGCTTCTTAACCACAAATGATGGCATAAAGGTCTTCCGGAGGGGCTGGAATGGAGGTCTTTCAGGGACACCCCTTGACTCAATCCTGTGAAAAAGGAAAGGAAGCATTAGGCTAGGAGGAGGAAACAAGGTAACAATGGCCCCAGAGTTGATGGAGCATTGCTTATCTGCCGTGGGGAGCCTGGGGATGTTGACGTAGAGCTTCTTATCGCCACAGAATTATTCAGCATTATCCCCCATCATCTCCTGTGGGATCCTCTGTGTCCCAACCTTGCTCTCCCAGCAAATCCAGGAGGTGGCCTAAGGTTCAGCTGTGAGGGGTGAAGGCTTTTGCTGGGCTTGCGTGAGGGAGACTCCCCATATGCTGGTCCTGGCTCTGTCACTGACTTGCATGCATGTAGATTCAGAAAGCGACTTCCTTCCCCAGCCCAGTCCCCATCCTCTTCATCTGTAAATGGAACACTTTAACTACTTTCTGTTTCTTCCACCACCCTCACCAAGACTATCTACACCTCTCAGATTTCAAAGGGACAAAAAAAAAAAAACAAAAAAAACCCACAATTGGCACTACAGTCTCAGCTTCTGGCTTCATCAGGCTCCTTCCTTTGCCCTAACCTGGGCTGGGCCTCAGGACTCACCTTGGGGCAGGGCCATCAGGAGGGGCAGGGGACTCAGAGTGTTTCGAGCTTCTCCAACGGATCCGGTTGAGCAGGACCTTGACCTTGTTCCAGTGGGAGAGATCCCGCTGAGCAGAGCGTGAGGGGATCACCACAGAGTTCCTCCCCACAACATACCCCTGCCTGAGCTCCCAGAGATAGCAGTCGCCACAGCCAGGACTGCTCCAATCAGGAATTCTGTCATTTTCCCAGAGTTTCTGGCTTTCAGGGTATCTACAAACCCAAACACCCCCTACCCCCGACTCCATCCTGTATCACCTGCCTCCACACATACCCATCACCTACCTTGTGTCCCTGGGAGGATGGAAAGATATGAGCTGGCTCTGCTGAAGCCTCTAAGAGCCTGGGAGGGTTGGCACCAGGAACCCCTACCTTTAGGGGTGAAGCTGTGTTGGCCCCTTCAGAAAGAAAATCCCATTACCCAGGGCCAGAAACAGGAAGCCACCCATCAAAACCAGGACTGAGGAGGTCCGCCCGGGGTGGGGGGCCCTGGGTTGGCAAGACACACAGGGAAACACAATGGCACCTCACCTGTCTCCTGGGTCTGGCTGAGCAGTTCCTGTACCTCACTGCCGGGGGCACAAGAAGGTGGAGGCGAAGGGTCCCGGGCTGGTGGCGGTGGCCGCTGCTGCTGCTCCCCCCACTCCCCCTCCACCGCTTCAGGATCCTGTGCACAGGAGAGACGGGTACTCAAGACCTGACTAGATGGCTGAGCCTGTTCTGAAGGCAGCCCTGCTTGCAGGGCTCCCAGCCCTCCTCTGCTTCCCCCACTCACCTGCCCGACCTGCAGCTCACTCGCCCCTGGGGGCCTCTGGGTCTGCAGCTGCAAGTAGAGCTGCTGGAGCCTTGCCATTTGCTCCAGCACTAGGCACAGGTGTTCCAGATAGCGGAGACCCTGCCCTGGGAGACAGGCCCAGGCCTTAGGCCCCAGGCCCCCCACCTGTGGGACAGAGTGAGGCAAGGAAGACTTCTGAACTCAACCAGACTCCCATCCTAGGCAGCCAGCAGATGGGAACAGAGGGGCCAGGGAGAGGAGGCACACACCCCTAGCTGGCTTCCCAGTGCCCGGCCAGGCAGGCTGCCAGGCCGTCCCCCATACTGCTCACCTCCACACAGCTGGGAGTGGGCTGAGGCAACAAGCTGAGACACAACCCATCAATTAGAGGCAAGGAATGCCCCACCCCAAGAGAGCTCCAAGGAGAAGAAGTCAGGGAGGACCCACCAGCCACCAACCCACCCCTCCATGTAAAAAGACCGTTTCCACCGCACTCTTCACCCAGCCTGAGAGTTGACACTCACCACCTCTGCTCCTTCCAGACCTGCCTCTAGGTCAGTTTCTGCCTCAGTGGCCTCCTGTTCCCCTGCTCCAAAAGGGGGCATTTCACATTCAGGCTTGATAGGTGGCTTCAGGGAGTAGTGGTGTTGTGACATGCCGACAGGGGAAGTCGGGAGCTGGCGGGACCGCTCCAGCACCTGCTCCAGCTTACGGTTGGCCAGGAGCCGGCTCAGGTGGGCAGGAGGCTCCATGGCAGCAAGGGCCCGGGGATCAGGGCTCCCTGCGGGCTCAAAGTCCAGAGAGTCCTGAGGAAGACCTGGTGAGGTGGCCAGGGGGCTGTCCCCAACCACCATCTCCACTCCAGAGTCCCGAGAAGCCAGTTTGAGAAGTGGCTCCTGCCTCCTGACACCTCTCAGCTGGCCATCCCCTTTCCAGGAGTCCAGGGAGCAACCTTGAACAGCGTCCGGGATCCTTCGGTAGGTGCTGCTGACTCCAGGTACTACACAGCTGCGTGCCAGGTCCTCGCCAACCCCATCTGCAAGGACAGTCAGTATCAGGCTGGGCAGGCTGCCCTGAACGCCCCCAGCATTCCTGGAAGCTGGCAAAATTCCCAGGGGAGGAGTGTCCTGGGCCAGAGGTGAAGGGAGGGGCCGGGACTGGGCAGCCACGGCCCCGCCCAGATATCTCCCCATCCCTGGCTGGGAGAAGGTAGGACAAGATCCCTTCACAAATAGTCTTTGTTAAGGATCACAGACCCAGGATATGGGCAAAGCCTTGCAGGTCCTATTTATCAGCTCCTTATATGGCCACCCTCCTTTGAGGGAGTAGCTGCTTTCTCCTGGGGAGCCCTTGTGCTCTGGAGCCTAGGGTCAGCCTAAGACCTCCAGGTCATGAATGGGGAGCCCCAGTCTCTTCAACTGCTCCCCACCGGGCAGCATGGCTACGACCTCCACCCCCACCCTCCAGCTTTCAGAGAGACGGGAAAGGGCACAAAGCAGGAAGCCTGGGGTCCAAACTAGCATCAGGATGCAAGATGAAGTCTCTCCTGGAGCTCCTGGGGGAGAGTAATAAAATAACAACAGCTACAACCATTGCGGCTTCTGTTCTTTTAAATGGGAAATAGTGAAGATTTTGCGGAGAGTTGGGGGGGGTGGGGGAAACACACCCAACTGGAATTAGGAGGGGGTAGGAGGAGAAGCAGCGGCAGGGGTTACCCACGCGCTGGGTCCCCAACTGTAATAATGATGCACAAACTACGGCTGGAGAGGATGGAGGGCCGCCCACGTCTCACCGCCGGCCACGCAGGAGACCTGGGTGCCAGGCCAGGCCCCTCTGGCCAAGGAGGTCAGCCAGGAAGTCTACCTCGGGAACGGGTCCGCCGCCGCCGCTGGGGTGGGGGGGGGCTTTCGGACCTGCCGGCCGGGGCAAGGGCTGGGCGGAGAATGATCCCGATGGGGAATTATAGAGGGAAGTGGAGCCCGAAGGGAGTGAGATGGAAGGTGGTGGCTGATTTAACGCCCAAACCCAGAGAGTCTCCAGAGTGCGAGGCGCCATCACTCAGCCCGTCCGAAGGGAGGCGGCGAGGACGGGCGCCTCCGGCGGGGTGTGCGGGCTGGGGCAGGGGACACAGACCGGGGCCCGGGCGCGGGAGTCGGCTCCAGGGCAGGAGGCCCGGGCCGGCCTGGGGGTGGGCGACTCACCCCGGCCGCCGAGCGGCTCCACGGCGAAGACGCGCCGCCGGCCCAGCATGGCCCAGTTCCCGGCCCCGACGCGGCGCCCCGGCCGCGGCCGCTGCAGCCGCCCCGCGATCCCGGCCCACGTCCCCCAGCCGCTGTCGGGCGGGCGGCTTCGCACGCGCGTCCGGCCCCGGCTGGGCGCGGCCCCCGGACACTCCCCGCGGGGGCGAGGGGAAGGGGCGGGCAGTGGGGAGGGGCGCGCAGGTGTGCGGGCGGCTGGGGGTGGGCGCGCCGAGTGGGGCCGTGGGGGGCAGGGGCGGGGGCTGGGAGCCGGGGAGCGCGGAGCGCGGGGGGGGGGGGGGGGAGCCGGGAAAAGGCCTGGGTCCCCGGTCCTTCGGGCCCCGGGCAGTCCCACGCTCCCGCCCCCGGCCGGGGAACGGAGGCCCCCGCCTGGGGACGCTGTCTGGCTCGAGGTGCGGGGTTACCGGGCACCCCCCACCCGCGGTTCACATGCTGGTCTGTCTTCCTGCCGCCGAAACGAAGCTGGGAATGGGGGTGGAGGGTCGGTAGGGACTGGACAGCCGCGCGGAAGGAAATGGAGTCCCACGTGCTGGCTGCACGCTTGTCCCTGCACTCCCTGCTGTGTGCCTGGGGCACGTCACTCGGCCACTCGGAAACCTGACGCGATAGAAGGGGGAAATGATTCCTGTCCACGTGGAAATCCTTTCCAACAACTGCAGAGCGCCTTGTTACTAGATCTGATCCCCTCCTCTTCCCGTACCTCTCCCGCACCCGAGCACCCTAAAGCTGGGGCCTGGTACGGTGGGGGGGGGGGGGGGGGGAACTTCACGATCTAGGGAAGTGAGCCAGGCGAACAGGGAAGCAGCCTGGAGGCGGTGGAAGTGTGAATACTTCCCTGTCCCCCAACCCCAACCCTCTTTTGGCCCTTGGGATTCCACCAGCCCCCACCCTTAAAGGCTCCCAGCCTGCTTTCAAGCTGGTAGCCTAGGGAGCTGCCGAAGGTGACACAGCCTGGTGACCAGAGGGCTGCTGGCCTCTAAGAAAACCTCATCCTCCTGAGGAAGGGGACAGGGCTGAAAAATCCCAGCAGGACCCAAATCCCCTGGAGGCAGATAAAGAGACTGGTGGACGTGCAAACTTGCACCTGAGCCTCTGGGGGAGGGGCTGGAACCAGAGCCCTTGGGAGGAAGCAGCTGTTAACTGGGAGGGAGAAAACAGTCTGCCCACCCCTTCTGCTCCATGCTCCTTCATACCCTTCCTCAAATACCTTACACAGGAACCTTCGCCAGAGAGCCACAAACTGTAAGGTTCCGACTGTAGAAGATGGGGAAACTGAGGCCTATATAACCAGGTCTGAGAAAGAATGAGAGCCAAGTGCCTGAATTACCTGACATCTCTTAACACCTTGATTTTCAGGCCAAGCCCTTCTCTGCTAGCCACAGGTCGTCTGGGTGGCCTCCTCCTAACCCTGTCCTCCTAGACAGCACCCCCACCCCATTCTCTTTCCCAGATACAGACAGGGAAATGAACGCAGGGCCTGGCAGGAACTGCTTCATGCAGGTCCCACAGGATGTGTGGCACCAAACCCGGCAGGCAGTGTCATACCCCACCCCAGCCCTCCCTGGGTCGGGGAGTTGGAGGGCTGGCCTATCAGGTGGCTTCCTTCCTCCAAAGTGAGAGGGTAGGGAGGGAAAGGGAGGGAACCTTTGTCGGATCTCACCCTGAATTTGGAGAATGTGGGGCCAGATTCCAAGCGGTCTCCCTGGTGACTCTGGGGCAAGAATGCATCTGGAACAGGAAGCCCAGCCAGCAGGAATGTGGTGTCTCAGCACAAGGCTTTGTGTGGGCTCAAAAGAACCCCCACCCCCACAACACACACCCAAGCACACTCCCTTCCGGGTGGTGGGCTCCTGCACTGCCTGACCCCCATGTAGATGTGCCTGAGCCCTCATGTGATGGGGATCCCTCACTGGGGGCCACACCCTCCCATCTGCCTTCTGCGGCCCTGACTGGAGCAGCCGTGTGCCCAGAGCACAGCCACACCCTCGCTGCCCACCTGATGGGTGAGCAGCTGCCCTGAGTTCCTGAGATGCATGGTGGCTGAGCAGAGTCATTCCCTAGGCTGAGGCCAGGGATGCCCAGCTGCCCCTCCACCTCCATGGGGAAGTCCCAGCTTCAGGAAGCACATTTCCTGCAAGCTCAGCACTGAGCTATGCCCTGTGGGAGGAAGGGCAAAGCCAAGAAGGCAGAGGGCAGCTCCTGCCAGAGCAGAGATGGCTGGGAGCCATGGTGACCTCCCTGTGCCCTGGAAGGCAGCCTCTGGTGATGGAGGGGCAAGAGCCCCCACCCCACACCAGAAATTCAGAATTCAGACCCCAGGTTCCTTCCCCAGCATGCACACCCCCTTACCAAGTAGGAGTCCTCGGACCAGTCACTTTCCTCCCTGTCCGCAGTTTCTTCATTTACAGAACAAGGAATACCTACCTCTGTAGGTGGGTGATTAAAGCACTCAAAAAGTTCGTGCTGTTAGAATTATCTACCTTTGTGGGGCGCCTGGGTGTCTCAGTCAGTTAAGCATCCAACTTCAGCTCAGGTCATGATCTCACAGCTCATGAGTTCGAGCCCTGAGTCGGGCTCTGTGCTGACAGCTGGGAGCCTGGAGCCTGCTTCAGATTCTGTGTCTCCCTCTCTCTCTGCCCCCTCCCACTCACGCTCTCTCTCTCTCTCTCTTTCAAAAATAAATAAACATGAAAAAATTATTTAAAAAAAAGAATTATCTACCTTTGTAACTTAGGATCTGTCACCTTCCCATCTCTAACTGAAGGTGGCTATCTTAGATGCTCTCCCTGGGAAACTCTAACTTGAATCTGTCATCATTTCTGAGGTTATTCCCCAAAATGCCAAAAAAAGTAGAGGGTACAGTACTGGATAAATTGCAGTCATATAATTAGGTGGTCTCTCAGGGAGCCCAGGGGGTTCAGTCAGTTGAGCATCCGACTTTAGTTCAGGTCATGATCTCACGGTTTGTAAGTTCCAGCCCTGCATCAGGCTCGCTGCTGTCAAGACAGAACCCACTCTGTCCCCCTCTCTCTGCCCCTCCCCCACCTGCACTCTCTCTCTTTCTCTCTCAAAAATAAAGGTTAAAAAAATTAGGTGATCTCTCCCCCCGCCCTCACTGGGACACAGGGGGTGGGTGCTCACAGCTGGCTTGGGGTGGGGTTGAGGGCAGGGGTAAAAGATCAAAGACAGACCCCAACCTTCTTTGACAAATGGGTTTGACTAATAACTCCCATCTCCCAAAGAAGTTTGCCCCCAAGCTTGAGCTGGCTGTGTAGCCGCAAAGCACTCTGAAACCCTCCGACCCCTGGGAGGAGAGCTGCCTGCCACAACTAAAGAGGTGGATTTCAGCCTGAACCCGTCCAGCCTTCGAAAGGCATTCAACAACTCCCAGGCATACCCATTTCACAAGGGTCTTCATTCCCTACTTCTTCTCCTCTACTCCTCAGAACACCGCTGGCCCACCATGTTCATATTCCAACCCACCCTTTCCAACCTGTCACTTCCCTGCTTAAAATTTTCAAAATGTTCCCTGAGCCTCAAGGTGAAATCAAACCATTTCTTCTGGCATTCAAGGCTCCCATCTCCCTTTCCAGTCTTCTCTTGGTACCTCCTTCAGCCGCTGCCCTAAACTGAGCATTCCACCTGCACTCACCCCTGGCAGTGGATGTTTGTCTCCTCCACCTGCCCAAGTCCTGTTTGTCCTTACACACAGATGGTCTCTGCTCTGTACTCACAGGGCATAGGGCATGCCTGAATGTGCCACATCCGCTCTTAGCACTCATTGCCATGTAGCATTATTTAATTCATGCCAGCTCAGTGGCTGCCACTTGACTATTACCTTCAGGAGTAGATTTCTGTATTCTCACTGTGCCAGGACCCAACTGTTTACAGAGGGGTGAATTCCCCTTTTGCAGGCATTCTCCCCGGCCATGGGCTACATCTGACACTAGGTGGCGTCAAGGAGACTATCCCATTGCGGACCAAAGTTCTGGCCCCACCCACTCCTGAACCACAGAAAGCCTTGATCTTTTCTATGAAAATAAAGGCAGCCATCCAGGCAAAAGGTGAGACAGTTAAATCAAGGTGTAAATTATATCAACAGGTGCCTGAGGAGCCAACACCAACAGTCCACCGAGATTCCTTCCCAAAAGAACCAGACAGCACAAACACCCTCTGGAGCCCAGCTTTGATCTTTTCTGTGAAAATAAAGCTGAGGCTGTGGCCCATTCCTCAGGCTAACTGGGGAACAGGGTGGGTCTGGAGCACCCATGCACCTTTCTGAAATGTCTCTGAGATGGGGGTGGTGGGTGAATAAAGCCTAAAATCTGGTAGGGGACCACTGCCCCCTGTGTCAACTCAAACATACCTGAGGGCAGGCACACCTAACACTAGTCACCCATTATTTTTGTTTCTGGGTTTTTTGTTTGTTTGTTTGTTTGTTTGTTTTTCAAATCAACTACCACTGAAGCCAGCAGGGTCTCCCAGGGAAGGGACACACAGAGCAAGCCTGGCTTGGATGTGAGGACCTTTGGGGGGTAGGTCCTTCAGGGTGGGGCTCCTCTGGTGTATGCTTCCCAGGCAAGACTAACCTGCAGCCCAGTTCAAGGTTATTGCTGGTGATTATCTTTCTCAAGTGCATGCAGACAGCCTTGGGGGAGTGCAAAAGATACTCTACATGTTGCCCCCTCTCCTCCCCACCCGGCTCATCTGGGTAGGTCAGCTGGGCTGGCAGCATTCACCCCAAGTAGAGTGAGGGGCACCGAGTGCCAGCCCAGCCAGTGCTGGTGGAGCATGAGACTGTCACTGAGCCAGGCCTGGATAGCATGGACATCCGGGCCTGCCTCCTGTTTGCTGCCCGCCCTCCGGCATTCCTCCTCTTCTCCAGGCTCCGGATGAGAAACTCATTCCTCTAAAGTACCAGAGATTATCCCAGTAAAACTGGCATCTTTATAAAAGAGTCCAGGAGGGGCACCTGGCGAGCTCAGTTGATGGAGCACGCAACTCTTAATCGTGGGGTTGTAAGTTCAAGCCCCACACAGGGTGCAGAGATTACTTAAAAATAAAATCTTTAGGGGCGCCTGGGTGGCTCAGTCGGTTAAGCGTCCAGCTTCGGCTCAGGTCATGATCTCATGGTCCGTGGGTTCGAGCCCTGCGTCGGGCTCTGTGCTGACAGCTCAGAGCCTGGAGCCTGTTTCAGATTCTGTGTCTCCCTCTTTCTCTGACCCTCCCCTGTTCATGCTCTCTCTCTGTCTCAAAAATAAATAAATGTTAAAAAAAATTTTTTAAATAAAAAAATAAATAAAATCTTTAGAGGCACCTGGGTGGCTCAGTTGGTTAAGCATCTGACTCTTGGTTTCGGCTCAGGTCATGATCTCACAGTTGGTGGGATCGAGTCCTGCGTCGGGCTCTGCCAGTGCAGACCCTACTTGGGGATTCTCTGTCTCCCTCTCTCTGTCTCTCTGCGCCCTTTCCACTCATGCTGTCTCTGTCTCTGTCTCTTTTAAAATAAATAAACTTAAATAAATAAATAAATAAATAAATAAATAAATAAATAAATAATGCAAGCCTCTTCATTAGAGGGTGTCATGTGGTGAAGCACCTGGTAAGGTTTGGTAAGGTTTGGGGATGTGGGGAATAAAGGGGAAAAATTGTGTCAATAAAAACTCTTTACCCAGTGGTAGACAGAGTTCATCCCCAGGGGCAGAAGCAGAGAAGAAGAGGAAAGAGCTACTTTGTTTCATCCATATATGTATATTTATAGAGTTCATATGCCAAAAAAGTTTACAGAGTGAATACCTTTAACCTCTGACCTATCCCTCTCTTTCTACATATTTATCTCTATATCCCAACCTGCTTAATCCCTGTTGCACAAAGATATCCAATGCAGTGCCCACCTCACACTTTGGTGCACAGCCTGTTCTACAGGAGGAAGTGAGTATCTAGCAGAGGCCTGGGATGGTGAAGCTGTCCTCATCCACAGCCCATCACAGGTCCCAGGCTCTAGCCTCACCCAGCCTGGAGGCAGGGGCCCCACCACCAACCACCACCCTTCCATGCCAACTTGCTATTGGCATGGTCCTGGTGCACAGGTGCCTACGTGGTCTAGGGCAGGTTGAGAACCTAGCCGGGTACTCAGGCGTGGGAGCTGAGGGCGGGGGGCGAGGAGTAGCGCTGACGGGCATGCTTCTCGCAGTACAGCTCGTCTCCGACCCAAAAGTGCCCACGCATCTTCAGGTTCAGCCCACAGTCCGCACAGGTGTAGCAGCCTGGGTGGCGGTACCGCCCCTCCTGGATGCGCACAGCCTGGTTCCTGCAGGGGCAATGCAGAAGGGAAAACCATTAGCCTGGTGGAGGGGGGAGTGGGGGAAGGCAGGGTGATAGCATGATGCTGCCATTCTCATTCCCAGGGAGCCTAGTTCCTGGCCAGTTCCAGGCCCACAGTCAGGACCTGGAAAGATCCCCAAATCTCAGACACTGGACTCCCCAAGCCTTCCTTCAGGAATCTCACTTCAATAACCCTCAACCATCACCTCCGGGACTTCTAATTTTTTAAAAAAGGGGGGCACCTGGGTGGCTCAGTTGGTTGGGCATCCCACTTTGGCTCAGGTCATGATCTTGTGGTTCATGAGTTTGAGCCCCATGTTGGGCTCTCTGCTGACAGCTCAGAGCCTGGAGCCTGCTTCAGATTCTGTGTCTCCCTCTCTCTCTGCCCCTCCCCCTCTAACGCTCTCTCTTTCTCTTCCTCTCTCTCTCAAAAATAAATAAACATTAAAAAAATATTTTTTTAAAGCTGTTTCTCCTTTACACATAGGCAAATAAACTCGTCCTGAATTTTCTGGGTTGTTAATGGAGCAGTGGTCCTCTGGGTGTGGTCCCAGGTACCGGGACCATAGCACTACATCACCTGAGGACAAGTTGGAAATGCAAATGCTGGGGCCAGAGACCTCCTGAAGAGGAAACTCTGGGGTACAGGCCAGCAGTCCCTCTAACAAGTCCTCAGGGACTGTGCAGCTGCTCTTTGAGAACCACCACATACAACACTTCCCTTGTGTCTGCACGGCAGGCATGCATAGTATCCCATTCTGGAGCTGAGACAGTAAAGCCTGCAGAGGCTAAGGGATTTACCTAAGGTGAGTCATCTGACCGTCATCATGGCATGTAAGAAATTTATGGCGGAGCGGGTGGACTTTCAGCACTTTTCCAGAGAATGTGGCTGCATTACAATGCCACCCTGTGAGGAAAAATGAACCTACCTCCGGAAAAGTCATCCCTTTCCAAAGGGGGTGAGGAAGGGGCAAGAGCAAAATTTTCCAGGAGGAGGCACTGCATCTAGAGGCAGATCTCCAGAGGCCTTGAGATTGTTGCAGAGAAATCAGAAGCGTCATTTCTTACTCCTCCCAGGAGGGAGGAAGAAATCAGGGAGAAGGGGATGTGGCAGGAAGAAGCCAGCAAGACATTTTAAGAAGGCTTAAAATAACCAACATAGCCCATCACAGGTCTGCTGTGGAAACACCCCTCCAGGGTCCCTGACTGGTGTTGACTCCTCCAGGGGGCATCCCGTGCCCTGCCCCGCCCCACACCTCCCTGTCAGGGTGTGCCTGCCTCCCAGGCCGTAGACACTCACACAATGCTGGTGCTGCACTTCTCACACGTGTGGAGCTTGGGCGGGGTGGCCAGGGCCCTGGAGGTGGGCAGGGAGGACTGGGGGCTCAGCGAGCTGGGCAGGAAGGCAGGTGTGCCACCTGGGAGGGGTGGGGGCAGACACATCAGAGCTCATCCACCGGTCGCGGCACCCGGGCTGTGTTTTCCCACTCACACTCCGCTAGCACGGTTCCCAGGAGACTCCTAAAAGGTGCGCTTCTATGCAGACCCCTGAAGTAACACTGGGTATGAAGGTGAGTGGGTAATGGAGGAAGGGAGTGATCATGGCAGTTCCCTGGCTGAGGCTGAGTTGGCCCAAAAGCTAGGGCAACCTGAGGAGTGTCTGCGCGGTGCCTCCCACGTCCCGCCAAGCAGGCATGGTGATATTGATTAAAAGATGCTGATGATAGATAGTAACAGCGCCACAACACCGTTATAAAGTTTTCAAAGGGTTCTTATGGGCACAGTTGCATGTGAGCCTTGGAACAACACGAAGACAAAGCACAGATGTTACTGGGCGGGTACGTTCCCTGTTTGCAGCCAAGGGCTCCGGGACTCCAGCGGTGAAGCCACTGACCGTCTGCACTCCCCTCACCCCGGGGCCTCTCCCGGGGCCTGCCAAGGCCTCCGGGTCATGATGCACAAGGTCTGCTCCAAACCGTTTCACCCTGACCCCAGTGAACACCCCCGGAGCTAAGTGTCAGAGTTGGAGCCAGCCACCAGATACTGTGCTGGTGAGGCTGCTGATCCCGTAGTCCTGAATGTCCCATCCTCTGCCTCCCAGAAGCCACTGCCCAGGCCAGGCTTTCTCATCTCTCCCCTGGACTAGGCCGGTGCCCCCCCAACACACACAGTACAACTGCAGCACTGACCACACCTCAGGAGCTGGGTGGGCCTGCCTGTCTGCCCTCAGCCTCCACACTCTGCACATCACTGGCCCATCAGACAGGCACAGTGGATGTCTGTCGAGCAAACAACTGAATGGCTGGCAAGAGCCCATATCTCTTATGCACTTCAGCATCTGATGCACTGCCTGGCATCATTTAACCAGTCCTTCTAGGTGAGGGCACTCCTCAGCCTGGCACGTGAGGCCAGGACTTAACCTCTGAGACCACCCTCCATGCTGCCAGGCCCCCCTGTTCTCTCTCGCTCCCACACCAAAGCCCTCCAGCTGCCAACCACTGCATGCCACGGCGCTCTCTGCCACCATCTTAAGGCCCTTTGTTAAAATCTTGATCTTTCTTCAAGGGTCAAGTCAAATCCATCTTCCTCTACGAAGCCCACCCTGGAGACCCAGCCCCCACAGAGCCCACCACCTACCTTTCTCATTCCCCTTTGGCACTTTCCTGACCCCAGCCAGCACCTCTGGGTCCACCCCTACAACCCCCACCAGACTGAAAGCTGCTTTAGTGCAGGGACTCCCTTGGAGCCTATTCCTATGATGAGCACTTAGGAAATATTTGTTCTGTATCATGTCCAGTCAGGGTCCAGGGGTATCCTGCAGGAATCTCCTTCCTGCACCCAAGCCCCCAAGGGGCTCACCTCTCTCTTCAGCCTCCAGAGCCTCCTGCAAGAGCCGAAAGGAGCTGGACTGTCGGGGGGCCACCCGCCCCTCACGATTTTCCTGCAGCATCTTGTAGACTTCTGAATCCTCCTCCAGAAGGCGGCTTCCCCCCTCTGAGTCCACACTGCAGGGACAGGAGCAGCCAGGAGTGAGGGTTCCTTCCCGGGTATGAGGACCAGCAAGAAGGCAGGGAAAGAGTGTCCGGGGGAAGGCATTCTGAGGGAATTCAGAGGATTCAGAGGAAAGCCAAATGGGCTTAAAGTGGCCGGGGACCTCCCCCTGCCCAAATCCCTCTCTGGAAAGCCAATCTGTCTCCTGCCCCTCCCAGGCCCTCCAGGATTCCACCCCACCCTCCGGAATCCACCGGGTACCTGAGTCTGGGACTGGAGGAGTGGGGACCCGGGGAAGGCGGCAGCACCAGCACAGCCGAGTCACCAGCCGTGGCGCGGGTGAGGCTGGCCTGTGGGACAGAGAGGCACCAGGGGAGGAGTCAGTGGCTGGAGCCTTTGGCCCGCACACCCGTCTGGGCTGCCGAGCCAAGCCCGGCTGTTCCCCAGGCCCGACACCAGAGGGCCCCCAGCTCTTGCTGACCAACAGGCCCTCAGGCGGCAAGGGCCCAATACACCAAATCCTACCCTCGGGGCACTAGGGAGTGTTCTGCTCATTCCCAGAAGGGGAGAGAGGCCAGCACCCAACTATGGAGGTGTGAAGTTTCTGCAAGCAGATTGGGCAAGGGGCAGAACAAGCAGAGAGGAAGAAAGCAGATGCTTTTGCAGTGAGAAGAAAACACAAAGGGATGGAGTGAAGGGCCCAAGGACCCGTCTTGGAGTCAGGGATGGGGCAGCACAAGGGACTTCTCTCCTACACACACTTCCTCTCCTAAGAGGGCCCCAGGGTCTGGGCTGACCAACCTCTTCTGGCTGCCCTGGGAGGTCTAATTCTGCCCCGTGGAGCCTTAGGGGCCAGGCCCATTCTGGATCCACACCCCAGCAGCAGCTCCCCCTCCCCAGGTGTGTGCTATCCATCTTGGGCTCTTTTCACTTGCCATCTACCTGGAAATCTTGCCTTCAACCTCATTGTTGCTCTGCTTTCTGGCATGTACCTCTGCACCCTCCCCTACTACCCTGCCCCCTCTCCACGGCCATCCCCCACGGAAAGGGGAACCCCAGAGACAAAAAGACAGGCCACCGTGCACTAGCTGAGGGCACATTTCCCTGGAAAGCCAGCTTTCTTCCATTTTAAAATTCAAAATCAAGGACAAGTTATGGGGTCAAATGACAAAACTGCATGGATTTTAAAGCTAAAAACAGAAACTGCAGAGTTTTGAGAAGAAAGCCCCAGACCCTCACTCCCCCAGCCGTTTTCCCCCAGTCTACATTCCTCCTACACTTGGTGGCCTGCGGTCAACTGACAGACGGTAAGATAATTTCCTCAGGAAGGACAGTCAGCACCAGTTACTTAAGAACGACATCCCATCTCGCTGTCCTGAGCCAGCATGTGCCCTGCACAGGGGCAGCAGCTCGCAGGGAGAAATCCGCCCAGGCTCCCTTTGTAAGCCCAGTTCTCATGCCAGCCAGAGGGGTGCTGTCTTCACATCTGCTCAGCAAGGCGTGTACCTACCCAGAGGTGGCAACTTCCAGTTTCCAGAAGGGTACTATGGAGGCTGGTGGTGTCCTGTGCCTTGGACTGAGCGCAGCCTCAGCCAACTCGAAAGCCAGCAGCAAAATCATGGCCACAGCAGACACCTCATCTATAGTCACCTCTAACCCCCTTCTTCCTTCCAGACCACTGTGCCCTGAGAGAGAGGAGCCCAACTCCCTTACTGGAGAAAGTTCTTCCCTCCCTCCCTCCTAGTCAGCCAGGGATACCTGCCTTCACAAAAGGAACCTTTCATCTCCAAGTCCAGAAAAGCTGTCCACCTGCCCAACAAGAGCTCATCTGTGGCCAACACCCCTCAACATGTGTTCTGGGGAACACAGGGATGTTAATAAGTGAGTGGCAGGTTAGGGCGGGGGGATTCCAGGAGAAATTCTATAGTTAAACAAGTTTAGACAACTAATAAAATTAAATCTATTTATCACGGGACTTCTTAGAATCTTTAAAGGTGCTAAAAGTACACAGTGACTCCCAAGAGGGAAGTGTGGGACCCCGACACTCCCACACCATCTGACCACAGCCTCACTGACAGACCAGAATGCAAACTTCATTGGATTAGGAATATCTGTTTATCCACCAACGCATCCCCAGAGCCTGGGAAGGGTGCCTGACACAAAGCAACTGCTCAATAAAAATTTGTTGAAGGAATGATCACGGTCCTTGGGGCCAAAGAAGGGAACCTGGTGCATGGGGACTGCTTATCCAAGGTTAGTTAGATGGTAGAGGTGGGACTAACCCAAGTCTCCCTGCCACCCGGCCCAGGGCTCCTGTTTACACCACATGGGTGGTCCTCAAATCTTTGGATGCATCAGATCCCTGAAGGCTCCTTAAAACACAGACTGGTCCCCCTGTCCACACTCTCACCCCTGCATCTGATTCAGTAAGTCCAGGCTGAGGCCTGGAAATTTGCATTTCTAACAGGTTCCAAGGTGTTGCTGCTGCTTTGGGACACACTCCCTGTACCACCAGCATCTCCCCTTTGCCCAAGTTTGGGACACCACAAGGAAGAAGGCCAAGATGGATGGGCCCTTTCCAGCCACGCCCTGGGCCAAGCACATTCCCAACTGGTCTCAGCCCAAAGATCTCCCAGAGAAGCCCCCCCTCACCGGGCCCAAACACGCCAGGTCTTGCTTACAAACTGCTTTCCCGTCTCCCTGGCTTATCATCCTCTAATCTAAACCCTACCCGGTCCTACCTCTGACGTCCAGCAAAATTCCTGACAAAGCCTTCTCAGGCCACCCAGCCCACATTCATCTCTCCCCTCCCAGAATGCCTCCTGCTTTTATAATTAAGACCACACTGTTTAGTACTTAATTGTTCCAAAACTGCTTTACATGTTTGTCTTATCTCCCCAACTACATTTTAAATTCTTTAAAGACAGGGATCTTATTGAATGCATTTCTATGCCCACATTGCCTGGCAGGCCACTGGAGAGCCCCTACTGTGCAGCCCCCAGTGAAGCCCACTCCTTCCTTCTCCAGAGCCCCCAGTTTCTAATTCCCTCCCCCAGCCATCTCCAAAGACTCTGCTTTCTGGAATGCAGAATCAACCGGAGGTAGGATTCCAGCAGCTGGGCCTCATCCCTTTCACCCCAAAGGCTGGACATGCCCCCCACCGACTCTGCCCCCAGCAGCTGTGGCCCAGGACTGTTGGCCGACTCAGTCCCTCACTTCCTCACCACCCCTGCCCTTAGAGAGGAGAAATGCTAAGGGAGGTGGGGGGGTGGGGAAGGCTGTCACTAGTGCACAGTGGGATCTGGCAGGGGGGCATCCAAGGTAGAAGAGCAGGGAGAGGGGCAGACAGAGAGTAAGCCAAGTGCTACATGGGGCAGAACCACAGTCCCATTGGTGGTTCTCTGGGCTGAGTCAGACAAGGAGGAAGGGGGATGGGGTGATGGGAGTTGGGGGCAGGCATGGGGCTTGGAATGGGGAGGAATGTGTTCAAGAGATGCAGCCAGAGCCAGAGGGAACCATCCCAACAACAGCAGCAAAACTATTTCAGCCCTGGCCCAAGAGAAACACTCAGGAAGGGAGGAAGCTAGCAGAAGGGGGGAGGCGGCAAATGGGAGTACAAGAGGTAGAAGGCCACCTGGGACTGGCAGGACAGGGCCCCAGGCACAGGAAGTGTGGCCTACCACCAGACACAGTGGCCTTCTGGCTCAGGAGAGGGGCATGCCTGTTGCTAAGAGATGAGGCGCTGGTTGCCCAGGTGGGACCTGCCATCTGCAGCCCAATGTGTGCCACTGGCAACCAGCCAGGACAGGAGGATCTATCCTCCCCACCAGGTATTCTTACCGGTCGACTTCTGGGGCGGCCCCCGTAGGAAAAGCGGTCAGCAGCAGCCAATCCCGGGGAATGTGCCAGGCTCTGGAAACTGAAATGGGGGAAATGGATGGTGTGCGCGCCGGGCATCCCATCCAGCCTGCCTCAGGGAAGAGGAGGGTGCCCTCAAACTCCCCTAAACCCAGTTACTCAGCCTGAGAGGCCTGGTCCAGACCCTGTGGCCACGGTGCTCACCCCCTGGGCTCACCTGCGGCTGACAACAGTCTCTCCAGGGAGGGCCTGCGGGCTGGTGGGGGGCAAGGCAGAGAACGGGCTGCCGGGCTGGGGGCTGGAAAAGACTGGGCTGGAGCAGGAAGACCTCAGGGAGGACTGGCTGTCAGTGTGCGTCCTCACGGAGCCCTGTGGAAAGAAGGACTGAGAAGGGGGTACCCGTCCCCTACCAGCCCTGCCCCTCAGGTCTCCCCTCATTTTGGGGTGCTGGAGTTCCCCGCAGAAGGCACCATCCTACCTGGAAGCGAGTCGCCAGCCCTTCCACAGAGCTTTCCCCATTGGTCTGCTGGGGGGAAGCAGCCCGAGACCTGAGGAGAGGGTAGGGGGGGAGGCAAGTCACAGGGGTCCTGGCCCCCCACTAACGGGATAAGGGCCACAGATTGCAGCTGTTCCCACAAGATTCTCAAGACTAGTACAAGGTTCAAAACATTTGGACATCAGGCTGTCAAATTTCAACTTTGCCAAATTGAAAACAAACAACTATTGTTAACAACTACCATCATTTCTCAAAGGAATGGAAGGTTTAGCATCAGTATGTAGAATTTCAGCGAAAAGTTGAATAAATTCAATTTTAGTAAAAACTCCTCCTATTATCTCTTGTCTTTTTTTTCTTTTCTGTTTTTTAAAGTTTACTTATTTATTTATTTTGAGAGGAAGGGTGCAGGCAAGGGAGGGGCAGAGAGAGGCGGGAGAGTCCCAAGCAGGATCCATAGGCACTATCAGCTTGGAGCCTGAAGTGAGGCCCCATTCTGGGCCTTCACACGGGGCTCAGACTCATGAACTGTGAGATCCTGACCTGAGCCAAAATCAAGAATCAGACACTTAACTGACTGAGCCACCCCGGTGCCCCCCCCCTTTTTTTTTTTTTTTTTGAAGTAATCTCTGTGCCCACTGTGGGGTGGGGCTCAAACTTACAACCCTGAGATGAAAAGTCACATGCTCCACTGACTGAGCCAGCCCAGAGGCCTTTTTCTTTTCCTTCCTTCCTTCCTTCCTTCCTTCTTTCCCTCCTTCCTTCCTTCCTTCCTTCCTTTCTTTCTTTCTTTCTTTCTTCCTTTCTTTCTTTCTTTCCTTTTTTTTTTTTTTAATTTCATACAGACTTTGTCACTGGTCAGCATCAGCTTGTAGATCAACTTTGGGGAAGATTGCTGATTTCACATAAATAATTCTTTATCTTTCACCCATAGAAAAACTGAAGCCTAGAGAAGGAAAGTGAGTTTCCTAAAGCCCGACAATGGCTGGGCCAGCTGCTCACTCTCCTCTACCCAGCCAGAGGCTATTCCCCACCAGCTTTGCTGCTGATGGCTGGAATATCTTGGGGAGGATCATTCCTGGTCCCTTCTTCTTCTTCTTCTTTTTTTTTTTAATTAATTTATTCTTGAGTGAGAGAGAGAGAGAGAGAGAAGAGAGAGAGAGAGAGAGAGGGAGGGAGCATGTGTGCTGCATGAGGGAGGTCAAAGAGAGAGGAAGAGAGAGAGAATCCCAAGCAGGCTCCACACTGTCAGTGGAGAGCCTGATGTAGGGCTTGAACTCACCAACTGTGACATCATGATCTGAACCAAAATCAAGAGTCAGATGCTTAACCAACTGAGGCACCCAGGTGCTCCATGGTCCCTTCTAAACATTTCTCCGTGAAACAAAGGGTGGAGCCAGCCCCCCTTCCTGCAGGACCTGGAGAGCCAGGGCAACAAGTAGGCCCAGCTTTCCACCAATCACCAAGGCAGCCAGCAAGAGAAGAACCCCAGGAGACCCCCTCCAAAGCCCTTCCCACTGGAGCCTTGAACAGGAGGACATTGGAGGGCTGGTACCAGCTGAGGGTGGAGAAAGAGCCTGCCATGTCCCAATCCCACTATACCGTTCCTGGTTGTCTGGCCACTTCTAGAGAGGTCAACAAGAACCTCAGTCACCACACACACCAGCCTCAGCCTCCCCAGGGAGGGGTGTGGGATCAGAGTGAAGGGAGCTTGGGCCTTGGCTCCAGTCCAGAGCACTGCTTCCTGCCACAGAGCTCTGGGTGCTCAAGAGGCTTCCTGAGGTGGGGAAGACTAGGAGGGTTTAGGAGCAGGCCGGGCAAGGGAAAGAAGAGGCAGAGAGTCTTGACCTGCCCAACATGGAGCTGGAGGCTTGGAGGGACTCGGCCAGGCCCACTCCCTGATGGGACTGGATCCCTCTAAGAGGGACCTGAGAGGAAATGGTGGTGTCAGCAGCTCCCTGTCCCTCCCCCACCCGACTCTGCAGTCTCTTGTAGATTTTGGTCCCCTTCCCAGCTGCCATGAGGTACTACTCTCCACCCTCCTCGTCTGGGTCCCACTCCTGCAAACACTCATGAGTCTGAGTGGCATGAGGGAGTCACTAAAGGGGCCGGGACATCATGGGAGCCAGCTTCTACAGCACTGTGGGATGGTAGAGGTGAAGAGAGGGCATGGAGCCAGGGCCCAGAGAGAGCCCAGTGGGGAAGGGGGGGGGGGGGCAGAGAGGCAGGAGGTATCTGACTCAAGTTCAAGGCCCGCCCAGAGGGTTCTCCTGGCTGGGGGATCTTCCAGCATTCCTTCCCTGTGACTCACTATGATGCCCCACCCCAGGGAGCCACCTGTTCCCCTCCCCAACCCAGGCTTCTGGACTGAAAACCCAAGCCCAGGAATCTGCCTTCACCAACACAGCCTGGAGAGGCAAAGGGGAAGGACAGAGGGGTTCTTTGGGGAATGAGCCTCCAAACTCCTCAACCTACTCCCCAGGACATGAACAAAGGCCATCCCCTCTTGGAGGCAGGGGCCCAGAAGACCCAGCCTAAGGCACACCTTTCCCCTCTTCAACCCACTTCATGCCCACACCCTGTGCCCTGCACACTTGGGAACCAGTCAAACCCGGGCATCCAGGTGGCTGATGCCAGCCTGCCCTGCCCATGGCTACATGCCCAGCTAGGTACAGGGACACCCCTCAGCCCACTCTGCTGCAGGTCCAGAGCCCAGACCGTCTAAAGATGAGCCAAAAGGGCCCAGGAAGGCCGGGCTGGGGCTAAGAACAGGGGGTGAGGGCAGCCACTGTGCAGCGGGCTGGCCGAGGGGAGGAGAATGCTGGCAGGCCCAGCAGAGGTGGAGGGCCTACCGGTCTAGCTGCAGCCTCAGGGGTGAGGGGCTCTGGCGGATCTTGCTCTGGGCCTCAGCATGAAGCATACCCTCAGCACTCTCCCCGTTGATGGCCACAATAATGTCTCCAGGCCGGAGGTCAGCAGCCTCAGCCTTGCTCCTCTCAGTTACCTGGAGGGGATGAGAAGCAAGTGGTCTGAGGCACCCCTGCTCAGACAGTGATGACATTATGTAGGAATGGAGGAGAGGGGATTTCTCTCTGTCCTGCCCAAGAAACACAGAACCTGGTTTGAACCAGACTGGCCTGTGTCCCCCTTTGTCTCTCTGCACAGCAGTGTCTGCCCAGCTTATCAGCTAATCCCCTCCAAAAGCTGGAGTGGAACCCCACCCCCCACCCCAGCACTGACACTCTAACAGGGGCCTCCAGAAGAAATGGCAGAGTTTCAGGGACTGTGCTTGGAAATACTTTTGGATAGAGAGCCCTGCCCGTGCAAATCACACCATGCAGGTGGCTGCCTGCACACAGGCCTTCTGCATGAATGCTCCCTGGCCTGGGCCTGGGTCAAGAGGAAACTGCCAAGAACTTGGGGCTCCTGTTCTCATAACCTCCCAAAATGGCTGCCAGCAGGTATGGGGTTGGTGAGCAAGGAGAAAAGAGCAGGCCCTGTACTTGGACCAGCTCCCTTTCACTCCCTAGTAGTCTGCTCCTGAAGTGGTCACCACATCCCCATGGCAACAGGGCCCAGGAGCCTGGTCCTCCCCAGGCTAACACTCCCAGAAGCAGGCCTTCTGGCTCCAGAATTAAAAAAGAAAGGTGCCTGTGGGGACCAGGTAGACAGGGTAGACCCTAACTTTGGGGGTACCACCTTAGCTCCTGGAATTAGTCCTTACCTTGGTCACCATGATAGGCGTGTGGAAATCCCTGCCCCCAGTGATCCGGAAGCCCCAGGGCCCTGGCCCCACCACATCCACTGTTAGGGCCATATCTGAGGAAGAAGGGATGGAGACACTGTAAGGTGATGGAAGAGGTAAAAGAGAGGGGATGACAGGTCCAGGGAGCAGCCAGTCAGGGGCTGGGCGGGTGAAGGGGAGGGTAGAGGAAGTGACTAACTCCCTCCCTCCCCCCCCCCCAGTTTCACTTCCCCCGCCCTGGGAAGCCATGACTCTGAGTTCCCCCTTCACCGCCACCATCTTCAGCAAAGCAACTCCCCAAAGGCAGGCTGTTAGGGTGCCTCACAGGGGCTTTTGCCGGAGAACAGGCGGCAGGGGCTAGCAGGTGGTAGGAGATGTCATGGTTTCCTGCCTCTCCCTCTCCCCCTCCCCCACCACAAGGTTAAGTCCCACCAGTGCTGGCTTCCGGTCCCCAAAACTGACTGCACAAGGTACTTCCTCCCCACTCTGGGGGAGGGCAGCACTCTGGGAACAGGAGTGATAGCAAACAAGGGGGTGATGCCACCACAGACTCTTCAAGTAGTTGGCTGGATGGGGACTGGCCCAAGGTCTTCAGGGGAGCCTCCTGGCTGCCTGCCTGGCCCCTGGCGATGTGGTCCAGATAGGCAAGACTGGGCTTCCCACCTCCTCCAGGGGCCTGCTGCCCTCTGAACAGCCCCGGCCAGGAGGACGGGCTCATCTGCCAAGTTGGGCACACCCACCCCCTGGCAATGGCCAGCAGGTTGAGCTGATTGATGCTGCCTGCTAGCTGGGGCCACAGGCCTCCCATCCACTGCCCCCTCCGCTGGGCAAGGGAGTGTCCTTGCACACCAAGCCCTTGTAGGATTTCCTGAGCCTCTAGTTATGGAGCTGGGAGCCAACCCAGGCAGGAAGCTGCAATGCCAGCCTGGGCCACCACCCTGCCCAGCACCCACCCTGGGGCTGCCCCTGGGGAGGCCCAGTGACTGCAAGTGCTGCCAATCAACATCAAAGACACTAGGGCCACTTCCCGTGTTTAGGAACCTGGGCAGAGGACGCCCAAGCAAGAGGAGCTGTCTGCCCTCTCCCCGGTCCTTGGCTTCCCCTTTTGCTCCGGACTAGCCCCTGTCCCTGCCTAGGTACCCAGGTTGGCGCTGGCGGTTCATAGACGCTTTGGAGTCTCAGACCTTTGAGCCTGCCTGTGGACTCCGCGCCCGGGGCCCCGGGGAGGTGCCCAGCCCGTCGGCCCGGCTCTCCCAGTTCTGGCACCTTCTGTGCTCCGAGGCCAAAGTACCCACGGGCCGGGGGCTGGAGGAGGAGCGCCCGGGACCAGGAAAGCCCAGCACGCGGGGCGCACCAGCCTCTAGGGAGGCTGCAGGCCGTGGGCGGAGGAAAGAGCCGAGGCGCTGAGAGCTGCGCAGAGGGGACGCGGCGCGCAGAGCTGCGAGGTCCCCGGAGCCGGGAAGCTCGTCGGCCGTGCGGACGGTGCGCAGGTGGGCGCGCTCACCTGGCTCCCGCTCACCTGGCTCGCTCTCACTCGTCGGGCTGGGAGGCCAGGCCCGGTAGGGAAGGGAGGGGAAGGAGGGAAGGTGTGGAGACACCGCCGCTCCCGCTGCCGCCGCTGCCGCCGTCTGCCCGACTCTGGGGAGAGCCCGCCCGGGGCTCCAGGACCTGCCTCCGCCCATGTGATCCCGGAGCCGCCCCTGCCGCCGCCCCTGGCCGGGGAGGACGCCTCCTCCGCGCAGCCCAGCCCCGGCGCTGCCACCTGGCCCGCGCCCCGCGGGGGGTGTGCGGGTGGGGGGAGGGTCTCTCCCTAGAGGCCCCTGAAGGCTGCGGTCGTCGTCCCCGAGGTGCCCTTCTCCTCCCGACTGCCCCTGAGGGTGCCGCGGAGGCGTTCCGGTGACGGGTCGCGAGCCCCACTTCACAAACAGCTGAGACTGGCGCCCCTCCCGAAACTCCCCCAGGCCGGTCGCGCCCACCCGCCTTCGAAGGGCCCCTCGAGCACCCCCACACCCGGGGCGGGGGCGGGGCTGGGCCGGCTGGGTCTGTCTGCGGTCCGTCTGGCATCGCCGCCCACTCCGGGCTCTGACACAGGCGCGGGTGCAGTCCCGACACCCACAGATCCCCAGCCGCGGCCGCCCCTCCGACCTCTTCAACTCCGTTCCCCAACGGCCGGCGCCCCGGCTAGTCGGTGGCGCAGACTGCTGGGGTTTTCGGGCTGCTCGGAGCTTCCCTGTATGAGATGCTTCTCAAGCCTGCTCCGCTCAGGGAGACCTTCCAGGCCCAAGAGATGGAGAGACTGCTGGCTGGAGGGCGCTGGGCACTCTCCCGGGCTGATGCTCTTTCCGTTCCTAGCTGCCCTCCCCTCACGCTCTCTGCTGCCCCGCCTGGGGTGGGCCAGCCCCAACAGTCACCACTGGCCCTCGCTGCCCATGTGGCCAGCCCTCTGCCAACCACCTGGAACCCAGGCTCTAGGGCTCTGGAGAGGACAGCCGAAGAAAGGCCCCAGGCACCAGCTCAGTACCATCTGGCAAATGGTTCCCCAGAGCCATACCTGGCAACCCTCACCCTGGAGACCTCGGGGCCCACCAGAGCTGGCTCTGGCATCTCCCACCGGCCTCTGGTCTGCACTGTCTCTGCCAGGCTGGTTTGTTTTCAGGGAAGCACACCTGTGGGCACAGCTGTAACTTGCCTGCTTCAGGTATGAGTCATTCCCTCCAGGTTCCCTCTGCAAGGAGTGCCCTCACCATCCCTCTCGCCAACCTATGCCCTGTGTCTCGTCCTCCTTGCACTCACAAACCCGGAGACTCTGGGTCTCCCTCCCACAGCCTCTGTCCTCTGTGTGCTTAAGCCACTCTCCCACCAACCAGTCTTGGGCCTCCTGGAATGGCCACTTTGCCTGGTACATCCGCTCTACCTCCCCGACTAGGCTGGAAGCCCTTGAGGGAGCAGGAAGCTGCAGGACAGGCAAGCATAGCCTTGGGGTCACACAGACCTAGCCTCAAATGCATGATCTGCTTCTTATTGTGGGACTTTGGGTAATTTCCTCAGTTTCCCCACAGGTAAAGTGAGCATAATGCATACTTTAGCCTCCTGTTGCGTAGACTGTCCTCTCATATAAAGCTGCTGGCGTGCAGATTCCTCTTAGAGCAGGGTGGGGGGATTGGTTCACTGCTCCATTCCCAGAGCCTAGTACAGTGCCTGGCACACAGTAGGCACTCAATAAATGTTGAATGAATATTGTTTGAAATGATTGAATGGATTAATTTCCCTTCCTTCACCCCCAATTTGTGGCAGGGCCTCTGTTTTACACTTCTTTGTGCTCCTGACTTTGCACTGGTCTCTAGAAACATCTACAGGTTAATCTACAGGATTTCTGCTCTGTGGGCCATGCAGTCACAAAACTCATGACAAAGACAAAGTCGTCCGACCCAGGGACAAGATCCTGTGGAACAGAAGGGAGTACTGTCCTGCTCTAAGCAACTCTGTGGCCCTGGGCAAATCTATCAGCTCACCTCTCTAATGGCATGAGCATCCCCAGTGGCCTACAGCCCTTTCTGACTCTGACCCCACAGGTCCCCCTCACCCCTCAGGCCTGTGATCTTCCGGTGACCTCCTGCCTCACACCAGGTCAAGGCACAGAAGTAGTCATTGTACAGGCAGGTCTGTCGTGGCAGGCAGCCCAGGGGCGTAGGGTTGGCTTGCTGGGGAGGTTTCAGGGATCTATCAAAGAGGGTGTGGATTTGGTTTCTGCCCCAGGGAAAGGAAGTCACAACCCTGCTATCTTTGATGAGGGCATCAGGGAATGTGGAGAAGCTGGGACAGGGGATGAGGAACAGGCCAGTGGGTTCCTGGAGAATAATCATTTGCACAAGATGGGCTGGACCTACCAACTTAGAAGCAGATCATGGTGAGGACCAGGGTGGACAGAACAGATGGTGTGCACGTAGGTCTTGTTCTTCCAGCTGCTGTTTAACCAGTATTGGGGCCCAGGCCACACCCAGGCTATGGCCCTGTCATTCACAGGTCTCCCCCACCCCCATCCCGGCAGAGCAAGGCACCAGCACCTCTTCCCACCCACAGGCCTGGAAGACAGGATTGCCAGGAAGTATATAAAGGAGGCCCAACCTGGGGCGGCCCCAGGGAAGTCCTTGGCCTCCTGCATGACCTTTCTTCTCTGGGACAAGGACTGCCTGGGCATTTGATACACTTTGTGCAGACAGGTGGCAAGAGTCATTGGACCTGACTTCACATTCATGTGGCCCAGACAACTTAACTTCTCAGCCTCGCTCTCTCGTCCTATAAAACAGAATCATACACCTATCATTGAGACGCTTACGTCAGAGAACACACGTGTAGCACCTCATGCCCTGCTCAACTCCCAGCAGCTGCCAAGGACTGGAGTTTTCTTTCTTGGCAGAGCAGCCGGCCCAGACGGTGCCACTGCTGTCGCCTAGCAGGATCCACCAGGCCCCAGGACTCTGAAACCTTGGGCGAGAAGAGTTGCTTCGGGTAAGCTGTGCCCCACCACTCCCAGCTTCCCGCAATTGATTGCTCAAAAACCCGAGCTCAAAGAAGAAAGTAAACAAACACACGAGAGCTTTGGTGTGGAACTGGAGCACACAGAAGGAAAACATTAGGAGCAGAAGAGCTAGAAATGTCATCTAGTCCAGCAACCCCATGGCCACTCCGGAATCAAAACAGCCTGCACACAAGGCCACATTCAGCTCCCATCTCTGGTTTCTCCCCACAATCAGGCCTTGCCCTGGGCCCTGTGACGTGAGTTCTCTCTCAGCATTGCTTGTCAGACTGCTGTCTGGTCCTGGGGGCTGCCCCATTCTGCCTGAGACCCCGGGGGCTGAGATCTTTAGAGACAATGATGGTGCTTTTCCAGCCTCCCCTTTCACACACACACTCAACATCCCACCTGGTTCCCAGCACAGCTGACAGCAGAGAGAATTCCCACAACGCTAAGCGGGAGGAGCCCTCTCCTGCCCAGAAGGAAAAGGACTGGCAAGGTCCCTGGTATCCAGATTTATTTGACATTCTCTTTCAGAGGGGACTTGGGGGTTGGAGGAGCTGGGGAGGCTGGAGGGCAGCACACATCAGTCTTCTGGGAGAACACCTGGAATAGGCCAGTCCTCTGAGGCCCACCCCTTCCTGGGCACTACAGCAGCAGGATGGCCCACACAGCCCAAGCCCAGGGCTGGCAGCCTTTGGGAAGAGGGTGCCTTCAGGCAAGACCTCTTACCAGGCCTTGGGCATAAGGAGGTGCTGTGTCCCTCTCCCACCTCACTCCCAATCCCAGCTGGAGGCAGGAAGGCAAAGGGGGCAGCAGGTAAGCTGGACTGAAAGAGGAGGAATCTCCTCCAGGCAGAGGCGGCCTTTGGTCTCTGTTAGGTTAGGAAGCTGGTCCTTGTTAGAAGAACCCCATGGGGGTGAAGCTGGGAGCTGGTCCCTGTTAGAGGAAATGCCATAGCAGGGCGGGGTGGGGGGCTCCAGGGTCTGGTCTCAATAAGGCCTGGAAACAGTCTCCACTTCAAAGCAGACCTCTATATTTGGGGAGTGTGGTAGGGGAGGAAATAAAAAGGCTGTTGGAGGAATGTTTGTGAGTTGTGGGTGGGAAGCAGTCCAGGGGGCTTCGAGGGGGCTCCAAAGAATGGCTGCTGGAGTTGTCTGCAGATGCCAGCAGCTCAGGTCTTGGGGAAGGGAGGGAGGGGGGATCTTCTCTCCCTCCTGTAAGTGCTACCGCTCCCCACCCCATCCTGGCTTGGCTCTGAGTTGCCACGGAGACCACCACTCAAACCGGAGCTACATAATTTCCAGGGAATGTCCCAAATTTCTGGGTCCTCCGGGAGACACCTGAAAGAGAAAAAGAGAAAAGGCATTCCCTAAACTTCTTTATTTAGTAGGAATGTGGGGGTGTGGGACCTTCTCCCTACTGGCAGCCCACGGAACTGCATGTGGAGTCCCTGTCCCAGGGACGAAGGATTTGCTTTCCTCATTTCTGCCCCCTAGCGGGCAGCTGGGCAAAGCTACACTTCCTAAATTCAATGACTCGGAGTTTGAGTACTCTACAGTGTATAACTTTGCACACAGCACTGAATTACCCAGCCTTCCTCAGGAAAGTAAGCAGGCGGATGAATTCAGACCTTAAATCTGAGATTTAGCAGACCTTAAATATGGAGGAAACTCACTGTTCTCACCTTTATTTTTAAAAACAATTTAAAAAAATTTTTTAATGTTTATTTTTTGAGAGAGAGAGAGAGAGAGTGCAAGCGGGGTAAGGACAGTGAGAGAGCGAGACACAGAATCGAAACCAGGCTCCAGGCTCTGAGCTGTCAACACAGAGCCTGATGCGGGGCTCGAACTCAAAGACCACGAGATCATGACCTGAGCCGAAGTCAGACGCTTAACCGATTGAGCCACCCAGGTGCCCCTAAAAACAAACTTTTTAATGTTTATTTATTTTTGAGAGAGAGAGAGAGAGAGAGAGTGACAGAGAGACAGAGTGTGAGTGGGGAGGGGCAGAGAAAGAGGGAGACACAGAATCAGAGGCAGGCTCCAGGCTCCGAGCTGTCAGCACAGAGCCCGATGCGGGGCTGGAACCCACAAACCGCGAGATCATGACCTGAGCCTAAGCTGGATGCTTAACCAACCGAGCCATTCAGATGCCCCACCTTCAATTTATTTTTTTAAATGTTTATTTATTTATTTTGGGAGAGACAGAACCCCAAGCAGCCTCCACACCCAGTGTAGAGCTGGACACGGGCCTCCATGTCACCACCATCAATGACCTGAGCCAGAATTGAGTCAGACACTTAACCCATTGAGCCACCTAGGCGTCCTTCACCTTCACCTTACAGATGGGACAGACAGGCAAGGCCTAAAGAGAAGGCCGAGTGAATTCCCCAAAAGCACTTAGGGGTAGAGGTGGGAGTAAAATCCAGGCCTTGGGTCTGCTACAACCCCAAAGAAACCCATGTTCTGGGGGTGGAGAAGGGGGAATGCTAGAAGACACAGGAATATAAAATGAAAATAAAGTCCTGAACCTTCCCCTGCTAGCAGGCTGGCATCCTGACTTCCTTATGAGCAGCCTATGCTCACCCTGTCCCCAGGCCTTGCCGATACTGTTCCCCTACCTGGGATGCCTCCCCTAATCCTTCCCCTGCCCTTCAAGGCCTAGCTCCCCAACTTCCTCCAGGAAGCCTTCCCTGTCCAAAATGATAACCACTAGCCACATGTAGCTACCGAGCTCTTGGACTGTACTAGCATGACTAAGATACTGAACTTTCCAAGTCTTTCCTCTAAAAGCACTGTGGCTTATACCACAAAAGTGGTGCTTTTTCTTCTTGTCTACATTTGCAAAGCTTTATTAGTAGTAAAGAAAAAAAATTCAAAAGCAGGGGCACCTTGGTGGCTCAGTCGGTTGGTTAAGCATCCAACTCTTGATTTCAGCTCAGGTCATGATCTCACAGTTCGTGAGTTCAAGCCCCGCATCGGGCTCTGTGCTGTCAGTGTGGAGCCTGCTTGGGATTCTCTCTCTCCCACTCTCTCTGCCCCTCCCCTGCGCTCTCTGTCTCAAAATAAATAAATAAACTAAGTTAGTAAATCCAGCAAAAGCAGAAGTGTACAGAGGAAAATGAGGATGTGCCCCCCAAGCCCACCCCTCTGAGGCAAGCACTGTTAACACGTTAGTGCTCCGTGATCGCTGGTGTGTCAGAAACTTGGTCAGCAATGAGGTGCTAGGATTCAGATGAGAAACGGTGGGTTGCCAGGTCAAGAGACTGCCCCTGGGGCCACCAAGCAGTCTTGCCACCCTTTAGGCTCGGCAGCCTGCTGTGGGAGGGGGCTCTGGCTGCTCGCTACTCTCTGAAAACGGCCCCTTCCTCTGAAGCTGAGGCCTGTATGGCCCTGCCCACTTGGAGGAAACAGGCTGTGTGAAGCCTGCTGGGTTGGTCACCTTGAACCAGGCCAAGGCCAACTTGAGGCTTCCTGCTTTAGTCCTTTGCCTGAGCTGCCCTAGGACCAGCCCTAAGGGCCGGGATCTTTCTCTACTCCCTCTTGTGGGCAGGGGAGCCAGCTGCTAACTGGGTGTGGGGGTGGGTATATTTGGATGTGAGACTTGGTCCTTTCCATCAGAGACAGGTGTGTGGTGGGAAGGACCAGGGCTGTGAGGGTCAGGAACGCTGCTGTCTTGAGTCCATGCTGACTTCATCAGTGACCCTAGGTTTGTCGGTCAGACTGCAAATCTTTGCTGAATCGACACTGGCAGGCCAACAGCCCACTAAATCTTCCCAGGGACCCCAAGATACCCACTCTGACCTGTCCCTTGGGTCATCCCCCAGGACCCTGAGATATTCCCCAGCTATCCTGCCCAGAACTCACAGATATCCCCTTCTGGTCTGGCCCTTAGCCCATCTCCCTGGGACCTTGAAATACCCCTTCCAACCTGCCACCCCCCAGCCCACCTGCCAGGCCCACATACCCACAAACCAGCCATCATCACACTGCTGCATGACGTCCACCCGATCCCCCTCCCGCAGCTCCAGCTCATCCTCATTCTGGGGCCGGTACTGGTACATCGCCCGATACCTGTGGGAGACAGCATCATGGCAACAACTAGAGTCTGGCCCCTGCCTCAGATCAGGCCCAGAGAGTCTAACTCAAGTGTTGCCATGTCCTCTGAGTTTTCCAGATAATCCCATTGGCCTCTGGCCCAGCTTCTAGAATGGCAACTCTGTCTGGCTTCAGTGCATCCTTTCCCAGGCCTGCACCCTGTGCTCCAAGCCCTAACTACCCCAACCCCTCCTCCTCCGAGCTCCCAGTGCCTTCAGGTCTGTTCTACCAGTTCCCACACTTCACACATACACGCACTGACCTCAGGGCTGGAAACACAGTGAGGAGACTGAGGCCAAGGGGCAGAGTGTGGGAAACTTGCTTTAAGGACAAAGGGCTAGCAGAGACAGGTCAGGACCACCACAGACAAGTGGCCCCCCAGCAAATCATCCATCGGTGCCAAAGGCAGGAGTTTACCAAATCTATCTTAGTGGGAAAAGGGCAAGCTATGGGGGGGGGGGGGGCGTCACTGTGCTCAGCACTGCCTGCAAGCAACACTCCACCCCTGACCAAGCACCCCCAGATGGTACTCACGGGGTCCAGTGTATTTGAGTGGTGTTGGTGGAGGTCCCCAGGTCCACGGGACGGCTGGAGCCTCCAGGATGGGACAGAGCTGACCCAGGGGTGCCTAAACCCTGGGGATCCACAGGAGGAAAGGCAGGCACATGCAGGCATGAGGGAGGGGAAGTGCAGCGGGCCCTCCCACTTTACCTCCTGACCCCATCTCATCCTCTGAACCCCCACGGCAGAGAGGTCTGTCTGAGCATTGCACTTCACAGGGGCTGGGAAGCTGAGGTCCAGCTAGGGTAGGTGGCCGATTCTAAACACCAGCACAAAGCCAGGCATGGGACGTGCCTCATGCTCACATAGGTTTCCTGAGTGAATGGATGAGCACAGGAGTGAGCGTACCTGTTTGTGGACTATGTCAGCGTAAGAACCAATGATAACTTTTCCCCATCAGCTACTATAAGCTTTTAGTTCAAACTGACCCGAGTACCCTCTCCAGTGGGAATTATTATCCCCATTCCACAGCGGAGAAAACCTAAATCCAGAGACTGTATGTCATCTGCCTAAGGTCAGACGCAAGGGAATGGCAGACCTCTGACTCCCACATGACCCTGTCCTAGAAACTGATACAGGCCAATCACAAGAGTGGAGTCTATATGGTCAGGAGGTCGGGGCTGGCTTTGGGGTCACACCTAAAACTAGCTGGCTGCCCCATGCCTTCCTGGGCTGCAGCCCAAGAGCCAGAACCAACTTGAGAGGTCTGTGGTCCACAAGGCCAGGGTGGCTCTGCCGTGCAAGGTTCTGCCCAGCTATTCCACTGATCTGTCCTGGGGCAGACTAGGAAGGAATCCAAAGGATTCTGTCAAAGGAATGGAGGAAATAGTGTGGGAAGCAGGGATCAGCTCTCTAAGCTGAGGCAGGTCACCTTACCTGGCCCTGGGCTCTGGGCTCCTGGGTGGGGAAGGAGAAGCCAGTATGGCGGGGGGAGGTCTGGCTCCCCCAGTCAGGATCGACTGGGCTGTGTGGTGCTAATGGGGAGCTGGAGTGCCGGGCCAGACGGGCGGTGGTCAGACGGGGAGATGCAGGGAGCTGGGGGCCATCGTCACAGATCCGGACCCGGGGATCACGGCACACCTGCACGTAGCTGGCAGGGAAGATGCCCTGGCGCGCTGTGCCGGAGATGCGCCCCTCGTACCAGTTCTCATTCACCTTGCGGATCAGGCAGATGCGCTCCCCCTGGGGGTGCAGAAAAGCATCAACATCTGCAAGGCCCTCCTGGGCACCATGCCCCTGCGGGTGCCCACGGGGGCTGTCTCATTTAAACCTAATGCCTTGCACAGAGCAAGTTCAGAGCAGGTCAGCAGGTTGTGCAGTCACGTCACTAGAAGGTGGTGGAATCAGGAGCCAAGCCCCGGCTGCCTGGGCTCTTCCCACAACATGCCGCACTGGGCACGGATCAAGCCCTGCCTCTTTGGGAAGCCTATGTGACATGTACCCCTCTGACTCCAAAGCACCCTCTCCCCGGAATTCCAGTCACAGGGGAACCTGGTGGCTCTGCCAATTTCAAGTTGTGTGGCCTCGGACAAGTTACTGTGCCTCTCTGAGCCTAGTTTCCTCACATGTTAAGTGGGGATAGCAATCGTGTTGCTGTGAGGAGCAAGAGAGATCAGTGGCCGACTGGTAAGAAGCACTGGACAGCCATTAGTCGCCACTGCCGTGACACGGTCCTGTCCCTGCCTCTTCACTGGGTGATCTATCACCAGCGCATCAAAAAACAAACTCCCAGGGACAGCCAGTGTGTCCTCAAGCCCACATGCTGACTAACATTAGGCAGGGCTGCCCTGGGGAGGATGGTCTCCAGCCCTCTCCCGCCCCCCACCTCTCATTACCCAGCCAGCTCCTTCCCTCTCTCTCCCTGGGGCTAGCTCTTCTGGAGGACCTTCACTAGGGGCATTCACGGTCTCTGCCCCCAAAATCAACCAAAACGAGACCAGCTCCCCGCTTTCTAGGACTTTTTCAAACTTCCTTATGATCTATAGTAAAAATTAACATTCTAATAACAACCCAGTACACACACACCCACATAAGTACATATGTAACTGCCTAAAACTTTGATAAAATACCCTTTCTACATGCAAGGCATTATAAGATTTCCATTCTGTTCTTATAAAAATGCTGATTATGATCCTCACAGCCTACCAACCTGCAACTGAAAAAAGCACAACTACTCTAGAAGTTTCAAACTTTTAAAAAATGGGCTAAATTAGGGGGAAAATATGCAAAGAGATTAGGAAAATTTTTAAATACTGGGAGAAGATGGGTACATTTGACTCCTTAAAAAAATGTTTTAACTACACATATTTACCCATGTCCTCACCGGCCCCTGACCGCCCCCCCCCCCCACTTCCTGCCTGGCCGCACCTTGCGGAAGGACAGCTCCACCTCCAGATCCCCCTTGAAAGTGTACTGGGCCACTGCTTCTCCATACTCCAGCACCTGGTAGGTTGGAGGCTTGATGGGCTTAGGGATCTCATCTGCAGGCAGCACCTAGAGGAAGAAAGGTTAAGCCTGGGCATCAACTGGGCAGATCTGAGGCTCCCGGGAGGGTGAGGTAACAAAGAGAAGATGGTATCGGTGAGATGTGCCCCAGAAGCCAGCAAGGATACAGACAGCAGACACAAGCTTTGGGGTGGCCAGGGTGAGCACAGCCAAGGGGTGGTTAGTCCCAGAAGGCTACTGGAGGAAGAATTTCCCCTGTGGTATGTGGAGTAGGCAGTGGAAGAACAAAGATGGAAGTAGGTCCTAAGAGACAGTTTAAATTAGAGTACAGAAGTAAATGAAGAGTTCTAAAAAGCAGGGAACATCTTGCGACCTGATCTAAAAGTGAGGATCTAACACCACTGCCGATACCAAGTATCCTTCTTCCCTGTCCCTTCTACCCCACCAGGTGCCTAGAATCCCCACATTCCCTTTGCTTCACCCTATTCATAAAAAAAAATCAAGAAGCTAGTAAACTATTTCATACTAATATGTAAATGACTAATAACACGGGATACTGCGTATATTTGGTGGAGTTTCAGAATCACAGAGACTGTTCTGAAAGTAAGGGAGGCCTACTGATTCTTATCAAATCAAGAGCCCAAATTAAACAATAACCCAATCCATGGGTCAAAGAGGAAGTCACAAAGGAAATGAGAAAATACTTTGAGTTGAATTAAAAAAAAGCAAAACATCAAAACCTGTGGAGCATAGTTAAATCAGTGCTTACAGAGAAATTTATATCATTAAATACTCAAGGAAAATAAAGTTTTATTTATTCAAGTAAATTCTACTCCCAATGTGAAGCTCAAACTCACAACCCCAAGATCAAGAGTCACATGCTCTACCCACTGAGCCAGTCAGGCACCTCTGGATCTTGTACTTAACCACTTGTCTCTGAACCTTACAAGCGCATCTGTAAAGTGGGGATGACTGATCTCTTCTCAGGTTAATGAGAGAGCAAGGAAGGTACTACAGATGAAGAAAGTGATGCAGGTATATGTGATGTGATTAGAAAGCTGTCACACACTACATGCCCTTGCCAGTTGCCCTCGGGATCCTTCCCAAAGACAGCTTGAGAGAGCTGCTGAATGGTGAAAGTCTGGGCACAAGAATGGGGTCACTTGGTTCTCCTCCATGGGCTGCGCTCTACCTTTAGTCCTCATTTAAGAAACATGTCCTGAGTACAGGCAAAGTACTGGGTGCGGCCCTGGCGGGGGGGGGGGGGGGGGCCAAGGGCATGAATGAGGCTGACCAGGCCCCTGCCCCTGGAGTTCACAGTTTTACCTATCAGGAAGCCTGTGAGATGTGTGGGAAGCAGTCAGCTCCAGAGAAGGGCTGTGGAGGGGTCAGTGCGTCTGCACTCTAAGTCTCTGCAACCCATCCGCCCTCCAGGCCGCACTCCTGCTTGCTCTCCTGCTTACGTCCACATAATTGGCAGGGAAGATGCCCAGTCTACCATGGTGCTCCCCTTCCAGCCAGTTCTTGTCCACCTCCTTGTGGATGTAGACAATGTCACCCTTCTTCAGAGTCAGCTCCCTGCAGGCCAGAGTAAGGACATCCAGCAAAGTGAGGCCCTCCCAATCCTCCTTCCCTTCAGACCCTGTCTAATGCACCCAGAGTCTCACCCACCTCTGGGGAGGCCCCGGCAGCCCTGTCCTCCCCTCCTCCCATAGGGTGCAGAGACAGTCCTGGGGGTGGGGAGGAGAGAGAAGGGCACTTACTTGGGGGACTGTGCCTGGAAGTCAAACTTGAGTCTGGCGGCCTTCCTCTGGGCAGGAGGAGAGGACAGAGGGAGTCACCTCAGTCAAGCAGGCGGCGGGTCTGAAACAGCCATCACCGGGACCCACCCCAGACCCCCTCGCACCCTGACCCTAGTGCTTTCACCCCTCCTTACCTTCTTCTCTTCCTTCCTGGCTGGGCTGCCCCCTCGTTCAGAGGCACTAGGGTCTGTGGAGAAGCGCTACCTCAGCTTGGGAACGCCACGTCTGGGGGGGCGGAGTTGGGATGGTGTTCCGCTCCCCCACCCCATGACAGGGACCAGTGGAAGCAGGGGGCTCTATGAACGTCCTGCCTCCCCACCCAACCCCCCCCCACCCCCCCACCGCCCCTCACCCCCAGCCCAGGCACCAGCATAACTGGTGCGTGGTGGCGGGCGTCTGGGTGAGAAAAAGAGCTGGTCCTTACCCCGGGCCGAGGTAGGGTAGACAAAGTCCCTGCGACCTAGAAAGGGGCTTGTTCCATCCGCCATTCTGTGGGGGCTCAGGGGCCGGGAGGAACCCTGGTAAAGTGCATTCGGGTAACTGGAGCTCCAGGCGGAAGCCGGGCTGCGCGGGACACAGCGAGTGAGCCACCTGTCCGGGGCCTCACACCCTACGCCGCTCACCCCTGCCCGCCCAAATGTCTCCCCGCATCTCCCGCCGCCTCCTCCCAAGGCGTCTCCCACGTCCCGGGCTCTGAACAGGATGTCCTACTTCCCCAGCGGTCGCGGCCGGGAAAGGGTGCGGCCTGGGGCCGCAGGAGGGCGCGTGGGAAGCGCGAGGCTCCCTCGGCCTCGCTCCGCCGCTGGCCGCGGCCACCCAGTCCTCGGACGGGGACAGGTTTCCCTCCGCGGCCACTGGCCAACCTCCCAGGCCCCTCCTCCCGCGCCCTCCGCGGGGCTCGCCCCCCTTCCCAGCGCGGCCGCCCCCTCCCCGCGCCACGTCCCCGGCGCCCCGCCGGGCCACTCACCGCGCTGGAGGCCGCGGCTCCCGGCACCGTCGGGGCACTTGGGAACTCTGTGCGGGGAGACCGGGAGCGGTCAGGGCCCGGGACGCCGGGGCCCCGCGGCAGCCGAGGCCGCCGCCTCCGGAAAAGTTTGCGGCTCGGAAGGGCGGGAGGGGTGGGAAGGGGCAGGAGGGACGCGGGGTCCTAGAGTCGCCCGCGCAGGCGGGAGGGCCGGGAACCCGGGAGGAGCCGACGAGCCGGGGGAGGAACCGTGGGGTGGCGGAAGAGGGGAGGCCGGCCCAGGAAACTGGGGCCGGGTAAGGGTTGGGGTCCCTGCGGGCCGAGGTCCGGGGGGTGGGGTGGGGTGCGGGGCGGGGCGAGGCCGGGGCGGGGAGCCCCCGGCACTAGGACGTCAGGCTGACGTGGAGTCGGCCTGGAAGGGTTCTTAGGGGTCATTTGGAAAAGTCAACGCCCTGCATTTTATAAAGGAGAGAGCAGACAGGGATGAAGTCCGTCCAAGGTCGCGCTGGAGGCAACACCTCTGGTCTGCCTGCCCCTCCCACCCACGCTCAGCTGCTGCGGGCTCAGGGTCCCAGGAGGGGACTGGGAGGCCGGTACCTTGGGGGATGGCTGCCGGGTCTCAATTGACCGAAGGTCCTTGTCCAGCTCCGCGCTCAGCTTGGCCAGCTCTCTCTCCAGCAGGACCTGGGGGCGGGTTATGGGGAGAGACTTGGGCAGTAACGGGGGTGGGGAGAGGGAGGAAGGGGCGGGAGCGCGGGGTGGTGGAGGACACAGTGCGGGAGCGCTGATCGAAGGTCAGATGTGAGAAACCCAATGGGCAGCTGGACAAAGCACGCAGTGCTTGGGTAAAGGGCAGGCTCCCTGCCTGTGGGCCTGCCCAGAGCTGTCTCAGGGTATCAGGATGGCCTTTCCACAGCTTCTCACTGGCCCCTCCCATCTGACCCGGCTCGCCCATCCCTACTCCCAAGATAGTACCTTAGTACTTCCTGATAGTGTCTGTTGTCTTGTTACTTCCCTGCTCCAGAGCCTATAAGACTCCCTATTTCCTCTCTGATCAAGTCTTCTGTGCTTTCCACAGCCTGTACTCCACCTGCTCTCCCTCCTGCTGCCCCTCCAGCCTTTGCCTCTGTGTCTCCCCACACTGAGTGCTCTCTCTCTGGCTCAACAAGCTCTCCCAAATCTTGAGAGCCCAGCTCCACCTCCAAGAACACTTCCTGACAAGTCCACACTGACCACTCACTTCTCTGGTCCTGCTTTGGTCAATAGACATTTATTCAACACATATTTGAGTGTATACTGTATGCCAGGTACTGTCCCAGGTGCTGGGCGTACAGAGGTCAACTCTATGGGACTGGAGAGGGTCAGAGCTTTGGGTCTCTGGCCTTTGCCCACGGTCACTGGGGCCAATACCACCCAGGAGTCTCCCTCATTTGTCCCCCAACATAGCTGTCTCTCTCCTTCACCAACCTATCCTGCAGCACTCACCTCAATGGGCTGGGAGGGCTTCTCAACAGGGTCATCCACTAGCGGTTTCTTGGGCTAAGGGTGGGAAAGGTAAGTCAGAGGGGGTGAATCCCCTTTCCAAAATGCACTAGCTAAGGAGTATGACCACTCTCAGAGGGCCAGGAGGACACTCACCTTCTGCCCACTCTCTAGTTCTTGCAGAAATTGGTTCCAAGAATCTTCCGTCCAGACATTTTCCACTTTCTCTTGGCGTCTGAGCACCTGCATGGAAGTTGGTGGGCATCAGCTTGAGTAGAGGGGTGCCAGGAGACTGTCCAGGCTCAAAAAGTAGGCTTGTAGGCCACTGCCTCACCCCTGTGCCTGCCAGTGCCCTCCTAAGGATTCTGGGCTTTCATGGCTGCACAGGACAGGCCCCAAACTGAAAGGGCATTATCTATACTCTTTCGGCAGAGGGGACTGGCCAAAGGGCACAGCATTGGGGGTAGTGTGGGGAGGATGCTGGGAAGGCTACCTGATGTGGGGTCTGGTGTAGGGAGGATGCTCCAGGATTACAGTTGAAGGTGCTTCTAGAAGACTCTTCAGAGGGGTCCCAACTTCTTCTAAAGACAGGGGAGGACATCTCTTCAGTTTCCTTTTAGGGAGACTGAGGCATACGTGAAAACACAGCCCTGCACATACACACATCACCCCTCACTACTGGCTCCAGCCTGCGAAAGCAGTGTTACATAGTGGAAAGTTACGAGCTCTGAGTTCAAATGCCAGCTCTACCACTTAGCTGTGACCTTTTGGCAAGTTACAGGGCTCTCAGAGCCTCAGATGCGATACCTATGAGTAGGATTCCCACCTTCATGAGGGTGTGGTGAAGCTATGGCTAGACCTTTCCTACTGGCCTTGGTGAAATACTCTACATTCGTGTTCAGTCTGGCCCCATGGCTGTGGCTATGTATGTCTGTGCAGCTTTGATGAAGCTGGTCTTTCTGGCTGTCACAGCTGAGCGGTCTTACACACATGCCTGAGTGTGGGACCACATCCTAGTCCAAGAAGAAACCAGGGCAGGGGAAAGAGCCTGTGGCCCTGACTCAGGAGCCTGGGTAAGCTATTTCTGTTCCCTCAGCCTCAGTCCCTTAAGGGTTCTGGATTCAGTGATGTCATCTGTGAAAACACTCCAGCCACCAAAGCTCCACACGGTCACATTTGCCCTAGTTCCCCTCCAGGGCTCCTTTCTTGGCTGGTTTAAATGTTCCAGCCTCTGTTGAGTTTGAATGTTTCCACCAAGTGGATTCACTGTACCAAGCTTATCAAATGATGGAATGTCTGACCGGAAGGTGAGGATTTATTGGCTGTATGACTCTATTCTCTATTTTAGAAATAATGATATTAGTAATAACAGTGGTAATGAGAATAGAACACACCATTCCTAATTTAAGGGAGCTCTAGTCATATTTAATCCTGTATATTAGTGATATTTGTGGAGACTTGCTATGTGCCTTTATACTCACAACCACCTTGTGGTCCCCACTCAACAGATGGCTGAGATTGGTTAAGGTGCCCAAGGTCACATGGCTAGTGGCAGCACAGCAGCTTGAATCCAAACTCTGGGTTCAAATCTTGAGCTCTTAGCCTCTATCTTACTGATGACACCAAGAGCCACAGGCCAGTTATGGCCACGCTAATGAGGGTAATCCCTTCCTATAAAGGAATAAGAAACCCATTGATTTCACTGTGAGCAGAGCTCCTGATTCTCAAGGTCTGGCTGAGCCCCTCCAGGACCCTGGCAGCCTGGGCTGGGCTTGTGTGGTTTGTGCAGAACAAAGGAACTACATCCTTCACTTATGTGGAAGGGTACCTCTCTCATCCTCATCTCCCCCGACTTGGGAGGAAACTTGGGATCCTCTGCACCCCTTGTTTTCTCTAAGGCTGTGGAGTGAATGGCCACAGGTCCACGCCCAGCCTGTGGGCCACTCCACTCTCCACCCCATATGACCTGTGGATCTTTGGTGTGATGAGTTCCTGCTACCAACCACAAAAGAATCACAGGCATTCCTGACCAGGAATGGGTGCGGAGTCCACCCCTGCCCGCCATTCCCCTTTGGCCCTGGCTGCGAGGAGGGTATCTGGAGTGGTAGGGACCCTAAGGAGGAGCAGAGCTGTGGGGTAGGGCGGAGGGAGGGGGGCACAGAGAGGCTGCACCGGCCATGGCCACCAGGGGGTGCCAGTCCCCACAAGGAAGCTAGCACCCCTCTGCAGCACTTGGGCCCCTTTCCTAGGATGGCTCACCCACTCAGAGAAGAGGCCTGGCCTGGCCTGGCAGCCGGTCTTTGCTGGGGCGCTGGATGCCTTGAGTCTGCAGAGGCCGCACAGGAGGAAGCCACTGAGGGTGGGAGAAGACAGGCCAGGGGAAGTGAGAGCTGAGCTTGAGGATACCTGGGTGACCACACTCTTTACTAAATCTCCACAACTCTGGGGTAGGTAGTGTCCCCATTTTACAGATGATGAGAGAGAAGCCCAGAGAAACCAGAGCCAGGGCTAAGATGTCGACTGGACAGCGAAGCTGAGGTTTTTCATCGCCACCTACCAGGGGATTTGAAGCTCACTGAAAAAGGGCTATAGGAACTTCTCAAGTTGAAGGAAGCCAACGGGGGAGCCTCAAAGCCAGGCACGGCTTACGAGATGGGCAAATGCAGGTACTGAGTTGGGGCGGGCCACCCGCATCCCCTCACCTTTGGGTGATTCCTCAAAGGTCCAGTCCAGCTGCAGGTCTGCAGGAGCAGAAAGGACCAGATCAGGGATGGGGCCGCAAATGAGGACACCGAGCCCTGTGAGGCTCCCTCAGCTGCTCCCAGCCATCCTCCTGCTAGAGCAGGGGACAAGGGGCTGAGTCAGGGCCTGAAGAATGTCCCGAGGGAGGGAAGGAATTAGGAGGGCAGTTCTCTGGAGGGCTTGAAATGCCTCTGGCAGACGTCGGGCCTGAGTGAGCCAACCCAGGCAGCGGACTTGCCCAAACCCTCCTGTTCCTCCCTCCCCACGTTCCCACACACACCCTTTCCCTGACCTTTGTAAACCTGCCCTCACCATGTCAGGTTGGGGAAATTCCACCTCCCCTTCTCCCTCTTTCCCTTTCTGCACCCCCTTCTGGATGCCTGTCCTTCCCCCTTTGCCCAGACCCACTCCTCATGGAGCTCATGACTTTCCGGGGCCTCCTAGGAAAAGCTGCTGACCAGCCAACCCACTTGATCCCCTTGGCATGTAGACGTGCCACAACAGCACTTGTCTTAAATGCAAACCAAAGTGCCTCTCCCCAGATCCCATACGTCCTCCAGCTCCTAGACTGTTTGGCTTTCCTTTGCAAGAAACAGCTGTGCCATCACTAACTCACTGCCTCCAATGCCCCTTTTTGGTAAGCAGATTTCAGCTCCAACAGATTGCCCCCAACTGCTCTTATGAAAGACCCCAGTGACCTCCATGTTAACCAAATCAAAATGGTCAGTGTGCCTGGGTGGCTCAGTCAGTTAAGCCTCCAATTCTTGTTTTCTTTCAGCTCAGGTCACGATCTCACAGTTGGTGAGTTCCAGCCCGCATCAGGCTCCACTCTGACAGCGTGGAGCCTGCTTGGGATTCTTTCTCTCCCTCTCCGTCTCTGCCCCTCCCCTGCTCGCTCTCTCTCTCTCAAAAACAAACAAACTTTAAAAATATTTTTTAAAATGGTCAATCTGTCACAGTGGATCATTCCTCCTGGAAAGTTCTTTTTCACTTGGGCTTCCCTGCTGTACCTTCTTTGTCTGCTTGTCTGATTCCCGCTCATCTCTCAAATCTCTGAACATCCAAGTGCCTGGGGACTCAGTCCTTGGGCCTCTGTCTATCTCCCCAGGTGATCCTGTCTAGTCTTCTGGCTTAAAAAAAAAAAAAAAATACTGTCTATTGCAGGAATTCACATTGGAATTAGTTGGGGGGCTTTAAATCAAAATATCTTTGAGTGAATCCCAGGTATTTCCATCTGTAGCTTAGGCCTCACCCCTGAACTGCCGACTTGCATATTAACTGCCTGCTTGACACCCCCAAGCAGATGGACCTCATCTAAAACTGAACACCCCTTAGACTGTACCTGTCTCACTTCCCTGTACTTATAAGAGGGGCGCTCTTTGACTTGCTCAGGTTTCAAGTCATCCGTGACGTCTCTCCTTCATGCCACATCCAATCCATCAGCAAATCCCCATGACTCTGTCTCCACAATCCCACAAGTCCCACTGCTACTGCCCTGGTCTGAGACACTGTCCGTCTCTAACCTGGATTAAAGCCAGGCCCCCTAAGTGGTTCACCGCATCCTGCATCCTCGTCTCCTCCCCACCTGGCAGCCGGGCCTCCAGAGTCTCCTCCGCACCCGGCAGCCAGGGCCAGCCTCCAGAGCAGGTCACTCTTCTGCTCAGAACCTCCCAGCGGCTCCTCAGCTCTTACGGAGTAAAAGCCAAAGTCTGATAATGGCCCTAAAGGCCCACTGTGACCAGATCCCATCACTCTGCCTCTGTCTCCCACCAGTGCCCCTCTCACCCCAGCCCAGCCTCTCCTTGCTGCTCCAGAAAGGCCTGCTTCTGCCTCTGGGTCTCTGCCACTCCCCCTGCTGCCAGGCTCCTCTCCTGGATCTGCAGGGCTGACTCCTTCCCTCCCTCAGCTCTGCTCAGATGCCACCACCTATCAGGGCCTTCCCTGACCAGCCCGCACTGGGCACTGACCTCTTTTTTTCTCCCTTGCCCTTACCACAATCTGCCATATTAAATATTTATCTGTTTATTCTGTGTCTCCCTCTGTCTTCAGCTTCACTGCAGCAGCGACATTCTTTTTTATTCCCTGTTTTATCTTCAGCACCCAGAATAGTGCTCAGCACACAGTAAGTGCTCAATAGGTGACCGGGGGGCTGATGTGACAAATGAGTGACTGCATGGCTTCCTAGAACTCTCAGAGGATACCAGGGACAGTGTCTGGTCATCGTCCCCCCTCCCCGCCCAAGGACAGAGAAGACTTTGGAGGCTCCAAACCCTTTGGCCTGTTTTAGGGACGCTCACCACAGAGCCTGGGGTGGTGGAGACCTCCCTGAGGAGGTACGTTCCCTTTTCTGCCCATCCCTCCCCCTGCCTCAGGGGTGGAGCCCAATCAGGCAGAGAGAGGGCCCTAGAAGCGTGTCTCACCTGGCATTTTCCGGTGAATCTGCTGGAACATTCTTCGGTACCAGTCCCTGGGGCTGTCAACACTCTGGGGTCAGAAAAGACAAAGTCAGACCACCCTCTTGATATGAAGCCACAGGAGTTTTTCCACACTGGTCATTTCTCTGGCCACCCTTGAAGCCCCAGTGGGGGGGCTGTTGTGATATGTCTAATAACAGTAACTTCATGTAGCACATTACATATGAACAAGGTATAGGGAAGGATCTCCCTCAGTGATGGTCCCGAGGCTGTGAGATTTGGGGTGGTTTCTGTTTTCCCTCTTTGCTTTTCTATATTTCTGGTATTTCTACAACAAACATATATTTGCACACAATGAAAAATAAATGCAATAACACAGGGGTGGATTGTCATTTCATGGCCCCTGCCTCACCGGAGGCTGAAAACAGCTGTGGGAGGCCTGTTACCAACTTCAGTTCCGGGTGGAGAACTGAAGGCAGGTGGCCGGCTCAAGACAGGCATGCAGTGGAAGAAAGGCAGGCTCCTCAGAGCCTGGGCCCTGGATCCTTCCATGCCTGCCACCGTGTGAGGCCTTCTCACTCAGAGGACTCTCGCTAGCTCATTCAGCCCAGTCCTTCACTCCTTGGCTGTGCTAGGCCCCGTGGCTATGAACAGAGGGGATCCCTGCCTCGCTCAGCCCTTACAGCAGGAACTCTGCTCCTCTGAGAACCTGGGGGCATTCTAGATCCCATTTCCCCCCACAGACCACTTGTGCAACTCAGACACACAAGAGCACCTGTAATTTTATGTGGCTTATGACCCCCCAAAACCCATCATGGTTGAGCCCTGCTTTAGTCTGAAATGGTTTGGGTGCATTCTTTGTTGCTCCCACTTTAATTCACAGAAGTGGAGATCAGCGCGGGTCCCTAGGCCCCATCTGTCAGTGGCCTCCAGCCCTGGACTCACAGATCGGGGGGCAATAGGCATGCCGCTCTCATCCACAGGCCCGATTCCTTCATACTTGATCCAGCGCTTGTCCCGACACTTGTTGTCCTTGGTCCATGTGGCTGACCAGTTGTGGGGGTGCTGGGAGGCAGGGGTCTTCTGGCTCCCAGGGGGCTGGCTCCCAGGACCTGGCCAGGTCTGATACCAGGCAGGGTCTGTGGGAGTGTGCAGTAGAGCATTAGCAAAGGGCAGGGGCCCCACCTGGACTTGTTTGTCCCTTTGCTCTTCAGAACACTGATCCTGTGGGTGCAAAAAATTTAAACATCTCCTTGTTTGTTTGGACTGATGGCTTGGACCCTACAAACTTCCCCATCCCCAGCAAGACCACAGGCCTTTGTTTATTTTTTAAGTTCGAGTGAATGAAAGTGGATTTTTCCCGAGAAATCTGTGCCCAAGTCCACCCTATCCTTTCCTCGGGCTGCCCTAAAAGTCTTCAGAATGAGGGCTGCGAACCATTACTGGCAGAGAATGCTGGGGACAGTCCCAGCTGGGAAGGCAGCAGGGTGCGGCAGAAAAGGGGTGGAGGGGACAAAGAATTCAGATGCCAGCTTGCCACCTACTGGCTGTGTGACCTGGGGCACAGCAAGCAACCTCTCAGTGACTCAGTTTCCACTTCTGTAAAACAAGGGTAATCATGGCAAAAATCCAGGGAGATCCAGTGTGTGTGACCGTGCCGAGCACAGTGCCTGACACACACTCACAAGCCTCTTTTTTTCTTTTAATGTTTGTTTTTATTTTCGAGAGAGACACAGAATGCGAGTGGGGCAGGGGCAGAGAGAGAGGGAGACACAGAATCCGAAGCGGGCTCTGGGCTCCAAGCTGTCAGCACAAAGCCCGACGCGGGGCTCGAACTCATGAGCTGCGAGATCATGACCTGAGCCAAAATCGGACGCCTAACTGACTGAGCCATCCAGGTGCCCCTCAAGGCTCTTGATAAGGGACAGAAACTCATTTGCCAGATGTGGCTACGTCTCAACAGTGGCTACCATCCTCAACTTCCCCAGAACCTTCAGCCCCCAAGTCACCAGTGTGGCAGCAGAAGGTCTTCAGGCCTGGAAGGACCAGGGTTTGAATCTCGGTTCAGCCTCTGCAACTGAACATCCCTGAGACTCAGGTTCTTATTAGGAAGATGCTGATAATTGTAGCTTACCTTCCCAGGACTTCAAGGGATTAAATGAGATAAGGCTTGTGAATGTGTCTTTTCAGTGTCCTATAAGCTCTAAGTGTTCAACAATTATTTGTCAAATGAATAAACTACTTAACACAGAGCCTGCCTCAAGAGGATGCTCAATGAAGGAGGTCTCCCTCCTCAGGAGAGGGGCCTTCAGGGTAGACCTGCACCCAGAAGGTCCCAGGATCTTCTGGACCCCATGGCCCAGACTCTGGTGACTGGTAGGAGCCTAGGAGCTGACGGGCTCTCAGAGCTGCCTCTCCAAACTTCCGTTTGGCTGGTGAGTACAGACTGGAGCAGCCCCTAGGCCCTGCTGTGGGGTTTGGCCCCCACACCTTCGGCAGACAACATATGCTCACGTTCCTCCACACTTCCATCCCAAATCCAAGCTATTCCATTGTCTGCTAGAGGTCCCCCAGCCTCCCAAGACTGTGTCCCCTGCATACTTCCTTCCCCTGGCACTGGGGTACAGGATGAGGGGAAGAGATGCGTCGGTCTGCTCTCCCACAGCACATTTTACACTCACAGGACACCAGTGCTCACACAGAGAAGGGCAGCTAGCTGAGCTTGGAGGCCCAGGACCTTGAGAGTCCTGCCATTGCCCTCCTGGCCCTCCTGCCCATCACAGGGTGGTACCGGGTCAAAGGCCCGCGAAGCTCTGATCCCCCCACCCCCAACATGGGGATCTTGGAGCAGACCCACCTGGGTGCCGGGAAGCATCTCTCCTGGAAGGTGAGTACCCATTGCACACGGTCCTGGGCGCAGGGTCATGAAACTGGAAATTAAGGGTGTTGGAGCCACCATTCCGGATCACAGGCACCTGTGGGGAGGGGCCAGGAGCAGCAGCTCAGGCCCGAAGTTTCCGCAGAAGGGCGGGAACCATGGACAAGGTTTACCCCATGGTGAGCGCTGGAGGGTCAGCCTAACCCCTTTGTAGGTAGCCAGCAAAGCTCTCTAGAGCTATCTTCTGCCCCTTCCTTCCCTTTAATCCTCCTGCTCCCCCACCTGTCCTTTGAGGTCCCCATCAACTCTGGGCCCACAGTAACCCTCTCTTCACTGTCACTCACCCGTACCCCCTGAGAGGATGACCCTATGTGAGCCCGGAGATTGCCAGGGATGAAGTCGTCCAGGCTGAGCCCAGCGGGGAGGCTGCAGGGTGGAGCCTGCATGCTTGGATCAAGGTTGGAGGGCTCCTGGTGTGCCAGCTGCTCCTCTGTGTGCCCTCTGTGGGGAAGGAAGGAGGAAGGGAAAGCCCTGCTGGGCTTGGGCTGCCCATGCCCTCTGGGCTCAACCTTGGGGTGGGGGGTTGGAGGGGACAGCTGTGGGAGGGGGTCAGGCCAGCTGGGTGGGAGTTGAGGACCCAGGAAACAGGCCTCTGCGGGCGATCGCCTGCAGGCTGCCCATGCCTGCTCTCAGAGGCACAATGGGCTGCTTGTTAGGCCCGGGGCAGGAGCTCCGGGTGGGAGTGGGGGAGGGGGAAGTCAGGCAGGGAGGAGGGGAGGTTGGCCAGGAGCAGGTCCGCTGGACAAAGCCTTGGGCACACGGGCCTGCTGGCCAGCCCCTCTGGGGCTCTCACTGCACAGTGCAGCCCGCTCCCCCAGAGGGAAGGATGAGGGAACTGGGGCAGCTGGCAGAGGAGGGCCTGGGCACTCAGGACTTTGTTTCAGTTCCCTCTGTCTCCTCCAGTCCCTCTGTGAGCATCGGCTTGCCAGCAGGCACAACAGGTTACTTGGGCTGTGGGAGAGGCCCTGAACAACAGCAAGGCCACGGGCCCACTGCCCAACGGGGCCAAGGTTATGGGAGGGGGAGAGTGTGGGGGCCTTTCCAGGCAGCAGGAACCACTCCTTCTAGGCTCAAAGGACTATCCGCTCCCTTCTTTGGCCTTCTTCCCTGGAACTGAAGCCTCAGAGGGCTCAGGGTGCTGGTGAGGGGTGGGATGGAAAGCAAAGCCGTGGATAAGAACAAAGTGGGGGGTGCTTATGATGGAGAGGTGGTGTTGAGTTCCCCCACCCCCATACACCATTTTCTTTTACATCTCCAGGCTGCTTTTTTTTTTTTTTTAAGATTTTATTTTATTTTTTTAAAGTAATCTCTACATCCAACATGGGGCTTAAAATCACAGCCCCAAGATCAAGAGTCGCATGCTCTACCGACTAAACCAGCCAGGTGCCCCTATCCTCTAGGCTGTTTTGTTTTAACATTTATTCATTTTGAGAGACAGAGCATGAGCAGGGGAGGGGCAGAGAGAGAGGGAGACACGGGATCTGAAGCAGGCTCCAGCTGTCAGCACAGAGCCCAACGCGGGACACGAACTCACGAACCGCGAGATCATGACCTGAGCTGAAGTTGGAGTCTTAACCGATTGAGCCATCCAGGTGCCCCTATGCTGTTTTTTGAACAAGTCAAGGAACCTTGACTGATTCCTCCTTTTCTGTCCACATTTAGGGACATGAATCCCTCCTAGGAAAAGTGGAAGATTAAGTAAGGGTGGGGGGAAGTAGCAAAGTCCAAAGATTTAGCCAAGAAACAGGTACCTGATTTCTCGACTCTTCCCTCCACCCTCAGTTCTGCTTGCTGCTGGCTCAACCCCACAGACAGCTGGCATGCTTTAGGGAGAGGCTGAGGATACAGAGAGCTGGGCACACCTGACTGGCCAGCCTAGTTCTTCTGCCTCATGCAAAGGCTTGGCCAGGAGAAGGGGACTCCAGGCACCCAGGAGATGAAGGTGGTCAGGCTGCCCAACAGGGCTGTCCCTCCTCACGTGTGCTGTTGGACTGGATCAGAGCTGGGCCAACCTCCACTGCCGGGGCTGGACCCATTCTGGCCTGTGTGTTCGAGTTAGGCTTGTGTGTGCCTGTGGAGCTTGGGAGCTCGTGAGAAGGGCCAGGGGGCCTTGTGAGGTGCTGTGTTTGTGTGTGGTGGAATGTAAGTGCAGAGCTGTGATTGTGAAGTGTGGGAGGTACTGTGGGGGTGGGACACATGTGAGCATGGGGTGGGGGTGGGTACAGAAGGATGTAAGCTGAAGGGTAGCTGTGGGGGGGGGTGTGCAGCGGGGGTTCATAGGGGTAGCACAAGGTCTACAGAGACTAGAGGGGATGAAGATACAATAGGGGGCTGTGATTACATCCTGTGCCCTGTTCCTGCTCGGGCCACAGGGGCTGGAGGGTACCAACAAGGCTGGTGGCAGGTCCCTGTCTCTGTTCTGAGTGGGGATTTCTTCTACCATTTGAAAGACCTACTGGGGACAGTGCTCTTCCTTGCCCATCCCTGGCTGTGGGGGGAGTGAGGGCTGAGGCTGGAGGAGGGGCAGCTCCCCAGCTGGATCCAATTAGGACTCCTACCAAAAGCAAAACATGTAGACACACCCCAGCTCCCGCTATTCTCCCTCCCCTTGAGGGGGAAACTGAGGCAGGGGAGAGTAGGAGATCCAGAGGCCTGGGGCAGGCTGGGTCCTAGCAGCAGCCCCTCCCTTCCCAGCTGACTGCTTGAAACCAAGATGCGAGGTCAGCATCTGCAGTCCCAGCCATCAGCTGACCCAGGCCTCCTTCCCCCTCCTGCCGTCCCACCCTGCTGTGCTCAAAGAGAACTGCCCTCTGGTAGGATGGGGAGGACAGGAGGTCGCCCCTTCCCTGCACCCAGTTTTTCAGGGGTTGCTGATCCTTGGTGGTGTAGCAAGCCACTTCCCAACACTGTTGCCTGTGGCAGGTATCATCTAGAGATAGGCAGCTGTGGGTGGGGAAGAGTGGGCTGAGTTTTTTCTCTCAGTGGCTGTGCCAGCAGAAACTAAGAGCGACCTCTCATATGGAGATGGGGGCACGGAGGCACTAGTCCTGCACCTGGCAGAGGACAGAGAGGGTGCCAGGAAACCTCTGGGGTCCTCCCAGAATTCTGGCAGTCCTTCACCCCAAGGGCTGCAAGAGGTGAAGTAGCTCCCTGTTTGCAGTTGACAGACTCCTTTGCACCTCCAAGTACGGACCTGACCTTGGGGGCTTGGCCCTAGGCGTTTTTCCAGGTATTTCCCAGATACAAGTCCACGTGGACAAGGGCAAGTTTTCTCGAATTTCGCCTTTTCTAGATTGAGGAGGGACTTCTTCACCTCTTTCCACCCCAGAGTTGGGGACGAGACTCTAGGGGGAGGGGCACGCTGCCTTGCCTTCGGGTTGGGCACGGGTCCCTCCCCGCCTGCGGGGCCCCCGCCTCCTCGGCGCCCCCTCCCCTTAGCAGCACCTACCTTTCCCAGCAAGCAGGTGGCGCGGACCGAGGACGCCCGGGAGGGCAGGAGCATCTCTGCCCGGCTCCTGCCTGGTGCGGCCGCGGCGGGCTCTCGAGGAGGGAGGGCAGGGAGAAGTCCGGGCTGTGCCACCCGCCCTCGTGACCGGGTCAGGACCGGCTCCGCGAGGCAGGGCGCGAGAGGAGGAAGAGGGGGATCGACCGGGCCGAGGGCACGCGCAGTGAGGGAGGACCGCGACAAGCGCGCGGGCGGGCGGCGCGGTCTGTCTCCCTCCAATCTGGGCCTCTCCAGCCTGCGGGGCGGGGGCTCCGGCCGGCCGGCCGGGGCGTGCGAGTGCCCTCCGTCGGGGCGCGCCGCGGGGACGCTGTGGCCCCCTGCCGAGGGGGCCGGGCCGGCCGCGGGCGGCGCCGGGAGGGGCCGCCGAGGGTCCCTGGGGAGCCCGCTCTGGTTTCCCAGCTGCCTTCCTCGGCCCCCACCGCAGGGCTGGCATCGGGCCGGGGGGGCGGGGGTGGGTGGGGGTTGGCGAGCGCCACTCAGAGTTTCCAGCGACATTTCCAGCGTGTGGGAAGGCAGCCCTGCACGGCGGAGCCAGGACAGAGGGCAGGAATGATTAAAGGTCCCGGGTCAAGCCAGCAACTGATACCGAGCCAGCAGCCCCGGAGACAGGACCGAGATGCAGACAGGCTGGGGCCGAGATAAGGGCACCCCAACAAGTGGAGTAGCTCAGCGGACCGAGTTACGGTCCCGCCGCCTCCCTCCCTACTTGGGGAGACAGACTTTGTGATTTCGTAAGCGCGTGTCCGGGCGTGTGCAAACAAACACACGCACACAGGCGCGCGTGCACCAGCAAATGGGCGGATGCTCACACACGTGCAAGCACCGCCGAGGGCGGTGGCGGGAGGAAATCGGCCTTAGGGAGCGGCCCCCTGGGCGCGCCGCGCCCCTGAAGAGGATGAGGGCGGGGTCCCTTTGGCGGGGATGGGGTTACCAGGGTCTTGGTGTTCCCATACACCGTATTTGTTTTGATTTTGCTGCTTTTCCGCTGTTCCCGAGGCTCTGACACCAGTCCCAAGAGCCCGCGCCCATTGGCTCCCAACCCCTCTGGCCATCCCTTCTTTCCCCTCTCCCACAAGCCTCTGTGTCCCCACAGAGGGCGTAGATTTTACTGCTAATGGAAAGACTGGAGTACTTCTTAGCCCTTAGCTTGTCTCTAGGACCCCAAGCCCCAAAACAACCAAACAGCAAGTAGTTATTGGGCAATTTCAGATCCATTTTGGGAGTAATCAGTGATAAATTATAAAAATAAGAAAACATTTATGTGTACCTATGGGTGTAAGATTGGTGCCCTGGCGCCACCATGCACTTTAGAGTGTTTTCCAAGCACATCGTTCCACTCCAATTTGAGAAGGGAGAGAGAATGGAGAAAGATGAAAAAAAAAATTTAATCCCACCATTATTGATGCTATTAGCTTTATCTTTTCTCAATTCAGTTAAAAGCGCTATCCCAGTGTGATGAACCAGCTTGAAACAATATTGCATGTGAAAGAGGAAGGAGGGATGTTTAGGTTGTGGAGAAGCTTGAGAGACAGGCATGCTGCTAGTTTCCAGTGTTTGCCGGACTGCTGGGGGGAAACAGACCGGCTGCACTAGCAGAAGTGAGACCCTTGGGTGCATACCTGGAAGCACGCCCAAGGTTTCCAAAGAACTTTTAGAATGATTACAGGGGTTCCAAGCCTACTGATTATGGGGCATCTTTATAAAAGCAATTGCTGCACCCAGCAGGGAGCTGAACGGGGTCACCTTTAAGGCCCCTTCCAACAATCCATGGTTCTCCAGGAAAGCTGAGGGGAGGGAGGGGATGGATAGCCCCGCCCACAGAAGACAGCTGCAGAAAGGAGCATAGGCCTTCTGGGACTTCTTGAGGACAAGCAGCAGGGCATTTTCCTGCCCCTAAAGCCTGGATACTTGCTTACCCACCCTGGGCAGCATCCTCTTGTCTCCCTCAGGGATAAAATATGTGCCCATTTCCCTTGTCACCAGTCTTTTCCCACCTGTCAGAATCCTTGCGACTAAGAAGGGCCACATCTCGTTCATGTTCTTCCTTGTTCTCCAAAGATGGTGAAGCTGAAGATCTTCCAATTCCAGGAATCCTGGCCATACCCTCTCTCACCAGCAGCGAGCGTCTCTTATTCTCTAGGGCTCTGACCTGGACTCCAAGATAAATATTTAATGTAGACGGTGCAGCTGAGCTGACAAAGGTCCTCACTTCCTGTTTCTCACAAAGGGAGGTAGCCGCCAGGGGCAAGGAGCTGGGGACTGGCTACCAGTTTCATCTCTATGGGAATAGGGAGTCCAGTAAACAGCTTTGTAGGAGGAGGCCGGGTAGGTCCCACTGGAGACCTGAGCCTTTCTCCCCAGTTGCTCTGACTTCTACCTGTCTACTTAGGCCCAGACTCTACTGGGCTTATCACCTCTCTCAGATCAGAACCTGCTCTGCCCTTGATCCGGTGGAAATTTCTCTCCTTCTGAGCCTTAGGCCATGTGCCTAGACCAAGGAGGAGCTAGAATAGGATCCCTGCAGGTTCCCTGGTGGCCATCCAGCCTCATGGCAAGGAGGATGAGAGATTGGTGGGGGCATAGAGCATAAGGAACCTTGACTGATTCCTCCTTTCCTGCCCACATTTAGGGACAAGAATCCCTCCTAGAAAAAGTGGAAGATTAAGGGTTGGGGGGGGGGGGGAGCAGGAAGTAGCAAAGTCCAAAGATTTAGCCAAGAAACAGGTATCTGATTTCTCGACTCTTCCCTCCACCCTCAGTTCTACTTGCTGCTGGCCCAACCCCACAGACAGCTGGCATGCTTTAGGGAGAGGCTAAGGATAGAGAAGGCTGTCCCAGGTGACAGGCTGTTGTCAACAACAAAAAAATTCTTTTCATCCCAATACACCGTCTCCTCTGGTGACTCCCTTATCTAACAGGGACCTCCCTCCCTGTGACTCTTCCCAGTCTCTGGCACTGCCTTCTGTCAGGGGGCTGCCTCTGCCTTCTCAGAGTCACCTGAGCCATAGTAAACACAGTTACATAACTACTCTGTTTTTCCTAGCTATCTGATCCTGGTCGGGAGTATGCCCCACCCCCACCTGATCCTCGAGCCTGCCACCTTTTGTTCTGTGAATTATCCCATGACACTCATGTCAACAGAGATCTGTCCATGCCCACCACCCTGATTAGCCAAGAGACTCCCAATAGATCTGGCTCTTCACATGCAGCCTCAGGAGAAGAAGGTGGCTCTTCATACAGGAATATGGGTCACTCTGAAAACCAACCTGTGTCACCAAGAGGAAGGATGAGTGGAAAGAGCCCTTAAGTAGCTTTTTATTGTAAGTAAGTGAGCAGAGAGTTCAGTTTTAGTTCTCAAGTGAGGAAAAAGAAGCCAGGGATCCCAGAAGACATACACCTGAAGTCCCGTTTCTTGAGGAGTTTCCTTATCTAGTACTGGGAGTCTGGCATTTGAATGTGGCACTCAGATCCACCCTTGAGCAGCTAAGTGGCTTCCTGGCCCGGTGCCTCAGTCCTTCCACATTAGGCAAAGGAAGGGCATCTGCTATTCCTTCTCTTCTCCTCCACACGGATAAACTCTAGTATATTCTTTGGTTAGGCTTTGAGCAAATTTATTTGTACTCTCAGAAGAGTGTTCTCTTCCTGCCAGGGGAACAAAGCCAGCAGAGCAGAGCAGAGTGAAAAAATACCCACCACAGGTCAAATATGGTCAGTGCTGGGGCCCGGCGGCTGGGGCAAGTGAGTGGACCTTCACGGGGATGGAGGAGGCGGCTTCCAGGCCTGCCTTGCACAGATCTCCCCCTAGCACACACAGGACGGAACAGGCGACACCTATTCAGGGTCCTCTGAGTCAGTCCCATTTCAGCCCGAAGGCTGTGAGAGAACTCAGCCCTTTGTCCAACTGTCTAGTCTATATTCAAGGAAGCCTTTACACTGACATCACATCAGAGACTGTTCTCTCTCCCTCCTTTTATAGATGAATGAACAAGTGTCACGTGCAGATGTGGTGCCTTTGAGAAGAGCTGAGCTGGAGGGACCTCTTTTAGTTCTCAGGAAAGAAAGAGCAAGCAAATGGCTGTCAGCTCTTTAGAAAGCAGGTTTTATAAGGGATGGATAAATAAATGATGACCTCAGAGGGAAAACCCAGCCAAGTTAACTCAGCCACAAAGAAGGGCACACAGACCAGGAGCTGGAAAAGTAGGTCTGCATCAACCTTCTCTCCTAGTGCAGGTAAACTGAGATGAGGAAGACAAGACGGTTGATATGTTGATCAGAGCACAACTTTATGGTGTCCACTGGCCTTCAAAGTAGGACTTTGTCTTCCCACTCCTTGATTCTACGATGAACCTTCCCCTGAACTGCACCAACATTAAAAAGCCCAATTTCCCACTGTTATGAATCTACTAGATCAACATTAGTTTCTTCCTAAAACCTGCAAGTCACAATAGAAAAATCAGAAAGACCATGTAATTACATAAAGCAGGCAGTCAAGTAGGGGTTGAGTCTCCATGTAGTGGGAGGTAAACATGAGTTTGCATTTTAGCTCTTAATTTCCAGTATTTTAAATAATTTTTTTCACAACTCTGGAAATAAGGGCAAACACTGCCTCATTTTACTCAATGTTTAGCTGTGGTATAAGGACATTGCTAAGTCAGGATGCTATTGGGGAATAACGAAGATCCCAAAATGCATACCCAGCTTATTAGAAATCTGGGCTTGTTTTTAGGCCTGTAAACTGCACTGTGGCCCTTGATGTGGCCGTACTTTTGGTAAAACTGCGTTACTTAGGCCTGGCAGGGCCTCGATTTAGACTTTCTGCCTCTACTGCCAGAACTGATAAAACTCCTTCAGATAACGTTTTCCTCTGCAAGGGCCCTGGGTGCTTGCCCTACCCTCAATCCTCCATTTATTTTCCCTTCTGAGTCCATAGCACCTCAGGGTAGTTCTACTTTCAAAGGAATCAAAAGGCTGGTCTTACACTTCCTTTTCTTGTTAGTTCAGCTCCACATTCAACGCCTCTCTGGCTCCTTTGACTTTTCCCGAGATGGAACTCATGCCTGTTATTATTAGGATCATATGCAGAGTTATTAAATTGCTACAATAAAAAGTATTTTTAATATCTTTTTAAAGACTATACATTTTCTGGGATGTCTTTCTTCCTTTTCTACAAGTAGTGGCCTCTGCCAGAGAAGCAACAGAAGGAGCTGGAACTTGAGTTAGTGGTGGGAAGAGTGCTGGGAAGGAGGCTGGGGCAAGGCAGTGGATTCTGAGTGGGAGAGCACCCTGCAGCCACCAAAGCCTGTCTAAAACTAAAGGAAGGGCTGAAGAGGGTGAAGGAAAGAGGTCTTTTTTTATTGTGATGAGATTCCTTTATCAGAGACCAGACCAGACATCAAACACCAGGCCTTCCCTTGACTTCTGGAATTATTAGGCTTTGAGAAAATGGATAAGAGCCAAATATAAGTGCCTCTAACAGGAAATAAAGGAAATAAAGACACAGGAAGCCAATAAAGTTATCATTTAATTTTAACAGTGCTTTTTTTTTTTTAAAGATGACTTCCAATTTACAATAAAATTTGAACAAATTAATTTCTTGATCACAAAAAAGACTTGTTCACTTCTGCCAATAAATAACATTTTCACCATTTTCTTAAACATAACTGAAAGCAAGAAAAAGCAAGTAATCTCTCAGCACAAGCACATAATCTATCATTCAGAAGAGCCTTTAAAAAAATGACCATCACCAGCTACTCTTATGTCTGACCACCTCAGGAAGCGAAACCAGGATCCTTTCTTAGAAAATGCCTGCTGACATTTCTATTAGGAAAAAACAATATTGGTCACAGTGCACTGAGAAAGGAAAAGGTGCTCATGATGGCATCTTCAAAAAGTTCTCTGACAGACCAAAAAATGTGTCTTTACTGCCGCAAATCAAAATCTGTGGTAGGCCTCCTTATCACATGCACTTCCACTTTAACATGCAAAACAAAACACAACAAGTTATTTGGAGATAGCTACATCAAGGAAGTGAAGGGAATCTGGGCAAGAACTTACAGGAAGGCAATGTGCATGGCCCTACTTTAGAGCTGCTCGGAGGGATAGTCCACATCCATGTCCTTGCTTCTTGATCTTAAGCCACCTTGACTTGTCATGAGGGTGTAGAAGAGGAGAACATGCATAACCCTGTCTCAGACAAAGGTGTTATTTAGCCAGTCTGGCCAAGGTTGCTGGGGCGTGAGGCCAAGGCCTCCCAGGAGGGAATATCCTCTCCAGTATCACCTTTACCTTTGTGACTGCATAGATGAAGGCAGCTAACCCTGGCCCCATTCACTCTGGCTGGCTAGACATAGGCAGGGCAGGTCACAAGTCTCAGAGTAACACAGGTTACCTCTTTCACACCCTGTCAATGGCACAAAGCTTTACTGTTAACGCAATTCTCTGTACAACTCAAGAATAACAACCCTGTTTTTCGACTACACAGCTTTCTTCCCCTACATACACATCTGCTCTCTCTTCAGGCTTTCCTATGAGCATTTGATCACAGCAATGCCGAAGAGGGGCTGTGGCAACACTGCTTTGGAACTACCCTCCAGGTCATCCAGACCCTCCTCCAGCTCCAAGGCCTCCAGCTCTTGTTGGGGGCCCCCAGGCTGCCCTTTACTCCCTCTTATAGCAGACTTCAGGAAAGCTGTGGACCAGGTGCCAGACAAGGTGGTATCTATCCATCATTATAACCACAAATGATTTAGGAAATTGGAGCCTCATGCCCACAACTGGGGCTTTGGGTTCACCTTTCCCCTGAAATCATTTCTGCCTACATATGAAAAACTGAATAATGCTCTGAAAAAAAACTTGGGTTCCACTGTTACTATAACAACTATAATAAATAGTGGGGATTCTAGAATGATATCTTAACAAGTCTTTATGGGTTCAGGAATACTTTTCAATAGAAAAACTGGAGGAAAAAAACTGGTAATACAAAGAAAAACTATAAATTAGTCAACCTGGGGCAAGCTCTTCCTAATTATTTTAACTTAAACGGTTAATTCTCAAGAACTTCAATTTTATATTTATAGATAAAGTATGGTCAAAAATTCTGGAGATCAGCTACAATATGTACATAAAACAAAGGAGGGTGGAGGGAAGTGATTTTAGCCTTGCTCCTTCAGAGAGGCTGGAGAAGACCCACGAGTAATGACCATGAGCAGTAAGCCCAGCTGTGTGCCATGTAAGCATGGTTTGTAATGTTCTTACAAAGGGCAGCTGCTTCAAACTTTGTTTTAAAATTACTTAGAAGAGGATCTGTGAGACAATGACAAGGCTGAAAGGGTCCCAAAGTTACCTAATTTTAAAAACTCCCACCCTTGCTCCTTAATAATATTAAATAATAATATTCTGTTAACAAAACAAATAAAAGGATTTTTCTTTTCCTATTTTGAACAGTATCAGGAAGTCATACCTAAGTTATTAGGATAAGAAATCAACTCTTTGTTATTGACAGGAACTTGTTTCATTGAACCGCAACTATTGTGTAGAAACAGAAAAGGCAATATAAATGTAGATAAAATTTACCAATGTTCCTGGAAGGCCTGATTTTCTATCTCTAGGCAAGAAGCCAGATCAAGCCCATCAGAGAGTGACAAGCAATTTTCACTCTGCTGGTCAATATCTAGTCACAAAAGGCCAGCAGACCAGCAATGTCAGACCCATAACCACGTGTTTGCCTTGAGGTTTTAAAAGAAACTGAGGCGGCGTTTGTTTTAGTATTCCATTAAACACACACACCCCTTGGCTTATTGGGGGGGGGGCGTTGCTCTTAAATATTCAGAACACAGAGATTTAAAAAGGATGTATGTTCTAAACTTGTGTTAGATGAGTTTTTAAATTTTTATTTAAAAAAACGGTCACCTGATCGATTTGAAATTTCATATGATGCAGACGTAAACACAAATGGAAAAACTGGTCCTTGGGAAGTGTCATTTTTAAAGTGATATTTCAGTAAAGTATATAAAAGAGTCCTCCAACATGCCTAGGGAACTGATGTAAGAAGTGTTGTTTTTTTTCCCCAGATAAAAGAAGTTGAAGAAAATAAGGTCCCTAAGGACCTTAAAGTAAAAGAGAACAAGAGAAAAGTATTTTTAGTATCTTTAGAACCCACAGGGGTATGATTTACTATAATAGAAGAGGCTTTGAAAATGGGAATACTGCAGAGCTCTGACAGCAGTGAAAATGTTTGTTTGAAATGATGGCCTTAAGGCAAACCCAGAACAGGCAGCCAGCCATCTTGGGAGCTACTGTTTAGATGAAAACATTCGAAAATATGTTAAAACCCTCCAATGAAGTCTAAAGTGAAGAACAAGTCCTGTTACCACAATATATATATCCATATATATATATACTTCCCCAAGGCACATGCCTTCTAAACCATCTTGAGTCACAGGTGTAAATACATATAAAGTATAGACTGACAGTCTCACTTTCAGAAGCTGTGTGTATTACACAGAGACACGTTTACCACACAACTTTCTCCATTGCTGAAACACACACCCCAGCTTTCTACAGAACATAAGAAATACCTTTATCTTTAGAATTCAACAAAATTTGAATTTTCAAACCTAACTTCCTTGTTGCTTTATTTTCAACTCACTCTGATTTTCTTGAATCATGACTTCTTACCCCTCTGGCTGATCCCTCAACAGCTCCCAGGGTACCTGTAAAATACATCCTCCCCCCCCCCATCTTTTTTTTTTTTTTTTTTTTTTTTTTTTAAGTATAGTCGATACACGTTACATCTCAGGTGTACAACTCAGTGATTTGTCAAGTTGATACATTATGCTATGTTTACCACAACTGTAGCTACCATGTGTCCTGTTACATCGTTATTATAGTATCCCTGATGGTATTCTTTATGCTGTGCCTTCTATTCTCATGATTTACTCATTCTATAACTGGAGGCCTGTATCTCCCCCTCACCCATTTTGCACCCCCTCCCCCGCCGTGCCCTCTGGCAACCCTCAGTTTGTTCTCTGTATGTATAGGTCTTTTGCCATCCTCTATCAAGGAAACTTGCTTTACTGTAAAGCTTGTTTTTGAGAAGATAATGAAGACATTTCTAAATAATCATCCTTTTTACTAATACAGTATCTTTTGCTTGTAAGGATTTGTAGTAACTATTTCACTACTTACTTGCTGACTGAAGCCCTTAAGAGTGGTTTCTACCTGTGGATTATATATGTATAACAATAGCCTCAGCTAGAAGAAAAGGAGAAAGGGGTAAGGGATTCCCTCCCATCCATCAACTGTCATGTGGACTGACCTTCTTATTAGGTGAGATTTCCAAAACAGTGTCCCTTCTAGAGTGGGACTAGGGGAGGGAGGAGTACGAGGCTATGCAGATGATGAATTCCCTCTTTGAATATAAAGAAATGACCATCGGTAAAGGAAACTATTCAAGACTTTGTCTCCCTCCTTTCACAGGTTTTACTCACAACCTAGTAAGAGGTCTTTTATCTCCTTCCCCCATATCCTTCCTATCTTTTTTTTATTAACAGAGTAATCCATGCCACCAGATCCCAAGCCTCAACATGCTTTCTCTCTCATAAATTGGGAACTGTTATTAGCAAAAGGTATAGGGAAACATAGATAGATGGGCTAAATCCTCATTCTTCTAGTGAAATTGTGGGTTTTTCTTTGAAAAAGGTTTCTGGTGTCCTTTAAGCTTACAACATCAAGTACTACTGTCTGAGATGCTTGCTTCAATGCTGGACTCCTACATGCCAAATGATATTAAGAACTGTGTAAATATGCACTTTGGTGTAGTATTGCCCAGACATGGACATTCACTGCAAAGCTGACAAACGAGCATTATGACATGGTACCTGTCACCAGGCTAAACCAAAAATGGGAGCCCAAGGATAACCAAAATTTCTTTCACTCACTGGTTGTTGAGAAGACTATTCAAACACTGTATCTGAACACTTGTTTTTGTTGATGGAGATTGACATACAGTTCAACCTAATGAGTGTGTAAGGTGGAGAAACATCCCAGTAACTGATACAGAAAATAGGAAATCCTCACTTGTCCAATGTCCTTTAGCAAGACTCCCAATTCATAAGGGGATCATTCTACTCTAGTCAGTTTCCTTTACCCCAGTTGGTTTTTAAAATGCTGACACAGGAATATAAGGACAATGGGGAGAACAGACGCAATAGCTGATACAATCGCACAGAAGGACATAAATACCTCTTATTTTTGAAAGTTCTACGGAGGACATTTATAAAATATTTAGAAATGTAGCTTCCTTTGCAGTTGGGTAAATTACCTGGGTTTCAAAAATGAAAGCAAAAGGATTTGGGATAAGAAACCTCCAAAATTCTAAGGGAAGTTTAAACCAACCATGCCCATGGTTGGAAGAACAGGTTTTGAATAATTCTAAGAAAATCTCTCATTGCTTTTTATTTTGTCTTACTAGAACATATTAAAAGGAATTGAGAGTCCAGAAGAAAGTAGGTTATATGGAAAACATTCTCCTTGGCCCTCAAAATCACTGGGTTTGGGTTATTCACTGAGAAGTTTGCCTATAATCAAGTTTTCCATAAGAAGAGTAGTTTTAGCCAGTGAAATCCAGGCCATCTTCTTCAACAGTACCCTGTAGAAAGGGAAAAGAAAAAACCCTCTTATGTTTGAAAAACTATTATTAGTCTGAAATGAAAGCTATCACCTTCCAAAAGAACCGGAGAAAAGCCTGGCTAGTTCAAGTCAGAAGCCCAGTGTGGAGGTTTCCAAGGCCCTTTTATTAGGGGAAGGTCCCCTGTGTAGCACAAGACTTCACATATGTATCAGACAATCAGATCAGTTCCTAAAAATTAGGAAGAAAAGGGAAAAACAAAACAGATGCACTTTTTATATATATTAAACATAAATTAAAAACAATTTATAAAATGGTCACCTTTCTTACAGCATAAATGCAAAGTGTATATGAATGCACCTCCAGGTTTAAGTTGTTAAAGTTGTTTTTGTTTTGTTTTCCAATAATAAATAAAATTTGTTCTTAAGTTTTCGATCCACCTGTGCCACAGCAGGGCTCTGTGTCATTGTTGGCTCTTCTCCCCCTGTCGCTCCTGTGCGCAGCGCTGGGCTGTGCCGGCAGTCTCACTGGCCCGTCAGGGTACTGGCTGTCTTTTCGAGGTGGCATCCGTTCGTTAATTCGGTCCAGTCCTCGGGCTTCTTCAAAACTCCGGATCCGGTGCTGAAGCGAAAACCCTCTGATGGCTACAGGAAAACAGGAAAGGGAGGAGCTCAGTTAGACAGCAAAGCAACAAGCTTAAAGCATGCTAGCACACAGCAACCTCCATAGAGAGTACCATACAGGGTTGGAGCAGACGTCTGGTGAAGGTAAATAGGCAATATTTGATCTGAATCAGATTTGTCTGAAGCTACTGCTTCCTTAAGGCTCAGAGGGCAGCTGACACTGTGGAAGTACTTTTCACAGAAGCTCTCTGTAATTAATCATGGCAGAAGCACGCCTGACAAATGGCTAAGAGGTTCGTTCCCAACTGTAACACATTTGAGAGTTTCTTATGGGCCTAAAACATGCTGAGTGTCAGAAAAAAAGGCAATGCTAGAATAACAGAACACGTTAAACAGAGTAGTTAACTTTAGCACAAACACCATATTGGCCACAAAAAAAGTACCAATAAGAGCTCATCTTTTTGTTTAAAAGGACAGCTTTTTGTCTTGCACAACCAGGAGCTGAATGTAAGTTAAAAGCCATCTGAAAAAGAGCTTCTGGAGATCTTTCTAATTGAATTTTTGTATCACCAAGGGAAGGCCTTCCCATTTTCAATCACCTTACTTAACAGAACAATTAAATTTATAACACATGTTTATCAATTCCAGTGATTTTCACCATCAGATTCATAGATGATTTGTTACTTGAAACTTGTTTTCTTAGAAACAAAGATAATTTAGCCTGACTGCCTTAGTGCAACCTCAGAAATGAATTAAACTAAATCTCTGTCTACTTTTGACTCTGTTCTTGATGTCCTTTAGAATCATTAGAAAAAGAAGCTGACCTGTTTGAGTCTCTAGTAATCAAATAGAAATCACTTCCACATGGAGGGGCTACTGGATTAAACCACTTGATCCCTCATGACCACTTGCTTAAGCTTCAGCCATTGCATTAAAATTGATGGAGCCCAAGGGCACCTGGGTGGCTCAGCTGGTTAAGTGTCTGACTCTTGATTTCAGCTCAGGTCGTGATCTCAAGGTTCATGAGATCGAGCCCTGTATCAGGCTCTGTGCTGTCCGTGCAGAGCTTACTTGGAATTCTCTCTCTCCTCTTTCTCTGCCCCTCCCCACCTCTCTCAAAAATAAACATTTTACAAAAATAAAAAACAAAAACTGATAGAGCCCAGAGAGGACTTCAGCTGTGGAGAAAGTCATTTAAATTAACACCAATACAGGACACTGAGGAAACACTTTATGAGCATGCCTAGAAATACTTAATTCTTTTCTCACTGTTACAGTTCTGGCGATGCAATAATTGAAGATTTCAAATGTTGACACAGCTCTTTAAAACTAGTAGACAGACACATGATCACATCTAACACAGGAATATGGCCATACCTTCCCGGGCCTCTACCGCTTCTACTGTGGCTGTAAGAGGCAGGAGCAGTGGCATGCAAAAATGAAGACAGAAAAAGAGTGAGTAAACCAACAGCATTGCTGCCAGCACAGACATCCCAGGCTCCCACCTCAGCCTATTCCCATTCATAACAAAAGTCAACTAGAGAAGCGAGGATTGCTGCGAGAAACTAAATTGCGGGGAAATGTGAGGCGGGGAGAGTGTCTATTATTTTTAACATTTCAGGTGGCATGGGAACCTTTTAAACTAATGGCATCCACAGCTAAGACAATGGGTCAGTCAAGCTGACTACAAATAACCAAGAGTTATGTTGCTTTACTTATTTTAAATAGCCAACTGCTAATTTACGTCTTGACATTCACGTATCAAAATAGCTTGAGTCAAATAATTTAACATTACAACTGTTCTTTAGTTTCTAACAGCTCAGATGGTATTAAATGAGCTGTTGCTGGGACCTATTCAAAACAGTTATTTAAAACTACTTCCTGCTCTTAAGCAATTTATGTGGGGTCCAACTGTCCTTTTTAATTACTTAATAAAAAAATGAATGGCCTTTGAATAACAGACTAGCATTTGGAAGGGAAAGGAACGTGGGTTATAAGTGAGCGATTATTTCTTGTCCCAGGGGTGGAGTACTAAGCTGGCAAAGGCATAAAACTACTCAATCCTGGATACAAATTCACCTGCCATCTGGGATTAGAGATACAGCAGAAGCTGACATTTCCAACCCATACGGCTTCCATTTACTGTGTTTCTATTTACTGTGCAGGAGGGCAGGCCAATTACTAAGGCCTTCTCCTTCGGTGATGGAAAAGGAAGCAATTTAAAAATTAGTGCCAACAGGTAAGTTTCCTAGTATCATCTTTTTAAAACAGTAAAAACTCGAATATATGAAAAGGTCACAGGTTGTAGCAAGAAAGATCCTACTAGAAGAACCCTCTCAGTTCCTCCAGTACCAATTTTTAAAAAGAAGTCAGGAAAGAATAATGAACAGTAACAGTTTGCTGTCCTGAAGTTTTACGTGTCAATAAGAGAGGAGAAACTGGAAGAACTGACAGTTAACTTCCTATCACAATGTGAAAAATGGAAACTTGGAATCAATTTATCAAGTGCTTAAATATGTCAACCATTTGTAGGCCTGTGGTAAAGCAATGTCACACCCTCCCTAATCTCCTCAAATAGAATAAACTTTCACAAGAAAACGATAGTGCCTTCAAACAGTATATCACTGGTGTTATTACAAAGCTGACGAACAAAGTGCAGCCTGAAACTGTATACAGATTGTTGTTCTAATTGGAGTTTAAAAGCTATGTGGTAAAATATGTACTAGTGTTGCACTGTTTTGGGTCCTCCTAGAACTGCTTTTTGCATTGGGTATTTAGATACCAGCCTGCATTAAAGGACATTATAAGAAATAGTCCCATAAAACTGAGAAACTGGTTTATTTTATTTATTTATATTTATATATATATTTCTTATTTTATTATATTTATTGAAATTTTCTTTGTTTAAATATCTTTCTTTACTGAAATATAATTCATACACCATAAAATTCACTTGCTTAAAGTGTACAATTTGATATAGAGTTGTACAACCAACAGGACAGTCTGTGGTCAGAACATTTTCATCACCCCAAAAAGAAACCTATTTACCTCCTGCCTCCCTTCCCCTGATCCTAGAGTCAACCAATAATCTACTTTCTGCCTCTACAGATTTGCCTGTTCTGGACATTTCATATAAATGGAATCACACAATATGTGACTTTAGTGACTGGCTTCTTTCATTCAGTCTAATATTTTTAAGGTTTATTTATGTTGAAACCTGCACCAGTATTTCATTCCTTTTTATGACTGAATAGTATTCTATTCTGTGGCTATCCACCTCATCAGGTGATGGGCATCTGGGCTGTTTCCACTTATTGGCTCTAATGAAAAATGCTGCTTTGGGGCACCTGGGTGGCTCAGTCAATTGAGCATCTGACTTTGGCTCAGGTCACGATCTCATGGTTCATGAGTTCAAGCCCCACATAGGGCTCACTGCTGTCAGTGCGGAGCCTGCTTTGGATTCTGTGTCCCCCTCTCTCTGCCTTTCCCCCACTTGTACTCTCTCCCAAAAATAAATAAAACATTTTAAAATTAAAAAAAAGAAAAGAAAAATGCTGCTATGAACATTTGTGTACAAGTCTTTGTGTGAATATGTTTTGATTTCTCTGAGGTATTTAACTACAAGTGAAACAGATGCTCATAAGGTCAACTGTATGTTTAATCATCCAAAGAACTCCCAGATTGGTTTCCAAAGTACCACATCATTTCACATTTCCACCAGCAGCATATAAGGGTCCCAATTTCTCCACATCCTCACCAACACTTGTTATTATTCTAGTGGGTGTAGTGGCATCTAATTGTGGTTTTGATCTGTATTTCCTTAATGTCTAATGATGTTGAACAACTTTTCACATGCTTATTGGCCATTTGTATGTCTTTGGAAAAATGTCTACTCAACTTTTTTACCCATTTTTTAATTAAGTTGTCTTTTTTTTTTTTTTAGGGTTAATCCTCTCTTTTTTAAAATTATATTGTTTTAAATTTACATCCAAATTAGTTAGCATATAGTGCAACGATTTCAGGAGTAGATTCCTTAATGCCCCTTACCCATTTAGCCCACCCCCCACCACAACCCCCCCAGTAACCCTCTGTTTCTTCTCCATATTTATGAATCTCTTCTGTTTTGTCCCCCTCCCTGTTTTTATATTATTTTTGTTTCCCTTCCCTTATGTTCATCTGTTTCGTCTCTTAAAGTCCTCATATGAATGAAGTCATATGATATTTGTCTTTCTCTGACTAATTTCGCTTAGCATAATACCCTCCAGTTCCATCCACATAGTTGCAAATGGCAAGATTTCTTTCTTTTTGATTGCCGAGTAATACTCCATTGTATATATACACCACATCTTCTTTATCCATTCATCCATCGATGGACATTGGGCTTTTTCTATACTTTGGCTATTGTTGATAGTGCTGCTATAAACATGGGGTTGCATGTTGAAACAGCACGCCTGTATCCCTTGGATAAATACCTAGTAGTGAATTGTTGGGTCATAGGGTAGTTCTATTTTTAGTTTTTTGAGGAACTTCCATACTGTTTTCCAGAATGGCTGCACCAGCTTGCATTCCCACCAACAATGCCAAAGAGATCCTCTTTCTCTGAATCCTCGCCAACATCTGTTGTTGCCTGAGTTGTCTTTTTATTTTTCAATTATAAGAGTTCTTTAAATTCTTTAGATACCAGTCCCTTATCAAATGCATGATTGTTAATATTGTCACTCATTCTATGGCTTGTCTTTTTACTTTCTTGATGATGGCTCAGTTTGCTGCACAAATGTTAATTCTGATGCAGTCCAATTTATACCTAATCTGTTTTTTTATTTTATGGTCTTTGTGAATCTGTTCAGTTCTTGGCACTCCTCTTTATTTTGGTATTAGGAAGCTTGTAGTAAAAGTTGTGGCTATTGGCTTGTTTTGTTTTGTTTTCCTTTGTGCTCCAAATTCCTAGCTTCTTTACTTTACTTTACTTCCCTGTATTATGTGTGTACCGTAACTTACTCAAATCCCTCGTGGAACAAGGTAAGATGTAAGTGAATGCGTGCTATAAGGCCATATGGGATATTGTTGGTTGAAAGGTCTCCAAGTAAAGTTACAGGAACAATAGGGTAGAGGAGAGCGGAGAATGGGTGATGGGCACTGAGGAGGGCACTTGTTGGGATAAGCACTGAGTGTTGGATGCAAGCGATGAATCATGGGAATCTACCCTTCAAACCAGGAGCACACTGTACACACTGCATGTTAGCCAACTTGACAATAAATTATATTAAAAAATAAAACAAAATCACGTAAATAATTTTTTTAAAAGTTACAAGAACAACAAAAGGTCTTTTTTAGCTAATGTTCCAGTTTGCCAATGAACCTACAGAACTGAGACTCTGATGGGAAAATGACAAAATAAGCTCAGTTCCTGTCAATCAGTGAGAGAGATAAGGAAGTCTAAAAAGCTGGCTCCACCTTCAGTTCTGTTCTTATACATTCCTGAAGATGTCTATCAATGAAAAACCTTATGTGATTAAAACACTAATATTCCAATTAGGAATGAAGAAAACAATATACTTGGGACTGAGAACAGAAGGCAGATCAAAGATTATAAACAAACAAATCTCCAAACAACACATCTATAAAATTCTCTTCATTATTCATCTCTGATTTGCTCTTTCAAGGTCCAGATTAAAACAACAACTTTGTGGATCAGCAAGTTTCCAAAACTTTTCAAGAAAGGCTGTAGAAGACACTCCCTTCTTCTTCACCCATGGTGTTTCCAACTAATTCCAACCTACCAAAACTGCTCTCAGAGTAGCTCACATGACTAATTACCAAAGTAACAGTGGGAAGTATTTCCTCACAAGAAACTGCACATTTATTTGAGAGAAAAAATTCAATCTAAAATAGTTTACTGATCCTTTTAATGAAACTAAACAAATTAAGAAAATTAGTTATATACTTCCAAGGAGAAAATGTTTATTTCCTCCTTCTAAATAGCTGAACTCTAACATTCCAGTATTTAATTTGAAAGAGAAGGAGAAAATCAATCCTATAAAAAGAAAGGGGAAAAAGGGGCTTGTTCCTAGTAATCAACATCAGTGGACTTTCCACAAAATGGAAAGGATTCCTGTAAGTAATGGGATGACAAGAAAAAAAAACTTAAATAGAAACAATTCAATAAAATAAGGGGGCAAAAAGCAGTGAAACTCTAAGTTGCTAATGCTTCGACTCCAGTTTTTGTGCCTAGAATTAATTGTCTTGCTTGACCAGATCTATGTCTATTCTGACAAATATCGATCTTTTCATTCCAGGATTCCATAAAGCCCTCTCCTTACAAGCCAGCACCCACACAATTTTTAGAACAGACACTCTGTTTGGATAGGTGACATGGCAGTGGAGTAGAACATGGCTTGTAGGCAGAGGCAAACTCCCTCTCTGAGACATTCTAACACCCAAAATTAAGGTATAAAATATACATTAGGTGAGGCATATCATGTGCACGAATCTGAAGTGAACAGCTCTATACGTTTTTATGTATGAATACACTTGTGTAACTACTACCCAGAGAGTGATACAGAATACCCCCACTACTCCAGAAGTCCCTTCTGCTCCTTCGGGGTCAATTAGTCTCCCACCAGAGGAAGTGCCATTCTATTCCGACTTCTATTACCATTTGGCTAGTTTGCCTATTCTTGAACATTCTGTAAACCAGACAGTCTGTGCCATTTTGTGCCTAGCTTTTTGAGTTTACCATAATGTCTGTGAGGTTCAACCCTGTTTTTGCATGTATTCGTAATGTGATTTTTCATTGCTGTGTAGTATTCCATTGTATAAATAGAACACATTTATCTATTCTACTATTGCTGAACATTTGGGTTGTTTCCCGTTTGGGGCTATTATGAATAAAGCCACAGTGAACATTCTTATGCCTATCCTTTGGAGGACATACGCACTGATTCTCTTCAATATATGCCAGGTCTTATTGCTGGGTTGCAGGGTAAGACATAAGTTTTTGCTTTACTGCCCAACAGTTTTCCAAAGTGGCTGAACCAATTTCCAAGTACACCAACAATGTATCTAGTTCTCTTGTCCATAAATTCACCAACACTTGGTGTTATTAGACTTTTAATTTTAGCCATTCTGGTGAATATGTAGTGGCATCTCACTGCGATTTTAATATCTATTTCCCAGATAACTTTATTAAGCATCTTTTCATATGCTCATTGGCCATTTTGATACCCTCTTTTGTGAAGTGCCTGTTAATATCTTTTGACATTAAAAACATTAGTTGTGTGGGGCGCCTGGGTGGCTCAGTCAGTTAAGCATCTGACTTCGGCTCAGGTCATGATCTCACGGTTTGTGAGTTCAAGCCTGGAGCCTGCTTTGAATTCTGTGTTTCCCTCTCTCTCTGCCCGTCCCCCGCTTGCACTCTGCCTCTCTTGTTCTCTCTCAAAAATAAACATTAAAAAAAATTACAGGGGCGCCTGGTGGGTCAGTCGGTTAAGCGGCCGACTTCAGCTCAGGTCATGATCTCGCGGTCCGTGAGTTCGAGCCCCGCGTCGGACTCTGTGCTGACAGCTCAGAGCCTGGAGCCTGTCTCAGATTCTGTGTCTCCCTCTCTCTGACCCTCCCCCATTCATGCTCTGTCTCTCTGTGTCTCAAAAATAAATAAACGTTTAAAAAAAAAATTTTTTTTTAATTAAAAAAAATTACAAAACAAAACATTAGTTGTGTTTTTCTTATTGAGTTTGTAGTTCTTTATATATTCTGAATTCAAGCCCTTTGTCAGACATACACATTGCAAAAAATCTTTTCTCAGTTAATGGCTTGCCTTTTCCCTTTCTTAATCATATATTTTTGTAAATAGAAATTCTTAAGTTTTTTTTTTTTTTTTTAGAAATTCTTAGTTTTATGGAATTTAGTTGATTTTTTTTCTTTTAAGGTTAGCACTTTTTGTGTACTATATAAGGACTTTTTATCTACCCCAATACTCTCCGTCCTTTCTTCCGGGAGTTTTATTGTTTTTATCTTTTATATTTAAGTTATAATTCATTTTGAATTAGTTTTCATATGTAAAGAAAAGAGTCAAGATTCACTTTTCCCCCAAATGGATGTCCAATTGCTCCAGTATCATTTCTTCAAAGAAGCCCTAATTTTAGATTTTATGTTGACTGCTGGGTAATGGGAGCACATCTTCCATGAAAGCAGTATTTCTCAGACTCACCTGTCTCAATAGTCTGCTTTCCTCCTGAGAGGACACCTAGAGGGAGTGTCCCTGTAGGCGTCAGGCCCTTGAGAGTCAGCACACTCTCACTCTCTTCCCTGCAAAGGAAGGTGAAAATCCTGCATTAACGCCAGGGTGTCCACCACTCGGCAGTTCAAAGATACTAGAAGGAAGTTAAGAAAGGATGCACAGAGATGGAGGACAGGTTCTCCTTCTTCCTACCCCTTCCCTGACCCAAAGAAACCGATGTTTTATGAAAATATTCCAATTTTAAACCACCAGCCAGTTCTTGCTTCTCAATTAGAGGTACTTAATAGGCAGCCGCTGTTCTAATGTTTCCCATATATCATACCATTTAATCCTCCTAATAACTGTATAAGGCAGGTCTTGTTATTGTCACTCTATTATAGACAAGGAAACTGAGGCTCCAAACCATTCAGCTAAGAAGAGGTAGAGCCAGGATGTGAACAGGCAATCTGGATCCAAGAATTCACACTAAATCACTCCATTCACTATACCTAAGCTTGTACCAAATGAATGTTTGCCAAAACATTTCTAGTTACTTTAGTAGATAGGTCAGATTCAATCTGCACTCCACTTTGAAGACCTATCCAATTGTACTACACTTTAATTCTAAAAAAAACTGTTCTGAAATCAACTTCTAATTGTCTCTCAAAATACTTTTATCCCATACTGTAATGACAGATTTATCCTCACCGCAGAATTGAAAAGACCCGTGCCATCTTCCCAATGGCTCTGATTTTATTCTTGATGATCTCCTTTCGAACTGTAGTGCCTCCTTAAAGAATACAAAGAATAAGTGAGTTAAAAGAATGTGTTAACAAGGTTAGTTTTAAAATATGCAGGATGAAGTATCTTTCTAACTTAAAGAAATTATTGTTTTAAAAAAAGAAATCAAGGCCTAAGTTTGTTTAAACAAACAAAAATCCCAGGAAGTTCTAAGGAGCAAGAGAGAAAACAACCCAGAAGAAGGGGGGAAAAAAAGATGGAAGTAAAAATGGAGGGGTCACAACAAAGACAGACTGGATGGATCTATGAAAGGTAGGAACTTATTTGTGGTTCTGAAATGTAGAACACAGCAAAGAATGAAATATACACATAGACAAAGACAGTTGCTACAGCAAAGATCTCTTTTGCAAATGCTGTGGGCCACCTTAGGATGCAGGGTTTGGCCTGCCAAATGCAAGTGATGATTCAAGCAGTTGTCTTCTGCATATATACAGCTAGCTCTCCTGAACTTAGTGAGGGCTACTTTCATTCTATAATCCTCACTTACTCACAGACTGGTGAGTTATTGCCTACCATAGACAACTGTGTGGTACAAATCATGATGATGGGTAAGGTCTTTATAAAGCAACATCAAAAAAAGTTACCACAACATTTTATGGCCTTTTCCCATCTATGATTCAGGAAACAGCTCACGTATGAGAAGCCAAGGTCCAGGCATGCACCAGGTGACCACATTCAAAAGTCAGAAAGAGAAACATGGTCTCTCCTTCCTCACCCTTCCAGCTCTCAATATCCTGCAGAATTATATGGCAGGTCCAGAGAAAACACTCACATTAAAACAGAAAGGGAGGATGGAGAGCCTGTCTGAAATTACTCAACTACAACTAAAAAGATCCAATAAAATTAATAGACTGTATGTGACAGACAGCGAGTAGTAAGCTCTTAGCACATTTTAGTCGGATACCTTTCCGATAGCTTGAAATGTAGTGATCTTCAGGGAGAAGAGACACCAAGAAACAAGGAGATGAAGATAGAAATATGAGAAGAGAAATTTAAGTTTACATGGAAGAGAGAAAAAAAATCAAAGTGAAATGCAATGAGAGAAGCAGGCTACTATCTTTATCAGCTCAGAAGAGACATCCTTGGTATCATGATAGAACATTAAATTACAAACTTCTTGTCAGCAGTTTTCCATTTCTTAAAGTTTATAGTTTTACATTATTTCACATCTGTTTTTATCTAACATATCCCATCCCCACAAATCATGAAGATAAAATTAGACAAAGGAAAAGATATTACTTAGGAAACAAAACGATGCTGAAAACAAGGAACAAAAAACAAAGGACAGAATGAACAGCCTATAAATCTCGTAATAAGAGCAAGATGTTTTTGTTTAACGGATTCACTATCTTCCTATACCTTTTTGGAGATATTATAGGTTTTCCTTTTTTAAGTTTTATATTTTCTTGAGAATCTCAAGCTCATTCACATTGTTTTTTGCTGTTTGTATTGTTGTTTGACTGACTCCAAGACTTTCCTGAGGTGGATGGTAATCCTTGGTGTCGGCTCCTGATTAGGAATGAGGGCCTAAAAGGCTCTCAGAGTTGCCAGGTAGACTGCAGACTTGGAGCTTTACAGGTTGTGATCAGGGTGAACTTTTGTTAGGGAATTCTCTTTATCAGTATTGAGGATGCACATGGCTGCTTAATTCACTGGTTTGGGGCCAGGTAATGATGCCCTCAGCTGTATTCCTAGCCCAGAAATTCTTTGGTTACACTTTTTTTAGAGATTAGCCTCCAGACCTGGAGGAGAGGCAACTGCCCAGTGGCAATTAGGATTTTAACTGCCTTTGAAACAGCTTCTACCCAGTTGTTTTTTTTTTTTTTTTTTTTTTTTTTTAGCTCAGTGCCCATCCCCTTACTCCCCCTAACCCAGTCCCCAATTCTAGAAACTGGTACTACCAATTCCTTTGCTTTTTGAGGATTCTGTGCTATAATTCAGCATTCCACATTACTTTAGCTTTCTTGAATTAGCTAAGTGAGGAACACAAATTATTCATGTTTCCCAGCTTCTAAAAATTCCTATAAAAATCTCCACATTTTTCTAGGTTTATCACTTTTTTATTGTGAGGTATGATAAACATACAGAAAAGTGCACAAAACAAATGTAAAATGTCTCTCTCTTCCCAAAGAAAATCACTCTCTTGACCTTTATTGAAATCACTTTCATGCTGTTCTTTATAGTTTTACCATGTAAGCGTGTGGGTATCCACAAACACTATGGTTTTCATTGTGTTTTAACTTTGTGTATTTGGAACAATCAAATATGTATTTCTGTGTCTGGCTTCTTTTGCTCAACATTATGTTTGTAAGACTGATCCATGTTTTGCCCATTGTAGTTCATGGTCATTATTGTATACAATTCCACCATATGAATATGCCACAATTTTCCTTTTTACTATCAGTGGTTATTTGGTCTAATTCCAATTTTTGGCTATTGTGAATTCAACTGCTATGAATATTCCTATGCGTTTCTCTTTACTGCTATTTCTGTTAAGTACATTCCTAGAATTAGAACGATCAGTTACAGGGTATGTATATGTTCAACTTTGGATAAGTTAGATATTATCTACTAAAGTGGACGTACGAAGTTATATTTCAGTGTATGAGCATTCCTGCTGCTACACATCCAGGCCAGCACTTGGTGTCATCTTTAATTCATCTTTAATTTTAGCCAATCTGGTGGGTGTATAGAATCAGCCAGTGTGGTTTTAATTTGCATTTTCACAATCACTAATGTGGATGGATATCTTTTTATATCTTCACAGACCATTTTGATATTCTCTTTTGTGAAGTACTTATTCAAGTCTCGTCTAACTGACCTGGAGTTCTTCATATATTCTTCAAGTGAGCTCTTTGTTGATTGTGTTGCAAATACCCTCTCCCACTTTGTACCTTGACTTTTCACACTCTTAAAAGGGTCTTTTGATAAATATAAATTCTTACTTTTAATGTAGTCCAACCTATCAATAGTTTCCATATGGTAAGTGTTTTCTGTGACCTGTATTTAAGAAATTGTCCTCTTCCCGCAAGGTCATGAAGATATTTTGTATTATAAATACTAGAGGCTTTATTTTTTTGCCTTTCATATATGAATTATTAAAAAAAAATTTTTTATGTTCATTTATTTTTGACAGAGAGACAGAGCATGAGTGGGGGAGAGGTAGAGAGAGAGGGAGACACAGAATCTGAAACAGGCTCCAGGCTCTGGGCTGTCAGCACAGAGCCCGATGCGGGGCTCGAACTCACAGACTGCGAGATCATGACCTGCACTGAAGTCGGACGCTCAACCGACTGAGCCACCCAGGTGCCCCTCATATATGAGTGTATTAATCTGTCTGGGATTTATTTTGTGTTTGAAATATGATATGGGTCAGGTTTAATTTTTTTCTCAGATATCCCCAAAACACTTATTAAAAATACCATCATTTCCCCACTACTCTGCAGTACCACCTCTGGTGTAAATCAAGTGTCCACAAATGCTGTGATGTTTCTGGATTCTCTATTCTGTTTCAGTGCCCATCTGTCCTTGCACTAATAATCCTAAATGCTCTAGCTTTGCAGTAAACCTTGATCTTCTTCAAAACTTAAACTATTTCCACACTAATTTTAGAACCTATCCTCAGCATTTTCATACAAATTTTAGAATCTATCCTCAGTATTTCCATATAAATTTTACAGTCAAATGGTCTGTTAATAGTTGACTTTGTACTGAATCCACAGATCAATTTGGGAATAACATATCTTTACAATATTGAGTTTTCTAAAACTCAATGTACATTTTATTTCTTTCCATTTATTTAGATCTCCTTTAATTTCTCTAATAATGTTTTATAGTTTGTTGCTTAGAGGTATCACATACCACTTGTCAGATTTATTGTTAGGGAGGATATTGTAAATGGCACCTTTAAAATTTCATTTTGCTTGTTGCTGGTAATGGAAACACAAATGATTTTTGCTTACTAACTTTGTATCCAGCAGCTACATGCCCTTGTTGATTTTAACAATCTATAAATTCCTTTGAATTTTCTCTATACACAGTCAAATCACCTATAAATAATGATAGCTTTGTTTCTCTCTTTCTAATCTTTATACCCTATGTTGCTTTTTCTTGCCTTATTATAATGGGTATAACTTCTTTTTCTTTTTTTTTTTAAACGTTTATTTATTTTTGAGATAGAGAGAGACAGAGCATGAATGGGGGAGGGTCAGAGATAGAGGGAGACACAGAATCTGAAACAGGCTCCAGGCTCTGAGCTGTCAGCACAGAGCCTGACGCGGGGCTTGAACTCGCGGACCGCGAGATAATGACCTGAGCTGAAGTCGGACGCTCAACCGACTGAGCCACCCAGGCGCCCCTACTGGGTATAACTTCTAATGCGGTATTATATGGAGGTATTAATAACTGACATCCTTACCTGTTCCCAATCACCAAGAAGAACTTTCAACATCTTGCCATATGATGTTTGCAATAGGCTTTTATAAATATGTTAAAGAATTCCTCTCCAAGCCTAGATTAATGGATCTATTGCAAAAGAAGGATGAATCTTACCTAAAGCTATCTCTACATCTATGGTTTTTAATGCAGTGAATTATACTGATTTTTTAAATAAAATTTTTATTTTAGAATAGTTTTAGACATTCAGCAAAGTAGTGAAGACTCTACGGAGTTCACATACACCCCTCTCGCAATTTCCACTAGTATTAAGATTTTACATTAGTAATACTGATTAAATTTTTAATGTTAAATCTTCCAACTTGGTTGGGAGGCAGAATTCTTTTATGTATATTGCTAGTTTCAATTTGATGATGTTTTGTTTAGGATTAACGTCCTTTCACATTTTAGGATCACAGTTATACTAACCTCACTAAATTATAGGGGAGCATTTCTTCTTTTTATTCTCAGGAAGAATTTGTTTAAGATTGATGTTGTTTCTTTCTTAAATGTTTGGTAAATCTGTTGGTGAAGTTATCTTCACCTGGAATTTTCTTCATAAAATTTTTTTTAAATTACAGATCCTGTTTCTTGGTAGGACTGTAATTATTAAGATTTTCTATATGGTGTCAGTTTGGGTAAGTTACGTTTTTCAGGAATCCGTCCATTTCATCTAAGTTTTAAAATTCACTGGTATAAATTTATTCTCATTATTTTTTTTTAAATGTTTATTTATTTTTGATGGGGGTATGGCACAGAGAGAGAGGGAGACACAGAATCTAAAATAGGCTCTAGGCTCTGAGCTGTCAGCGCAGACCCTGACAAGGAGCTCGAACCTATGAACTGGGAGATCATGACCTGAGCCGAAGTCAGATGCCTAACCCACTGAGCCATCCAGGCACCCCTATTCTCATTATTTTCTTAATGTCTATAGGGTCCGATGTCTCCATTTTGTTTACTTGGTAAGTCTTACCAGGGATTTATCAATTTTATTAAGTCTCTTTTAAGAGCACAATTTGGTTATTACTGCTTTTCTGTATCTTTTTTCCTATTTTGTAACAATATTCTTTTTATTTCATGACATCTATTTTCTTTAGGCGTAAAGTGCTATCTACCTTTTGTCAACTTTTTGAGATAGATGCTGATTTTCTGCCTTTCTCCTTTTCCAAATATGTATTTAAAGCTATAAATTTTCCTCTAAGCATGGCTTTAGATACATCCAATTTTTGTTTCCCCCCCCAAGTTTAAATCGGTTTGAGTTTAAGCACTGATTTTATACTACAAATGTAGTATAAGATGAACTAAATTTACAACTTAATTTGTTCATGGAAGATGCCTTAAAAAAACATTGCAACTAAGACGTATGCAAGATTTTATATGCATTTTGGAAGAACTCACACAGAAGCAGCTGATTAGTCATTAAGCTTGACCACTTTCGCATCTTTTGGTCAGTTCACCACAGTCAGGACAGAGGAGAGTCACTCGGACCTTGCTGTACACACCGAACCATTCTGGGTGATGATTCATCTTCTCTGCTTCAAGGGCAACTCAGGACATGAAGCCAAATGCCTGATTAAAATTTTTGAAGGAGGGGCACCTGGGTGGCTCAGTCAGTTAAGCGTCCAACTCTTGATTTTGGCTCAGGTCATGATTCCACGGTTCTTGAATTTGAGCCCCGTGTGGGGCTCTCTCTGTTAGAGGTGTGGAGCCTACTTGGGATTCTCTGTCTTCCTCTCTCTGCTCCTCCCCCTCACACATGCTCTCTTTAAACAAACAAACAAACTTAAAAATAAAAATTTTAAAGAATTCTTTGTAGATGGCATCTCTTTCACTTAATTCTGACCATCCTGTTACTTTAAGGTCAAGTATAACTTACTTCCTCTCTTCTGCTGTCAACCAGTTAGCATCTGCTGACATGGCCACAAGGTTTAGGCTCCAGTCCCAAACCCAGGCCTGCCTGGTGTGCTGCCTGTCCTCAAGTTTTAATATGTACTACTTTTCATAGTCATTCAGCTCAAAATACTTTCAAATTTTCAACGTCATCTGCTATTTGATTCATTGGTTATCAAGTGTGTTTGTGTGTGTGTGTGTGTGTGTGTGTGTGTGTGTGTGTGTATACTTAAAAAAAATTTTTTCCCAATGTTTATTTATTTTTGAGAGACAGAGAGAGAGCACAAGCAGGGGAGGGGGAGAGAGAGAGGGAGACATAGAATCCAAAGCAGGTTCCAGGCTCCGCACTGTCACCACAGAGCCCAACATGGGGCTCGAACTCACAAGCCATGAGATCAAGACCTGAGCCAAAGTTGGACGCTTAACTCACTGAGCCACCCAGGCGCCCTGTATACATTTTTTTTTTTTTTTTTTAAGTAAGCTCTAGGCCCAACATGAGGCTTGAACTCATGATGCTGAGATCAAGAGTCGCACGTTCTATCAACTGAGCCAGCCAGGAGCCCCTATCATGTATATTCTTAAATCTCCCAATATTATGAGGGTGCTCTAGATTGTCTTTTTGTTACTGATTTATATATTAACTGCATGTGGTCAAAGAACATAGTCATTATGATTTTAATCCTTTGATGTCTGAAACTTGCTTTTAGCTCTGTAAATTTTTGTAAATGTTATGTGTATTTGAAAAGAAGGTGTATTCAGCACCTGTTGGATGCAGTGTTCTTTATGTCGGTCAAGTTCATTAATTACATTGTTCTAATTTTCTACGATCTTCCTAATTTTGTCTGTCTGCTTATTCCATCAATTACTGAGAGGTATGTGTTAAATTCTCCTACTACCCACTGTGAATATTTTTATTTCTCATTATACTTCTGTTATTTTTCATTTTATATATTATGAAGCCGTATTATTTAATTGTATATACATTTAAAATTGTTACATCTTATTTTTTAGATTCTACTTCATGTAATATTACTCTATCTGTAACAACTTTTCTTTGGTTAGTACTTGCATGATATTATTTATTCTTCTCCTTTTACTTATAAACTTTCTGTATCCTTATGCTGTGAACTTGTCTCTTATAAAACATAAAGTCTGGGGTGTGGCTCAGTCAGTTAAGTGTCCAACTCGTGATTTCAGCTCAGGTCATGATTTCATGGTCATGGGATCAAGCCCCTCAGTGGGATTCTCCTGGGATTCTCTCTCTCCCTTCTCTCTCTGTCCCTCCCCTGCTCGAGCACATGCCCTCTCTCTCAAAATAAATAAATAAAGTTAAAAAACAAACATAAAATTTAAAAAAATCCTACTTGATAATTTGTCTTTTATCCATTTACATTTAATAAAATTTCTGAAACATTTACCATGATAATTTATTCTATTTATCTTACTGTTATATGTACCTTTCCTCCCTTCTTGCATTCTTCTGGATTATTTTTCTATTGTTCCACTTTTTCTAAAACTTGAAAGTTACATACTTTTTTTTTCTAATGTTTATTTTTGAGAAAAAGAGAGAAAGTGGGGGAGGGGCAGAGAGAGAGGGAGGCAGACAATCTGAAGCAGGCTCCAGGCTCTGAGCTGTCAGCACAGAGACTGACGTGGGACTTGAACTCACGAACTGCAAGATCATGACCTGAGCCGAAGTCAGATGCTTAACCAGCTGAGCCACCCAGGTGCCCCTTGAAAGTTACATACTTAAAAAAACTCTCTTTTCTTGAAAGTTACTCTAAATTGTAACACCCATTTCTTACCAAAGTATGACATGTTTTGTTTTGTTTTGTTTTAGAAGTTTATTTATTTATTTACTTGGTAATCTCTACACCGAACTTGGGGCTTGAATTTACAACCCCAAGTTTTTTTGTCATCCAAAGTACTTTTACTATGATGCGTTTAAGATGTTATTGTTATTTTTTAAATTCATTCTGCTTTGGTTTACAGAGCTTCTTCAACCTATAGCTTAATGTCTTGACAAATTTAGAAAATTTTTATCCATTCTCTCTTTAAATAATGATTCTGTCCCTGACTCTATCTCTTCTTTGGGACTCTAAACACACAGATGATATGCCTGTTCACTGTATCCTCTGTCTCTTAGGCTTTCTTTTTGGTATTTTATTTTTTCTTTTCATGATTCATTCATTCTAGATTGTTTTTTTCTGACTTCTTACCTAGTTCATTTATTCTCAGTTTAAGCTTTATTGAATCTGTTAATTCATCTGTCCAGAGTTTTAAATTTTATTTTACTTTTCCTTCCTAGCATTTTCTTTTGGTACTTGATCAACTCTGCTACATCTCCTTTTATAATTCACAATTCTTTGCCAAAATTTTCAACCTAGTTTTTTTTTTTAAGTTTATTTACTTATTTTGAGAGAGAAAGAAAGCACAGGTTGAGGAGGGGCAGAGAGAGAGAGAGAGAGAGAGAGAGAGAGAGAGAGAGAATATCCCAACTAAGCTCTGCACTGTCAGTGCAGAGCCTGATGCAGGGGTCAAAATCACAAACTGTGAGATTGTGACCTGAGCTGAAGTCTGATGCTTGACCAGGTGCCCCTTCAACCTAGTTTTTTATGATCTTGAATACAGTAATCATTGTTTTGGTTTTGTTTTTAGCACAGTTACTTTATTTTAAATGTTTTTTATTTTATTTACTTTTGAGAGAGAGAGAGCGAGCAGGCAGGAGAGGTGCAGGGGGTTTGGGGACAGAGGATCCAAAGCAGGCTTCTCACTGACAGCAGACAGCCCAATGTGGGACTTGAACCCAAGAACCATGAGATCATGACCTGAGCCTAAGTCGGACACTCAACCGACAGAGCCACCCAGGAGCCCCTAGCATAGCTATTTTAAAGTTCAGTCTGATAAAGCCAATGTCTGGAGAATCTGGCATCTGTTTTTATTTTTTGCTGTTTCTGCTGGTTCTCATTCATGTTGTTCTATCTCCTCATATGCCTAGTTATTTTGGTTGTGAGCCACGTATTATATTTGAAAGGCTATTTGTAGGAATTTAAGGTCCTACATGATGTTATCTTAGCCTAGAGAGGTTTGCTTTTGCCAGGCGCCTGCAGCTACTTTATTTAAATTTCGTGGATTGAAATGATTTGAAGGTAAACTGTAGTCCCTTTGAGGGCTGTTCTATTTCCAGTTCACCCTTACCTTTACTTACATGGATGCGACCTTCTGGGATCCCAAACCAATGAGGAGAAACTTACCAGCACTCACATCATCCTTAGCAAGCCATGAGCCCTAACTTTTTAGCTTCTATCAAGAGGGCTGCTCAACCTCTTACCCTCTCTTTTGAAATTCATTATCTCCAGGAGACAAATAGTCCCAAATGTTGGTTTTACCTCTCTGGATTTATGCCTTTTTCCAGATCTCAACTTGGTAATTATTTTACTTTGTTAGCTTTCTGAACGCCTTTAAAGCAAATTTTACAATCCTGTGTGTAGCTTTTGCAGTGATCTTAAGTCAGGGTTGATTTACACTATCTAGTCTGATATTACTAAAGTGGAAATCCTTAATTTATATCACTTAAATAAAACCAAAATTGTATTGTGGTTTTAGTGTGGTTTCAGGAAGGAATGGAATTAGAGGTGTGTTCAATTCACCATTATAATCTAGATGGTTATTCTTTGTTTCCTTTCAGAAAAAAAATTAAAAAGCATGTATCAGCTGATATCTTTACACCCTGTAAAAAATGAGAATGACAGGATTCTATTCATTCACTCTTGCACTTAACAGAATATCTAATAAATTTTCCATATTAGCACTGATAGCCTTACTCCATTCTTTTTTTAATAGTTGCCCTTCATATCACTGAATCTAACTCAACAAATATTTACTTTACCATGCTCACTGCACTACACTTGGCTTTAGGGCTATACTGGTAAACCCTAAAACCAAAAACCAATTGTGTCCCAGCATTCAGGGAATTGACAGTTGAGTGGGAGTAAAATATATTAATCTTACAATAATATAAATAAACGCAAAATTACAACTCTATCAAATGCTAAGGAGAGGTACAGGTTGATATGAGACAGCCTGACAGGGGTATTGGATCTAGTCAGGGAGGTCAGAAATGTCTTCCATGAGGATGTTACAATAAGCTGAATAAGAGCTGACTAGAAGAGAATGGGACAAAGGAGGTTTGCATGAAGAAAATAATATTCTATGTAGAGAATCAATCATATGGATATATCATAATTGAATTACCCACCTCTCCACTGAGGGACATTTAGATTGCTTTGAATCTGTTGCTATTATAACAATTCTTTAATATATATATTTGCAATTTTGTAATATATATATATTTGCAATCCTTTTATATATATATATATATGCAATTTTTGGCATAATTTTATAAGCATACCTTTATGATCATCAAGAATCCTTTCTTAATACATATAATAGAGTTCACAATAACTTCCATGTCCACTTAAATTTGAATATAAATTCTACTAGATCTATTTCTTCCTCTTCCTCCAACTTAAATTCTTTATTTCGTTTTAATTTTCCTTGTCTGTACTCTTCCCTCACAAAGAATTGGTTCCTTCTAGTGATCTCTTATCTTACATAAAGTTACTCACAAGCTACGCTCCATCTGCTCCTCACCTTCACTGTGGAATCTAAAACATAAATACGTTTAAGACTCTATCTGCCCAAAGTAGGCTAGGCTTTCCCCGACGTAGATAATTTATCCTAACAGTTGAGTGAATCACTTTAGCACACAGCTTGGAAAACGAGACAGCCAGAGTTTTGAACTCAGGTACCACCATCTTTCCAAAATCTTCTGCATTCTCAGATAAGTTGGGACCTAACTTTAAAATCAACCCTCGGGGCGCCTGCGTGGCTCAGTCAGTTAAGCATCCGGGTTGAGCGTCCAACTTCGGCTCAGGTCATGATCTCGCGGTTTGTGAGTTCGAGCCCCACGATGGGCTCTGTGCTGACAGCTCAGAGCCTGGAGCCTGCTTTAGATTCTGTGTCTCCCTCTCTCTGCCCCTACCCTGCTCACATTCTGTCTCTGTCTCTCTCAAAATAAATAAACATTAACAAATATATATTTAAAATCAAACTTCTCACAACACCCTAGGAAAAAAATACATGGCTACATATATAACAAAATGTTACTACATAAAGATCCCTCACGCCCACAGGCCAATAAGCAAAGCAAAAAACAAAAAAATGTGCACATAACCCAGTAGGAAAATGGGCAAAAGGTATGCATTGACAAATTCACAAAAGAAAAACATATATGGTCAACAAATACAACAAAAAATGTTCATTAGTCATCATAAAAATACAAATTAAAATATAAAAAGCACCAGATTATAAAAACTATAATTGGAGAGAGCACTATGAACTATGCATCACACACAAAAAATATAACCTAGTACAACCTTTCTAGAGGTTATCTGTATCTGATTTAAATTATGATTTCTAGAAATTTATCCTATGAAAATAATCAAGAAAATGTTATTCTCAACATCCTAATATTGCTTCCTTTCTTTCATACCATATATCAACATCTGACTTGCACTTATCTATTGTTTCTCTTTCTTCCACTAGAATATAAGTTTACTGTATGCAAGGACCCAAACAGTACTTGCCATATATTAGGCATGTGATGAATAGTGGTTGTTGACAGAATGTATAAAGATTTATCTTTGAGAATTTTCCAAACTGTGGGGTTTTAAAACAAAAATGTTGGAAAAATCCAACATCCAACAGCAGGGGACTGATTAAAACAAAAATTTATCAACAAGGACAACTATATAACTGTTAAAAATTAGTCTACAAAAAAACTATAGGGGCACCTGGGTGGCTCAGTTGGTTATGCATCTTGACTCTTGATTTTAGCTCGGGTCATGATCTCATGGTTTGTGAGTTCAAGCCCCACATTGGGCTCTCTGAATGTCCAGTGCAAAGCCTGCTTAGGATTCTCTCTCTCCCCTCTTTCTGTCCCTCCCCTGCTTGCACTGTCTCTCTCTCTCTCTCAAAATAAATAACTATAAATGTTTGTGATACTATTATATGACCTCATTTTTGTTAAAAAGAAAAAATGGGAAAATATATGCAAAGATAAAAGACAGGTAACACAATATCACATCAAGATGTGAACAGTGGATATCTATGAGATGGCAGGATTATAGGTAACTTTTTTGTTCTTACTTACGGTTTCCTGTATTTTTCAAATTTAATTTTTCTGGAACGAACATAATTCTTTTTTAATAAGTCAAAAAAATTATTCAAAACGAACTAAAACCAAAACCAAACTTCTTCATTTCTAGTTCAAATGAGAAAAAGGCAAGTTTACCTTCAATTTCATCTTCGGAAATCAATTCATCATCAGAGCATATGTTGAGGACATTAACCAGCATCTCTGTGACTATACAATAAGACAAAATAACCCAAAATTTATACAATTATTAAGGTACTTTCTCTATAATGATGTGGCTGTCTAAACATACATGTTAAATAAACATAGACAAAAATGATTTGTCATTATGCTACTAAGAGTATTCATAAAGAGTAGCATTAAATCTAGACCTTCGGGTTTATATAGAATTTGGGGAAGTTACTTGCTTTGATGAAAGTTCGGTCTTGATGATTCTATTGCATTAATTACTTGATTTCATGAGACTGCTGTCCAGAACCTCTTCCTCACTGATATGTACATGAAAAGATTTCTTCCCATTTTACAAAGAAGTTAAGCCACCATGTCTATGTCCAACAGACTTATTTTATATTTGCATAGCTTATTTGTATAGGTGCACAAATGAAATTCTAAGGACAGTATTTTCTTTTTAAATATCTTTACCACTGAAGAAATCCCTGAAGGAATGGTGTAGTGACTTATGTTATTTTAACATCTTGATCACAGTAGGATAGCTATTTTAAGTTGATATTTACAATAAGAAGAATATAATCGACTAGAACTTTAACTTAAAAACCAAGTACCATTTAAAAACCTTTGTAGAGAACAAAGAAAATTCGAAAATACTTCTTATAACTTTAAGAAAAACATTTCTGAACCATCAGGAGACTCATGCAAATATAAAAGTGTACTCCATCACTAATTAAGACAACTGATAGCCCAGATGCTTTAGTTCCTTACCTTTTTCCCCAACAAAAGGCAAAGACCACGTGAAAACATCCATAAAGTTTGGAAGCCAGTAGGGGTGTGGAGAACAGTTAAACTGCCTGATATTCATGACATTGTTTTCATATTTTAACACAGCAGCTAAAAAGGAAAAAGCAAGAGAATCTGGCACAGAGGAACATGACACAGCAACTGGCATGCTTCATACAGCTGCATACCTACTAAACAGAATTCAGGAACTTACTCTCCATTTGTAAATTCAGGCCTCGGTATTTAAGAGCAGATGGAAAATCTTAAAGCATTTTATACACCTCATTCTTTTAAGAATTACCCCAAGGAACAAAGTTATCTGAAGATCCCATATAATAAAAGTACAAAAGAAACTGAGCTCTGAAACTTCAAAGGGCCACTGCACAGTAACCATGTATAGAAATCTCAGGTTCCACATTAGAAAAATGTTGTCATAATTTCCCTTTATAGGCCAAATGGTTACAATTACAGCTCTCTTTTGAAGGCAAACATTTTTCATTAAATGAACACAGCCTATTTTGCTAGTCATTATCCAGAGCCAAAGATTTTATAAACTCTGGGAGTTTATAGCATAGCAATTATCAATTCACAGTGGGGGATACAGATGGTAAACTTAGAGCAATTTACAAGGCTCAAAAGTAGATTAAATAATCTACATATATAAAGAGGATTAAAACAGCCATCTCCCCTATACACAGCCAGTATATTGCTAGCACTGTATAAATGTTTAAATTAACCAGTTTATTTATTTGTACACATACTTTGGTACCAAACTCATTTTCTTTATATTTTAAAAGTTTTGAAATCCAATTTCTTGGACTTCACCATGAGCAAAAGTACTGTGATGTTGTTTGCATTATTCTCTTTACTCTTATTGTGATCATAAATAGAATCGGGTATGAAGTACTCCAGAAATGAGATACAGGTCATTCCCTGGTTCCCGTTTCTTTGCTTATTAAATGATTGCCTAGTGTGCTCAAAATGTAAGTTACTGGCTGTCTAAAATGTACATCATGAAGAAAATACATGAAAGTAAGATTGCCTGCTCTTAAAAACCTGCCACTAGATACAATGTTTTCATGTATATGTATTTTATTATGCACATATTTTACTCAATAATTCCCTCAATCTACACAGGAAAAAAGAGGTGAAAGGTGGGTCTTTACAGTGGATAATTATAAATGAAAGGATAAAAAAAATTGTTTTTGTGTACGTTTCCAGTGGAAACAAAAAAATAGGGATAGAAATCTTCAAAAATTATGACTTAAGGATCTTTCACATAATCATTGGAACTAAGAATTGCTTGTTGGTACCAATATGCAAGAAAGAAAAGCAACAGAAGAAGAGAGAGAAAAAGAAAAGGGGAAGTGACTTGTCTTGCAAGACAAGTGGTCTTGTCTTTCAAGAAAAGAAGTACTTCTGTGGAGAGTAATTGAGTACCAGCAGACATTGGTTCAGATGCCACATTTTCTTTTTCCAAAAAAAGAAAATGTGAGAAAAAGCAAGGAAAATAAGAATGTTTCAAGATAAAGTTACCAGTTATATCAAAGTCAACAGAAAATTCCAGTAAACTGGACTGTGACTTTAAAAGTTTGCTAAAGGAATAATCAAGATCAATACCAGGTTAGAATGGGCCAAAAATGAGCTGGTGTTCAGTGAGTCAGTAAAATGACTGCTGTTTTGGGTGGCACGTTTTAGTTGAGCACACCAATAAATCCACCGTTCAGTCAAGAGACACACTTACCAGCTGAGGTCTAAAAAGGGAGAAGGGACAGTCTTCATCACAAATATGAGGACTATAGCCACTAAGTGTCCTTGAAGAAGTTACCAACACAAGCAACACACACCATTCACAATGGAAGAAACAAGAAAAAAACTGAGTCTCTAATATATTGGGCATATTAGGAAGAAGGAAATAAGAAACAATGGAGTTAGGGAGAAGCTGAGTGTTGTGGCTAGGTAGCTAAGACTCAGAAAAGAATGACGAGATGTAAAGAACTATACGGCTGGGGGAGAACTTAAGCCAAAGAAGTGTTTTTAAAAATGAATAGGAAGCCACTGAAGGACACACTGAGATGACTGATTCAAATCAGATTGAAATGAGATGTGCCATTCCATAGTTTCCCTTTACACAGGCTCAGGTTATGTAGTGAGTATACTGTGGACTGCTTTTAAACTTGACTCCCCACCTGCATATACAAGGTATGACTATAAAGTAATGAGACTTAAGAAACCACCAACTACAAACACACCAGACCTTATATATGAGATGAGTGTGGTCCTTTGACATAGTCATACGAGGCACAACTGTAAAATGTTATAGTATTACAGCAATGTAGAGTTTCATGGATGCTTTTTAATATTTATTTTTATTATTCCAACCTATCTTCAACAACCCTATATGGCAGGTATTTTAAAGATACACTGAGGCTCAGAGAAGTTAAATATCTTATTAATGTGAAATTAAGTGTCATGTTTACTGTGGACTGAAAAGTGAAGCAGGGCTACACTAGATCTTCTGACTCAGCTTATTAGTGCTCTTTTCAATACACCTTGCTGCCTTACCATATATTTAATCCAAAGATGCTGCCATTACTCAAAACATTTTTGGAACTCCTCTTGTGGAATTGCCTCCAGACCCATTTTATAAGCAACACAAGAAAAACCAGTCTCATTACCCTATAATCATACCTTGTTTCTGACCCCAAATGGTACCATCTAGCTTGATCACTCACCTTATTCACCAGTCTTGACTCCGAATAACTTTTGGCTGTTCCAAAAATCAAATCCACCCTCAAAGGACGAAGGTTTCCCATCACTGAGGATAATCAAAAGAATGTGTCGCAGATTCTGAAGGCAATGCCAAAAGAGGAGTTCCAAAAACGTTTTGAACAATGGCAGCATTGTTGGAATAAGCGTGTAGCTTCCCAAGGTAACTACTGTGAAGGGACAATACTCACTTGGATATATACGTTCTGGCATGTTTGTATTAAAGTTCTATTATTTTATAGTCATACTTTATAAACAACAGAATAGTTACAGAGGATGTTACAGAGGATATTACAGAGGAAGTCTGCCCTGCTACAAAACTTACAAACTATGAATCTTAAAAAATTAAAAAAAAAAAAAAAAAAAAAGAAAGAAAAAGAAGATTTCAGGGCACCTGGCTGGCTCAGTCAATAGAGCATGTGACTCTCAATCTCAAGGTCATGAGTTCAAGGCCCACATTGGGCATACTTAAAAAGAAAAAATTTCAATAGGATAAAGTCTTAGAATGAGAACTTCTGGATTGAAGGCATATTTATATTTAATCCTCTTTTTTAATATGGGAAATTGAGGTTTAGAAAAATTACATGACAGACCTAAAGTTACTACTAGTTTCTGGCAGGGATTGGACTAAAATGATTTTTCTTAATTTTTTATGGTATTCACTCTGCCTGTACCATTCCTCAAGAAAACCAAAAACAGCTTAATAATGTACAAACATTAAAACACCAAACAGTGACATTTTATTGAGGTACTGTTACAAATAAATTCACCAAAACTAGTAATTTATGGTGACTATTCTAACTTGAACCTGAAGTAATTTATTTGTCTTATATTTTGATTCAGGAGTACAAATCAAACCTATTATTTATTTACAGAGCCCAATACTCCTTAGGAAATGAAAACCAAGCAGTAGCCTAAATTCTAAGTTTCTTGGCCTTTGTTTCAACTAAGACCTCTTTTCTTTTTATTTAAAATTTACATATGTTTTAAAACCACACACACATATGATTAAACTAGAGCTCACATTTACTCACAAATTCAAACTCAAATATCGCTGGACTCTTTTACCTTTATTGTTATAGACATCTAGGTAATTGGGGGCAGAGAAAATTGTAATGAGTGATGGAAAGCCTGTTGTTTGGCTCTTCCTGTACATTCGATACCTGGAAGAGAAATAACAGTCCGTCTGTCTTAATAATAAAGGCAAAAACTCCACAGTGATATCTGGTACAGTATAAATCTAACTTACCCAGCATCTTGGGCTTCATGGGCTCTGATTATTGATAACAAATTATTGTTCTGCAAAAATTCACAAACTGCAGGGTAACTGGAATAGAAAATTAGAAAATATAAATCCAGAACTAAAACAACTGTTTTTTAATAGGAGGAAGGGGAAAAGTCAAGATGACATTAGTTGAATTTGTTTCAAAAAGGCAGGTTTTTGACATACCACTGGACTTTTATTGTTTGTCTGATTGTTCGTTTATTTGAGAGACAGAGAGAGAGAGCAAGCAGGGGAGGGGCAGAGAGAGAGGGAGACAGAATCTGAAGCAGGTTCCAAGCTCTGAGCTGTCAGCACAGAGCCTGGCGCAGGGCTCAAACCCACAAACCTCAAGATTATGACCTGAACTGAAGTTGGATGCTTAACCGACTGAGCCACCCAGGCACCCCACCACTGAACCTTTATTTATGGCTTAGCAATCATCACTGTTTTTCTACTTCATGAATATAACTCATTCCAGATCAAATATACAGGTAACAGATAACCTTACGACAGAAAAAAAGCTCCCTTATCTTTTAACTGTTTTTGTCTTAATCCATAATAATACAAAACCAAAACTTTTCTTTGTGTCTTGATATAAAAAAAAGTACCAGGGAGAGGGAGAGAGAGAGAGAGAGAGAGAGTGAGTGTATGTGTGGTGTGAGAGAAAGAGAGACAGAGAAAGATTATTAGTTGCTAAAAATTGAATATACAATTTTCAAACTGTCAAATGGTTTGAAAAGTTAAAGAATCTACTAACGGCTTCACAGGTAATATCTATGCCAAATTAATATTATACAGGAATATTTTAGGAGTAAATACAAATATTACACCCAACCGTATTCTAATGAAAGGTCTGATATTTACATCTGCTCCTAACATTCTCTTTCAGTAATGTTATCTTTCTACATTTAGAAATACCTGATAGGAAGAACTGGAAAATACCAAATTATCCTGGAATTATCCAAGTGTTAATTATTTACCTTATCATTATTTATTTTGAGAGAGAGAGAGAGAGAGAGAGAGAGAGCGCACTAGCATGGGAAGGGCAGAGAGAGAGGGGGAGAGACAGAATCCCAAGCAGGCTCAGCATTGGCAGTACAGAACCCAGTGCAAGGCCTGAACCCACAAACTGTGAGATCATGACCAAGAATCATGAGCTGAGACCAAGAGTTGGATGCTTAACCCACTGAGCCACTCAGGTGCCCCAATTATTTACTTTATGTTTAAATCTTTGTTTCTTATGATGCTCATTAGAAAATATTAACTTTTAAAATAGATTGTACATTCATTTGGTATAAAATTGAAAGATACAAATGATTATACAATGAAATACCTCCCTTCTCTCGTTTTTTTAAAATTTACTTATTTATTTTTAGTAATCTCTACACCCAACATGTGGCTCAAACTCTCAACCCCAAGATCAACTGAGCCAGCTAGGCACCCCAAATGCCTTCCTTCTTCCTACATCTAGCTTCCAGCTACCCTAGAAACAACCAGTGTTCCTAGTTTCTTTGAGTACTCTTTAAAAGATGTTCTACAGGCATGCCTTGGAGATATAGTTGGTTCTGTTCCATACCACCACAACAAAGCAAATATCAAAATAAAGTGAGTCAAATGAATTTTTTTGTTTCCCAGTGCATGAAAAAGTTACGTTTACACTATACTGTAGTCTATTGAGTGTGCAATAACATTATGTCTAAAAAACAACGTACATATCTTAATTTAAAAATATTGCCAAAAAATACTAACCATAATCTGAGATTTCAGTGGTTTTAATCACTGATCACAGATCACCATAACAAATATAATAACAATTTAAAAAGTTTGAAATATAGGGAGAATTACCAAAATGTACACAGGGACATGACATGAGCAAATGCTTTTGGAAAAATAACACCAAGAGACCTGCTCAACACAGGATTGCCCCAACCTTCAATGTGTAAAAAAACTCAGTATCTATGAAGTACAATATAGCAAAGTGCAATAAAACGAAGTATGCCAGGATTTTGTATCAGTGTACAAAGGTGTTTTTTTTTTTCTTTTTTAAAAACAGCTTCACTGTATAGTCTGGCACATTCCATTGTCTGAATGTACCACAAGGTACTTAACTAGTCTTCTACTGAACATCTAGATTGTTTTAAATCTTTTATCATAAATAATAGAGCAGTGAGGGGCGCCTGGGTGGCTCAGTTGGTTAAGTGTCTGGCTTAAGTGTCAAAATTAACAGCATGGAGCTTGCCTGGGATTCTCTCTCTCTGTCCCTCCTCTACTCATGCTCTTTCAAAATAAATAAACATTTAAAAAGATAATAATACAGCAATGAATAACCTTGAACCATTGACCCCTGAATAATGTAGGGAGTGCCAACTCCCTGCACAGTCAAAAATCTGTGTAACTTTTTATAACTGTGTAACCGTATAACCTTTTTTCACATGTATTACTCTTTTGAAGTAGGCGCCATGCCCAATGTGGGGCCTGAACTCACAACCCTGAGATCAAGAGTTGCAGGCTTACTGAGCCAGCAAGGCACCCCTCATGTATATAAGTTTTGACTCCCCCAAAATTTAATTACTGGCCTGCTGACCAGAAGTATTACCCGTAACAGTCAACTGACAGATATTCTGTATGTTATATGTATCATATACTGTATTCTTATACTAAAATAAGCTGGAGAAAATAAAATGTTCTTAAGAAAATCATACGGAAGGGGGTGCCTGGGTGCCTCCGCCAGTTGAATATTTGACTTTGGCTCAAGTCATGATCTCATGGTCCATGAGTTCGAGCCCCATGTCAGGCTCTGTGCTGACAGCTCAGAGCCTGAAGCCTGCTTCAGATTCTGTGTCTCCCTCTCTCTCTGCCCCTCCCCCACTCACACTGTCTCTGTCTCTCAAAAAATGAATAAACATTAAAAAAAATTTTTTTTTAATCATAAAGGAGAAAAAATACTTTTATAGTGCTGTATTATATTTATATAAAGAATCCATGTAGGGGCGCCTGGGTGGCTCAGTTGGTTAAGCATCTGACTCTTGATTTCAGCTCAGGTCATAATCTCATGGCTCTCACGATCTCTGTGATGACAGTGTAGAACCTGCTTGGGATTCTCTCTCTCTCCCTTTCTCTCTGCCTCTCACCCACCCTCTCTCTCTTAAAATAAGTAACTAAACTTAAAAAAAAAATCCATGTGTAAGTGGACCTGCATAGTTTAAATGCATCGTGTTCAAGGGTCAGCTGTACATACATTTTACACATTTGCACATTTATGTAGTTGATTCTTGTTATTTGCAGTAGCTATGTTCTATAAAGTTGTTGCAAAAATGGAATTAGTCAAAACTGAACCACTGCTCCTAGAGAAAATACATAGTTAGGGTCCTGGAGCCTCTGGTCACATTTTCATTAATCAATCAATACATAACCTTGTTTTATGTGTGTTTCTGTTTAAGGACATCTTATTTAATACATACTGTTGATTCATTAACATGGAACTCACGGACAACAATGTCACAAATCATTCCTGAATTAGGTTTATATAACATACACGTATTTTCTCTGCAAGGCACATCACAGCCTTCTTACACATAGAAATACCAGATAGCACTTAAGCACTATGCTTGGGGGCCATTTTACACAGCAAAATTGCCAACAAAAAATGTGAAAAATGTTGCACTAAATGGATCACAGAAAGAATGGTATAATGATAGTCTTGTAGTATGAAAGCTGGAAAAAGAAGGCAGAGCAGCTCCTTGTTAGCCTCAGTTAGGAACACACATGGGGTGACTCGAATTTTGCATTACTCTGCATGTGTGCATGTCTGTGAATGACCACGAAAGTGTTTAAGTGGTGACCTTGCAGTTACAAGTAATTCTTAGCAAGTAGGCAAATTTACAGCTCAGAATTCATAAATAACGAGGATTGACTTATGGCTATAGGATTACATTTTAGAAGGAGAACTCCTGGTTCAAAGGCCCTGGGTGGACATTTATAATTGAGAGATATTATCAAGCTGATCTCCAAGGAGACTGTACCAGTTTATACTGTACAAACAATAACAATAAAAAAAATAAATGATGCTCTTTATTTTAAGCAATGTAAAGAGAAGTAAAAAAAAATTTTTTTTAATGTTTATATTTGAGAGAGAGACAGAGACAGAGACAGAGAGACAGAGCACGAGTTGTGGAGGGGCAGAGAGAGACGGAGATACAGAATCTGAAGCAGGCTCCAGGCTCTGAGCTGGGAGCACAGAGCCCGATGTGGGGCTCGAACTCATGAACCACGAGATCATGACCTGAGCTGAAGTTGGACGCTTAACCAACTGAGCCACCCACGTGCCCCAAGAGAAGTAAAACTTAAATGATTCAAAAAGGAATAAAACAAGGTTGCTTAGAAAAATGTTAAAACTATGGCAATTTTGAAGTTCTTTACTTTTTGTATGTGGATTTCACTTCATGAATATATTATCTTAGGCAATTAACAGATTTTTTAGGGGACTACATTTATGCATCACTTGTCACAGTAAAATATTGGAACTAAAAATATTTAGACTTCAAACCTCCCTCTACCTCCCTATTTTTGAATGGCAGAACACAATAAAAGCTCATGTGAGATTTAAGACAACAGCCAACTTCCAGGAAATGTCCTGGGCTCAGTTCACAATGTCCTGTTCTTTTTATATCTTTGCCTATAGCAGTGGTTCCAAAAGTTGGAGACCTTTTAAAAAATAACAGGATTTTCCTGTCTCAGACCTACTCAATCAGAATCTCTGGGGGAAGAGTCAACAAACCCTTATTTTTAAAAAAGCTTATCAATGATGTTTGGGAACAAATAATCAAGATTATCTAGAGTCTGAAAATAACATTTAAGCACTGCAAGATACTCTGTTTAATCATGTTCAGTATATTACACTTAAGTATCATGAGGGTATTCATATATGAGGGCATAATGCCAATTAAGATATAAAACACAAAACAAACAAGAGTTTTCTGCCTTCTGTTAATTAAAAAATTAAACAGAAGGTCCGATACTATACAAATTAAAGATATAAAATACTTAAAAATAATTTGATGAAACATATTGCAATTGCCTTTCCTAATTTTATAACTTTGAGGATTAGCTTACCTGTAAAAATAAGAGCACCCTCGGACAGTGTTGTGGGTATAGTGCTCCAAGGTCTTTTCACTGCCATAATCCTCTGAGGGATCAGACCAAAGCAGGTCACACACTGGCCCAAAGGCTGGAGGTTCTTTAAACCTGTCTAACTAGAAGACACACAAGAGCCAAAAGAAGAAAAATCATGAAAGCAAAAGACCTTTTGGAAACTGGTATGCATCAAAAACCCAAAAGCCAAAAACCTCCCACCCACAAGAATGTATTAGGGGAAAAAGCAGCAAGCACCTTAAAGAACCGTTCCTTTAGGAAGAATACAAACACTTAACAAATTTGGATATACAATTTTTATTATTTTCTTGAAATAAATTTTTATAAATATCTCTGTCATCTAAGAAAAGGACTGCTTTACATCCTAATATTAAAAGCAGTAGTCATTTAATTCGAATGTGAAATCAACCACTATAGAGATATACTATTATTGAGAAAGGCTATGGAAAGTCTTCATTTCAACTGCCTAGGTAAGCTAAGGTTATCATCAGAGGAGCAAAGGTTTTACAATGGTTCTGTTCATTTTTTACCTCATCCCAATGGAGATTTCTAGTTTTATTTTGTAAAGGACTTTCATCCTTTCCATTCTATGCAGTGGAGGCATTTCAATGTAAGTTATCAATTTAAAGCCTTTAGTCACTGCTGCTTTGGTTAGCAGCGTAAAAACCAAGACAAAATGAGTAACTAAAGTAGCTGAGGACTTCTACTAAGTGAAAGGAGAGTGTTTTTTTTAATACAGTTGGTTCAGAATTGCGAAACTCAAGACTTACAATGTAAAAGAGAAATTCTGGTTATTTTAAAGATGATAAGGCAGCAGAGATGTAGGCACACCCTCTTACCCTGAGGAAAGTGACTTTAATTCAGAGAAAAGTTTTATAAACAGAAAAATCTTTACTTTCAGTACTTACATAGACAGGTAAAAGAATACAAAGGTAGAGAAAAGAAGATGGTAACGTAGAACAACAGAAGTGAAAAAAGATTGATCATCTTTTTTTGAAGTCCTGAAAATAATAATCACCAACTCACGCAAGTATAGCAACTTAAACTCTATCATTTAAAATGTCAATGTCGACAAATTTCAGAGCTGGAAGTCCTCAGACCATCCATTCTAACTTCCTTATTTCCCAGAGAAGAAAATGTGACTAAGACTTAAGGGATTTGGTCAAGATTGCACAATTGACTGCAGGACAGGGATTAGAATCCTGATTTCCTTCCTTTCGTATTGCTACACAATTTATTTAAAGTCTCAGGACTGTACCCAAAATATGTTATGTTTCTACTTGGTAAAAGTACAGATTTCATTAAAATTTACAGAAATTTTCTGGAATAGCAAAATATTATCAGTAGTTATCTCCCAATAATGAGATTGTAGGTGATTTCCAGTTTCTTACTTTTGATTATCAGTATTTAAAAATTTTCAGACAGAGGCATATTAGCTGACTGCAAAAAAACAAAAAACCAAAAAAACTGAACTAAAGATATATATACTCCATGAGACTAATGAAAGATTACTTACTTTCCTAATGTCATCTAAACTAGTAATTTCAGGTGACATCCCTCCATGTACACACAGAAACTGCTGGTTTAAGAGGGCAGCAAGTGGAAGACAGTCAAATGTCTCCATACACGCATCATACACCTGTTCAGAATATTTGATTCGACCTATCAAAAAAGGAAAAACAGTCAAAGGAAGAAAAGCTAAAATTTACCATTATAGGACAGAAAATTATGAAGCTACTTCAAAGCCATTTATTTCAGGCAAATTTGAAATCACAGTCATCTTTATAAAAATACTCTTGAGAAGTTGTGGATAAAAGGTAAAAAAAATCTCCTTAAAGACAAGTGTGACCTTGGATTAACTTTCTATCTCTTTTGCCCTGGAAACCTGATAAGGTGAATGTCAGCTGTGTTACTAGGCAACATTGCTTACGGTAAAAATCACTCAATTACCTGGTGGGAAGCTATAGCTTTGAACTTCTGAGTGGGATGACTCAAGGTATGTCCCTAGGGGACCCTGGAATCTATACCAATAAAGCTTCTATGGGAGATATTAGCAGTTGTACTATATGAGGCTTCTAACCCATGGTGGCTCCCTGATCTGCACAATGTGGATGTTGTTTTCCTGCACCTGAGCTGTGACTTGGAGGGGGATGGGGAAGGAAGAAGTGAAAGGCAGAAAACCTTTGGACTGCTATACCCACTCCTATGAGGACTACTCCACTGAAAAGGGATGCCTAGCCCTGCCCCTTCCTGGACTGTATCCTCCTAAGTAGATGAATGCCAGTATGGCCCCTGGCAGTCCTGTAAGCCTGAATATTTTGTTGGGTCTAAAAAGACTCCTTGGGGGTACTGAAGACATGCAAGTGGAAACTGATGTTTTAAGAGTAATCAATAAAAGGGGAGCCTGGGTGGCTCAGTTGATTGGGTGTCTGCGACACTGGCCTAGGTCATGATCTCGCCATTCCCAAGTTCGAGCCCAGCATCGGGTTCTGTGCTGACAGCTCAGAGCCTGGAGCCTGCTTTGGATTCTGTGTCTCCATTCTCTCTCTGCCCCTCTCCCACTCATGTTCTGTCTCTCTCTCTCTCAAAAATAAACATTAAATTAAAAAAAAAAAGAGTAATCAATAAAATATCAATAATCTTTGCTCATGATTTTTAAAGTCTTTAAGTAAATTTTGTCCTGATTCTATTTTATGTAAAAATGCTCATCTTAATGAATTGTATTTTGATGTGGTTGTCATGTTGGGGCTAAAGAACAAGGAAATACTCCAGTGAGCAGAGGGTACAGTCTCCACAATTATCCAGAAAGAATCCATCATGAACTAACAGGTGAGAAACTGAAAGATGGCTTTAGTTTAAAAAGAAAGGGAATATTTTCTTCTTCTTTGGCCTTGGATTTCAGAGTCAAGTCATGCTTGGAAGGGCATGTTGGTAGAGAAGGCCAAAGATCATGCAGGCAGGCAGCCCTACAGAACTGAGCTCCTTCTCTTCCAAGATTCTGTGAAGATGAAACAGAGCCTACAGGACCTAGAGCTACAAAGCTACAGCAAGCGAGTTAAGATTATGCAGTTGATGATTATTTGTGTATTTCCTTCTTGTATTTAAGTATCAGCGCCTGGTTGTGGCAAGCCATGGAGAATAAAGTGAAGGGTAATGGTCTAAATTTGGGCCAGAGTACAATGCATGGTTGACAAGACATGTCTGGAGAGACATTCCTAAAGGGAAGGTATAAACCAAGAGACCATATCTGAGGTTATAAAGCTTTCTATCCTTGAATGTGAAGATTTTCTCTTTATTGTCAAGATTTGAGGGAGTTTGTGGGTTCCTTTAAAAACTTTCAGAGCATTCTCTATTACCATGACAGCAGTTCAGATCATCTATTTCACAACATATGCTAACTCTATTATGACAACCAAGTTAATAGGAGCCAGATCTTAGGCATCTTTACATCTCCTTATAATTACATCCTTATATTCTTTTTATTTGAACACTATTAAATTTTGGCTATTATGAAAGTAGATTCATATTGGCCATAAAGTCTACGTAAGAAAAAAAATCAAACAAAAAATCCTTTCATTTGTGGCCAGTGATTGACTTTTTCTCCTGAAAATCCTTGTAGCCAGAGTTCCCTCTGTTGTCAATGTCAATAAGAAATTCCCTTGTAAGGGGGAGCCTGCGTGGCTCAGTCAGTTGAGTGACTGACTCTTGATTTCAGCTCCGGTCATGATCTCGCAGTTTGTGGGATCAAGCCCCGCACTGGCCTCTGCGGTGACAGCACGGAGCCTGCTTGAGCTTCTCCCTCTCTTCTCTCTGACCCTCCCCTTACTCCTGTGAGCACGTGTGCTCTCTCTCTCTCAAAATAAATAAACTAAAAAAAAAAAAAAAAAGAAATTCCTCTGTAAGAGTCTTAAGCTTGCATATAGGCAGGGATTTTTTTAAATTGAAGTACAGCTGACATGCAATGTCATATTAGTTTCCGATGTACAACAGGGTGATTCAACAATTCTACACATTATGCAATGTTCACCATGATAAGAGTAGTTGTTATCTTCATCATATAGTTATTACAATATTATTGACTATATGCTCTATGCTATACTTTTCATCCTTGTGACTTATTTATTTTCTAACTGGAAGTTTGTATCTCTTAATCACCTTAACCCATTTGGTCCATTCTCCCATTTGTTTCCCCTCTGGCTACAGATTTGTTCTAGGTAATGAGTCTGTTTGTTTCTGTTTTGTTTTTCAGATTCCACATATAAGTGAAATCATGGTATTTGTCTTTCTCTGCCTGATTCTCTGATTCATTTCACTTAATATAATATCCTCTAAGTCCATCTATGTTGTAACAAATGGCAAGATTTCATTCTTTTTTTTACGGCTGAGTAATATTCCTGTGTGTGTGTGTGTGTGTGTGTGTGTGTGTGTGTCTGTCTTCTTTATATATTTATCTATCAAGGGACACTTGTGTTGCTTCCATATCTTGACTACTGTAAATAATGCTACAATAAACATAAGGGTGCATTTATCTTTCTTTTTTTTTTGTTTTTTTAATTTTTTTTTAACGTTTATTTTTATTTTTGAGACAGAGAGAGACAGAGCGTGAAGAGGGGAGGGGCAGAGAGAGAGGGAGACACAGAATCTGAAACAGGCTCCAGGCTCTGAGCTGTCAGCACAGAGCCCGACGCGGGGCTCGAACTCACAGACCGTGAGATCATGACCTGAGCTGAAGTCGGACGCTTAACTGACCGAGCCACCCAGGCGCCCCTGCATTTATCTTTCAAATTAGTGTTTGTGTTTTCCTTGGGTAAGTATCTAAGTGATAGAATTATTGGATCGTATGATACTTTTATTTTTAATTTTTTAAGGAAACTCCATAGTGTTTTCCATACCGGCTGCACCGATTTACACTCCCATCAACAGAATCCAAGGGTTCCCTTATCTCCCCACCTTCGCCAACACGTGCTATTTCTTGTCTTTTTGATACTAGCCATTCTGACTAGTGTGAGGTGATATAGCTCATTGTGGTTTTGATTTGCATTTCCCTGATGATTAGCGATATTGAGCATCTTTCATGTGTCTGTTGGCTGTATGTAGGTCTTCTTTGGAGAAACCTCTATGAATGCCTCAAAAGAATTCCTTAGCTTACTTCCAAAAGAATACCAAATCTAGAGAAAGATGGCAAGCAATACAGTATCTTAACTCCATTTTGTACATTAAAACAGGAGGTTACACAACAAACAAGTGTTGGTGAGGATGTGAAGAAAAAGTAACCTTTGTGCACTGGTGGTGGAAATGCAAACTGGTGCAGCCACTGTGGAACACAGTATGGAGGGTCTTCAAAAAATTAAAAATTGAACTACTCCATGATCCAGTTTTCGCACCACTGGGTATTTACCCAAAGAATACAAAAACACTAATTTGAAAGGATATATTCACTCTTACATTTACTGCAGCATTATTTACAATAGCCAAATTATGGAAGCAGCCCAAGTGTCCATCAACAGATGGATAAAGATGTAATACACACACACACACACACACACACACACACACACACACACACACACACAGGAATATTATTCAGCCATAAAAATAAGGAAATCTTGCCATTTGCAATGACATGGATGGAGCTAGAGAGTATAATGCTAAGTAAAATAAGTCAGTCAGAGAAAGAAATATCATATTATTTCATTTATATGGAATTTAAGAAACAAAAGAAAAAAAAGAGAGAGACAGAGAGAAAAACAAACCAAGAAACTGACTCTTAACTATAAAGAACAAACTGATGGTTTCCAGAGGGGAGGTGGATAGGGGGATGGGTGAAACAGATAAAGGGATTATGACTTATCAGGACTCCTGGTGGCTCAGTTGGTTGGATGTCTGACTTCTGCTCAGGTTATGATCTCATGGCAAATAGGTTTAAACCCCACGTAGGGCTGTGTGTTGATAGCTCAGAGCCTGGAGCCTGCTTCAGATTCTGTGTCTCCCTGTGTCTCTGCCCCTCCCCGACTCGGGCTCTGTCTCTCTCTCCCTCTCTCTCAAAAATAAACAAACATTAAAAAAATTTTAAAAAAGAGTACACTTATGATGAGTACTGAGTAATGTATAGAATTGTTGAATCACTATATTGTACACATGAAACTAAGATAATGCTACATGTTAACTATACTGAAATTAAAATAAAAAAATTTGATAAAATTTTTTCAAAAACCCAGGAGATGATGAATCAAATTAAGCAAAAAGGAGTTAATGCTGTATTAACACATGACCAAAATAGTTTACAAGATGCTATTTTCTTTAAAAAAACTTTTTTTAAGTTTATTCATTTTTTTTTTCCGAGAGCGTGCACACAAGCAGCAGGGAAGGGCAGAGAGAAGGGGAGACACAGAATCTGAAGCAGGCTCTAGGCTGTCAGCACAGAGCCCAATGCGGGGCTCAAACACACAAACCCACGAGATCATGATTTGAGCCAAAGTCAGACTGAGCCACCCAAGTGCCCCAAAATGTTATTTTCTTAAAGTATATGAATAGGTATATAAATACCAACATATTTGTTTTCTGAGGGGTTAGACTGAAGATGATATCTATATATTTTGTTTACTTCGTTTATCTGTATTTTCTCCAATGAATATATAACTTTCATAGTAACATTTATTATTATATTACCTTTATTATTGAAATTTGTTGAAGGCTCACAATTCATCTGTGCCATCAGGGAGCTATGTGTTCTACACAGCATGGTGGTCAAGAAAATGGAGTTTGGAACCTGACTGCCCTGATCTGAACCTTGGCTTACTAGCTGTGGTACTCAGCACAAATTACTTCATGCCTTGTGCTTTGATTTCCTCATCTATAAATGGGCATAATAACAATACATATCTATGTTACAAGACTGCTGTGAAGATTAAATGAATTCATATATGTAAAATGCTTTGATAATGTCTGGCACACAGCAGATACTATGTAAGTGTTAACTAATAAAATTATTTTATCTTCACAGAAACTCTATGAAACAAGTGCTATTAGTATTAAAAAACTGAAGGAACTGGGCCTACTTGCCCAAAGTTGCAAGCTAGTAAGTGGCAGGACTGGAAATTGAACCTACTTATGCTCTTAATACCATGTGATACTCCTCCCAATCATTATTTGAAATGAAATATCTACTAGGAGAATTTAAATAGCCAAATATGTAATTCCCAAACATTAAATTAGTTGACTCAGTGTTTTATTTTCATGACAAATTTTAAGCTACATCTCATAAAACAATCATTTCTATAATAAAGGAAAAATGCACCTCAGTCACAGGGATCACACAGATGATACAAGTTCTAACTAGTATCAATAATATAACATTCACAAAACAAAATTTCAACAATATTCTCTAAAGTGATTTTGAGGGGCTCCGGGCTGGCTCAGTTGGTGGAGCATGTGACTCTTTATCTCAGGGTTGTGAGTTTGAGCCCCACTTAAAAAAATAAAATCTTAAAAAAATTTAAAAAAAAGTAATTTTGAGAGTCAGCACTATTTGTAAGAAACCATGACCTGGTCTAGCCACTGATTACACACTTGTCTTCATTTTCATTTGCTTTCATTATTTAAAAAAAAATTACATTTACATGGTTCAAAAGCAAAAGTCACAAAAGATTATATGGTGTCTCATACTCCTACTCCTCCTACCCACTCCCTGAAGGCAACTAGTGTTACTAGTTTTCTGGGTGTCTTTACAAAGATACTGTATGCAAACACACAAGATGTGTACATTTACTCTCTTTTCAACATCCTTTTGCTTTTTACATAAATGGAAGCATATGTACACTGCTTTGCACTCACTTTTTGTACTTAACATATTTTGGAGAACATCTTTATACGGAGAGCTTTGTAATTATTTCTTTTATATCTACAGAGAATTTCACTTTAAGGATATACCACAATCTAACCACACCTATCTCTTACTACTATAAATAATACTGTAATTAACGACAAACAATATTTGTTTATTAAAAAAGAAAAAACTTGTCCAAAATATAAACTGTCATAACAATACGGTTTTCTTTTTAATGTTTATTTAATTTTTGAGGGACAGCACAAGTGGGAGAGGGGAAGAGAGAGAGGTAGAGAGAGTCCCAAGCAGGCTCACACTGTCAGCGCAGAGCCTAATGCTGTGCTTGAACTCACTAACCCCAAGGTCATGACTTGAGCCAAAATCAAGAGTCAGACACTTAACTGACTAAGCCACCAAGGCACCCCTATTTTTTGTAAATATTTATTTATTTTGAGAGAGAGCACAAGTGGGAGAAGGGCAGGGAGAGAGAAAAGAATCCCAAGCAAGCTCCACGCTGCCAGCACATAGCCCCATGTGGGGCTCGATCCCAGGAACTGAGGTAAAATCAAGAGTCAGTCACCCAACTGACTGAGCCACCCAGGTACCCTGAGAGGAGTATTTAAAGACCCCTGCAATATAAAGCAATTCAAAAATTGATGTAAGAGTGGCACCTGGGAGGCTCAGTCGGTTAAGCGTTCGACTACAGCTCAGGTCATGATTTCGTGGTTTGTGAGTTCAAGCCCCATGTTGGGCTCTGTGCTGAAAGCTTGGAGCCTGGAGCCTGCTTCGGATTCTGTGTCTCCCTTTCTCTCTGCCCCTCTCCCACTTGCACTCTGTCTCTCTCTCTCAAAAATAAATAAACAAAAAAAAATTTTTTTTAAAGAATTGATGTAAGGAAAAAACAACTCCTCCCTTACAAAATATTCTAACTCCCTTAGAAATACTCTCACGACTACAGCTGCACAATCTGGAACTAAGCATCACTTAGCAGTAATTATAAGGTGCTGATTCTAAAAGCCATGGTGGCCCTTTACGAGAGATCAGCTTATCACTGAAAATATCCATGCAAAGCAGCACACATGCTCCTTGCTTATAAGAACAAAATTTGAAATTATATTCGTGTATTTGTTCCAAGATTTATTCACATTTCAGATGTAGCATTAGAATGAAACAGGAGTATGTCTGTAGATAAGAGAAGAAAAGAAACCTGGTTTAAAGCATGTGAAAAGCAAATAAAAACCGAAGATAAGAAATTCTGTAAAAAATGAGAACACTTAAAATGTTTCCCAAACCTATTGTTCCATCTTCTAAAAATAGTCTGAGCCAATTTATACTAGTCAAAAAAAGAATTCTGATAAAACAGAGGAAGAACTGGATAAAATGTTGCCTAAAAAAACCTAAACCTTAATTCAGAACAGAGGCATCCTGAGGCAGCTTTCTTATTACTTATCTATTGCTAAATACTAATCATTCTAGGGCCTTTGTCAACTGCTTGATACGCATTATTTAATTTTCCCAGGTAAAGAAAGAGAAGTGTAATGAGTAATATCCCCATATTTGGCTTAGAAAAATAATACAAAATAGTTGCAATTTTTCAACTATTTGGTGAAGTGGTTCTCAAATGAAAAATAGTAGATATTTTCCAAACCTCTGGAGCAGGTGTGCTAAACTGCTGCATGCAGGACAATTATCTGGGGTCTTTAAAAAGCCTCTTAAATGCTTGGCACCCATCCAGGTGGATTTTAAGTTACCAGTTTAAAAGTTTATTACAGTAGTAGTACACGGTGGTGATGAAGCACAACTCCAGCAGCACCACAGGAAGATACAAAATCAAAAATACAAGTCCTGCTGACTCAACTCCCCACAGATAATCACTGCTATCAATTTCTTCTGCTCTCTCTCTCTCTCTCTCTATTCCTCGTGTGTGTGTGTGTGTGTGTGTGTGTGTGTGTGTGTATGTGTGTCTGTGTGTGTATGCCCCTACACATTATGTATTTTTAATTTACAAAGGAGCACATCTAGGCCCACGGTGATCTTTCAATAGCTGCCTAGTATTCCATTTTTTAAAACATATTATCACTTATTTAAGCAGTCCCTTACTGATATTCAAATTCTCTCTCTCTCAAGGGCGCCTGGGTGGCTCAGTTGGCTAAGCGTCCAACTCTTGGTTTCCGCTCAGGTCATGATCTCACAGTCAGTGAGATCAAGCCCGCATCTGGCTCTGTGCTGACAGTACCAAGCCTGCTTGGGATTCTCTGTCTCCCTCTCTCTCTGTCCCTCCCCCACTCACATGCATATGTGTGTTTGCATGTGCGCTCTCTCTCTCTCTCTCTCTCTCAAAATAAATATTTAAAAATAAATAAGCCTGGGGCGCCTGGGTGGCTCAGTCGGTTAAGCATCTGACTCTTGGCTGTGGCTCAGGTCATGATCTCACAGTTTAAGGTTCAAGCCCCACATCAGGCCCTGCACTGACAGTGTGGAGCCTGCTTGGGATATTCTCTCTCTCTCTCTCTCTCTCTCTCTCTCTCTCTCTCTCTCTATCTCCCTCTCTCTGCTCCTCCCCCATGCTCTCTCTCTCAAAATAAACTTTAAAAATAAATAAACAGCTAAATTTGTGGTAATTTGTTATATAGCATTAAAAAACCTATACAATCCAAAAAAAAACCAAAACCAAAAACAAAACACCTATATAATCTGCATGATAAATTCCTAGAAGCCAAATTGCTGGGTCAAAAATTTTTACAGAAACTCCAAAACTGCTGTTCAAATACTTTATAGCAATTTAAACATTCACCAAGAGATCTAACTTTAAAAAAAAATTTCCTGGTTATTACCTACTGATTTGAACTGTTTATTCTAATAAGTCCCAAGGGCTGGAATGATCTGTAGAGCAAAAGCCCACTTGTAGCTGACTGTTCTGTCAGAGGAATTTTTTTTTTTTTAATTTTTTTTTTTCAACGTTTTTTTATTTATTTTTGGGACAGAGAGAGACAGAGCATGAACGGGGGAGGGGCAGAGAGAGAGGGAGACACAGAATCGGAAACAGGCTCCAGGCTCCGAGCCATCAGCCCAGAGCCTGACGCGGGGCTCGAACTCACGGACTGCAAGATCGTGACCTGGCTGAAGTCGGACGCTTAACCGACTGCGCCACCCAGGCGCCCCAGGAATTTTTTTTTTAAGTGTTCATTCTCTAAACTTTTTTGTAATAAGAATGACCTTTCCTTTCAGGATCTACTAGGAGAAAGGCCATCATTACAACTGTCATCTTCAGTGTAGGAAGCTATGGTAACGAGAGTTAATATGAGCATATGAAACACTACCAAGTTGTATTAATTAAAGGGATTTTGGGGCCAAGGATTGGATAAACTCTTGAGTCTCAGAAAACAAATTTAAAAGTTTTTTTTTTTAAGTTTATTTATTTATTTTGAGAGAGAGACACAGGAGGGGCAGAGAGGGAGAGAGAAAGAGAATGCCAAGCAGACTCTGCACAGCGACTGAGTGGAGTCTGATGTGGGGCTCAAACGCATGAACTATGAGGTCATGACCTGAGCTGAAATCAAGAGTCGCTCATTTAACCGAGTGAGTCACCCAGGATCAGTTTTTTTCAACTTTGAATATTTTGGGGGGAATAAAACTTTAAATATTTTATAATAGATTCCTCCAAGATAATCATTGGAATAGGACACAAAGTGAAATCTGATCAAACCATCAGTTATATGACAATAAAACATTTGTATATATTTATTATTATTTGAGGAAAGAAGCAGATTTTAGAGCCAGACAATATCCAAGAATTTAGTTCAGCTTCCTTATTTTATACAGAATATACTAAATTTTAGGAATGAGAAAAGGTAAAATTTTGTGGTTTTTATTTCAGTATTTTCTTTTCACCTTATATAAAAATATAAAACTTCATTAAAATATAAACTGATATATAATCTTTTTGGAGGACTATTTAGAGTATGTATCAAAAAGTCTTTTAAAATGTTCATGCTCTCTGACTTAGTAATTCTCTTCTGAGAATTTGTGCTAAGATACAAAAGTCCTAGATGATCATTCATTTAACAAATTAATTCAACCACTATTTTTATTTTTATTTTTATTTATTTATTTTTTTAACGTTTTTTTATTTATTTTTGAGACAGAGAGAGACAGAGCATGAACGGGGGAGGGGCAGAGAGAGAGGGAGACACAGAATTGGAAGCAGGCTCCAGGCTCTGAGCCATCAGCCCAGAGCCCGATGGAGGGCTCGAACTCACGGACCGCGAGATCGTAACCTGAGCCGAAGTCGGACGCCGAACCGACTGAGCCACCCAGGCGCCCCACAACCACTATTTTTAAACATCTCCAATGAGTTATTAGATACTATTCTGGAAAAATAACAGTGGATAAAACATGTCATCATGGAATTTAACTTACGGCAGGATAGAAAAACAACAAACAAATAAATATATTTTTTAAATATAAATTTAATTTTTTTAAAGAATACTAAATAAAAAAGTTTTAAATGATTATTTATTTTTGAGAGAGAGAGAGAGACAGAGAGACAGAGAGACAGAGTGCAAGAGAGGGAGGGATAGAGAGAGAGGAAGACACAGAATCCAAAGCAGGCTCCAGGCTCTGAGCTGTCAGCACCTAGCTCAACGTAGGGCTCGAACTCGTGAACCACAAGATCATGACCTGAGCTGAAGTCAGACACTTAACCAACTAAGCCACCGAGATGCCCCTTGAATATAAATTTTATATAAAAATATATATATATAAATTTCAGGCGTTGATGGATACCATTAAAAAAAAGACAAGGTATGAGAGTAAAATGATGAGATCTTTAATTTAGAAAAAGGAACCAGGGAAGAAAGTCTCTGAGGAGATGACAAGAATGAAGTAAGGATGTAGGTCTTATATATAAACAGATAGCTATCTGGGAAGACAAGAAACAATAAGCACAAATGCCCTGGGGCAAGTTCTCTCAAGCCCAATTTAGTTACCATCACACTGAATGTTAAGAGTCAACTGTGAGTGCTGGTCAAAGAAATGTGCCAGTTTTTTTGGGTTTTTTTTTCAAATGGTTTAGCAATGGTTTGCCTTTCAAAAAAATTCTACCTTAATAATAAGCTTTTTTTACTAGTACAGTATGATTTATAGTTGGAAACAACAGAAATGTCATACAGCTGTTACTAAATTGGCTACATATATGATAGTGCATTAATAAGATGAAATACTTTTAAAATATTATAATAACATTTTAAAATCATGTTCAAAGATATTTAATGGTACTTAATGATTTAATTAGAAAAAGTTATTATAGGGGCGCCTGGGTGGCTTGGTCGGTTAAGCGTCCGACTTCGGCTCAGGTCACGATCTCGCGGTCTGTGGGTTCGAGCCCCGCGTCGGGCTCTGGGCTGATGGCTCAGAGCCTGGAGCCTGCTTCCGATTCTGTGTCTCCCTCTCTCTCTGCCCCTCCCCCGTTCATGCTCTCTCTCTGTCTCAAAAATAAATAAACTTAAAAAAAAAAAAATTTAGAAAAAGTTATTATATAAAATGTAAAGAGCAATTTATTAAACAGTACATTTAATAGTCTAATTTTTTTGAAAATATGTATAGATACATATGTATTTCAACTATTTCATGATAGGTTTTTATATATGCAGAAAAGAAGACTATATCTCAAATAGTGAGATAATAGTTATTATTTTTAAGTGGCATGACTATGGACAACTTTTATCTTCTTTGGACTTTTCTATGTTTTCCAAATATCCCAAATGTATTACATTACATAATAGGAAGAAACCACAAAAGATATTTTCAAAATAAATGTCTTAAAAGGTAGAATCTTGGTTCTTATCAGAAAATAAACAACAGAAACCATTTGGGTTCCATTAGTTTCTTTATTTGGTTTCCGTGCGATTCATTTTGGGACTGACAAAAGGGTAACTAAAAATGTTATGGGGCGCCTGGCTAGCTCAGTCGGTAGAACATGGGATTTTCGATTTCAGAGTTGTGAGTTCAAGCCTGTGAGGGGTAGAGTTTACTTAAACAAACAAAAAGGTTCTGGAAAAGTGATCATACTTACATTCCTGTTTGAAGGTGAAATATTCTGTAAGATGCCTGCACTCATGATTTCCTCGAAGCAGAAACACTGTTTTGGGATGATTAATCTTTAAACTCCACAAAAACAGCACACACTATAAAAAGACAAACATAAGGATAAATTTTTATTTGTGACCATGACAACGCACAAAGACAATTTACGTGAATTCAAATGACTTAAATGACTTGTTGTAATGGCATATCTAATTGTCATTCCCAAACTGAAACATGAAACCTTCCAGCTTTTTGAAAGGAACAAGCTGTTGCCCTAGACTCCAACAGAGCATAGAGTAGACTTCATAGATACCTTTCCTTAATTTCTATTTCCACGGTTTTTCCAAGTATCTAGAGCTCTGTGACAAATCCACCCCCATATAAATATATATATATATATATATCCCCATATATAAATATATATATACATATATCTTAAAATCTGTATTTTATTTAATGAGGAAACACCAGAGAAATTTCCACTAAATAAGGAACTAGACAAGGATATCCACTATCTCTGCTACTATTCAACACTATATTAGAGGTATTGGCTAATTGAATTAGACAAGAGAAATCAATTAAAAGCTTAAGAATGGGTAAAGAAAAAAATAAAACAACTCTATTTGAAGATGATATGATAGTATACCTGAAAAACTCCAGAAAAATCAATGATTAAACTAATTCAAAAAATAAAAGAATTCAGTAATAAGGCAGGATATAAAATTAATATCCACAAACAATAAATAGGACACATGGTGGAGAAAACTCCATTTGCAATACCAGCAAAAAATACTAAACACACAGGAATAAATTTAGTAAGAAATGTGCAAAACTAATACCAAGAAAAATTTAAAAATCTCCTGGAAGACACAAAAGTAGGCAAGAACAAATGAAAAAACATTCCTTGTTGGATAGGATGATTCAGCATCAGTTCTTCCTAATTTATAAAACCACTGCAATTCCAATACCAACAAGTTATTTTATGGAGTTAGATAAGTTGATAATAAAATTTCTGTGGAAAAATAAACATGCACGAACAGCCAGGAAAAAACAAAAAACAAAAACAAAAAACACTGAAAAAGAGAAATATAATGGGGAGAGGGGCCTAGCCCTACTGGATATTAAAAGATACTGTAAAGCTTCTATAATTGGGAGCACCTGCGTGGCTCAGTTGGTTGAGCATCTGATTTTGGCTCAGGTCATGATCTCGAGGTTCAGTTCCTGAGTTTGGGCCCCAGCATCTGGCTCTCTATTGTCATTATGAACCGGACTTCAGATCTTCCCTCCCTCTTTCTCTCTGCCCCTCCCCCTCTCCTGCTTGTTTCTCTCTCTCTCAAAACTAAAGATTTAAAAAACTTTTTTTTCATTTTATTTATTTGAGAGAGAGAGAGAGAGAGAGAGAGAGAACACGAGCTGGGGAGAGGGGCTGAGGGAGAGAGAGAAAATCCCAAGCAGGCTCCATGCTCAGCACAGAGCCCATAGCAGAGCTCGATCCCACGACCCTAGTATCTTGACCTGAGCCGAAATCAAGAGTCAGACGCTCAACCAAGTGAGCCACCCCCATGCCCCTAAAAATAAATAAACATTTTTTTTAAATCTTAAAAAAACAAAACAAAACAAAACAGTAGTACTGGCACATATAGAAATAAATATACCAGTGGAATAAAACAGTCCAGAAATTAATCCAAGTACATACAATATTGGTATATAATAAAAGTTAGCATCCTAAGTCACAGGGGGTAATGATGGACTTCTCAAAAAATGCCTCTGGGACAACCGGTGGCATTTCAAAAAAAAAAAATAGATCTATATTTCTCACATAATACATAATGAATGACAAATGGATAAGGGAGATAAATGTATCAAAAAACAAATATATCAAAATGAAGTCATACAAGCTCTGGAAGAAAAAGTGCTGAGTTCTTTATCCTTTAGTGTAGGGGAAAACTTTATCACTAATGACAAAAAACCAAATGCTTCTCGGCCTTTTGGCTAAGATAAAGTGTACTAATGACGAAAAACCAGAGGCAAAAAACGGATAAATTTGACTATCTACAAATAAAAATAATTTGCACAGTAAAAAAAAATATGGCGAAAACTGATAAAACAACATATTCATTTAACTTTTGACCACTTCTAGAAGCATACCCTAAAGATACACTTCCAACAATAAGAAAATACATATGCACAAAGTTGCAGTGTTGCTTATAATAGCAAAATTTTAGAAACAAACTAAATAACTATACATAGGATGTAAGGCTGAGCAAACACAATAAAGTACCATGAAGCTGAAAGAAAGAAAGAAAGAAAGAAAGAAAGAAAGAAAGAAAGAAAGAGAGAAAGAAAGAGATAAAGAGATAAAGAAAGGGAGAAAAAAGAAAGAAAAGAAAGAGAGAGAGATCTCTATAAACAGATTTGGAGCAATTTCCAAAATATACTGTGAAGTGAAAAAAAGCAAAGTACAAAAAAGTATGCTACTGTTTCTGTAATAAAGAAAGGATGTAAGAGATCCACATGTATTTACTCATTTGTGCAGAAGAAATACAGGAAGTATAAATCAGAAACTAGAGACATCAGTTACCTACAAAGGGCACAGAGGAAAGGGGTGGAAAGAAGGGAGCACTGAGAACACTTTAAGGGGGATGAGCAGGGTACAACACTTCTCAAAGCATACCTTTTTGGATAGCTTTGATTTTCTACAACAGTAATGTTCTACATGTGCCTCCACAAAACAGGTAATCAACCAGCATGTGAAAGAAACCCAAAATAGAATGCAAACAAGTAATAAACCTAATTGTATTATAAACGAAAAACAAAGCAACAAAGGAGGGTATGGGGAAAAAAGAACCCAAGTAACTTTGGAAAACAGCATTTTGACTGCATACTGCAAGGTAAAGACACAAAGAAATATACACAAATACTGTATCTCTAGTTAGTGAATCTGTTTTCAAAGCATGATTTGGCTGCTATATACCTACTTTGTGAGTATACTAGAATTGACCAGACACGTGAATATATTATAAATCATGAGAGTAGGAAAGAGGTAAGGTTAGGCTGAATCTTGTGAATTTGGACTGAAATCAAAACTCACTTTTCTAAGGGTATATACAGATAGATAAAGAAACAGATAAAAATGTGGGTATATGTGCAGCTTAGTATGCTTATATGTATTTCCTAGCTCCTGATGAAAGGGACTAGAACCTCAAAATCACTATATGTATTGATTTTGGGACTACAAATAAATTTTAGCAGGGAGGCATGTATGCAAAAACGGAATCTGCAAATAATGAAGAGCAATCATATATACTAATAATGAAGTATACATATTGATGAAGTTTTGGGGTGATGGTGGGGTGGTCTGGAGCCAACAGCCAAGAAATTCTTGAGGACGTCTTTGGTGCAAAAAGGTGATTTTATTAAAGCATGGGGACAGGACCCATGGGGCAGAAGAGCTGCACTGTGGTTGTGATGGGTTACTGATTATATGATTATATACCCTCAAGTTGGGAGGGGGTCAGGTATAGAGTAAGTACCTAAGGTATTGTGGAAGCAAGGTTTCCAGGACCTTGAGAGGCCAGCTGTTGCTAGGGAAATGCCATTTTTTACCGTTTAGTAAAACCGTAGTCATGAGACCTTTCAGATGTATGGGGGGTGGGCATTAAGCTTGGAGTATGATTGCCAGCATATATCTTGGGGCACTTGAGATAAACAAAGTAGATTTACAGGATCCTGGAGGTTGAGATAAGGTTAAACTAAGATTCTCTTTTGCCCCTAGCAAAAATGTCATCCTTGAGGCAGCTGGGATCCTAGAGGGAGGTCACTCTGCTGGTTTCAAGGACTTGTCAATGGGCTGCAGGCAGCATGGAATTTAATTTTTCATTTGCCTTTGCTTCCCACATTACCATGGCAAGCCCTTTAACCCCTTTCCTTTGTTCTTGGGTAGCCAGGAGTGTCCACAGAATATCACGCATACTCCACCTGAGGTGGGAGAGGGGGTGCTTTAGCCTGCATTTTGCCCTCAGCTTGCCACACACTCCCTCATTACATATCTCAGTCTCAAAACACACGCAACAACTGACAGGACTATGGTAAGAATCAGTAATAACTGTAGTTGGCTCTTCTGAAACACCCAAAAAGTAACTCCTAGTTCAAGCAGACAAAAGTAATGAACGTCACAGGGAACAATTCAACAGAGAATGCATTAAGTTTCAAGTATACACAAGACAGTCATAAAGGGGTGGTTGGCTGGCATAGTTGGTAAAGCATGTAACTCTTGATCTTGGGGTCATGAGTTCAAGCCCCATTTGGGTGCAGAGATACTTAAAAAAAAAAAAAAAAAAGATAGTCACAAAAATCTACTAGGTATCTCATCACAAATAGAGTCCCCATAAATTCCAAAGAATGAATATGTCCAGGTTATGTTCTCTAAATAATTACACTAATAAAATCAATAACAAAATATTAACTTTATGAAAAAAATCTTGCATGACTAGAAACAAAAAACATACTACTTCATTGTGTTAAGGTTAAAGAGAATCTTAAAATATAAACTACTGAATGATAATAGAAACAATACGGGTCAAAATCTGAAGGACCCAGATAGAGCAGCACTTAAAGGGCAAATGTACACTGATAAGTACATTTATTTTTTAAAAATAGATATGGAAATATGCTGGTAAATGCTTAACCTATATCTTAAAGGTCATATAAGAAACTCTTAACAGTGATTATAAGAGTGGAATGGCTAACATGTAAGGAGATGCTTAATTTCATCAGTAATTGGAAAAATATTACTTGAAACATAAAATACTATTTTATACCCATCATTTTTGTAAATATAGAAAATGAGATAAAACCAAATTCTGGAAAGAGGGCTATAAGGAAGTATGAACTCTTAGCTGCTACAGGCAGGCGTATAGATTAGTACAGCTATTCTGAAGAGGAATCTGTGATGGTCAGTTCAAGTATGGAAGGTATATACCCTTTTCTCTGTCAATCCCACTCTTGTACATAAGCCACAGAGAAACTAAAACATGGTACCATCGGTAGATTTATATTTTTATGAATATTCATAACAGTAATGTTCATAGAAAAAAGAAACTGGAGGCAACCTAGGTGTCCACCATTGAGAATAAAGAACTAAAATGTCATAGATGTATACTATGGAATACTCTACGGCAAGCAGAAAGCAACGACTGAGAGACAGCAACTTGGATAGATCTTAAAAACATCATGATAGACAAAAACTCAAATCAACAGAAACAGGGCCATAGCGTGGTCACATTCATCTCAAGTGTAGTGCATTAGCATCACATGGGAACTTGTTAGAGACAGAGATTTTCAGACTCCAGGAATTCTGGGGTGGGGCCCAGCAATCTGTTTTTGAACAGGTGCTCGAGGAAATTATGATGTATGCTTGAGTTTGAGGACACTGAACACTACCATATTTATGTAAAATTAAAATACTTTTATCCACCAAAACCTTACATATTATAAAATTAGCGTAATGTATTATATGTCTTCTGAGGCATATACCAAATATAACAAAAACATATATAATGGCAAGAGGGGGAAAATATTAATAGAGATCATAGATAAGAAAAAAATAAAGCAGAGAGGGACTTTGCAATGACTAGTAATAAATGTGTCATGATCTGAACAGCTTGATGAATTTAACTGAGATTTTCCCACCTCCCCAAAAAAAGGTTTCAAAATTCTAAATCCAGATGCTTCCCAAAATGCTTAATTTAAATCACCAATGTCTCTTGCCCATGCTTACAGGATTAGATTCCTAACTGGCCTCCCTGTACCCACTCTTAGGCTTCCACAGTTTACCACAAACCAGCCAGAGTGACTGTTTCAAAACATACATGTGAATATGTCACTCCCACCTCAAAACAATCTCCAATGGCTTCCTTTCGCATTCAGGATAAAACCCAAACTCCTTACTATGGTTTCCAAAGCCTGATATCATCTAACCCTTGCCTATCCCTCTGACACATTGCCTACATCTCCCCCCCTACTCATTTTTCCATCTAGCCAAACTGGCCTTGTTACTATTCCTGGACTGCATTAGGCGTGCTCCAGCCTCAGAGCTTTAATACTTGATGTGTCCTCTGCTGGAATGTACTCACCCCTCCCCCACCTCCCATCAGGTAAGCAGGGCTCACTCCCTCAGGTCATTCAAGTTTCTCTTCAGATGTTACCTCCTCAGATAAGCCTTCCCTAATCTCCATCTAAATTAGCTATCCTTGTGGGCTCTTTTAGTCCCTTACCCTGATTTGATTTTCATAACACTAAACAAATACACAATGCTGCCCCTTTCACTAGAAAACACAGTAAAAGACTTGGCTTTGTTTGTTCACACCCATCCCCAAAATTTAACAGTGTCTCCCAACAGAGGTAATACTGACTATGTGAAAAGCATGATCCTTTGTTGTTTAGGAGTTTCTGCATATTGCAGGATGTTTGTTTCCCTGGACCCAGCCCATTAAATGCCAGTAGGACCCGGACATCTCAGTGAATCAAGACAGTTGAGCATCCAATTCTTGATTTCGGCTCAGGTCAAGATCTCATGGTTCATGAAATCAACCCCCACGTTGGGCTCTGCACTTAGCATGGAGCCTGCTTAAGATTCTCCCTCTGCCTCTCTCTCTCTCTCTCTCTCTCTCTCCCTCTCTCTCTCTCTCTCTCTCAAAAAAAAAAAAAAAATCTCCTTTAGCCCTTTCTCTTATTGAAGAATCAATTAAAAGAAACTAAAATTTAGCTTGCCCTACCTCAGAGTAAGTAGTTTATAATAGGTACAAATGAAGAAGGGATGTCAAAAAGCTCAGAAGTAAGTGAAACTTTACTATTTTGTTTTGTCAATGAGATTTGGATCAGTCCCTAAATGCCAAAACTCCTTAGTATTTGTACTAATCAAAGCCTGCATTGCTTCAGGAAAGACATATGCTTCCTCTGGGCATGAAAAAAATCATCTTGCCTTGATTATTTCACACAGGCTCAAGGAAAACAATTATTAAGTATAGAAAGAAAATATAAATACAGTGAATAAAGTTCTGTGAAAACAATGAGGCAATATGTATCAAAAATCTTTAAAATGTTCATAGTCTGGGGCACCTCGGTGGTTCAGTCCATTAAGTGTCTGACTCTCAGCTCTGGCTCAGGTCATGATCTCACTGTCATGGGATAGAGCCTCATGTCGGGCTCTGCCCTGACAGCGAGGAGCCTGCCTGGGATTCTCTCTCTCCTTTTCTATCCCTCCCCCACTTGCTTGTGCACTCGCGTGCTCTCTTCCTCTCTCTCACAAAATAAATAAACTTAAAAAAAATAGAATGTTCATAGTCTTTCATCCACTTCTTTTACTTATAAGGATCTAACCTAAGTAAATATCAGAAATGTTATTAATTCAGAAAGGTATTAACTGTAGCAATATGCAGAAGTAACTAGAAAACATCCACTTACATTACAAGTGATAAATATCCAATTAACAATTGTTTAAGCCATAAAGACATTAAGTATCTCATGAAACAAGAAATCTGGAGGTAAGATGTCCAGATTTAGTGTACCAGCTTAATGCTGTCACCAAGAAACCATGTCCTCTTTCCCTCTATGATCTGTAATTCACAGGTCTGCTTTTCATCCTTAGCACCTCCTCATGATCACAAAATGAATGCTATAGTGTACCCACCCACATTTGATATGATGTAGTTAAACAGGGGTTCAGAAACTTTCACCTTGCTCGTCTTTTCATCTGGAAACGAAGTGTTTCAAAGTGTGTGTCAGCACGCATGCGCACGCGCGCACACACTCACACACCTAAAAAGCACCCAGCAGAGTTCCCTTTATATATTACTGGGCAAAACAGAATCCCATGTTTATCCCTAGACCAATCACTGGTGACAAGGAATGGGTTTATATGACTAGCTCAGACCAACCAATTCATTCCCTGGGGCTGGGTTAAGGGCTTCCCCAAAGTGAAATCAAAGGTTTTCTCTGAAACCCCAATCTCACTTATCTGAAAAAAATAGAATTTTGATAGTAAGGAAGGAGAGAAAAGATAGGCAGCAAGCAGTATCAACAAACCAAACATCCAAAAATAAAGAATAGTGAAGTAAATTCTGATATTTTTACCATTAACCACAGAGAAAAGTGTTTTCAATACAATGCTGAGTGGGGAAAAAAAGACTACAAAAGGAAATGTCCAAAATGATTTCAATTTTCTTTAAAAAAGGATAAATACAAATGTAAAAGAAGAAAAAGGACTGCAAGAAAATACAAGATGTTGGGGCACCTAGCTGCCTGAGTCAGTGGAGCATGCAACTCTTGGTCCAGCGGTTGGGAGTTACAGCCCCACATTGGGTGTAGAGATTACTTTTAAAAAATAATTTAAAATCTTAAAGAAAAAAAAAAGAAACTATAAGATATTAACAGTGATTATATGTGATTTATACAAGTTTTTGTTTTCTTAGAGTCTACATTTCCCAATTTTTCTACAAAAATGAACTATTTACAACAACAAAAATGTAGTAAGGACTCCATTGCCTTATTTTCATCCATTTGACAAAAACAACATACTCATACTTATCAAGGACACTGATAAAAAAAAAACAAAACTGTGATCCAGTATATACCTATATCATGCTGGACTAAGCTGTAGCCTACAGAAGTTTATAACCTTGGTAGTTTATAAGTAGGTGACTTCCAACTAACACTATATACACCCTGAATTTTAGTTTTAAAACTGGTATAAAATAGCATTGTCACTTTAATGTTTTGATCCATTTACCTCTTAAGCTATTCCAGAAAAATCCTTTAAGTTAGTCAAACGTCAAATAACAGGATAAAGCCAAATACAAACTATGATTTATTAACATTCATTCATTGAGCAAATATTGATTGAGTGCCAATTATGTGTCAGGTACCATGCTAGTATGCTAGGTCTTAATATGAAGAATATTGCAGAAAATTAAACAAGCACTTTTATACAGTATTGAAAAATCTAGTTACAAGTGCATCTTTTCTAACAGACTGTCAGCTCCTATAGAAAGCATTAATCTTAAAAACAAACAAATAAAAATAGAAAGCATAAATCTTATTCATTATTTTATCCTCAGAGCCTGCCATAAAGTTGGCAATCAGGAAACATTTGTTGATGAATGAGGAAAAAATATGTAACAGAAAATATTCTGAATATAGTATGTGCGTACAAAAATCATTATGGAGTTTTTCAGTGTGTGCTTTATACTGAATGTATTAATGCATTGAAACTATTTGTAAATATGTCAGTTAACAACAACGAGAAGATGATTTGGCATAATATTATCTTTTTAAGAAGTTGTTTCATTAAATATAATGACTAATTAAAAATTCAGTAAGTTCTGTATTCTTCTCTTCAGCCTCTAAAACCTCTTCATGCTGGGGTGCCTGGTGACTCCATCAGTTAAGCATCCAACTTTGGCTCAGGTCCATGATCTCACGGTTTGTGAGTTCCAGCCGTGGAACTCTGGGTGAGCTTGAGCCCAGCTCTGGGCTCCATACTCTCCCTCTCTCTCTGCAACTCGTGGAATTCTCTCTGCCCCTCGCTCACTGGCTCTCTCTTCTCTCAAAAATAGATAGATAGATAGATAGATAGATAGATAGATAGATAGATAAAACCTCTTCATGCTAATCAATACCCAAAGAAGTAAACATTCAATGTGTCTTTCAAACATCCACATTTTTGATTGTCTCTTGAAACATGATGTGAATAGGAATTAGAAAGCTTTTCCTTTTTAGACTATGTTTGCTTCCCTTTTTATTTTATTTATTTATTGAACTACAGTTGACATACAATATTAGCTTTTGGTGTACAACATAGTGATTCAACAATCCTATATATTATGCGATGCTCACCACAATAAGGATAGTTATCACCTGTCACCATATGAAGTTATTACAGTATTTTGACTATATTCCCTGTGATGTACATTTCATCCACGACTTATTTATTTTATAACTGGAAGTCTGTACCTCTTAATCCCCTCTACCTATATCCTGACTTCCTACTCCCCTCTCCTCTGGCAACCACCAGTTTGTTCTTGGTGTTTATAAATAAGTCTGCTTCTGTTTTGTGTGTTCACTTGTTTTGTTTTATAGATTCCTTACCTGAGTGAAATCATAAGTATCTGTCTTTCTTGGACTTATTTCTCTTAGCATAATATCCTCTAGGTCCATCCATGTTGTTGCAAATGGCAACATTTCATTCTCTTTTATGTCTGAGTAATTTTCTATTATATTATATCCATTATATATATTTATTACATCTTATTTATTCATCTATCAATGGACAATTTTTTAATTAAAAATTTTTTTAATGTTTATTTTTGAGAGAGAGAGAGAGCATGAGCAGGGGAGAGGCAGAGAGGGAGACACAGAATCCAAAGCAGGCTCCAGGCTGTTGGCACAGAGCCTGACTCAGGGCTCAAACTCATGAACCGTGAGGTCATGACCTGAGCTGAAGTCAGACAATTAACTGAGCGACCCAGGTGTCCCTACCAATGGACACTTAGGATACTTGGAATAGAGAAGCATTTCAATGATACAGTCTGCAGGTATCATCTCCACTCATCTCAGGTACGTACTTGGAGACCTTGGGAATTTACTGAGCAGCGGGGCAAGAAGATAATTTTCTTAGCTTCTACCATTAACCTTTGTCCTCACAGATGACACTAAATTAATTTGGGGCACTGGCACATAACTCTGAACTTCTCTGATTCATCAATTTAGACACATCTATTTAACTAAAGAGTTTCTGCCAGCTTTAGAATAACCACTGCTTCTTTAAGCACTAGGTGAGAGAGTTGACTTGGATTTAGGAGTGATGCTGCACAAATAAACTTTTAACCACTAGAAACACACTAAATACACTGAGACCATCACACTATGAGGGAGAGGCAGGACTAAAGACTACAAGAACAGCAAGCGGACTCAATTTCTCATCTCATGCTTATTCTTGGGCACATTATAAATTCAATTACCTGTACTATTTCAAAAGTTACTTGCCTTTTATTTGCCAAGCATGTACAGCTAAATCAATTGATATTAAATATGAATATGGTTCCACTGTACTCAAGTCTTTGCATGATGTTCTAAAATAGTTTTATTTTTTATACACAACAGCTTATACTTTAATTCCAATCATTTTTTCTCTTCATTCAGTTTTCAAAATACACGAAAGTAAATTTTGAGTTTCCATTAACTTCATTAATTTTAATCATTTTTTTTATTCAATGAACATTTATTAAGTGCTTACTATGCATAACAGTATCAAAAAGTATTCCTACAGTAAACTAAGTGCCTGGTGGTTTAGCATTGGAAGTTAATCTAAGAGTAAATTACAGCCCACCAGCTTGTGGTTTTAGAATTAGTGTCTGCTAATCCAAATCCTGTTTAGGGTGAATAGCAATTTATGCCATTTATATACAGCCTGTACACTATCTTCAAAGAGGAAAGGTTGGTAAACATTTGACTTACCTGCAAAGCTGGGTTTAATATAGCCCCTTCTATATGTCTACCACATATAGAAGCTACAAGAAGGAATAGAACTTTCTTACACCAATGAAAACATTTTTCTAACACCTTAATTACTAAAAGTAACAAGGTTTATAAGTTCTGCCAGTGTTCTCATTTTAATTTCTTCTACCGAAGAACAGAAAGCAAAGTTCTAAAAAAAGGTAATGAAAGTTCCCACGTATCCAATTTAATTTTTACCTCTATACTGAAATAGCCTCTGTCCACATAGTCACCCAGAAAGAGGTAGCGTGTGTTAGTAGGTGATCCTCCAACTTCGAACAACTTCATCAAGTCAAAGAATTGTCCATGAATGTCACCACACACTAGGAAAAAAAGGGCATAAGGTGAGGTGAAAAATGATGTCTTAGAAGAGAAAGGGCAGTACATCAATAAGATCACAGTTTAACTTTTAACTGAAATCACTTTAGCTTTTGACTGGACTGTTCTATAATTGTAGTCAATCTATCAATACTGAATAGTCCCATAGGAAATATGAGATATTTTAAGTTGTATTTCTTCAATAAACAACAAACAATCCTAAGACTACCTCATAATTCCTAGAAAAATTATCACACATTTTAGTTGGTTATTTGTAATAATTTTTCAAATAAGCTCAAATCTAAGTGCCACCCAAATATTTCTCATACCTGTGATTGGAGAATCTAGTTCTATCATAGTCTTCTCTTGTCTCAGGATAGCAGCCCCATCATTGATTATCTTTAAGGCTACTTCCTCTTCCAGTCGCCCTTCCTTCACCAAATGGTTTCTTAAGACATCAATTTTAGGTTTCCCATTCTCAAATACTTCCTTCAAAGTAAGCCGTTGGGTTGGAGGAAAGGGGACAGCTAGAAAGAGAGAAAAAGTAATTCAAAATACTTAAATGCATAGAGAACTGTGAACCCATTTTTTTTTTAATGTAACAAATTAAACCTAATACATCACATGATTTCAAATCCACAGCAACAGAACCATGTGGGGGAAAAAAATCTAAGATACTATATGTTACAGAAGATCGATTCTAATTTTTAAAAAGGCCACAAAGTCAAAGTCAGTGTGTGGATGTATGAATTATACTGTTTTACATATAAACGTCAAAGACTTGAAGCCGATTCAGAAAATAAACTAAAAAATAGGGGCGCCTGGGTGGCTCAGTCGGTTAAGCGTCCGACTTCAGCTCAGGTCACGATCTCACAGTCCGTGAGTTCGAGCCCCGCGTCGGGCTCTGGGCTGATGGCTCAGAGCCTGGAGCCTGCTTCCCATTCTGTGTCTCCCTCTCTCTCTGCCCCTCCCCCATTCATGCTCTGTCTCTCTCTGTCTCAAAAATAAATAAACGTTACAAAAAAAATTAAAAAAAAAAACAAACAGAAAATAAACTAAAAAATAAAGAACTAGATGATATGAGTTATCTTTTACTTATAGAAAAAGTATTAAAACTGAAACTGTGGTTAAAGAAAATGAAAGGAAAGAAATTTCAACACTAAAGGGTATTTATTTTTCCAAAGAACTGGCCTAATGGAATTGTGTTTTAAAAGTCTGACTTCAGCTCCTGATCGGGGCAATCACAGATGTATACTTTATTATTAAAAGGTAGCTGCTTAATGGGAATGCAAGCTGGTGCAGCCATTCTGGAAAACAGTACAGAGGTTCCTCAAAAAAACTAAAAATAGAACTACCCTACGACCCAGCAATTGAACTACTAGGCATTTATCCAAAGGATACAGGGTGCTGTTTCGAAGGGACACATGCACCCCCATGTTTATAGCAGCACCATCAACAATAGCCAAAGTATGGAAAGAGCCCAAATGTCCATCGATGGATGAATGCATAAAGAAGTGATATATATATATACACAATGGAGTATTACTCGGCAATCAAAAAGAATGAAATCTTGCAATTTGCAACTACATGGATGGAACTGGAGGGTATTCTGCTAAGCAAAATTAGTCAGTCAGAGAAAGACAAATATCATATGACTTCACTCATGTGAGGAATTTAAGATACAAAACAGATGAACATAAGGGAAGGGAAGCAAAAATAATATAAAAACAGGGAGGGGGACAAAACAGAAGAGACTCATAAATATGGAGAACAAACTGAGGGTTACTGGAGGGATTGTGAGAGGGGGGATGGGCTAAATGGGTAAGGGGCACTAAGGAATCTATTCCTGAAATCACTGTTGCACTATATGCTAATTTGATGTAAATTTTAAAAAATAAAAAATAAAATCAAAAATAAATAAATAAATATTAAAAAAATTTTTTTAAAAAGGTAGTTGCTTAAAGTATTACTGATAATAAGCAAACACTAACTGGATGGAGCTATTTCTGAGAATTACTTGCTATAGTAACACAGCATAAACTTGAGAAGAATAGATAAAGAAGGTCTAGCTGTGTTTTCTAATCTGAAAATGCTAAACACTAATTTCAGTTTATGCTGGGTATAAAGTTAATCTAATATGGTGAATTACCAACTTTAACAGAAAAAACCTTTGACATTTTAGACTGGACCATCATTTCATTTACCTACTCTACTGTATAATGTATTCTAATTCTCTATGATCTAATATCCACAAGCCTATAAACCATACATTTAAACAAGGGGTTCATTGTAATTTGTGATTTATGCCTGATGGTTCCACTTCTACTTTTATGAAAGTGTTATTAAGAACCAAGTTAAGGGAAGCAAAAATAATATAAAAACAGGGAGGGGGACAAAACATAAGAGACTCTTAAATACAGAGAACAAACAGGGTTGCTGGATGGGTTGTGGGAGGCAGGATGGGCTAAATGGGTAAGGGGCATTAAGGAATCTACTCCTGAAATCACTATTGCACCATATGCTAACTTAGATGTAAATTATAAAAAATAAATTAATTATAGAAAGAAAAAAACATTAAAAAAAGAAGATACATGAACAGTCAATAAGTCAATAAAAGATCTTTAACATCCCTAATCATCAGGGAAATGCAGATTAAAACCACAATGAGATACCATTTCATACCAAGTAGAATGATTATAAGAAAAACACAAAAACAGAACAGAAAATAAAAAGTATTGGAAAGGATGTGAAGAAATTGGAAAAAAACAAAAACAAAAAAAAACCCAAGTTGGGGCACTTGGGTGGCTCAGTCAGTTAAAGCGTTCAACTTTGGCTCAGGTCATGATCTCACAGTTCCTGAGTCCAAGCCCACCTACATTGGGCTCTGTGCTGACAGGGCAGAGAGAGCCTACTTGAGATCTTCTTCTGTCTCCCTCTCTCTCTCTCTGCCCCTCCCTCACATGCATATTCTCTCTCTCTCTCTCTCTCTCTCTCTCTCTCTCAAAAATGAACATTTAAAAAAACCTAGAAAAAAAAAAAAGAACCAAGTTGAGGGGTGCCTGGGTGGCTCAGTCAGTTAAGCAACTGACTCTTAATCTCAGCTCAGGTCATGATCTCACAGTTCATGAGTTTGAGCCCACATTGGGATCTGCGCTGATGGGGCAGAGCCTGCTTGGGATTCTGTCTCTCCCTCTCTCTGACCCTTCCCTGTTTGTGCTTTCTCTCTCTCTTTCAAAAGAAATAAATAAACTTAAAAAAAAAAAAAAAAAAGAACCAAGTTGAGGGCACCTGGCTGGCCGAGTCTGTGGAGTGTGTGGTTCTTGATCTCAGGGTTTTGAGTTGAAGCCCCATGCTGGGTGTAGAGGTTACTTAAAAATAAAATCTCTAGGGGTGCCTAGGTGGCTCAGTTGGTTAAGTGTCTGACTTTGGCTCAGGTCATGATCTCACAGCTCATGGGTTCAAGCCTGAAGCCTATTTAGGATTCTGTGTCTGCCTCTCTCTCTCAAAAATAAATATTAAGCCATCCATTGATGAATGGATAAAGAAATTGTGGTTTATATACACAACGGAATACTACGTGGCAATGAGAAAGAATGAAATATGGCCTTTTGTAGCAACGTGGATGGAACTGGAGAGTGTTACGCTAAGTGAAATAAGTCATACAGAGAAAGACAGATACCAAGTGTTTTCACTCTTATTTGGATCCTGAGAAACTTAACAGAAGACCATGGGGGAGGGGAAGGAAAAAAAAAGTTACAGCGAGAGCCAAACCATAAGAGACTCTTAAAAAAACTGAGAACAAACTGAGGGTTGATGCAGGGTGGGAGGAAGGGGAGGGTGGGTGATGGGTACTGAGGAGGGCACCTGTTGGGATGAGCACTGGGTGCGGTATGGAAACCAATTTGACAATAAATTTCATATTAAAAAATCACAATCAATCAATCAAATAAGTTCAAATTAAAAAAAATAAACATTAAGAAAAAAATGTTTAATAAAAATTAAAAAATAAAACCTCTCAAAAAAAAGAGAGAGAACTAACTTGAGGGGTGCCTGGCTGGCTCAGTCACAGGAGCATGCAACTCTTGATTTTAGGGTTGTGAGTTTGAACTCCACATTGAGATTACTTAAATAATAAAAAACTTAAAAAGAAAAAAAAAAACAAGTTGAAATCTACAGGCACTATAAAAATTTTAGACTTGAGGGGCGCCTGGGTGACTCAGTCGGTTGAGCATCCGACTTCTGTTCAGGTCATGATCTCACGGTCTGTGAGTTCAAGCCCCATGTCGGGCTCTGTGCTGACAGATGAGAGCCTGGAGCCTGCTTCGGATTCTGTGTCTCCCTCTCTCTCTGCCCCTCCCCTGCTCATGCTCTGTCTCTGTCTCAAAAATAAATAAAAACATTTAAAAAAAAATTTTTTTAATTTTTAGACTTGAAAATTCAATGTAAGTTTCATCATGCTCCTAGCTACAACTTGACTAATTTAGGCAATTCAAAGCTTATTGAAAAAATGTAGCTATCCAAACAGCAAATATTACTTTGAGAGGACCACATATATCCCAGTTTAATCAGGACAGTCCTAGATTTCCACTGCTGTCCTAGCATAACTGTTAATAGCACCCCCTTTTACTCTCACAAGTATTCCAATTTGAAAGATAAATCAGTTTAATTTGTGTTAATTTGTATAAGATATTATGATGAATCTTTTATTTATTTATCTGGTGAGTCTTTAAGACAGAGTGAAAGGTAAGTCCTAAACAAACTTACTTAAATTTTTACTAAAATGTAATGGCAATATGGTTGTGGTTAACAACAAAAATCCTTTATAGTTTAGAGATTCTTACTGAAATATTTTCAGATGAAATTATATGCTATTTGGAATCTGCTTCACAACAGTGGGAGGACAGGGAATAAGCAGGGGTACAGATGAAAAAAAAAACTGGTAAGGAGTCAATAATAACTAGTGAGGCTGGATGATGTTTACTTGGAAGTTCATAATACTATTCACTCTACTGTTCTAATATGGTTGAAATACTTAGCATAAAAAGGTGGAAAAGTTGCCCAAACTAAGAGTATATCTTTTCTTTTAAGTGTATTTATTTTCAGGGAGAGCAAAAGAGAATTCGTATATGCATGCAGGCATGAGCGGGGGAAGGGCAAAGAGAAAGGGAGAGACAGAATCCATAGTCAGCATAAGGCCCGACTCTGAGCTTGATCCCATGAGCCATGGGATCATGATCTGAGCCTAAATCAAGAGTCAGACACTTAACTGACTGAGCCATCCACGTGCCCCTAAGAGTGGAAGTCTTAGAGAAACTTTCTTTAGAGAAACTTACATGAGGTTCAATCAAGAGATATACTTAATCGCTTGTTTGTGACTTCAGAGAACCCTCAGTCCTATGAAATCTTGATCCAGAAAAACAAATGGAAGATACCACATTTAATCATTCCCCTTTTCATACCTAGTTTACCTCTTTTTCAGTTTTCAAACTCTTACTCTCAATTTCTAGCTAGCCAATCTGCCCTTCCCCATTTTGAAATGAACCCCATAAGAAGCCAGCTTGTTTTTAATCCCCACTTTGTAAATAATTGAAATTGGTTAACAAACTAAAAATAAAATGAAATAATACAAAATCAAATATATTGGAATTGACAAAAAAGGTATTATTATATATAGAGGTAGTTCCAGAGACAAGAGATCCACAAAATATTACTTGACTTCTACCAGTAGTATTATACCTACTAATAAAAATAATTTTCCTCCATTATTGTTGCAATCAGGTAACAGTTTACAAAATAGGAAACCATTTTTCTTATGTATCATATAAGTTATGAAAGAGATAAGCAACCTAAAGAACTTCCGAGAAAAAAAGTTAGAAAGATATTTTTTCTTTCTTTCAAAGTCTCTAGTTGCAATTTACTTAAAACAAGTAAACAAGTCACCTAATTAAATGAAAGCAAAAGCAAGGTTGAAATGGATCAAGGGGATTATGCCCAGCTAAGAGAAATGGGACACAGCTGATCCAGGAACACTAAGAGGAATTAAGATTGGCTTGAGACAACATACATAACAGAAAGTTCCAGAAGAATCCTAAGTTTTTAGGTAAGGGCAAATAAACTCAATTTCCTTCAAATCAAAAGAAAAGAATCTTCAACTTTAAAGGAGTGGGTCCTATCCCCTCTCAAGTTACTCCTAGCTATGTTTAGAAGCCCTAAATTACAACTTCCTTCCTTTATTAGATAGTTGTATACACAATATAGTTGAGGTTGATTCATAGAAGAATGGGAACAGCCACCATCCTGAGAAGACTAAAGGGAATCTAGCTAAGTTTGGTCACGATAGGAAATAGCAGGAACTTTCCAATTAAATTTTAAAACCCCATTTTTAAGGGCTTCTGGCTGGCTCAGTCGGTTAAGCGTCTGACTCTTGATCTCGGCTCAGGTCATGATCTCTTGGTTCATGAGACTGAGTTGGGCTCCTAGTGACAGTGCAGAATCTGCTTGGGATTCTCCCTCTCCCTCTGCCCCTCCTCCACTCGTGCTCACTCTCTCTCTCTCTCAAAGTAAATAAACTTAAAAATAAAATAAGTTCTCGAGTGAAATTTTAAAACTCTATTTTTATTTTTTTTTAATGTTTATTTATTTTTGAGAGAGACAGAGAGAGAGAGAGACAGAGTGTGAGTGGGGAGAGGGGCAGAGAGAGAGGGAGACACAGAATCCAAAGCAGGCTTCAGGCTCTGAGCTGTCAGCACAGAGCCTGACTCAGGTCTCGAACTTACAAACTGAAATCAGAAGCTTAACCAACTGAGCCACCCAGGCACCCCTGAAGTAAGCGTTTTTAAATGAAAGAACCAAAATGTCACTAGTGTCAGCGCTCAAGTTACTTACTGCTTTACTGGTTATATCATATCCTAATTTGGGGGGGAGAGCAGTCCCTTCATCTTTAATATAGGTCTGTTATTTTATAAACTACAACCCTTACCAATGAGAAAGGAGACTTAACAGAGGGTTGAAGGGTCTCAAAACACCACTACACAGTTAAAAAAAAAAATGTGAACCAAAACATCACTTATCCAGAAATGTAATAATTCATGGGTAATAAAACTACAGTATTTTTCTTTTTTTTGAAGAGTAGAGGAGGTACTTGTTATTCAAAGATGACTGGTACTAAGAAAGGCCACTTAAAGTGTATCCACATAAAATAAACATACACAGTAAACTGTGGGGGAAAACAATTTGGCATTTTATCTTTAAATGCGAAACTAAGAATTATGAAAATGTTTCATTTCATAATACAATTTACAGCATGATCATAGAGTTGTTTTTACAAATACAACCAAGGATTTCATCATAAAACTTCTAAAAAATGATTAGCCTAAATTCTCCTTTGACTCTTAAATCCAACAGCCTATTTAATATCTGCTTGGAGGTTTAATAAGCATTTAAAATTTAACATGTCATGGAAACAACATAAAAGTGGACTGATGGATGAATGATAAAGAACTTGTGATACACACGCGCGCGCGCACACACACACACACACACACACCAGAATATTATTCAGCCATAAAATATGAGGAAGTCCTACTATTTGTGACAACATGTACGGACCTTGAAGGATTTTGCTAAGTGAAATAAATCAGACAGAGACAGACAAATACTGTATGATCTCACTTATATGTGGATTCAAATCAAAACAAAACTCACAGAAAAAAAGAACAGACTTGTGGTTGCCAGAGGTAGTGGTTGGGGCAAGGGAGGTGAAAATGGAGGACTATAATCAAAAGATAAAAAACTTCCTGTATAAGGTAAAAAAGTACTAGGGATATAATGTACAACATGATAACCACAGCTAATACTGCTATATGATAGAACAGTTGTTGAGTAAATCCTAAGAGTTCTATTCACAAGGAGAATTTTTTTTCCTTTTTTTTCTTTTTATTGTATGTATATGAAAAGATGGGTGTTAGCCAAACTTACTGTGGTAATCATTTCAAAATACAGTGAAACCTTGGTTTATGAGCATAATTTGTTTCAAAAACATGCTTGTAATCCAAAGCACTCGTATATCAAAGCAAATTTCAAAAACCATTGGCCCAGTTGTGATCATGTGATATTGAGTGTCACGTACTACTCATTATGCAAGACACTGCTACTTTATCAAGTTAAAATTTATTAGAAATGTTTACTCGCTTTGTAGAACACTCACAGAACAAGTTACTCAAAATCCAATGTTTTACTGTATATCTAAATCAAACCATCATGCTATATGCTTTAAAGTTATACAGTGATGTATGCCAATTATTTTTCAATAAAACTAGAAAAAAAATAACATGTCTAAAATTAAACTTATTATTTCCCAGACTGCCTCTAATCTTTTCCATCTAAATATATGGAAACATCGCTAAACCCAGGTGCTTAGGCCAAAAACCTGTGGGATCTTCCCTTAATCCTGACTTCCCCAGTTCTCCCCAAATCCCAATTTATCAGCAAGACTAGCTCTTTTTTTTTTTTTTAATGTTTATTTTTGGAAGAGCACAAGCAGGGGAGGGGCTGTGAGGGGGGGACAGAGGATCCGAAGTAGGCTCTGGAATGACAGCAGTGAGCCCAATGTGGGGCTTGAACTCTCAAACCGTTAAGATCATGACCTGGGCTGAAGTCAGACACAACCAACTGAGCCACCCAGGTGCCTCTCTTTTTTTTCCTTTTTTAAAGTAAGCTCTGTGCCCAACATGCAGTTTGAACTCATTACCCTGAGATCAAGAGTCACATGCCACGCCGGGGTGGCTCAGTCAGTTAAGCACCCGACTTAGGCTCAGGTCATGATCTAGTGGTTTGTGGGTTCAAATCCCTCATGGGGCTCTGTGCTGACAGCTCGGAGCCTGGAGCCTGCTTCAGATTCTGTGTCTGTGTTGCCCTCTCTCTCTGCCCCTCCCATCTTGTTTGCTCTCTCTCTCTCTCTCTCAAAAATAAATAAATGTTTTAAAAAAATTTTTAAAAAGTCACATGCCCTACCTGATCTCTACCAACTGAGCCAGCCAGGCACCCCTAGCTGATTCTACCTTTAAAATATACTTTAAATTCAAAAAGTCTCCAGCTAGCCCTCATTTATGTTGGGAGTACAGTGTAGGCAGGAGTTCCAAGCAGATGCAGTCACACTGAGTTTCTGTCTTTTGAAAGTGGGGGGAGGTTTTCCAAGGTGTATATTTTTTTGAGGCAGCAGTTTTAATTGCTTTGAATAAATATTCCCTAATAAAATAATAAAATAAACTCTGGATTCAATAATTTTTAACACATCCGTCACTACTACCTTAGTCTAGCTATGACTGTGTCTTCCAGATTACTGCAACAGTTTTCTAACTGGTCTCTTTTTCCACTCCTCTATTCTTGGCCTTTTATAGCAACTGAAGTGACCTTTCTCCCCCAGCTTCATTGACACAATTAACATGTAACAATGTGTAAGTTTAAGATATACAGCCTGTTGATTTGTGGTAAGAATGTTTAAGGGGCGCCTGGGTGGCTCAGTCTGTTAAGCGTCTGACTCTTGCTTTTGGCCCAGGTCATGATCTTGTGGTTTATGGGATCAAGCCCCACATCGGGCTCTCTGCTGACAGCTCAGAGCCTTCCTGGGATTCTCTCTCAAAAAAATAAACATAAAAAATAATTTTAAAAAATTCATGCAGTGGCATGTTTAAAAAATAAGAAGAGGGGCGGCACCTAGGTGGCTCAGTTGGTTAAGCATCCAACTTTGGCTTAGATCACAATCTCACAGTTCATGAGTTTGAGCCCTACTCGTGCTCTCTCTCTTGCTCTCTCTCAAAAATAAATGAACATTAAAAAAATTTTTTAATAATAATAAGAAAAAAAATAAATGGCTGTCCTATATTTTCCAAGCTATTACCAAATGAGAATATTTATTCACTTATTAGAGAGAAAACATTAAAGTAGATATATTCCTAAATGTTTCAAAATAATTTAGGGTGCTATATTAGAAGTTGCATAAACTAAATATTTTCTGATTAGCCAGTTGTTAAAAAATAATCAAGGTTTTGGGGCGCCTGGGTGGCGCAGTTGGTTGAGCGTCCGACTTCAGCCAGGTCACGATCTCGCGGTCCGTGAGTTCGAGCCCCGCGTCGGGCTCTGGGCTGATGGCTCAGAGCCTGGAGCCTGTTTCTGATTCTGTGTCTCCCTCTCTCTCTGCCCCTCCCCCGTTCATGCTCTGTCTCTCTCTGTCCCAAAAATAAATAAAAAACGTTGAAAAAAAAAATAATCAAGATTTTTTCCTTCTAAATAAACAGAAGGGATAAAAATGCAAAAATAAACTATCCATGTAAAGTATACATTTTTAAAATACTTGATTCAAAATAAAATGAAAAGTTCCCAGTTTAAAATGAAGCTATCATGGTACTAAAGATTTTCAAGTCTAGCTTTTATCTACTTTGAACCCTAGACTCAGAAGTCCAGGTTGATTTCAAGATTATGCAACTCTGAGATCAAACTTCTCCTCGTGTGCACAACAACTTCCATTTCAGTTCCTTCCCAGTCCCAGAAAGGTGTTTCTGGAATGATTTTTTTCATCCCATTGTTAAAACAGAAACTCTCTTGACATGGTTGATGACCACATCCAAATTACATTTTGGACACTCTGCAAGGAAAATTACATAACAAAATATCTGTCTTTCCCTCCCCTCTCTCCTCAAAAGCAGAAGCACAGTAAGTAACAAACTATTTTCACTGCCAAGTAACTCAAGTAATGATTTTCCGTATTATTTAAAAACTCACATAGCAAGACAGGAGCCTGGGTGGCTCAGTTGGTTGAGCCTCTAGCTCTTGGTTTCGGCTCAGGTCATGATCACATGGCTGGTGACTGCAATGACAGTGTGGAGCCTGCTTGGGATTCTCTCTCTCCCTCTGTTTCTGCCCTCCCCCTGCTTGTTCTCTCTGTCTTAAATAAATAAATAAATAAATAAATAAATAAATAAATAAATAAATAAATAAATAGTCACATAGCCAAGAGAGCCCAGTCTAGGGGCACCTGGGTAGCTAAGTCAGTTGAGTATTGGACTCTTGATTTTGGCTCAGGTCACGATCCCAGGAACATGAGATCAAACCTGAGTTGGGCTCTATGTAAAGCCTGCTTAAGATTCTCTCTCTCCCTCTGCCTAGGCTTGCAGGTGCTCACTCTCTCTCTTTCTAAAAGAAAAAAAAAAAAAAAAAAAAAGCCCAGTCTGTCAGTGTTTCAGCAGAAAGACACTGCACTGAGAACTGATATCAGTCAGTACCTTCAGCTGAGACATTCTGGCATGATAGTATAAGAAACCAGGAGAAGAGGTGAGAGGGGGCACATAGTGCTCTGTTTTACTAAGTCTGGAATGTTCTTTTGAGAAATTTTTTCAAAGCGTTTTTTTCTCCTAAACTGCTGCCCCCACAGGGATGCCAGAACCAGGGGAATCTTGTCCCAAGGAGCAAGAGGGAAGAGCCAATGGAAACACTGATGTCCCTGGCCCATTGATAATAATAATAAACAAGGTACAGTGAAAACTCAGCTGTCAGGGACCCTTAGGGAGTGAATCAATTTGAGCAATGGAGTTTTTTGTGTGTTCTTTTACTATTTCATTAAATACTGAATTATGAACCTATATCAATACAAATATATACAACAAATATATACAACTACAAGCATATATAAAATTTTAAAAATAAAAAACACATTTATGAATCTAAAACAAACTTATACAGAATCAATGAAGTTATTTTAATGGTTAGGACAAAAAAAAATGACTAGGCAGTAAGTAATATGTCAAATGCCTCTTATTTAAAATCTACAAGTGTTCCAGTGTTAACTCTATTTAAAAATAAATCCATACAGGGGAGCCTGGGTGGCTCTGTTAAGTGTCTGACTCAATTCCAGCTCAGCTCATGATTTCATAGTGCATGAGAAATAAAAACATTTTTAAAAATTAAAAAAAATAAATCCATACAATAGGATCTAATCTGTGACCAAGGAATGCATTAGAACAGGCACTAAGGAAATATACCCAAGTATTAGTGCTGGGTAACAAGATTCTAAATTATTTTATTTTTCTTATTACTTTCCTATTTTTTTTAACTTTCTCCAATGACTGACTTTTATTTTTTTAATGTTTATTTATTTATTTTGAGAGAGAGAGTACACACCCAGGGGAGGGGCAGAGAGGGAGAGAGAGAATCCCATGCAGAGCCTGACCTGGGACTTGATCCCATGAGCCATGAGATCATGACCTGAGCCAAAATCAAGAGCTGGATGCTTAACTGACTGAGCCACCCAGACGCCCCTGTATTACTTTTATAATCAGAAAAAAACATATACTTAGGAAGTCAGTATATATAATTATTTCATATATACATGATTATAATAATATTCTTTTAACTGAACAATAAAAACTGGAAGAAAATGATAAAAGTATAAGGAAGAGTGTTTGGACTACAGGCGATTTTTGTTATTTTTCTATCTGCTTTGCCCTACATTCGAGTTTTTCCAAGTTTTTATAAACTTTATTGAAAGAAAAGTAATAGACACTAAGGGGGAAAAAAGCAATCCCATTGGCAATAACTTTCCTTCTGTTATTCAGTTTTACGAATAAGACTTTTCTCATATCAGCAGAGCTGTATCCCAAGCTGACTCTTACCAGTAACATTCAAAAATTCAACCTCAAATTTAAGTTACACCTATAAACCACCAAGAGTTACTAAGATGACCCAGAGGCTTATGCTTAAAATGTTAAAAAGACATTATGGTAGGCTGGAGGTAGGCCCCCCAAGATTCATGGCCCATGATATACACACATCTCATCCCAGTTATTCCAGCAAACAGTGATGTAGGTACTGCTGTGAAGGAAGTCTACACACATAATTTAAGTCCCAAGGGTGCCTGGGGGGGCTCAGCTGGTTAAGCGACCGATTTTTGGCATCAGCTTGGGTCATGATTTCACCATTCATGAGATTAAGCCCTGCATCGGGCTCTGCGCTGGCAATGCAGAGCCTGCTTGGGATTCTCTCTCTCCTCACTTCTCTCTGCGCTCCCCCCCTCATTCTCTTTCTCTCTCTCAAAATAAATAAACATTTTTTTTTAAAGTCCCAAATCAGGGGCCCCTGGGTGGCTCAGTTGGTTAAGCGTCCGACTTGGTCTCGCAGTTCTTGAGTTTGAGCTCCCTGTTGGGCTCTGTGCTGATGGCTCAGAGCCTGGAGCCTGCTTCAGATTATGTGTCTCTCTCTCTCTGCCCCTCCCCCACTCATGCTCTGTCCCTCTTTCTCTCTCTCTCAAAAATAAATAAACATTAAAAAACAAAATTTAAAAGTTCCAAATCAGCTGACCTTTAAATGAGGTTATCTAGATGGGCCTGGCCTAATCATATGAGACCTTTAAATCTGGATCTAGAGGTCAGATATGTAGGATTTCAGAGATTTGAAGCACAAGAGGGATTTCATGTGCACGTTCTGCATTGTTGGCTTTAATAGAGAGGGCCATTTAGCAAGGAATGCAGGTGGTCTCTGGGAGTTGGGAGTGACCCCTAGTTGACAGACAGCAAAATTAGGGACTTCATTCCTACCACCACAAGAATTGCCAACGACCTCAATGGGCTTAAAAGCAGATTCTTCCCCAGAAGCTCCACATGAAAACTCAGCCTGGTGGGCACTCTGACTTCAGCCTTTGAGACCCTGAGCAGAGAAATCCATGTCATGATTGGACTCTGACCCACAGAACTTTGAGCTAAAAATTGGCCATTGAGTTTGTGGTAATTTGTTACACAGCAATAGAAAACTAATGCAGAGGCACCTGGGTGGCTTAGCTGGTTAAGCATCTGACTTCAGCTCAGGTCATGATCTCCCAGCGTGGGTTCAAGTCCCGCATCAGGTTCTGTGCTGATAGCTTGGAGCCTGGATCCTGCTTGAGATTCTGTCTCCCTCTTTCTGCCCCTCTCCCACTCTCTCTTTCTCTCTCTCAAAAATAAATAAATATTAAAAAAATAAAAAAGAAAGAAAACTAATGCAGAATTCTTTCAAAATTATTTTCTACGTCCCTTTAACAATTATAAACACAGTTTTAAATACACAAGAAACTAACATGGGCTGTCTCTTAGAACTGAAAACAGAAGCCACACCTTATAACTGTACTATGACTCATAAAACAGATAAACTGAACAGAACTAAACCACAACATGCAACACAGACTATCTATGCTCAAACTTTTTATTTTTCCATTTTTCTCCTTATCTATTTCATCCATTCCCCTACCTATCTCCTCTCTGGCAACCACCAGTTTGTTCTCTGTATTTGAGTCTGTTTTTTTGTTTGTTCATTTGTTATATTTTTTGAACTTCACATACAAGTAAAATCACATGGTATTTGTCTTTCACTGTCCAACTTACTTCACTTAGCCTAACACCCTCTACGTCCATCCATATTGCCTCAAATGGCAAGGTCTCTTTTCTTTTTTATGGCCAAGTAATATTCCACTGTATGTACATCTATATGTATATAGACATACACACACACATATACACACACCCCACATCTTCTTTATCCATTCATCTATTGATGGACACCCAGGCTTAGACTGCTTACGTATCCTAACTAATGTAAATAATGCCGCAATAAACATAGGGACGGGTGTATCTTTCTGAATTGTTTTCACTTTTTGGGGTAAATGCCCAGTAGTGGAATTATTGGACCACGTGGTATTTCTATTTTTAACTTTTTGAGGAACCTCTGTACTGTCTTCCATAGTGGTTATATCAATTTATATTCCCACCAACAGCGCACAGGGTTCTCTTTTCTCCACATCCTCACCAACACTTGTTATTTCTTATGTTTTTGATTTTAGCCATTCTGACAGGTGTAAGGTAATACCTCATTGTGGTTTTGATTTGCATTTCCCGGATGATCAGTGATGTTGAGCATTTTTTCATGTGTCTGTTGGCCATCTATATGTCTACTTTGGGAAAATGTCTATTCAAGTCTTCTCCACTTTTCTTAATCAGATTTTTTTTTTTTTTGTATTGAGTTCAAACTCCTTTTAACACCAGATCCTTCAAATCCATATGTTCCAAGATAAGACCTCACACAAACTAATTTAATAGTAACTGCACAACACTACATCTGATCTTACACTAGAACTTCACAAGTTCTACCAACTCATCTATTACACAAATTCTATCTAATCCTTGCTCAGATTACAAACTTCCACCCTAAAATCTAACAACAGTCCCTAATCTAACAACAGTCTCAATGAGCAGCCTTTCTTAACTGTCCTCCCATTTTGAGAAGATCCCAAGTTCCTCCAGTTCTCTCTGCTTGTTGCAGCAGGTTAAATAAACCTAACTTTTTTTTTTCTTAACTACAAATAAATCCTGGATGATCTTTGGTAGGTGGTTTATGGGTGTCCTACTATTTAACAATTGGCATTTCCAAGATTCAGCCGACCTCCTTTTCCTGGGGAGACGTATGACTCTCTGCCACAGTGTGCACGTATGTGACCACTGATTTCTACCTGGCTCAAGGCCATCCTGCCTGTGACAGTGAGGTATCTGAGCCTCAGTAATTTTGTTGAGCACTTCAGGATTGAGGTGATAGTTGGGTCCTCTGACTTTAAGTCTTATCGATTATACTGTTCATGAGTGAAGTTTGGCTTCTACCTAATTAACAGCATTCCTATCATCTGCCCACTTGCTCAGTATCTTTTTTTAAGTAGGTTCTATGCCCAACATGGGACTTAAACTCACAACCCCAATATCAAGAGTCACATATTCTACTGATATGCCAGGCAGGCACCCCTTTTTCAGTATCTTGAGTGTCATGCATCTGTAAGACGAACTCCACAGCATAGGACAGACATAGGCCTAATATGTATACCTTCCAGCCAGCTCCAAAAGCTGACAAGTCCAGGAGGTCTTATCAGACCAGTGTCTTTACATAAACTTTGTACTGGGTCACATTTCCTAAAACTTCTTAAGGACTTCCTTAGTCCTTATAATCTTGAGATATGTTTTGCTTAGTTCTGTCTGCCTGGAGCTGAGGTTCTGCGAAGTCCTCAAATGATGACAGCCAATCTTTGGTGTCACTTCATGTCTTCTGGAGACAGGTGGTTGCAAAAGCCCCATCCTCACCAATTACCGTAGGTCACATAAGAATCTTCTCAGTCTAAATCCACGCCTACTCTGTGCTTTCTGTATCTACTTCTTTCCTGTTTTCAGATTATGAATATAACTCAACAATAATTTCATGAAGGAAAAATTCTGAATTACAAATGTCTTCTTGGGGAAATTTTGACATGAACAAGATTGTTTGAGAGGCACCTCGAAAGAAAAAAGGAACCAGAACTCTGATATCCAACGGTTTGCATTCTTTAAATGCAATTCAAATTCTAAAACTGCCTCCCTGAAAGAATTCCCAAACCCCAGGGTAAAAAGCAGAAAGTTTACTGAAAAAAAAATCAGCCTTGCGTAGGCCTCCCAAATCAATTAGTCCATACTTTGATGTGCCTACAAGATGCAAAACCTGGAAAAGGCTAGTTGGCATCACCCTAGAAAGAATTTCAAGATTAATCCTTAAGAAACAATTAAAAGCCCTTAAAAATTTTAACTCTCTGGGAAGCTATGAGATTACTCAGTGAGAGCAATTCCTAACACCTCCAGAGTTTCCTTCTCACTTTAATATTGTCTTGCAGTTACAGTGATTTTGGAGGAATAAAAAAGAATGTGTGTGAAGACAAGGGAATATGAATGCATAGTATCAGAAATGCTTTTGTTTATCTAGAAATAAAAAGGATAACTTTGTCTTAAATAAGTAACGTATGATTTACCACAAAAAAGAAATGGTAATTATGTGGTGTTATATGTCATTAGCTAATCCTATGGTGGTAATCATTTTCCAAAATATATAGCTGTATCAAATCGACACATTGCATACCTTAAAATTATGCATGTTATATGTCAATTGTATCTCCATAAAGCTGGAAAAAAAGAGAAATTTCTGGTTGTACCAAGATGTGAAAGAATCTAGTGAGAAACAAATTTGACAATACACTGTAAGGGAAGAAGGTCTAAGAATAAGTACACTTTATTTGTCTGGGTTTGTAATAGTTACAAAAAAAAGAATTTGAAGGAAGAAATATATTAAAATTTTTGACAAAATTGGTCAAATATGAGAGGTTTATCATAAAAAATAAAACCTTATAAATCCTTTTAATGTAGCTTCTTCATGAATAATAGACTAAATCTAGAATTTAATTTTCATTTTGTTAAAAAAGAAAAATTAGGGGTTCCTGGGTGGCTCAGTCAGTTAAGGGTCCAACTCTTGGTTTCAGCTCAGGTCACGATCCCACGGTTCATTTCAGCTCTGTGCTGATGGCAAAGAGCCTGCTTGAGATTCTCTCCCTCCCGCTGTCTCTGCCCCTTCCTCTCCTCTCCCAAAAATAAGTGAATAAACATTAAAAAATATATAATAAATAAATAGCTTTGCTTTGTTAAAAAAAAAAAAAAGCAAATGTTTTGTGCCCAGATAAAACATCCCTTACATCATCAAAATATTCTGTTAACTCTCTCTGCTTTTTGAAATAGTCTAGTCATAAATCTTTTTTTTTTTTTAAGTTCCTTACTTTTAGGGAAAAGTTAACTGTCATTTATCGCTGTTTTTGAAGATACTGCCTGGGGGCACCTGGTTGGCTCAGTCGGTAGAGCAGGAGACTTGATCCTGGGGACTTGAGTTTGAGCCCCACATCAGAGGTAGAGATTACTTTTAAAAAATTAAAAAATAAAATAAATTAAAAAACTGCCTATAACTGTTTCTTTGGATAGTCATGACTTACATTTTGTCAAATGAAAATTCTCTTTGATTTTCTTCTTCTCCAAATTCAGAATAATAAAACTGTTAAGATGCTTCTGACACCTATGACATCTTTGGGTTTATGCTAAATGATCATTAGGCAACATAAAGATTTGGTCCTTCATCTTATTAAAAATGTTTTTAAAGGATTACAGAAATTATTAGTTTTGTTTGGCATTCTCCAATTTTTAATTAACTCAAAACTATTATGAGAGCTTTTTTGCTTTATTAAAATTGGGTTAAAAGAAAAAAAAAACCTGATAAAGAGTTCAACCTTCCTAAATTAATCATGTGTGAGTAAAATATGCTTCAATGTTTGTGTATCTTTCAGGTTAAAGGAAACAAACCTTCATATACAAAGACTGACACAACAGCTGTCTACACAGATTGTATCTCGAGGCTTAAATAAGTTTGTACTGGTGAAATTCATGATACATTTTATAGGGTAAATAAAAGGCCTGGAGATTTGGCATAGCACATTCTTACTTTCAGGATAATCAGTGACTAACTCCTTATAAAACTGATTATGGGGGCACCCAGGTGGCTCAGTTAGTTAAGTGTCTAACTCTTGGTTTCAGCTCAGGTCATGATCTCATAGTTGGTGAGATCGAGCCCTATGTCAGGCTCTATGCTGACACTGTGGAGCCTGCTTGGGATTCCCTCTCTCCCTCTCCCTCTCTGTCTCTGCCCCTCTCCTGCTTATGCACTTGCTCTCTCTTTCTCTCTCTCAAAATAAATAAACATTAAAAAAAAAAAAAACCACCTGATTACATACATCAGTAGAAGATTCTGGTTAACAATGCTGGTTAATATAATAAGTTAACTAAAGCCTACAGCTCAATATCCACAAGTGGTTTCTGCTTTTTCCTTACATTCACCTAAAGTTGCCATCTATAATCTAAGATCAAGTATTGAACTGTGTGGAGATATATCGAAAGAACTTCTATAAAGGTATGCATCATGCACTTACAACTATTGATGCTGCAGAGAATGAATTACATGTACTGCTGACATCATTGCTACAGACAGACCTTGTGGCTGAATCTGGGTTTTCAGAACTGTTTTGATCCAAAAGAAGACAACAATGTGAATAGACCACCTATTTCCAAGATCATCAGAACACAACCTCTCAGATGCCCAGAAGCCACTGATTACCATGTACTTTGCATGATTTTGTCCTTTATCCTCATGGCTATTTTCTTCTCTGCCGGTTCAAGATTACAGACTGTCAGGCACCTGGGTGGCTCAGTAGGTTAAGCGTCCAGCTTTGGCTCAAGTCATGATCTTGCAGTTCATGAGTTCAAGCCCTGCATCGGGCTCTCTGCTGTCAGCACAGAGCCCACTTCAGATCCTCTGTCTTCGTCCCTCTCTGCACCCCCCCCCCCCGCTTGCTCTCTCTCTCAAAAAAATAAAATATTAAAAAAAAAAAAGAGGGCCACGTGGGTGGCTCAGTCGGTTGGGCGTCTGACTTACGCTTGGGTCATGATCTGACAGTTCGTGGGTTTGAGCACTGCATTGGACTCTGCACTGACGGCTCAGAGCCTGGAGCCTGCTTCAGATTCTGTGTCTCCCCTCTCTGACTGCCCCTCCCCTGCTCACAATCTCTCTCTGTCTCTCAAAACTGAATAAACATTTTTAAAAAAGAAAGAAAAAGAAAAGATTCCAGACTGTCAACAAACACCCTGTCCTTTATTCTTAGTACTACCAACACCTTTATCCTTGACAATCACTTTTACATAAAGGATGAATTCTTCAGACACTGGTAAGGCAAATAATCCACATTCAAAATTAAAGGAGAAAAATTTACTTGGTTACTAAAGGAAGATCCAAATAGATAATGGTACATATAGGACATTATTTCAAACTTTAATAGTAACTCGTTTGAGGTTTTGTTTGTTGCAGAAACCAGAAACCATGTATGTGTGATTTCCAGGGTCTTAAATGCTACAGTCAGATATTATCATGCCAGATGATTTAACACATGATCATCTAAGAAACAGAACAGGGTTGTGGTGTTTACAGAGGTCAAAATTCCTACCATCAAAAGCTTGATAAACATTCACAACCTACCTAACAATGATACAGATCTTGACTGATCACTTCCCCTAAAGGTTAAATCCTCCAGCTTAGAAAAAAATGATCAAAAGCAGAGACTAAGAATTGAAAGAGAAACCACAAAGTGCTCACAAACACTCTGAAAAACACCATGACTTATAAAACAGATAAACTGAACCAAACCAAACCACAATGTGCATCACATACTATCCAAGCTCAGATTTCTTTAAACATTAGCTCATTATGTTCCAATACCATAGTCAAAGTGATCTAGCTATAACTTCTCAGGGACTCTTGTGTACTAAAGATAAAACCATTGCCTATCCCAGCAACTCACCTAAATTACAGATTTTAGCCAATCCCTGCTGAAACTAATTTCCACCCTAAAATCACTTTATAACTAACCTCAGCTCCTAAAACCCTGTGTATCTTCTTTGCTAACTGCCTCCTTCTGAGATGCCCCACAGTTATTCTGGTGTGTGTCATTCCTTGCTGTAGCAAGCTAAATACATGTGAACTTATTTTTGATTACAGATATGTTCCTGGTGGTCGTTGGCCGTGGGCTTTAACATTCCCAAGGCAGGCAACTGGTGGCCCAGAATTGGGAATAGGAAGAAGACTTTTTGCTGTATACCTTTTTATTATTATTATTATTTTTTTTTTCTTTTTGAGAGAGAGAGCAAGAGACAGAACAAGAGACAGGGCCTCCAAAGCAGGCTCCAGAATCCGAGCTGTCCACATACAGCCTGACCCAGGGCTTGAACTCACAAACCATGAACTCATGACCTGAGCCAAAGTTGGACACTTAACTGACTGAGCCACCCAGGCGCCCTTGCTATATACCTTTAAAATTTTTTATACCATGTTATTATATTATTTATTTAAAAGAATAAAATGAGAATCTACAAATATATATAACTCTTATCATAAATGAGTCAACCAACAGTTACACTACCAATATACAATCAGTAACAACTCATCCAGGAATCACAGTGTTGCTGGCTGTCAGCAGACAGGAAAACTCACTACCTGTTTCTATAAGGCTAAGAGGGATTACAGAACATTAACAGATCATCAATATATCATCAATAGATCTTTATGTCAAAATTCAAAATCTCAGGGCACCTAGGTGGGTCAGTAGGTTGAGCAACTGACTCTTTCTTTTTTTAAAAAAATTGTTTAATGTTTATTTATTATTGACAGACAGAGAGCAGAGGAAGGGGAGAGAGAGGGGGGAGACACAGAATCTGAAGTAGGCTCCAGGCTCTGAGCTGTCAGCACAGAGCCTGACGTGGGGCTCGAACTCACAGACTGTGAGATCGTGCCCTGAGCCGAAGTCAGTCGCCTAACCAACTGAGCCATCCAGGCACCCCGAGCGACTGACCCTTGATTTCACCTTAGGTCATGATTTTGGGGTTTGTGAGATCAAGCCCAGCCTGGTCAGGCTCTACTCTGTCAGCACAGAGCTTGTTTGGGATTCTCTCTCTCCCTCTCTCTCTGCCCCTCCCCCACTCTCTATTGCATTCTCACTCTCTCAAAATAAATAAAATTTATTTTTTATTAAAGATTTTAAGTTTATTTAATTATTTTGAGAGAGTGAGAAAATGTGAGAGAGAGCAAACAGGGGAGGGGCAGAGAGGGAGGGAGGGAGGGAGAGAGAGAATCCCAAGCAGGCTCCATAGAGTCAGTGCAGAGCCTGACTTGGGGCTTGGCTTGACACAGGGCTCAGTCCCTTGGACCGGAAGATCATGACCTGAGCCAAAACCAAGAGTCAGACGCTCAACTGACTGAGACACTCAGGGGTCCCAGCAAATTTTTCTTATAAAATGTTCAACAGCATAATGAATACCCATGTAGTATCAATTATCAACCTTCAAACTACTCTTTGAAGATTTCTTTAAATCAAAGATACTACATTATAACTCAATGCAAAAGAATTTTTTAAGACTAAAGAGCACAAAAAACAGTAACTACCACAAGACAAAAACAAATCTCTTAGAATGTCAAAGATAACCATTTAAAATTTTGGTATATATCTTAACATTTTAAATATTTAAATATATTATTTTATAAACAGTTATACTATACAATCTTGTAATCTGTCTTTTGTTAAATTTTGTAGTAAACTACTAAAATCTTCTCATAACAACAAATGTTCTTCTATAATTTTCAGACTGCATCATGGAGATAACATAATTCACCTAACTAATCTGCTTTATTAAACATTGCAGATTTTTTTTTATTTTCTTTGCTCTTATGAATAATGTAGCAACAAGTATCTTTGTTCATACATTATAAGCTCACGTGTTTATCAGCCATTTAAATGTACTCATTTATAAATTATCTATAAACATTGTATCCTTTGCTCATTTTTCTTTTTCTCTTTTTCTGTGATTTGCAGGGAGGTATAAAAGATCACTAAAAAACACACCCACATATTAAAGCTAGCAATAAAGGGCAGATATTTTTTTCCCTATTTAAAAGGCATTTCAACTCTAAGCAATGTTTATTTTTTAAGTAATCTTTGAACCCAATGGGGGGCTTGAACTCACGACTCCAAGATTGAGAGCTGCATTGTTTTTCCAACTGAGCTGGCCAGATGCCTCAACTCCGGGCAAATTTTTATTTTACTTATGTTTTTAATATTTTATTTGCAGGCAATCTTTACACCTCATGTGGGTTCTGTGCTGAGAGGAGAGAACCTGACGTGGGGCTCGAACTCATAAGTCACAAATCATGACCCGAGTCAAAAATCGGGCATTTAACCAACTGAGCTACCCAGATGCCCCTACACTGAATGATTTTCAAACCAATTTTGCATTTCTGGGATATACCCTACTTGCTAATGATGTGTTACTCTTATAATTCATACATTCAATTTGCTTTAAAAAAAAAAAGTACATTCAATTTGCTAAAAAACATTCGATGCTAAATTATTTATATTGTGCTAAACTGCTAAAACTACAGTATCCACAAAGCCTTTTCAATATAGGTTTTAGATTTCAATTTTCTTAACTGGATTTGCAATAATAATAATGACCATGTTGTTTACTGTTTGTGTGCTAACTACACAACAGGCATTATGCTATGTGCTTTAAATTTTTTTTTTTTAACGTTTTATTTATTTTGGGGACAGAGAGAGACAGAGCACGAACCGGGGAGGGGCAGAGAGAGAGGGAGACACAGAATGGGAAGCAGGCTCCAGGCTCTGAGCCATCAGCCCTGAGCCCGACGCGGGGCTCGAACTCACGGACCGTGAGATCGTGACCTGAGCTGAAGTCGGACGCCCAACCGACTGAGCCACCCAGGCGCCCCGCTATGTGCTTTATATATACTCTCATTTAACCTAATAACACTCTATGAAGTATTATTTTCTCTTTTTGACAGGTGTGGCAACCAAGGCTTAGGAAGTTAGAAAATTTGTCTAAGACCTCACAACTAGCAACTAGAGGAGCTGGACCTTGATCCCATGTCAGCGGAGTCCAGAGCCTAAGTAAGCTCTTCTCCCTCTTTCGCTACACTGCTTTACCAAATAATCTCTAATACTTTTTCTTAATGTACAAATCAACATGATATAACATGGGAAGGAATGAAAATAAGCCAAGTGGCCACTAAAGTGTAAGTCCAAATGAGAACTATGTAGGCATAACACACAACAAATACACAAAACATACTCTCATGGAAAAGAAAAAGATTTTACACAATTCTAGATAAATTAGCTATAACTGCCTCTTTTATATTAAAAGAAAAATCCCACACAACAAAGTGAGTGACAGTAAAGTGATTATTAGTGGTCATCTTGAATCCACCCTAATTCTCAGACAAATATACAAAATCATTCAAAAACTTCAGAACTTCCAATGTTGTTAGTAACAACTTCACACCGGAATTGCATAAGGAGTACTAAGAATCTGTGGCTCTATTATAAAAGAGAAGAGAGATTTAAAAAAAAATTACTAAATTTACCTTTCTAGTGTCAACTTCAATATGTGAAGTCTACACATGCTAAGATTGCACTGTTCTTCATAATAATGAAGCATTTTATACTCTTATCATTCTACCTACTATTGCTATTTGTTTTTAAAGTAGCTAACTTAGAAGAATTCACTATCTCTCTTCCTAATAATTGGAGCTAGGAAAGATTGGATACAATCACCAAATCTTTCCTGTTTCTTTATGAAACTCTGGCATTTTACCTTCATCTGCAATTTACAATTCAAGTCTAATTATCCAGTGTCATCCTTATAAAAGCTGAAAGACTGTATGATAGTAAAAAACAAAACATTCAATAACTGAATAGATCTAAGTTTCTATAGCTAGCCTTCCTGGAACTGGATAATAATATCTGCTAAACTCTAAAGTTCTGAAATCTATAGGATACAGAGAGCTGGAAGGGTTCATTAATTAAAATTCAAAAATACTAGGGAAGTAGTTATATTCTGAGTTAAATAATTCAATATTTATCTGGCACCTATTACATGCTCACATTGTGTAAGTCATTTATAGATTACACAGTTTTAACACATAGCAGCACTTTATGGTCTACTTTTTTCTTTTTTTAAGATTTTATTTTTGGGGCACCTGGGTGGCTCAGTCAGTTAAGCATCTGACTTCAGCTCAGGTCATGATCTTACAGTTTGTGGGTCTGAGCCCCACATCAGGCTCTGTGCTGACAGCTCAGAGCATGGAACCTACTTTGGATTCTGTGTGTGTGTGTGTGTGTGTGTGTGTGTGAGTGTGTGTGTGTCTGCCCCTTCCCCACTAGCTCGCTCTCTCTCTCTCAAAAATAAATAATAAATAAACATTAAAATTTTTTTTAAAAGATTTTAAGTAATCTCTGCACTTTTAAGTGATTATTTTTAAGTTATCAACGTGGGGCTTGAACTCACAACTCTGAGATCAGGAGTAGCCTGCTGCACCGACTGAGCCAGTCAGGTGTCCCATGTTCTATTTAAGTAGGCAAAAGAATTCACATAAAACAAGATTTAATATGAACATAAAACAGTTAAACAATACATTGTATGGTACAGGCTCTTAGCATGGAAGAATATAAAGGGATGTCAGCTGTAGCTACAGAAATCAAGGAAGGACATCAGAAACTTGAGACTTGAGCTGGATCTTCTCAAAGTTCCAAAGCCACTTCCACACTTTTTAGGTATTTGTTATAGCAGCACTTGACTCTTGGCACCAAAATAAAAGGTATACTAAAAGAGAGAAAGGAAGAAATGACAGACATACATCTAATATACTGCATGTATGGATTTTTTTAAATCTTTTTAAGTGTATTTATTTATTTTGAGAGAGAGAGAGGGAGAGAGTGTGCGTGAGCAGGAGCAGAGAGAGACAGAATCCCAAGCAGGATCTATACTATCAGTGCAGAGTTCAATGTGGGGCTTGAACTCACAAACTGTGAGACCATGACCTGAGTAGAAATCAAGAGTCAGATGCTTAACCCACTCAGGCACTGAGGTGCCCCTGTATGGATATTTTTAATGAAATATTTCAAAAATAATTTTACATAAAATGGTATAGGAAATAATATTAATAATTTAAATGTTGCTACCTACCCATATACCTAACATGTAGATTTAAAATATTAAGTTTGCCATATCTGTTTCAAATATTTTTAAGAGCTAAAATGTTGCTTGGGGCGCCTGGGTACCTCAGTCAGTTAAGTGTCCGACTTCGGCTCAGGTCATGATCTCACGGTTTGTGGGGTCAAGCCTCACATCAGCCTCTGTGCTGACGGCTCAGAGCCTGGAGCCTGCTTCAGATTCTGTGTCTCCCTCTCTCTCTGCCCCTCCTCTGCTCACCCTCTGTATCTCTATCTCTCTCTCTCTCTCAAAAATAAACATTAAAAAAATTTCTTTTAAAAAAAGAACTAATAAAATGTTGCAGATATAACTGAGCAACCTTCATCCGATTCCTTCCTCTCCAGAGGTTATTACTACATTTAAGTAGTTGTATATCCTTCCCACATGTATATAATTTGTTATATCTATACACAACACAGTATATTTTAAATTTTATATAAACGGTATCATACTGTGCATCCTTTTGTAACTCACTTTTTTTTTTTTGGAACTTACATTTTTATACTCGACACTGCTTTCTAGACTTATCTAGAATGGGGCCACAGAAGCCATTTTTCTGCATTTTTTTAAAGCTCCAGAGCTGATTCTGATTAGTTGAGGACCATCATTGTAAGCCTATATATATTCATCCAAGAAATTTTTAGTGCTCTCAAATTGCTAACATATTATTTTTTTTTAAGTAAGCTCTATGCCCAACATGGTGCTTGAACTCAAGATCCTGAGATCAAGAGTCAAATGCTCTGGGGCACCAGGCTGGCTCAGTCAGTAGAGCATGTGACTCTTGATCTCAGGGATATAGGTTTCAGTCCCATGTTGGGTGTAGAGATTACTTAAAAATAAAATCTTAAAGAAAAAAAAAGTCACATGCTCTACTGACAGCCAGCCAGGTATCCCTGCTGATACATTTTAACCTAGCTTTTTACCATGATTCAGTTGTTGTTAGATTACCTGTATTTCAATAAAATTTTTTTTACAGTGCTTCCAACTCAGAATCAAAAACCCTAATCCAACCAAGCGTACACATGATTTAAAACAAACAAGGGTGCTTGGCTGGCTCAGTCAGAAGAGCATGTGACTCTTGATCTTGAGGTTGTGAGTTTGAGTCCCATGTTGGGTGCACAAATTTCTTAAAATAAACGAAATTTTTATTTTTTAATTTGTATTTATCTATGTATTTATTTTTGAGAGTGTGAGCAGGGGAGGGGCACAAAGAAAAGGAAAGAGAAAATCCCAAGCAGGTTCCATGTTGTCAGTGCAGAGCCCCACAGGGAGCTCAATCCCAAAAACCATAAGATTACGACCTGAGCCAAGATCAGGCTGGACACTTAACCTATTTAATTGGACACTTAACCTACTGAGCCACCCAGGTGCCCCATAAATAAAACTTTTAAAGAACATAATAAACAAACAATATTGAGTTTCTTGAAGAGGATGAGTGTGGCTACAAAGAGGCAGTAACACAGGAGTCTTGTGGTGAGTTACACTGATCATGGTGGTAGTTATGCAAGTCTACGCAAGTAAAATTGCATACAGCTACACATACATGCATGCGTGCACAGGTACATGTATAACTGGTGAAACCTGAATAAACTCTATGAATTGTGCCAATGTCAATTTCTCGGTTTGGTACAGTGCTGTGGTAGTGTGGGATGTTGACACTGTGGAGGACAGAGACCTACGGGAGGATGCGTAGGACCTCTCTCTGTACATTCTCTGCAACATCCTAGGAATCTATAATCTAAAAACAAAAACCTCACAAAATTTTTAAACTAAGTTTCTAAAGCACACTGAAGAAATTCTGCAGCCTCTTCACAGGCAAAATCAGTTCAATATCCTGCTACAATATAGATCTACTACATAAATGATATTTTTAGGTAAATATACCTAATATCAGGTGCAGAGCTGCATACAAGAGAAAGAAAACATTGATGATGACCACTTTAATCCAGCAGCAACTATGAAATATAAACCTTAAAAGCTATTGGCCTATAAGCTTTATTTTTAGATTATTGTGTGGTCTTAACCCCCATGGGACACCAGGATTTACCCAAATAGCTATCTCTGTTCACTACAAATAACCCTGCTTTCATTCCTATTTTAAGCCAGCAAGCCTGCCCTACTTTTGCAGATTTAGTTCCTAATCTACTCACCTGCTTTTCCAATCATGAACCAGTTAAACACCACTGAAAAGGTTATGTTAACTATTATTACCGAAAGTCATATGTAGCTTTCAGATCCTTTCATAACCTACTAGAACAAGTAGTTTTATTTCAATGATCTGACATAGCTCTTTGAGATCATTCCCTCTATTCTCTGATAGTTCCAGAGCACACTTTCAAAATATTAGGAACTAGCCCTCCCAAAACCAATTAAGTAATAATCACTATCAATGATAATCTGATAGAAACAGTAAGGTTATAGTGACATTCATAGTTTTTAATAAAACAGCATGCAATAGTCAAAAATAACTAGCTTCCTTTTATGGATAAATCTACCAATTACCTTTATTACTCTGGCCATTCACTGAAACTCTTATTTTATTTATGGTTTTTCTTTTAATGTTATTTAGTTTTTTGTTTTATCCTATGTTATTTTTAAACCTCCACAAACCCTTAGGTCACAAGAACACAACGTACCTATGGATACACACAAAAAAACCACAAATTGAGTCTTATTTCTTTAGGCTACTGATCAATGTCCAAAGTTTAAACTTGAAAGGATTGTCAATTTGTAGAGTGAGGAAGCAAAGATTTCATATCAGATATAGTCTACCATTTAGATGTCTGCTCTCCATGGTGGTATTAGTCCTAGGAAGCTCCATACTTCTAATCTCTGTCACGCTTTTGGGAAGCTAATATATGCTGAGTACTTTTCAAGACTGTATTTAAGCTTAAGAGAGAAATGTGTTTCTTGTAGGAATTCATCAAATATGTTTATAAATTTATGATATATGAAATTCTACCTATACTATAGAAGGAAATTTCCTTATTTTTTTTACTATATGTTTATTTTTGAGAGGCGGGGAGAGAGCACAAGCAAGGGAGGGGCAGAGAGAGAAGGGGACAGAGGATCCGAAGCAGGATCTGCACTGAAAGCCTGATGCGGGGCTAGAACTCATGAACCCTGAGATTATGATCCAAGACAAAGGCACAAGCTTAATTACTGAGCCACCCAGATGCCCCAAAGGAAATTTCCTTATCAAGCATTTTAGGTTTAAATCCTTTCAAAAGTCCTAAGGAGACTACAGTTGGAAAACATAAAATACAACACTCTTAAACATTCATTTCACATATGCCACTTAAAGTCAAACAGATCTGCTATCAAATCTAAGATTCAAGATTAACTCCTTTAATAAAGAACAGCTAACATTTATTAAGCACCCACTAGAGGTACTATGCATTACATACAATAGGGGAGGGGCAGAGAGGGAGACACAGAATCAATCCAAAGCAAGCTCCAGGCTCTGAGCGGTCAGCACAGAGCCCAACGTGGGGCTCAAACTCATGAACTGCGAGATCATGACCTGAGTCAAAGTCACTCAACTGACTGAGCCACCCAAGCGCCCCCTGTTATCACTCATTTTAAACTCAAAGCAAGGAAGGGCACCTGGGTGGCTCAGTCAGCTAGGCATCTGACTCTTGATTTTGGTTCAGGTCATGATCTCAAGGTTCATGAGTTTGAGTCCCACATCAGGGCTCCACTCTAACACAGAGAATGCTGGGGATTCTCTCTCTCCCTTTCTCTCCCTGCCCCTTCCTCTGCTCGCTCTGCCTCTCAAAATAAATAAACTTAAAAAAAAAATAGTAATAGAGGCACCTGGGTGGCCCAGTCGGTTAAGCGTCAGACTTCAGCTCAGGTCATGATCTCACGGTTCATGGGTTCGAGCCCCGCGTTGGGCTCTGTGCTGACAGTTCAGAGCCTGGAGCCTGCTTCAGATTCTGTGTCTCCCTCTCTCTCTGCCCCTCCCCTGCTCATTCTGTCTCTCTCTCTCTCTCTCTCTCTCAAAAATAAATAAACATTTTAAAAATTCTTTTTAAAAATAATAAATTTCAAGCAAGGAAAATAAATAAAAAAGTATCAGAGCTAGTAATTAGCAGAGACTGTGCCCTTTTCTACACTATCTTCCATAAAATAAGCTTCTTAAGCTTTCACTTACTTAAACATTTACTAAGCATTTACATGCTAGGCACTGTATCCAGCATTAATAATGCACAGTTCTTGCCCTTGAAGAGAATAGTTTAATGTAAATAAATAACAAAAATATTTAGAGAAATTTGAAAAGCAATGAGACTGTTCATAGGAGCAATATCTAACCTTTCATATATATATATATATTTTTTTTTATATATACATATATGTACACAAATATATGTACACATACATATATGAACCCAAAGCAGGGCTCAAACTCAATAACTTGTGAGATCATGACCTGAGCCAAAATCAAGAGTCAGACGCAGGGCACCTGGGTGGCTCAGTTGGTTGAGTGACCCACTTCCACTCAGGTCATGATCTCCTGGTTCATGAGTTCCAGCATCACATTGGGCTTGCTGCTGTCAGGCTGTCAGCGCAGAGCCTGCTTCAGATCCTCTGTCCCCCTCTCTCTGTCCCTCCCCTGCTTGTGCTCTCCCCAGAAATAAATAAATATTAAAAAAAAAAAAGAGTCAGATACTTAACAAACTGAGCCACCCAGGGACCCCAGTATCTAACCCTTCTAATGATGATGATAGCAGCTAACATACATTGAGCACTTACTAGGCTCCTATCACTGTTTGTGGAGTTTATTTAATCCTTACAACTATCCTGTAAAGTGGGTTATATTATCCCTTTTCTTCAGATAGAGAAACTGAGGAAAAACAAGATTAAGTGACTGGTCCAAGGTCATACTGCTACTAAAAGACGCAGCATTTGAATCCAAGTATGTCTGACTTCCAAGCCCGTGTTCTAAAAACCATTATTCTAGACAGCCTCTTAGTAAAAGAGAAAACGCTTCTCAGATGTCCTCTTAGCTAAATCTTGAAAGAGAAATAGGACCTGGTCAAGTTGGGGCACAAGAGTCTATATAAAAATAATACAAAGAACCCATTCACAGATATAAAATATCATGGCATTCTAGGGACCACAAGCAGTAGTAAAGTTTGGGAACAGGGGTATGAAATGAGAGGAGAAAGTAACACACAGTTTAGCATGAGGGGAACTATAGATCAACAGAGTTTAGAGTTCATTCTGTGGGCAGAACAGGCTCATGAAGGATTTCAAGCATAAGAATAATCCTTTACATTATCTACAGATCATGATGGCAATATAGACATTAGATTAAATAGCCCTAGCACAAGGCTACTGCAATGGTATAAACAAGAAGTCAGAGAGGGAGATGAAGTAGAAGGCTATGTGCAAACCAAAAGTCCATAGAACTGAGTCTGGAAGAACTGGATGTGAAGTGCAAGGGACAGGACAGGGTCTGGCCTGACTCCCAGGCTTGTCATCTGAGCCAGTGACTAAATGGGTAAGTGGTGTGATTAACAGGGATGGGGAAATACACTTAGAAAATCCTTTCTATCTCCTCTGCTTATTAGTGCTTTTGAATATTTGTTTTATCCCTATGCCACCTTTTCCCACTTTTTTCATAATCTCTTCAATAAAATTAAAACAGGTCTCACTTTCCACAATTTCTATTTGTACAATGTTTCAATTGTCTATAATTCTTTTAATTTTTTTAATGCTTTACTTACTTTTGAGAGAGAGACAGAGTACAAGTGGGAAAGGGGCAGAGAGAGAGAGGGACACACAGAATCCGAAGCAGGCTCCAGACTCTGAGCTGTCAGCACAGAGCCCAGCCCAGGGCTCGAACTCACAAACCGTGAGATCATGACCTGAGCCGAAGTCGGGCACTCAACTGACTGAGCCCCCAGGCGCCCCTCAATTACCTATAATTCTGAGTTACATTTATAAGCCAATTAAGCTTTGAGTTTTTAAAAACATATAGCCATCAAAATAATCTTGCTATTCCCTTAATAGAATCACCATCAATTGCCCTAGCAGTTTTCAGCTATCTCTCTTCCACTTTTTTGTTTTACCTCTTTCAATTCTTTGAGGTTTCTAGTTTTACCCACCCTGTCTACTCCTTAATCAAATACACTTTGTTTTTCTCCATCCTCATTTCTGCATGTTTTTCCAAACCCTATGTAACTGCAACAACCTCTTGTTCTGCTAAAGAAGTTACCTCTACTTCACATCAGGTATAATATACTTTAAAATTTTCTTCTTTTAAGCTTTCCCTAAGACACTACTGAATCCTTAAATATGATGGTAGCCTTTCCGAAGCCTTTCTCTCCCCAACTTTGTATTTTGAAAAACTGAAATCCTATAAGAAAGTAAAAGATTAGGGGTACCTGGCTGGCTCAGTGAGTGGAGTGTGCAACTCTTGATTTTTTGTGAGTTGTGAGTTCAAGGGCACGCTGGGTGTAGAGATTACTTAAAAATAAAATCTTGGGGAGCCTGGATGGTGTTTGAGACCCATGTCAGGCTCTGCACTGGGGGCACAGAACCTGCTTGGGATTCTTTGTCTGCTTGGGACTTTCAGTCTCCCTCTCCCTCTGCCCCACCCCCTGTTCAAACTCAGGCTTTCTCCCTCTCTCTCAAAACAAATAAGTAAAAGCTTTTTAAAAATTTAATTAACACCTTTAAAAAAAAAAGTAAAAGAATAGTTAAATGAATACACATTTGCTCCTTACCTTTTCAACATGGTAAACATTTTGCTACTTTTACTCTCTCTCAACAAATACATAATTTTTTTTTCTGAACCATTTGAAAGCAAATTGCTGACATCATGACATTTCAACATAAATACTATATCAGGTATTGGCTAAGAATAAGAACATTCTCCTTTATAAGCACAATAGCATTATCATCAGATCCAGACATTTAACACTGACATGTTATTATCTATTATATACTCCATATTCAAATTTCCTCAGTTGTCTCCAAAATGGCCTGTACAGCTTTTTATTTTCCCAATCCAGGCTTGGCAATATACCTGTCATTTCTCTTTCATTTTCTTTCATCTATAATAGTCTCTCTGCTTTTTATATTTTTTATCACCTTGACATTTTCGAAGAGTTCAGACCAGTTGTTTTAGAGAAATCCCACAAACTGGATTTGTCTGATTGTTTATTATAACTTGATCCAGATTAAACATTTTTAGCAAGGATTATATAGGTAATTGTTGAATAAATTCTTGAATTGTCTCCCAGTATTTATTTCATTTGTTTCAGTCTGTTGGGCTAACACTGTCTAGACTGCACAAAATCTCATGAATTGTTCACATTCAATAAATCTAATAATGATCATAGAAAATGCACATTGCCTTGGCCAGCTTATACAGCGTACCTTTCTGTCACCAGGCTAGAGATCTAGTTACCAAGTTGTACGTTTTTCTAATAATAAAGACTCAAGAAACAAATTTCTTGATAAAAATCTAGTTTGTATCAAATAAATAAAACTAAAAGTACTCTGTGCATGTATCTGAATAATTAGGTAGATTATAAAAATACCTAAGTCAGATACCACCAAGGATGAGCTGAAATTTTTACATCTCAGTTTTGCAATTTAAAATGTGGCTAAGGGGCACCTGAGTGGCTCAGTTGGCTAAGTGTCTGACTTTGGCTCAGGTCATGATCTTGCTGTATATGAATTTGAGCCCCACATCAGGCTCTGCACTGGTAATGCAGAGCCTGCTTGGGATTCTCTCTCCCTCTTTCTCTCTGCCCCTTCCCCACATGCGCTTGCTCTCTCTCTCAAAATAAACTTAAAAAAAATAATAAAATGCAGCTAAAATTTAACATGAAAACTTTAAAACAGAGTATAATAGTCTATTAATGATTGCACCAAAGGATGATAATGATTACCAGACACCCCTTTATTTCCATTAGTCCTTCCAATTAAGTAGCAGCAAAGCTCCAAAATGACTACAAATACCAAGAATTAGCTGAACAATTTTGTCTCTCATAGATATGTCTAAAAATTATTTTTTTCCCCAAAATGTTACTTTAATGGTAAGGTATTTTATTACCAAATACCACTTCAGAAAGGTTTTCAATTAATTCTTTAATTCATCTTAACTACTGAATCCTTAGCATTTTTCACTCAAATGATCCAAAAACTTTATTTATTTATTTATTTATTTATTTATTTATTTATTTGAGAGAAAGACAGAGCGGGAGCAGAGGAGGGGCAGAGAGAGAAGGAGACAGAATCCAAAGCAGGCTCCAAGCTCTGAGCTGTCAGCACAGTCCAACGCAGGGCTCAAACTCACAAACCACAAGATAATGACCTGAGCTGAAGTCGGATGCTTAACCAACTGAGCCACCCAGATGCCCCAATGTTTATTTTTGAGAGAGAGCGCACACAGGCACGAACAGGGGAGGGGCAGAGAGAGGGGGTAGACAGAGAATCCAAAGCAGGTTCCATGCTGACAGCAGGGAGCCCGATGCAGGGCTTGAACTCATGAACCACGAGATCACAACCTGAGCTGACGTCCAACGCTTAACCAACTGAGATAACCAGGTGCCCCCCAAAACATTTAAGTTTTATTTTTTTATTTTGAGAGTGGGAAAGGAGCAGAGAAAGAGGAAGCGAGAGAATGCCAAGCAGAGAGAGAGGGAGAGAGAGAATCCCAGGTGTCCCCAAAAACATTTTTTTAACTTTACTAAAAGTGGTAATATGTTGCTTTATAGAAGAAAGCTTTATTACCACATGTGTTATAAATAAAGCTTTAATCACAACCATTAACATACAGGTAAGAAAGAACACCTTATTCCTGCTCAAAAAAGATTTAAGTGTTTACATTAAGATGTCCTTTCCAAGGTTTGAGACTTCCACTGAGAGGTATGAAACTCAAATAGCATAGATTTCCAGTGTTTAAATGTTGTGGTGGCTTGTTAATTACAATGGTAAACTAAGTAATAACTTAAATGGTGTTGACAAATTCAACAGATATGTACTATATGACTTGACCACATTAAATATTTATACTTAAAAATGTTTCTTCTAGGTTGGCACTGTATCAAATGATTGAAAATACAAAGGACCAAAATATGAATACAAGCACTTTCAAACCGTTTTCATATTGGTTGAGATCATCATGAGTATTTAGGTAAAATTATAATATTTGTATTAAAATAATATGAAACATTTGCCAAGTACAAGCTTTAATATATGTGATCCATTCTTCTTTGAATTCAAAATACACTAGCAGATAGAAATACATGAAAAGTATTAAGAGAACTTGTTTCTGCAGGGAAGGAATATGACACCTTTGTTTTCTTCCCTTTCTGCCTTTCAAATGTTATAATAAGCAGGACTGAGCTTACATTGAAAAGAAAAAAACTTGGCGGGCGACTGGGTGACTCAGTTAAGCATCCGACTCTTGATTCTGGCTCAGGGCATGATTTCACAGTTCAGAGATCAAGCCTCTTGTCGGGCTCTGTGCTGACAGTATGGAGCCTGCTTAGGATTCTCTCTCTCCCTCTCTGCCCCTCCCCTGCTCACCCATGTGCACATGATCTCTGTCTTTCAAAATAAGTAAATAATCTTAAAAAGAAAAACAAAAACAAAAAAACCTTAGTAAATCCATTCTCCTAATAAAAAAAAAAAAAAAAAAAAAAAGGCAAGAGAAGACAAAGAGATGTGGAAATAAATGAGGAATAGGTACCAGAAACTGAAACAGGGTTCAGGGTATACCTGAGAAAACAGCAATTTCTGTCCATACTATTCTTAAAATCCTGTAAGAAAACCATAGCCACACTATTCCAATTGGCAGGATATTAAAGAACCAGTAGCCTCCAGTGTGTGCTACCAAGGACACAATTCTTTCTGTGAATAAACAATATACTTGAATTCCAAATGAATGGGAGCAATATATCAGCATCTTATTGAAAATAAGTCAGACTTTTCTGTAAAACACCATTTGGCCACCAACAATGGATTCTCCACATCTGTCATGTAATTCCTGGTGAAATTTCCTTGCTGCTTCTGAAAAGATTCAGCCCAGGGGAAAAAACTGTTTTTATAACAATCACTGTCAAAGAAAAAAATTCCCTCAAACAGAAAAGAAACTTGGAAACCAGAAGGAAAAAAAAAATCAAGCTGAAAGATTTTCACAATTCAGTCATTTGAGTTTCTGAGGTTTTCTGCTCTCGATACCAGTCACCAAGAGTGATACCCCAATGCATATGGACTATTCTAAAGACACTCAGAACTGTTACTTTAAAAATTAAAAAAAAGGGGTGCCTGGGTGGCTCAGTTGGTTAGGCGTCCAACTTTGGCTCAGGTCACGATCTCACGGTTTGTGGGTTCGGGTCCCACGTCAGACTCTGTGCTAACAGTTCAGAGCCTGAGCCTCCTTTGGATTCTGCATCTCCCTCTCTCTCTGCTCCTCCCCAACTCACGCTCTTTGTCTCTCTCTCAAAAATGAATAAACATTGGGGCACCTGGGTGGCTCAGTCGGTTGAGCGTCCGACTCTGGCTCAGGTCATGACCTCACAGTTCATGAGTTCGAGCCCCGCATTGGGTTCTATGCTGACAGCTCAGAGCCTGGAGTCTGCTTCAGATTCTGTGTCTCCCTCTCTCGCTGTGCCCTTCCCTCATTCATGCTCTGTCTCTCTTTCTCTCAAGAGTAAATAAAACATTAAAAAAAATTTAGATCCAGACACCTTCAACTGCTAGGGAAGAAACCAGCTGCCAAGAAAGTACTAGGCAGAACTGTACTGGTCTCTCTTCACTTTCTTTCACATGGGACTCCACCCAGACAGATACCCTCTAAACTGTAAGAGAGAATGGACACCTGCCTGGCTCAGTCAGTACAGCATGGGACTTTTGATCACGGTGTTGCAAGTTTGAGCCCCACATTGGGTATAGAGATTATCTGAAAGTAAAACCTTAAAAAAATAAAATAAAGTAATAAATTATAGAAGAGATATTTTCAGTTTTCTAACTTATAATTTCATGTACTTTCTAATTCTGGTGTTTTTCAAATGTTAACGATTTCTCTACCTACCACTTCTGTAGAAACTGATTTATTATCAAACTACTATCATGTTTCATAATACTACCTTGTCTTTATTTATTTATTTTGAGAGAGCGAGAAAGCGTGCAAGCGAGCAGAGGAAGGGCAGAGAGAGAGAGGGCAGAGAGAATCCCAAGCAGGCTCCACTCAATCAGCACAGAGCCTGACACGGGGCTTGAACTGGCAGTCTGTGAGATCACGACCTGCGGCGAAACCAAGAGTCAGACGCTTAAGCTACTGAGCCACCCAGGGGCCCCCATAATACTACCTTGTCTTAAGCTTTTCATGTCAGTTGTATCATTTGCATGGCTCAGATGCCTGACGAAGAAGGTATCATTAACCCTACTATGCAGATGAGATTGTAGAAAAAAGAGAGAGAGAGAAAGTTTCAAGGTTACAAGTAAGTTCCAGAGACAGTAAAATCTAGGTTTTTCTGATGATCAGCCTAGTCCTTCATTTTAGGAAAGTTGCTTTTCAAAGGACACTTAAAATACTAATCACTCCCTCCTACCTACCCACTCTTCTCCAAGATTTGTTCAAACAAAACAATTAAGTAGACTTTTAAGTTAACAGGAAATGACAGAACCAAAAATAACTCTGGTGTGGTCTCACCTCTGAAAAAGATTTCCAGCTGTGAATAACTGCAGACAACTCTGGCCAGGCAGGATAACATCCTATCAGGATTTAGTACCCGGTACAATGGATCTTAGCTATATTATACATACAGTGACACCTTACTTTCTTAGAACAAACCTCAACTATTTCAAACTCTGGAAAACCCAGAAAAAAAGCAACATAAGTCACGGAGAAGCCAAAATTGCTGTGGTCAAGTTCTTACACTAAAGTGTTTGGTTGTTGTTTTTTTTTTAATGTTTATTTATTTATTTTGAGAGAGAAAGAGAGAGAGAGAGAGAGCAAGCCAGGAAATGTCACAGAGAGAAGGAGAGAGACAGAATCCCAAGCAGAGCTCCAAGCTCACCTCGGAGTGCTACAAGGGGCTCGATCTCACCACCTCAGAAGAGTCAGCTGCTTAAAGACTGAGCCACCCAGGTGCCCCACACTAAAGTTTTTATATACAAGATAAATCCATACATTTCTAAGGCGTTGAAATCACTATATTTCATTTATTTAAGACTAATCTTATAAGTATACAACATGCATTAATTTATAAGTTCGCCAAAAACCAAACTTAAATGATACAGACTATGAGGGTGTTTTCTTAACTATGAGCATGCCTAGCACTAAGACAGCACCTGCCTTTTAACTATGTTTTATTTTACTTTACTTTTATATTTTAAGGGTCTAAGAGGGTTATTTTAACATCTCTTTTATATCTTATGATGGACATTACATGCAACAATGGCGATCAGAATTTGATAATACCTGAAGGTTTGAGGACTGCCACTAAGCTTTGCTCAGATCCTATTTATTCTGACTTGACACACAATTCTGGTTTATCTGGTTTCCCTGCCTACTTCAGCTTAGAAACAGCAGATTAGAAGGGCATATTTTGACAGATAGAAAACAGTCTTGGAGGAGATAAACTAAAAACAGACAAAAGCATTAAATGGTATAGCAGTAAGGAGTCATTTTGGTACAGGAAGAAACTGCCAACACCCTTATACGGCAGAATGCACCAGCCATGTTAAAAGCACAGGACAGAAATTAATGTACACAACTGACCTTGATTCATCAAAAAAGGTTATGTTTAGTATATTCTTTATCTTAAGAGAAGATTTATACTTTTTATGGGTTATATGCTATATAAACTGACATTAAAATGGTCAAAATATTTAACAGTTAAAGGGCTGTCAGTTATATGAACAATTCACTTAGATCCTTAATAAAACCAAACAAACTGACAAATCTCAAAAACCCATTACCTTTACTAAACATTATGTAGTGTATGTTTATGATCATCACTTATGCTCCTGGCTTTTTAGAGGGGAAAAAACTAAGTTACACACTAGAATTATGTAGTGTAGAAAATCAACATTTATGATGATTCATGTGTTGGGGGGGGGGGGGAGAATCTAAGTTAAACGCTAAAATTCTCCCCCTTCACTGAACATTCAAGAGACTTTTCCACTTAAAAAATATATGCATTCTTGTCACCAATCTTAGTTTCCTTTCTCCTTCTAATTATCAAAATGAAAAAATAAGAGCATTTTAATAGTTTTCCCCTCGTACAGCTAACCCCTTTATCCAGAAGCCACTAACAGGGCTTGTCGAGGTATACGCCCTTCTTATAAAATCGTGCTATCAAACCGATTGTTAAAACTCGGGCGAGAAGAGTTGTAGTTAAGTGTTAACGCTAAAACAAAAGTGCATAAATTAGTGGTTATGTTTAAACCAGTATTCTTAGTTTAAGAATAGAAACAACAATGTAAAATCGCACAAGTATTAGTAAGGAACAGTTTAGTTTTGGTTAGACCTCTGAATCAGAGAACATCCTTCTCCAAGTCTCTTTAGCCAAAAAATAAAACACCAACATCATGTCAAGAGACCTGTGAATCCCTTTCACACATTCCCAAATGGATTTATTTGTATTTATTTCACCACACTATTTCTTTTAGTAACAACAGTGACTTGTGATGATCTCTAGAAAGTGGGCCAAAAGGTACGCGTAAATGTCCTTTAAAAAAGGTGGGGGAGGGGCGAGATAATCAGATCCTAAAGACGGGGAGCGGAGCGGCAGAAGATCTGACTTGGAAGAATCTGCTAAAGTCCCTGCCCACGCCACTCTAGATGGCTTCACCAGATACAAGACGAGAAAAAAGGAATTGTTTCTTTTTTAAAAAGATGGGGATCCTGGCCCTTTGGGGTGGTGGCAGAAGAAATCCCCACCCCACCTGCAAGTCCAGCTCGACCGGAGATAAATCAGCAATCTCCAGCAAACTACGGGTCAAGGCGCAACAGAAAATGCCCGGGGCCCCACGGGGAGGGGATCCCCCTCCTCTGTCCCATAGCCCCTCCAGGTCCTCCTCCTCCCGGACGGAAGCAGCCTGGGTCGCCGCCGCCCTCCCTCCTCGGCTCTCCCCCTCCGTTCTCCCGCCACCGCCCGGCCGAGGGCCGTTTCCCGCGGGTGGACGAGGAGGGCCCAGCCCGCCCAGCACCTTTGATGACGCGTTCGGTGGTGGAGAGGTGGAAGTTCCTCCCAGACATGGTCCCCTCAGCCTCCTCCCGGCGCCAGGCGACCGCCGGACGTGCACCTCCGCCTTCGGGTCCAGCAGTCTCAGCTCCCCGGGACCAGTCAGCCCGCCGTGACCCGGCCCCGGCCCCTCCGGGAGGCTCAGGCACCAGAAAGAGGTGGCCGCGGCAGCCTGGCCTCAGAACCCCACCGACAAGATGCTAGCCCACTGGCCGCTCCCTCCTGAGGCGCCGAGTCCCGTGCACACCGCGCTAAGGGAGGCAACCGGGGCGGCCGCGGCTGCTCGCAGCCCGGGCCCGCGTGCGCGCGCGCGCGCCGCCGCACGCCGCGCTCCCAATTTCCCGGCGGCCCGTGCGCGCGCGCCGCCGCTTTGCCGAAGCCCAACGCGCGGTCCCGCTGCCCTGGCCGAGGCGGCCACCTGACTTCCCGCCCCCCCGGTCGTTGCCGACCCCACTCCTGAGGCCCGAGGGCTCCGCGGGCGCTCTGCGCGCTCGCGTGCTTCCTTTCTCCCCTCCTGCTTCCAACGGTCCGTCTTCCCTTCTCTTCAGCCTGCCCTCCCCGCAGCTGACTCCATCTGGGCTGCCTGCCGCTGCCCGGACCTGCAGCACCTAACACCAGCCCCCGGGTCCTGCACGGAAAGCCGCAGCGAAGCAGCAGCCATCTTGTGCCCCGGCCGCAGCTACCCAGCAGCAGCTCGGTGGAGGTGCGAACCTCACCCTGGGCCCACCTTGCCGAGAGCCCTTGTCTTCCCGGACCTTCCCCACGGGAGGCCTCCCTCTTTTTCTTCTGGTCTTCCGCCCACTCTGTCTGTGGGAGTCCCTAACAATTTGACCACGCTCCTTCCCATAGGTTATCCTCCCCCGATTCATCAAACCCATTTAAGACCTGATTTCAGTTTTCACATTTGTTGAGTGCAGTTAGTATTGTAAGAAGTACGTTCGTGTCCATGCCAGTTCCAGTCCAGGACGTGGCGGGGGGGGGGGGGGGGGGGACTCAGATTCCAAGTGGCCTAAGACCCTACGAGGCTCCGTGGCCTCCTCACTTCCTTGCCACCTTCTAACAGAAGGGAGGGCAGCCGCTCCAGGGAGCCCCTGAGCCAGACCTCCACCGTGCAAGGAACTGACCTTATAATTATGCTCTGCGTGTCCCCTACTCTGCTAGAAGCAACACCTCTTCCCCTTTGACACAGTGACACAGTACCTGTTTGCCCCGCTCATGCTTACTGTGGAACACGATGGGCAAGTCTCTAGAGTCTTAATAATCTAGCGCATCTCTGGGTTAAAAAACGACCTTTTCTTTCCTTATGTTGTAAGTCTAGAGTAGAAACTATGACTGCCTTCCCTCACTGAGTATAGCTTCCAGCAAAGTCAAAAATATTTTGAGTTTAGTTTAGCAATGATAATGCGATATTGAAACCGAGATACAAGAAACAGAGTCAAACCAGTCTTAACAGTTATAATGGTGGCCAATAAGTCATTTGTGGTTATACACATTTAAGTTAAATAGAATTAAAAATTTGAATATTCAGTTCCTCAAGTGCATTTCAAGCGCTCAATAACTCTGTGGCTAGTGGCTACCCTATTGGACATGGTAGCATAGTACATTTCCATCATAGCACAAAGTCTTTTTGGACAGCCTCTAACTAAAAGATTATAAGGGTTAAAGCCTAAATCTCCATTAATATAGATTTATGTATTGGGAGGAGATCTGGGGGTATACATTGGAGGCATCCCTTGAATTATGCCTGGCAGTTTTGACCTAAGGCCATTCATAGCAACCCCAACAAGGTAGGAGCACTTTGGAAGCTGGATTTAATTTAGTACTGTTTTCTTGGGTCTTGACTTAAGGCTTTCACCCAAGAGAATTGTTCAGATACGCTGAGGAAGTTCTTCATTTAAGAAGTAATGAGTGGGGCCCCTTGGTGGCTCAGGTAGTTAGGCGTCCAACTCTTGGTTTCGGCTCAGATCATTTTTTTTAATTTTTATTTTTTTAAAGCTATCTTTTTAATTGTTAAAAAATGTTTATTTTTTAGAGAGAGAGAGAGAGCACAAGCAGGGAAGGGGCAGAGAGAGAATACTAAACAGCTCTGTCCTGTTAGTGCAGAGCCTGATTTGGGGCTCAAACTCACCAACACTGAGATCATGTCCTGAACCAAAATCAAAAATTGGACACTTAACCAACTGAGCCACCCAGGCACTCCTCCACTCAGGTTATGATCTCATGGTTCATGGGTTCAAGCCCTGTGTCGGGCTCTATACTGACAGCAATGGAGCCTGCTTGTGATTCTCTCTCCCTCTCTCTCTGCCCCTTCACCGCACACTCTCTCTCTCTCAAAATAAATAAACAAAAACCTTAAGAAAAAAAAAAGTTGGAGCGCCTGGGTGGCTCAGTCGGTTAAGTGTGTGACTTAGCTCAGGTCATGATCTCATGGTTTGTGGGTTTGAGCCCTCCATCAGGCTCCATGCTGATGGTGTGGAGCCTGCTTGGGATTCTCTCTCTCTCCCCCCCCTCTCTGTCCACCCCTCCCCCACTTGTGCTTTCTCTTTCTCTCAAAATAAATAAACTTTTAAAAAATCATTTAAAAAAAAGTAATGAGAACACCACACTTCTATCAAACAGAGCAAATCTTTAAAGTTCAAAACTAAAGTGGTGCCTGCAGCATAGTAGAGGCTAAAATTCATCTGAAGAACATAGCTAAAAAACAAAAAATGGTAAGAAAACATTGCAAACCAATGTGAAGAGATGGATTTTTCAATAATAATAATAGTAGTAGTGGAAAAGTTACCATTTGGATCTCACGTTGGAGCCACTCCATAATATTAAAATAAAGTGAATCTTGTTTAAAGAGTTACGTCGAAGGGCACCTGGATGGCTCAGTTGGCTAACTCTTGGTTTATGGCTCAGGTCCTGATCTCACAGCCCCATGCGGGACTCTGCACTAAGGTGGAGCCGGCTTGGGATTCTCTCTCTCTGCCCTCTCCCCCTGCTTGTGCGCTCTCTCTCTCTACCTCTCTCTCTCAAAAACAGATAAATAAACATTTTTTAAAAAGAAAGAATCTTAAAAAAAAAAAGTTACATGCAAAAGTAAAAGAAAAAAACCTGGAAGAAAATGAAGTTATCCTACTTGGTTGATTGGCGTAACTCCAGAGCTAATAGATGCCAACAGATGCTGATGCTCCCTCCCCCCATTTATCAGATCAAAAACAACTTAGTTAATTCAGATAAGGACTTTCTAAGCTCAAAAGTACTGAAAGGAATCACAAAGGAATGTTACGTTTGACTACTTGAAAAAGATAAACACAATTAAAAGGCACAAAAGCAGGAAGATATTTGCATCTCGGAAGTCAAGATAAAGAACTTTCACTATTCAAAAGAAGAACTCTACAAGTATGGGTAAAGGCCATAAGCAAAGAGTTTATAAAAGAATAAACATTAAAAATGTTCAACTTCAGAAGAAATTAAAAAAATCAATTTAAAACAAGATGCCATTTTTCACATAGCAAATAGGAAAACATTTTGAAAAGGTGATACTGTTAGCAGAATTACAAATTAGCACAACTTCTCTAGAAAGGGATTTGTCAGTATCAATAAAGAAGAGATTACATATGGCCAATGAAAAGATTCTGTCAACATCATTTGTCATCAAAAAAATGTAAAATAGGCCATATTGAGATACCACTTCACTAGCCTACTAGAGTAATTGAAACTAAAGATTCTCAATACTGGGGTGTCTGGCTGGCTCAGTCGGTAGACCATGTGACTTTTGATCTCAAGGTCATGAGTTAAAGCCCTTTAAAAACAAACAAATAAAATACAGCAGTTTTTTGTTTGTTTTTTTTTAACTTTTTATTTAAGTAATCTCTACACCCGACATGGTGCTTGAACTCATGACCCCAAGATCAAGCATCGCATACTTTTCAGACTGAGCCAGCCAGGTGCCCCACCAAAAAAAGATTCTCAGTGCCAAGTGTTGGGCAAGGGTGAGAGCAACTGCAACTTTCCCACGTTACTGATGGGAAAGTAAAATGCTATACCTACTTTGGAAAACCGTTGGGAAGGTTCTTATAAAGTTAAATATACACCTACTCTATGACTCAGTAATTCTGTTCTTAGGTGTTTTACCTGACAGCAGTGATTATTCAAACAATGAAATACTACTCAGCTAATAAAATAAAGAATTACTGGTACATACAACAATATGGATGAATCTCCAAAACATTGTGGGGAACAAAAGAAGCGAGATACAAAATAAGACATACTATGTTATTTCATTTGCATAGGAAAATGGTTAAACGAAATATGATATCGGATGGAACATTATGTTTTAAGAAAAACCAACATATTTAAAAAATTTGGGGGGAGTGCCTGGGTGGCTCAGTCGGTGACTTCAGCTCAGGTCATGATCTGGCGGTTCATGAGTTCAAGCCCCGCATTGGCCTCTGTGCTGATAGCTCGGAGCCTGGAGCCTGTTTCAGATCTTGTGTCTCCCTCTCTCTCTGAGCCTCCTCCACTCACTCTCTCTCTCTCTCTCTCTCAAAAATAAACATTAAAAAAAATGAAAAAAAAAATTTTTTTGTTATCTGTACATTGCATGTGGGACTCGTACTCACAACCCCAGGATCAAGAATGGCATGCTCCTCTGACGGAGCCAGCCAGGCACCCCCAAAAAACAGCGTATTTTAGACTACAAAGATATTTGATATGAGAAAAGCCTCAGGAAATAATAGAATATAATAATGTACAGTATGGACCCCCTTTGTGAACAAACAAGCAAATGTATGCATAAAAAGGCTAGAAGGAAATATTTGTTCATTCAATAAACATTAATCAAATGCCAACTGTGCCTGCTGGCCCTATGCCAGGCGGTAGGATACAGTGATGAACTAAAATTGACACAGTTCAAACCCTCACGGAGCATTGTCTGTTGTGGAAAAGAATGTTAATAGTAGCCATCTCTGGGTAGTGTGACTTAGGAGAAGGGTGGCTTAGGAGAAACAAATGAACAATAATTTCTGTATTTTACAAATTGTCGGGACGCCTGGGTGGCTCAGTTGGTTAAACATCCGACTTCAGCTCAGGTCACGATCTCATGGTCCGTGAGTTCGAGCCCCGCGTCGGGCTCTGGGCTGACAGCTCAGAGCCTGGAGCCTGCTTCTGATTCTGTGCCTCCCTCTCTCTCTGACCCTCCCCCGTTCATGCTCTGTCTCTCTCTGTCTCAAAAATAAATAAATGTTAAAAAAAAAATTAAAAAAAAAAACAAATTGTCTATGCTGAGGAAGTATTACTTTATAACTAGGTGAAAATAAAGAGCTCTTTTCTTTCAAAGACCTATTGTCCTGGCCTATTTCCAGTAGTGTTACATACTCATTTGGGGGATTTTCTGACAGATTTCTCTGATCAGAGCCACTCAATGAAAATATGAAAAGAAAACTCTAATTAAGCTCCTTCCCAAATAATTTTTTTAAATAAATGAGATTCAAGCTTATTGGTAGTGGTGATGCTTTTTTTTAATCATGACATTAAGAGTTTCCAGCAACAATCGAATGTTCTATTTCATTCAGTTTGTACACCCATTCACCTGGCCAGGGTATGTGGTGTTTTTATCTAACTAGCAAGTCTGGTTCTCTTTCTTTTTGCTTTCTGCATTGGTTATGATTATTAGAAATCACCAAGACCCAGGGCCCCTGGGTGGGTGGCTCAGTTGGTTAAGCATCTAACTTCAGCCCAGGTCATGATCTCACAGTTTGTGGGTTTGAGCCCCGCATCCAGCTCTGTGCTGACAGCTCAGAGCCTGGAGCCTGCCTCGAGTTCTGTGTCTCCCTCTCTCTCTGTTCATCATCTGTTCATGCTCTGTTTCTCTCTCTCTCCTTCAAAAATAAAAACATTAAAAAATTTTTTTTAGAAATCACCAAGATCCATGTGTAATTGGCATTTCTACTAATCTCTTCAAATCTAGGTTTCCATTTTACAGAGCTTGCGAGATTTGGTGTATTTCCTTATGAAACTCCCAAGGCACTTCATAAATCTTAATTAATGACCAGCCCTTCTGAGAAATAATTATTAATGCTTTCAATTTAACAAATGTACAGGGAATCCTAGTTTCCATTGTTGTATAAAAGTAACCTGGTTTCAGTTTTGATTTGTATGAAGCCATTAAATATTAAACTTCTGTGTTAAATGCAGGTAAGAGAACTATAGAATTTTTTTAAAATTAGAGTAAAATGAAGGTTTCTAAAATGGCTACACAGGGGTGCCTAAGTGGCTCCGTCAGTTGAGTGTCCAAATTCAGCTCAGGTCATGATCTCTTAGTTCATGGTTTCGGGCCCTGCATGAGGCTCTGTGCTGACAGCTCAGAGCCTGGAGCCTGCTTCAGATTCTCTACCTCTCTCTCTGCCCCTCCTCCACTCATGCTCTGTCTCTCTCTTTCTCTCAAAAATAAATAAACATTAAAAAATATTTTAAAATGTCTACACAGAAAAGGTCTTTTATGGTGTATACTTCCTAAATTTATATGAAAAGCACTGCATAATTTTTTTAAAGCAGTCTCTATGCCCAATGGGGGCTCAACCTGAGATCAAAAATTGCATGCTCTACCGACTGAGCCAGCCAGGCACCCCAGTTAGTAATACATATGGTATAGACATCATATACTGTATTATATTTAATTCATATCTTCCTGAGTATGCTTAGTTTCGATTAAATTACCTTGGTGTGGAAACTCCACAGTCTTGATGTCTAAAAAAATTAGGGAATCAAAAAATATATATATTTATATATTTTGTAATGGAAAAAACACAGTCCAAAGCAACATCCTACTAATTATGATAGCCTGATATCAAATTAGGAACCCCTCTAGACAGTTGTAAGTAAAATCTCATGAAAGTTCTGCTGACTGTGTAATGTGTAATATGTATTCATAGGTTGATATTCAGCCCATTTTGGGGGGCAGTATGCAAACGTCTTAGCAGTGGTCTTCCTGGACCAAGGTCTCCCTTCCTGGACCAAGGTCTCCCTTCCTGGACCAAGGTCTCCCTTGGTCTTCTTGGGAGACTCCAACACTGTGAGAACTGTGATGTGACAAGGAGCCCCAAAGCTGCCATCATTCCCTATTACTTTTGTTTACATCATTACGAAGCAGGAGATAATGGTGATAGTCATTATTGGCTACATAATACAATCGTCTAGGAGAGCAGAATTTAATACCTCTCTCACATCTGGGCCCCACAAGGGAAATGGCACTGACATTCATCAAGTCACTTGTGCCAGAAATGTAGAATGGGCGGGCTGTTGGAGGAGGAGGCAAGATCCCTCACAGGACATATCCTGTCAACTGATGCCCTCTACAGTCCATTTTGCCACACAACAAATCTTCCCAAACTGAAAACATAAATCTGATTTATGTCATTCCTCTGCCTGAAACCCTCAAGTGCCTCTTCCTTTCTCCAAAGTGGCCTGTCTCTTTGAACTCAGCTCCAACCTCATTCCCTATGGCTGCTGAAGTTCAAACATGGTGGCCTTGTTTATACTGTATATACTAGATTTATACAAACTGGCCTCACACAGACCAAGCTCCTTTCTGTCCCAGAGCTGTTGCATTTGCCATCTCTTTTGCTTAGAACATTCTCACAAAGCTGCCTCTTCATTGTTTATGGCCAGCTCAAATGTCTCCTCTGATTATGGCTAGCTCTAATGCCCCTCCTCTGATCACTGTGCTAACTAAAGCTAGGGCACCCCCACCACTCTCTTACCTCATTACCCCAATTTACCTGTAGCACTTGTTTCTTTGGGTCTACCCTCACTCCTTAAGGGAAGCGCCTTCTTCTGTCTGTTCACTGGCACTGCCATTGTCATTGCTGTGTCTGGCATGAAGTCGGAGCTCAGTAATTTGTTGAATGGGCAGATATCTTACTCTTGTCTGGAGCAGAAGTTCTTTTTTATTTTTTTAAGCTTATTTATTTTGAGGGAAAGAGACAGAGAGCAAGCGGGGGAGGAGCAGAGAGAGGGAGAGACAGAATCCCAAGCAGGTTCTGTGCTGTCAGCATAAAACCTGATGTAGGGCTTGAACTCACAAACTGTGAGATCATGACCTGAGCCAAGATCAAGAGTCAGACGCTTAACCGACTGAGCCGCTCAGGCACCCCTGTAGCAGAAGGTCTTAACCTGTGGTGCAAGGCTTTCAAATCATTCCTTCCCAACTGTAAATGAAATTAAGGGTTTGAGTACATTTGCAAGTGCTTTTGGGAGTGTGTGAGAGAAATGTTGGAAAACCTTTATTTTTCAGATTCTCAGAGGAATCCAAACAGCAAAATGTTAATTACCACTGGTATAGAGTTATAATTTATAAAGCACTTTCTCATACGTTTAGTTCTCGTTCCATCTGTGGAGATAGATAGGATAGAAATGGTATTTTCTACTTGACAGATAAAGGCATTGAGGTGCAGTTCACATAGCTGGTCAATAACAGAATGACAAATCCATTCTTTTGGCCTAAACATCTTGTGCTCTTTCACGTCTTGAAGACAAAGACAGAATCCAGAATCCTGGGCTAGTAGTTTTGCATTCATTCTTGCTCATCTTCATTGGCTTTAAAAAGCACCAAACTTAACACTTTTTAAAGACTTCCTTATTTAAACTAGCATATGAGGCTGCATTAAAATTTTCAATGAAAAATTATTACCATCAGCTAGATCAAGGCAGTTTTCAGGGAAAATTTTAATGTATGAACCAAGGAATGCAAAATAGTTTTCTGCTAGGCTAAGTAGAGCATAATTAGGAAAATCAGTTTGCAAGAATAAATATAACAACCCTTAAAATCAAATGAAAACAATGTTGAGATCTCTAATGTTTCAATTTTATCTACTCTTTTAGTTATGATACACAATTGAACCATCTATCTTGAAAAATCAGTCTAATCTAATTTTTTTTAAATCAGTTATTCCAGGGGCATCTGGCTGGCTCTATCCATAGAGCATGTGACTCTAATCTCAGGGTTGTGAGTTCAAGCCCCATTTTGGGAGTGGAGCCTACTGGAAAAAAAAAAAAAAAGTCAGTTTTTCTAGAAAAAAGGCAAACCTGAGTTAAAAATTTTTTCAACGTTAATTCATTTTTGAGAGACAGAGAGACAGAACACAAGCCGGGGAGGGGCAGAGAGAGAGAGGGAGACACAGAATCCGAAGCAGGCTCCAGGCTCCGAGCTGTCAGCACAGAGCTTGATGCAGGGCTCGAACCCACAAACTGTGAGATCATGACCTGAGCCGAAGTCAGACACTCAACCAACCGAGCCACCCAGGTGCCCCAGGAAAATCCGAATTTAATCTCTTTTCTGCTCACACAATTTTCAAGAGAAGGGGTGGGGATGTGGAAACTACATTATTTGGAGAATTAATACAAAATGTTTAAACTATGTGAATTTAGCAGCCTGAGAGAGTTCTTCTCAGGGGCCACGTCTCTACGATACAACCAGCCACTGGCTTCAAAAGAGCTTGTTTTATTAACCTCAAGAAGTTATAGAAAAACATGCCACTTGAAAGAATTTCCTATTCTGGGAAGATACACTAGATCAAAGAGACTTTTTTCCCTCCTCTCTAGCATCTGTAATTAAAGACCTAAACCTTTATTTTAAGCAACAATAACAAGAAGTCTTTATTGAATTAGTTGTTTCCCTTAAAACCCACAGGGTTAACATCATGTTTGGCAGGAATTTTCATTTAACCGGCTTGGGTGTCATTCTTAGATTTTGTTGTATTTTAAACTGTTAGTCAAGCAGAACACATGTTCTTTCCCTGGGCCCTGCCCCGCTCTGTGTCCAGTCTCTGCTTTCCGGGCAGCCTGAGCACAGCCAGGACTCAAGCAGGACACCCCCATCTTCCATGTTGGCAGCCATGGAAGGGAGAAGACCAAATCTGCCAGCTAGCAGCAGCAGCAGCATCGTGGTAGCAGACAACCACCACCAAAGTACCCAGATTTTCTCTGGTGAAGGCCAGTTCTGGGAAGATGTGCTCTGGGATTTGAGAGCATCACCTGGGCAGCTTCAGTGCCTTCTAGCTGTGGCAGTGGACACCAAGGGAGATGGTAGTGTGGCTGTGACAACCACTGGGGCAGCGTCTTCGTTTAAGACAAAGATCAGAGCTGGCTCACAGGCCCCCCGGAGTGGCCACCGCATTGTGGCCAACAAGTTCTGTCTTTACCTCCCAGCCCAATGCACTTTGTAGGGCCCCATCTTGTAAACAGGAATGCAGTTGTAGTGAAGCATTTCCAGTCATTCAGTGGGGGTGTACAGTGCCAGTGGAGAGTTCCTTTTCAAGTTTGGCTCCCGTGGGAGTAGCTGTGGACCCCAGAGGGATGGTGGCTGATCCAAGTATTCGACAGCTCCTTCCGCTCCTAGATCAACAAGACTGCGGAACCAGTGCAGGAGCCATCGGGACAGGCACTGGCCACATGGTGGTGGCTTTGGCTGATAATCACTGATTTAAGACCTAGTAGCTACATCGGGGTCCTGCCTTGGTTCCAAGGGATAGAGGTAGGGGGGTCAGTCAAGAGGGTCTGGCCAGGAGGTGGGCCAGACCCGGCAGCACTGAATGTGGGCTGCACCATTTGTCCGGTGCCTTCCCTTTCCTGCCTCCCAACACCAGGGTTGCACTGTTGTATTCTATTCTTGCTTCGGTGACAGAGTGTGCCTGGACTGTGGTCCAAGGATGTGTGCAGAGCTTTACCACCCTACCCACCCCGTCCCCTCAATCCGCATCCTTCTCCCCAGCCTGGGGCCAGAACAGCCTCTTACTCTCTGGTTGTCTCCCTACCACCCTATACACACTGACAGAGACAGCAGTACCCCACTTCTCATATTAAATGTGCACACACAGAAAACCAAATGCAGGGCAATATGTATTTTAAGAGCACATCTCACAGTTAGAATTACTTCATCAAAAGAGGTCTTGTCAGGGGCTCCAATAGGAATTGCCTGATGGCTTTCTAGGATGTGTATAGTATTTGTAAAAACCCTTATGGATTATTGCCTGAGTTTATTCTTAGTGTTCCAAAACAACTATAAACAAACCACAGACAGAGAAAAAAATCCAGAGCCCAGTGGAAGAAAGAACTACTTCTTGGCTTGTGATTGCCAGAGTCAGAACACTTCTGGGTTATTCCTTAACCGTAATTGATGCTACCATCACGGAATCCCACCTACTGCCAGGGTCAAGGATTGCTGTTATACAGGGCGGATAGTCTCTGTTAACTTCCTTCCTCCATTTAAAACAAACCGTGAGTGGGGGCACCTGGGTGGCTTATTTGCTAAGCATCCAACTCTTGATTTCTGCTTAGGTCATGATCTCACAGTTCATGAGATTAAGCCCCACGTCAAGCTCTATGCTGACAGGGCAGAGCCTGCTTGGGATTCTTTCTCTCCTCCCTCTCAAAAATTATTTAAATAAACATTACAAAAATTCTAGGTTGAAAATAAATAAAAATAAACCATGATGGGTTCCTGGCTGGGCCCGGTCAGTAGAGAATGAAACTCTTGATCTTGAGGATGTGAGTTCAAGTTCCACGTTGGGTGTGGAGCTTACTCAAACAATTACAAAACAAAAAAACAACCACGAATGGGCATATGGCAAGAAGGGGCTGTAGTGTTGGTAAGAAAAATGATTTTTTTTTGACCAGCAGTTCTAAACATACTTAGCCAAAGGCCGATAAGGACCTATGAATCTTTTCCAACCACTAATATTTTTTGCTGTAAATGGAATGTTAATCCATTTTATTCCCGAAGGATGAAAGGGATTCACTTCTGCTGGTATTTGAACCTATCATTCTTCATAAGTTTAGATATTTCACACTAAAGCATTAAGAATAAAAAAAAAAATCTTAAAAAAAAAAGAATAAAAAATCTTTAAAACAGATGAGCACTGGGGGATCTGGCTGGCTGGAGCTTATGACTCTTTTTTTTTTTTTTAAGTTTATTTATTTTTGAGACAGAGAGAGACAGAGCATGGACGGGGGAGGGGCAGAGAGAGAGGGAGACACAGAATGGGAAGCAGGCTCCAGGCTCTGAGCCATCAGCCCAGAGCCCGACGCGGGGCTCGAACTCACGGACCGTGGGATTGTGACCTGAGCTGAAGTCGGACGCTTAACCGACTGAGCCACCCAGGCGCCCCTGGAGCATATGACTCTTGATCTCGGGATTGTAGGCTTGAGCCCCATGTTGGGTGTAAAGATTACTTAAAAACGCTTTGTCCACATTTGGTGTCTCTATTATTTCTTAAAGGGGGCTTTGCTCAGATCACATCTCAGCATCACTGCATGATAAAGAGTGTGCTTCTAGAAGCAAGGCAATAGAAAAGCATTTACCTCCCACCAAAAATGTCCCAAATGGCCTAGCTGGTTAAGAACATTACAAAGAATGGTCTAATATCTAACTTTTAACCTCCTGAAGGACTTGTTTACTCTGCTTAGCTCTGTTCCACCTGGGTCACAAATTCATCTCTCAAACTTGTTTCTAAATGAAGGAGGACCAAGGGTACCTGGTTGGCTGAGTTGTTACAGCAACTCTTGATCTTGGGGTCATGAGTTTGAGCCCCACATTGGGCATGGATATTACTTTTAAAAGTAAAAGCTTAAAAATGTTAAGGAAAAAAAAGGAGGGGGAACCTGGGTGGCTCAGCCAGTTAAGCATCTGACTCAGGCTCAGATTAGGCTCAGGTCCTAATCTCACAGTTCACGAGTTCGAGCCCTACGTAGGACTCTGTGCTGATAGCTCAGAGCCTGGAGCCTGCTTCTGATTCTGTGTCTCCCTCTTTCTCTACCCCTCTCCTGCTTGGGTGGTCTGTCTCTCTCAAAAATAAATTAAAGCATTAAAAAAATTAAGAAAAAAAAATGAGTAATAAGAAGACATAAGCAAAACCAACACCAAAGACAGAAAAACACCAATGGAATAGCTGCTGGTGGAAAAAGATTGTTTTCACAGACCTTTGAGACATTTCTTTTTTTTTTCCCATTCATTCCTCCTATGTGGCAGGTGCTGAAATCACAAGAAACCAGATATAGCCTCCACCCAGTAGGAACTTGGTGTCTGAAGACAGATTACAGCACAAGCCCACTGACTGGGATATGTACAAGGAGGCACCAATGCCAACCCAGGAAAGCTTTCCACAGGAGGCATACAAGCTGAAGAGTGGAGTGAATGTCATTTTGAAGAACTCTGGCAGATGGCAGCCCCATAGAGTAGCTGGTTAATGCAACTTAGAAGACCAGCATGAGCTACATAATTCTTGAGTTTTAAATAATGGAAGGGTTGAGCAATAGGCATTTGGGATTTTCTAGTGTGGTAATAAGGTCACATCAATTCTTATACCTTACTGCTCATTTTTGTTGTGGAAGAACAACAACAGCCCTGGCCCTATGACTAAACTGGAGTGAGAACAGGTTTAAACTTTTAGGTCCCATGACAGGATTTTTCCCTGTTAAGACGTATAGGAGGTGTGGTCTAAATGAACCAAGCATACTCTATGAGTTTCAAATCGTAGAATTACACATGGGGAAACAGCACTGACAGAAAGTTCCTCTTAGGAAACACAACAGTTCTTCTATCATGCAACAGCAGTCAAGTCATAGGCTCCATAGAAGATAAATTAAAAATTATTTTTTAAGATTTTAAGTAATCTCTACATCCAACATGGGGCTCAGACCTACAACCCCAGATCAAGAGTTGCATACTCTATCGACTGAGCCAGCCAGGTACCCCCGCTAAATCATTTTAAAGTGAGCAGGTTATACCTAAGCTTCCTCCTAAAATCTCCCCTCCAAATGTAAGGCGGGGCAGTAAAACAAAGCTTTAGAAATCAGTGAGACACCATTGCCACCTTGTGTCCCTCAGCCTCCATTACACCCACATTCCTTTAAAAAATCACACTTGGGATTCAGCAGTATAGAATATAGCTTTATTTATAGAATCTTACAAATAAAACATTTACAGTCCACATAAGTTATTTTCTTTTCTAATTTATCTCATAACACCTGAGTTATTTAAAAAAATACTGTGATGGAACTGCAGAACTGTAAAAGGAAATATGAATAAAAACCTCACCTCTCTTTTGCAAAAATCAGACAGTTTTTAGTCTTTTAAGCAGATTTCCACAATACTACCATCTCTTTGGAAGAGGACTTACCAAAAACAAGTCTTAGGATACCCAAACAGAGATGCATTCTCTTTTAAACCCAGGTGAAGGACCAAATGAGGGAAAGCCCCAAGCTGACACTAGACACAAAAGACACTGAACACCTCAGGGGGCAAGGACAGAAGGCAACCCGCACTCCAGGGCAAGAGTAAGAAGCAGCACAACCCTGCTCCTGGGTCACTGCTCCCGCATGGGACATGTGCTTTCCTTGCTGATGTTAGGAGCTGGTCATCTGGGGAAAGACGCTGAAGAGGACAATGCCGGGGGCAAACAAGACCTCACAACTTGCTACTCCTCAGACTTCTAATATGTACAAATGCTTAAAACAGCAAATCTAGCACTTAAAAGTCAAAAAGGAATCGCCACAAACTTCTACGCCTGAGGCAACTCTGCTGCCAATGGCAACATTTGCTCGCTTGTACTAGCTTGTACTATCCAAGCGTCTCCACCCCTGAGTTCCAGCCAGCACTGGCCTCTGGGCCAACTACAGTTTAAAGAGAATTTCCCTTTGAGGCAGCGGTCTATAAAAGGAAAGTTCTTAAGTTAATATGGATGTGCACGAAAAGGGAAAGCACCCTACTACTTCGTGTTTCATTTTTTAATTTGTTAAAGATTACATTTTCAAGCTCTTCTCCTAAAACTAGAAACCCACTAACTCTAACTTAGTATTTTACTCCAAGAATAACGGTATTTGTAAGGAATGGCAGATCTACAGGGAATGCTAAAATTATACATTTCATCTATCAATGTGAATCAAGGAAAGAAAAATCTTGTAAAGTCTTAAAGTTTGAGTGTTATTTGCTACTAGCTCCTGAAAGCAATGTCAGACACTGAGGAAAATAAAACAGAAGACAACCGTTTTAAAACAGTAACAACAATAATAAAAATAATGATAATATAAAAGTTAGATTCCAACATTCAAGGAATTGGTTCTTTGGTAAAATTGGACCATTAATCCTATCAGGAGTCAGTCCTGATATTTACTCTAGAATCTTGAGAACTCAAGTTTTCCTTCTTATTCTTCAGCCCATTCTCAAATCTATCAAAGTCAACAGCAAGAGAAGGAGACAAACTTATAAAGCATCACCAGCAATTTTCCCACGCATACTCTTTTTCAAGACTATTCCTGGTTTGAGGGCCATTTCCCAAGAAGAAAAAAAAAACAAAATAGATGCTGCTTTTAATTACTGTATAGTGGAAAGTCTTCCTGTGTAAGAACAGAAAAACTCACAGGTGTTGGCCACGACCAGCACTCGTCAGTCATGCACACAAATCAGTCAGTGAACAAACACAGCCCCTGGGCTGCAACTGTGGGCACCACTAAGAAAGGCTTCTGGAGAGACTGGCTCCCCAAAGTGGCTAAAGAATCTCACATTATCAATATGATAATAATAAATCAATTCACCTAGTGAACCTGGAGATGAGCTCCCCTTGAAGCCAGAGTTCTGAGGAGAGGGCTCCACAGTGCTTGAGGCTGGCCTACAGTCTCTCGGACAAGTCTAAAAATCCATCTTCTGAAGAGGGTTAGAGCAATTAATATTCAGTTCGGTACAGGACCCGCCCTTTCTTGTTCAGGGTGAGGAAGGAAGGGGAACCCAGGCCATGCCGCTAACACGTACTCTCAGCGTCATCAGGAAGCCCCTATTCTGCAAGCATCTGCAGTGCCCCACCCAAGTTCTGGACCTTCCATCTCAGAATTCTACTGCTCATACTTTTATTTATGTAATTAGCAGATCCTAAATTGTGCCCACACCGATTCCATTGCTGATCACCTTTGTCTAAGAAGCCCATAAGCTGCACTCCATAAGTGCACAAGTAAACTTGCCACTTTGCAGCGGAAGTGTTGACCGGGGGAGGGAAATTTGTGCAGTCTCCCCTCTAATACAAGATTGTAAATGTGCTCCAAATGTGCTTCTAGGGAGGCAGCTAAAGTCTCTCAGAAGATGAGAGAGGGGAAGGGGAGGTGGAAATGACAGTGAAACCAATGGATTTCTTGCAGGTCTCCATTCTCCACCTTCCATTCTGTCAGTGTCATTGTGAAAGAAGGGGACGTCCAGGCAATAGAACCCGCACAGCAGCTCACCAGCAGCGAGCCCTAGCTCACCCATACAGCTGTGAAGCGCCAGCTGCAGCCACAAAATCAACATCGCAACCCAGTGGGAACAAGTGACTGCCACAATAGGACACACACTGTCAGTTCTCCTCGTCCCCCCCCCCCCACTCAACTTCGGGATGATCCTTGCCTCCTCTTGCCCTACACATGTGTTCTAACTTTCAGGTCTTTTTGAGAAAACAGGCAACTGAACAGACCTTGAAAAAATAGGAGGGATTCTTGTCTCCTATACCTTTTCTGTAAAAACAGGTGAATTTATTCCAAAATGGGACATCTTGAGGTCTAGGACACACATTTAGATTCACAGGCCCTTAAACTACAGATTCACCTCCTGGTATTTCTAACCAAGTCATGAGCACTGGCTATATTTTTGCATTGTAGGGCAAGGATTAAAAAATTTCTCAGTGCTGGTTCAAAGAGAAAGAGGCCAGGGTAACCAGGGAAAAAAGTTAGGCTTGTCTGCTAAGTAAGCTGCATTCAGGTTCCAGGGTCACTCTGAGAAAGGGGGAGGAAAGGCAGAGAGGCACTATCTAGAGACTGGTTACCAGGGCAGCTTATTCCTAGGATTGAGCATGTTTAAAAACAGCTGACATCTGAATGCGGGAATACAGTCCGTGTCACAGTTTTTAATACAATTGCCTCTTCTGAGGTGCGTCGTGGTTGCCGAGTCCTTGGGCCAGGGATTGGGCAGCCAAGGGCCAACTTCCAATCCCAGAGGCTCCTGGCAGGGCCCTACCCAATCTGGATCTGCCCTGAATACATAGTGAGGACCAGCATGATGGTGAAACCAGTCAGGAGGCCCAGGTTCTGGATGACAAAGGGGATCAAGATGCTGCCATTTCTTTCATCCTCCTGGCAGACCTCATTCATCTCAGGGAACTGAGAAAGAGGAGAAAAACAAGAGAGCTGCAGTTTTTCTCAACCTGGTACATCCAGGACGACTCAGCAAGAGAGAGATAGTATACCGAATCATCGTTATGATACGTATCCTAAAAATATTTGTTAGAATATTAACACAACAATTGCCATATGATTATAACTTAATATATGTTATCTACCATTATATAATATACAATTATTATATAGAGACTATGTAGTTAAGATATATGACTATTAGCAGCAATAGCCTTCACAGCGTTGCCCACGGTGGCTACCAGTACTTTTCAACTATTGAGGTAAAACAGTATTATACATGCATGTAGCCCTGGAAAGGTTTAGATGCTGGCTAAAAAATTACTGCTTTGATAAAAATAAATTTTTTTGCTGTGGCCTTTAAAAACATTTGAGAAGATCTTTTTGTTACCAAAATGCTGCTGCCACCTCTTTGGGAAATTGAGCACCTGTGGAAGGAACCAGAGCTTGGGGCTGTAACACTCCTAGGACTCAAGGGCCCCGCTGCTGGCCAGTAAGGCAGGGGACAGAGAGCGGACCTTCTCATTCAAGCAATCCAGAAAAATGTCTTAACCGTGGGGGGGTGGGGAGCTCCCCACAAGAGAGGAGAGAATCTAAAATGCTTCCAGGGAGTGAGAATGGGTCATGGTGGTCAGCACTCTTATCACTGCAACAAAAGTATTATTTTCGAGGGACATGGAAAATAATTCATGCAAAATATGACCTCAAAGAACAGGTCATGCCAACAAACAAGAAATCAACCTTGTTATGCAAAATATAATGAATAATGAAATACCAATCAGGTATTTCATTAGCCAACTCAAAGCCAATTAAAGGGGCTACACCAAACATCAGTGGGTACCATTATAATGCATGCTTTCAGGCACCGCTGACACTGGCAACACTCATTAAGAAGTGTTGAGTTGGGTTCAAGCATCTTCTTTAATAACATATGCTGGTAAGTTTTTTTGTCCTTTAAAAGCTAATGTCCTCCAAATGAGTGTGCTTCAATCCTGAGGCAAAGTAATGACATGTTTTTCATCTTATCAAGAAAATAACGGACTATTTTAAGTTTTTATTCTACTCTTATATGCTGGACCACATTTATACACAGCATGAGGTAAGTCAGGTTCTTTACAAATGGTATTTTGATAGATACTGTATTATGTCTGTGCCATATGTGTGCCCACTCTTTTAAGGACAATGTTATATTATATTCATTTGGATAAAATGTGATTTGACAACTGATTTAAATAAAATACTTGCTTCACTTAAAAAAATAAGTAAAATCTAATGTCCTCTTAAAAAGCATTGAACTGGGGCGCCTGGGTGGCTCAGTCGGTTAAGCGGCCGACTTCGGCTCAGGTCATGATCTCGCGGTTCGTGAGTTCGAGCCCCGCGTCGGGCTCTGTGCTGACAGCTCAGAGCCTGGAGCCTGTTTCAGACTTCTGTGTCTCCCTCTCTCTGACCTTCCCCCGTTCATGCTCTGTCTCTCTCTGTTTCAAAAATAAATAAACGTTAAAAAAAAAATTAAAAAAAAAAAAAAAAAAAAAAGCTTTGAACTATATGCCTTAAATAGGTGACCTGTGTGGTATATGAATGATTCCTCAATTGAGCTATTATGAACAAACTAATTCATGTCCTCTTAGCTGCCTCCCCTCCAAAGAATAACCTAGTGCAATTCTGCCTACATGGCATGAACTATGGAAGACTTACCATATCAGCCAGAGCAATATACAAAAACATTCCTCCAGCCAGTGCAAAGATCCAGTTGGCAGAGAAGTGGCTGCCAGCCAGGATGCCAAAGGCCAGACCCACGTAACAGCAGCAGGCAGAAAGGAAGTTGAAGAAGAGAGCCTGCTGGATACTCATCCCAGCATTCAGCAGGATGACAAAGTCTCCTAAGGAGGGATAACAAGAGGGAACGTGTGTGGAAGAGTTACACCAGGTCACGGACAGAGAGCACAGTGAGGACAGACTGCTTGAACTATACATAACATCTGGGTGAAAATCAAGACGGCCTCAGACCTGAGAGCGCAGGGACAAGTCTAAGGCACCCCTCCTCTTCACCTCTTCACATCTAGGAGTGGTCTCCATTTGCAAAACTTAGCCGCATACTTTCAGCCTAGAGGCTGAAAATAATGCACAGGATTTTCAACATAGCCAACCAACTAGCAGTTGCTAGCAATTGCTCTTTTGCTTGATGGTGAAGTAGAAGTTTTTTCCTCACAACTATACTGAATGATGTTTTTAGGAAACAAAATGGAGACTGAGAGAAGTTAAGTAATTTGCCCAACGTTACAAGCCAGTAAATTGGCAAAGGTAGAACTTGACCTTGAGTCCCTGAGCCTCCAAAGTCTAGGTCTTTTATACTCTTGCTCTGCTAAAACTAACCCCCTAACTCCAGGTTCATCTACTTCTTCCACCCACCAGACCTCTAACAGACATCTCAGCCTCTGGGAGACTAATAGGATGAGGGGTGCCTGGGTGGCTCAGTCAGTTAAGCGCCCCTCTTCGGCTCAGGTCATGATCTCATGGTTCATGAGTTCAAGCCCCACGTCAGGCTCTGTGCTGACAGCTCAGACCCTGGAGCCTGCTTTGAATTCTGTGTCTCTCTCTCTGCCCCTTCTTCGCTCACGCTCTGTCTCTCTCAAAAATAAATGAAAAATCTATGAGGTAAGTATTATTATTAACCCCATTATAGAGGTGAGGAAATAGCACAGGATATGGACTGGGAAGGGAAACAAACATCCCAATAAAAATCTTCATCATTTTCAATGATCAATTTTCAATTATGAATTCAACTGGTAAGAATTGGTGGTTAGATTTTACATAGCACAGAGAATGTGTTAAGCAGTTACAACAAGCATTCTGAAGTTGGGGGCGGGGGCAGTGGGACACATGAAGGGTGCTGCAGGGGACGCCAGCAGTGCAGGCACACTCACCTAGCTCATGTGGGAACTCCTCGCACAGGATGGCCACCGAGGTACTGATGCCTTGGAAAACAGACACGGTGAAGGAGGCACCAATAGCCAGGCCATCGATGAAATTGTGGAGGCCGTCGCTCAGGGTGATCATCCAGGCCAGAGTGCCAATATCAGAGTAGCGGACACCTTTCAGCCAGTAACAGGCACTCTGGGAAGCCTGCAGGTCCTACAATAAAGCCCATCCCCACGGCCCCAGGTCAAAGGATGAATGATGGACCTTCAAGGTAGGCCCAAATCATCAAGGCCATTACTGGTTAAAGGCCAACAGCAGATGGCCCACTGACCTGGACAGAGAGTGAGCCCACGATGACCTTCTCGTCCATCATGGGGGCCTTCCCATCCAGCTCACTGCTGCAGTGCTGAGGAATCATATGGTCCAGATCCCCGTTCTGCAGCTTCTCGGTCACCCCCTCCTCCTGGTCCTTCTTGGAAGGAAGCGTCTCAGAGGCATAATGGCTATGTCCATGATGATGCTGGAGGAACCATGGGGAAGGGTCAGCACGACACTCACCAAAACCACAAAGCTTCTTGAGCACTGGTAGGTGCTCCCAGCACTGGGAAGACCTCATTCCCACCATCAGAGAAAACATAAGCAGGCAATGCACACAGAAACCAAGGGAAAGCTGTTATAGAAAGCTGAACTAAGGTGAATGTAAGGGCTTAGTGTAGGACAGAAATCAAAACAGTGACCTCATGGCCATCACTTGGTCCAACGAGGTGGTATTGCTAGTGAGGTTTAGAGCTCCTCCGTTGCACTGGATAATGTTATTCCATTCGGCAACTGATCACTGTGTGCCAGGCACCAAAGATACCTTTTTGGAACTATACCGCAACAATCATTCCTCTGTTCTCTGCGGTGGTACTTTCTATGTAATGACTATGTACCGAGCCCCTCCTTCACCTCCTAGAGTACAAAAGGTATATTAAAAAAACAATCTAGAATAAAATGAGGGGATACACCACTGCCTAGCAAAAGGCACGCAGGGCCAGATCTGGCTTCTGGTCTGTCCTCAGCCTTTGCTAATACCCTCGTGAGGGGAGATGGGAGATCTATTCCTGAAATCTGTCGGTTATAATCCACTCTTGGGGGAAGAGGGGGGACAGCAGGTAAGCTCACTGCATTGGTGACACCACTACCAAGACATACAGACATTTCTCAGATGGATGCTTTCCCTACAAGCACTTTTCCCTTTACTAACAATTAGGCCTCACCTCATTTTTCTGCTTAAGAAGCATCTTCAAGATCTTCTCTGTGAAAAAGAAAAGATAAAAGCCCCCAAACACCACCGCAGACTTGGAGACATAATAATCTTCCAGAGGGTTGAAACCAAAAGCCTGTGGACCCAGGAAAACAAAATGAGTTTAAGAAAATAAAAAAATCTCCACGGGTCCCCTCTCATCTCTTAACCACTTCCTTGATTCTAGGAAAGGAAAGAGACGCACTCTTTGTGATAGCTCTGCCGCCTTACCCCTTCCTGCCCTTCCAGCAAAATCGAGCCCTTGACTTTCCTTCATGCCATATCACCAGGGCCTGTTAGGGTCTCTCTAGCTCATTTTCTGATGCAAAAGATCAGTCCCCTTTAGAATTATACTCCCAAGAACAGCCTTGGATATGGTTTTCTACTTTTAATTAGGACTCTGTCTTCATTTTTCCTTTGCTACAAGGGCAGAACCTGCCTGCAAATTCCATACTTAAGGAGACACTTATGTTTATTTCCATTCCTTATCTAATGTTCCCAGTTGATCTGCCTGTAAACACAAAGAGAGATGGTGTAATTATACTTTCTAAAATGGGAAATCCATTCCCCAGTTAAATAGTAAGAATTGTGGCATCTTCTTGACCGCAGACCTTCCAGTGACCACAAAGCCAAAAAAGCAGACTGTGTCACTGCACATGTCAATTTTGGGGTTTTTGTTTTGGGTTATTTCTGGAAACTTCACTTATCAAGGGGGGCAAAAAAGAATCCATTGGGAAAACCACTGGAGTAGGAATCAGGAGAATCCCACTCTCAGTGATATTCCTGACTTGTGGTGGGGCCTTGGGTAACTGTCCGGTGACTTGCTCCCTCCGTTTTCTGACAGGAAGCAAGCCTCTCAAATAAACCAGCCTTCTCACGAATAGGTCAAAGATAAAAGTGACCATAAGCACCGGGAACGCTGGGCTGCTTAAAAGATGTTTCTCCTTTCTGTTTTAAAGGGACAAAATCCATCTCTACTCGCTTGTGTAGTTTTCTAAGAGACATAAAGGTCAAGTTCTAGTATGTCAAGAAACAACACACACAGGCCCAATTTCCAGGAGAGGCAAATCATCTTAAGGAAGAGTGGAGTGAAAACTGTCCATTGACAGTTCTCTGCAGGAAGCCATGAAGAATGGCAGAGTACAAAAGCATGGCTTTAGCAGTTCTGACACCTGGCCTCTAGGATACGTTTTCTTGTTCTCTATTAAATGGGTAAAACCCTACTTCTCTAGACATCAGCTGATCTAAGAAGTCAACTAGGAAAACACAAACCCACATCATGGAAAACATAAGGTACTATCAGAATGTGGCATCGTCTCTGTGCTTCAACTCTGGCTCGGCCCAGGCCTGTCAGACCACCTACAAGGAGACACCTCCTGCATATACTCATTAGCGGGTCTACTGCAGAGATTACACCAAATCAGATGAAGCTTCTCCAAGGCTGCCTGCCAAACATTACAAAGACTAAGCTCCTCCTGTTCTGTGGAGATTTTCCCACTAACCTTGGCAAAGGGGCAAAGGTGCCATCAATGTATGTGAAACCAGGCCATTTTATTTAGATCACCTTTGTCCCAAAACAACCTACTGCGGAGAACGCATCGTTTTATTGAGATCTAGGGATTCTGTCGGTTTTTCTGTGTGTGTGCCTGCAGCCTCAAATCGGGAGCCATCAAGTGATCTAACTGCACCACACCTTTTCACTCAGCAGTCAGAGAGCATGAACCAGGCACCAGGCACTTTACAAATACTAACTCATGTAGCCCTCGCAATGCCAACGTGGGATCAGTCCTATCATTTCCCCCATTTTGCATATGAGGAAACAGAAGCACAGAGAAGTTCAATGACTTGCCCAAGGTCACAGAACTTGTAGAAGGGTAGAGCTGGGATTCCTACCCAGCTCCCAAACCTATGCTATGCTGCCTCCTAACTCATGAGTCAATCTCAACTTCACTTTCCACAAGGAAGGGACCTCCTTCCTGTGCCTTGTATAGAAGTGGAGGGTGCTCCCGCTGTGCCCCGCAGTCCCCCCCAGAGACTGGCATGCTCCTGTGTGAGAAAGCCCTGGCTTGCCATACCTCGGGGATGAGCTGGAAGAGGGCGTTGGAGTAGAGGGTTCCAATCGCCAGAGCTATGAAGTAGAGCAGCAGCCTCTTGTAAAAAGTCTTCTTCATGAAGGGCACCACGCTGGCCCCCATGAGGGAGCAGAGGGAGATGACGGTCACACAGAGGAGACCGTATCCCCACACTGCCGTTGGGGGAGAGCCAGCCCCACCCAGGACAGGGAGAAGGGCAAACGCCCCATTTCACAGCGACCACCATTTAGGGAAAACATGGGGTGGAAAGGACGGGGAGGCAACGAGGAAGGTTTTGGTGGATATTAACAAGGAAACAAAAAAGGAAAAATCAGAGAGACAAGTAGGGAGGGAGAGAGAAATAGAAAATTTGTTAGTGATTCAAGTCTGATGAAATTTCCTTCAATCAGTTCAGAAGAAATGAAGAGGAATTCAAGGTGGCCTTGGAACCCGTGGCTCCCACCCCAGCTGCTGCCTTTGGTGGCCCAAGTGACACCTGGAGGTGCACCTGCCAGCTGGTGTGGCTGCAGGGCGGGGCACTGACTCCTCACACAGCTGAGGTGTGCTCAGGCCTATCCACAGGCTGCCCATGGCAGACTTTGGACTCAGAGGGCTCTCTTCAATAGGAAACAAGATCAAGGAGACAAAGAGATCTCATTGTGCTGGCTGCCATGTTTGCTTTTCACATGTGGCTTATACCATATAGGCACACGCACTTCCACCTGGACTTGGTCTGGTTTTGCAAGATAAAACAAAGTCAGACGTGCAGGGCAGATGGATGGAGAACCAGTAAAACCCAATGCCCGTATAACTTAGTTTCTTAACTTCTCAGGTTTGTTTGTCTCAAGTCTGTTTCCATTTGCTCTGAGAGAACTCCAGCATGGAGGACAGAGTTCCAAGATCACCTTGTCACAAAAAATATCTCCTCTATCATTTCCCAGTGTCACACACTCCAGGTAGGACAAAACTGAGCCAGGATGAGGCACTCCCCTGGGAGCCCAGGGGCGGAGCATGTACAATTATTGTTTTCCATTTAATAAGCAACAAGGCATTTCATTTTGAATCTTTAAAAAATTAATAAATTCAGTTTCTGGAGCTGAAAAAAAATAAAATAAAAGCCCAAGATGAGGTCTCCCCTTGAAGCACTTGTTAGATTCATGTGGAGTTTTGAGATAACATGGAGATGGTTACTCTTAAACCAGATTTCTTCTCTCACTTAGAAGGAACAGGCAAGGCCTGGGCTTTGCGTCTGGCATCTATTCTGGTGAGAGTCTTTTGATTGGCAAAGGCTGGGCAGCCAGTGACATGGGCTCTTTATGAAAGGCAGCTGCCACCAATCCCCAAGGGGGTCCCCACACAATCACCCCTACTGCATGTGCACAGCCCTGCCTGAGCTGACAGAGTGGGCAGACTATCAACTTGGGTCTTTTTTTTTTTTATTTTTTTTTAGCTCCTCAGTGGTCACAATTAAAAAGCAAAATTAACAAATATTTCAAACAGTCAAGTAAGGGCACCAGGAAGTCAGTCCTATCCCAGGAAAAAGTCAAGATGCAAGGTATGAAGGCCTGAGTGCCCCTTTCGTTTATCTTGGAATTTTAATTTGTTTTCGTTAAATAGTTTTTGTTCTGTTTGGCTCTCTATGCTACGAATTATGGCCTACTTGGGGTGGGGCGGAAGGATCCCTCACTTTTTAGGCCAATTCTATTGACCAGTTGGTAACCTCTTTTCCTTCCACCTCATTCCAGATGGGTGATCCCTTGGTGGCCACACCTGAACACTGTCAGGGCCTCTACTTAAGGCACGTACAGAGTACCAGGACTTGGACAGTGACCACCAGCTGCAGTGTTCCTTCTGAGCCCTGCAAACGGGGCAGTGGAGAGGCAGGGACTGGGAAAGGGAGGCTGAGAGATCTCCAACAGGGAGGGCACATGCGGAGAGCCTTGCATCTGACATCACCTGAAGAGGCCACAGGCCAACCTGGGTGCCCCAGGAGGGAGAGAAGTCCCTTGAGATCCAGAGTCAGAAGTCATTTGTGTTCCCTGATATGAGGGAGAAGTGAATGTTCCAGGTGGCAGTTGTCAGGAGCCTCGGAACACAGGGTGGGGGCAGGACCATTAGGTAGGGGCTCAGCTGCAGGGCCCCCAGGGAAAGAGGACGCGCAAGTTTCTGTTCTACTGCACCTCTGGGATGAGCTGGAAGAGCGCGTTAGAGAGCAGCGTTCCAATGGACAGGGCGATGAAGTAAGTGAGCACACGGCTGAAAAATGCTTTCTCCGTGCACGGCAGGACGAGGACTCCCAGCAGAGAGGCCAGGTTAATCAGTGAAACACTGAGGAAGCCAAAGCCCCACACTGTGGAGGAACAAGAACAGACGAGGGCCTCCATTACTGAGGGTGGGGGTGCTCTTGCTGCCTGGGGTGGCCCATTCTCAATTCAGCTACCATCAGGGCAGACAGAGAGCACCAACCCGTCAGTACATTAACGGTTGAGTCCATCTCTTGCTGGGTGCTGTGGAGAAGCCTGAAAACAACCCAGCAAAGTCGCTATCCAAAGAAGCTTACCTTTTAGATGGAGAAGCAAGTGAAAACAGTAAAGTCCAAAAAACCATAGGAGTGAAATGATGATAGCAGGAAACAACAAAGGCAGCATATGCTAGGTACCAAGGGGTGGGCAGCGCACATCAGTGCGACAGGGTTTCAGAAGGGCAACCCAGGCCCGCAGGAGTCACAGACACTCACAGACCATGGTGAGTCCACTGTGGCTGGAGCAGAGGTACTGGGCAGGGTGGGGGAAAGGATAAAGTGGGCTGGGGGCAGCTAAACTGAAAACAAAACAAAACAAAAACAAACAACAACAAAAAAAAAACCAAGGCCATTAGTCCCTTGTAGTTTAATAAAAACAAAAATGAAAAAATAGCCAAAAAAACCCCACCAGGCTGGTCCAAAAAACCCAACACTGAACATTGAGCAGCCGGTCTGACAACATGCGGGAGCAGTCTTGGGAATGCAGAAGGTATCAGTGTAATCATTACTCTGATTCACTCCCCTAGTGGTGATGAGCTGGTCACTTGTGAGACCTTCCGTGAGTGGCACCATCTATCAGCCCAGGGATCCACGTGACATGAGCACGGCCCCAGGCCCCTGCCTTCCTGTCCCAGCTCACCTTCAATTGCGCTTGGCTTCCCCTCTTCTGTCTGCTCATCCTCCTCGTTCTCCTGGTTCTCAGAGGAGCAGGCTCGGGAATCCAGCTGCTGGAGGATGGTAGGGCAGAACTCCTGGAACTCTCTCCTTCCAATCAGTGACTGGTTGCTGAAGTTGTGGGCAGCAAAGAGGTCTCCAGAACTAAAACACTGAGACAAAGTGGGAGAGGCAGGAAGCCTCTCAGAACCCAAAGTCACACCTCGCCCCTTGTAGCAACCGACAGCCTTCCACGAGGAGAAAATGGAGATGGAACCCTTCCAAATCTTGGGGAATCTGTAGACTAATCTCTAGGAACGAGAGCAAGGTAGTCCCTAAACTTGAAAAACTGATAGGTAATCTCAGAGATCAGCCATGCAGTGAAAGTCACACACTTTACACACACCCATTCATACAGGGCTGCCCAGAAGGTCTGGGAACAACTGAATTCCAATCTTTGTGACCAGGGTGTGGTTTGTGGAAAACATGATCTATTTGCATACCTGAAGAAACAGCTTCATTCAGATACCAAATCTGGCTGCACATCACAATAGCCTGAGGAGCTGTTATATTAAAATGCAGATTCCAGATACTTCTCCAGAGCTGTTATTGAGCACTGGCATCTAAAGAAGAACGTCAGTCCCCAAGACCCTATACATGGTGTCCCCAGTCTGAAGAACGTGTTGACAGAGATTAGTGGAGGAAGGAAGGAAAATCTAAAGATGCAGTGTACCTTGGAGCAAGTATGGGCTGGCCAGAGGACATGAACGCTCAGTCCCCTTGGGAGGTGTTAGGTTAGTACTCTCACATACCGTTCCTGTGAAACACTGCAGTTTTACTTCTAATTATACTTTATATACTTACACATCAGTCTTTATCTGAGGCGGTTTTACATGGATCCGTCCTAACAGCCCTCTGGGTGTGGTGACAAGTGAGAGCTTCTGGGCCTACAAAGCTGAGGGCCGGACTCTGGTGACCCCAAGCTACTGCTGCCGTGCCAAGGGGCCCTCTGGGGTCAGTCTGCAAGAGCCTGTCAGGGCAGCCTTCTCCCCAGCTCAGACATTACCGCGTGCCTGTGGTTCTGCATCCAGGCTGCCTGGCCCCCTGGCTACGTGGCCTCTCCAAACTGTTCTCCTTCAGGCTGAAGCCCCCGGATGCCTAACCCACGAACCTCCCTCGATTCCTCTAGCATACACTCCCCTCCCTCTCTCATTTCTCAACTCTATGAAGACTATCCAGCCCACAGAATTTAACACTTCATGTTATTATCAGATGACTCTGTTCTCAGTTGGTTAAGCTCCCCATCGTGACAGCAAACTCTTCAACATGACTCATTTTTCTCTTTCTCACAGTCCTCAGCACAGGGAACAAAGCAGATATATAAAGACACTGCTGGCTGACTTACATTTGGCTGCCACAAATAGCCTCAGACTAGGATTAGCAAAGATGATATGGAAGAAAGAACAAAGAACCTGGGTCCCAGTCCTGAGCTCTCCAGGAGTCACCGTGAGACCCTCAGTATTGCTTTCTAAACAATGAAGACTTTCCACCTGCACCTGAGGTAGTGTGAGGTTCACCTGGGATTGCAGGCAAAGGGCCTTGTAAACTGTAAGCCCTATGAGAAATGCTAGCTGTCAGGGAGCTCCGGCTTGCCAGCGGTTCCAGGTGATCCCAGTGCAGCTGCAAGGAAGTTTGTGGAAGGCCGAGATCCCCCACTGACAGCTCCCTCCGGTAAGGGCTTCAAAACGGCCATTTGGGAGGGCAGGAGGTGCTGCTGGGGACTCAGACTCACTGACCCAGACAACGGGAGGAAGAAGAGTTGGCCCCTCTGCTCTGCCATCAAGGCTCACCTGCTCCAAGCTGCTTGGGCTCCCCATGCCTAACCAGACTGTGACCCTAGGAGGGCAGACAGTGCTCAGCAACACTTGGAGCCTTACCATCGAGAGGTTCCTCTGTCCCTGCAAAGGTTGGGTGACATTGTCCCGGCCCACTCCCACATCCAGGTGGTTGAGCAGGGCCTTCAGCTCCTGCAGGGTAAGGCTGTTCCCCTCCCCATATCGATGCAGGAGGTCCTGTAGGAAAGAGGCTGCGCTGATGGTTGGTGTCCCCGTGGACATAGCATGAGCTTCAGGAACAGCAGCACTCCATAAGCTGAGCAGGATCAGCAGGAAGCAGTCAGGGAAGGCTGGGTGTAGCAGCTTCATGGTGGCAAATAAGCCTGTAAGAAGGAAAAGCAGGTGAGTGAGAGGCTCCAGAAACCGACACTCTCCTCTGGCTTCCCCACCAGACATGGCAGCCTCACTCCAGACAGCCTTCCCTTCCCCTCTAACTCTTTACCCTTCCCTAATACCTCTACCAAGCTTTTGAGAAAAACACTTCTCTTCAAAGCATGGAATAAAAAAATAATAAAAGGACAAATTCAACAGGTTTGACTAAACTTAAAAATACACACTAAAAAAACTACTTGATTATGCTTAAAAAGTTTTTATCTTCTAGAGATTCAGAAATAATCGTGGATTAAAGGATATCTTACCTGGAACTTGCTTCAAAATAACAAAGGAGGGAGTATTTGCATTGGGAACATAGATGAGACACAATCAGGCATCAGGCATGAGTTAATAACTCATGAAACTGCTCAATTAGGTGAATGGGAATTTATTATACTATTCTACTTTTTTTTTTTTTTTTAAGTAGGCTCTATGCCCAATGTGGGGCTTGAACTCACAACCCTGAGATCAAGAGTTGCATGCTCTACCAACTGAGCCAGTCAGGAGCCCCTATACTATTCTACTTTTGTACATTGGAAATTTCTCCAAAATAAAAAGTTAAATTATAAATAAATAAATAAATAAATAAATAAATAAATAACAGGGCGCCTGGGTGGCTCAGTCAGCTAAGCGTGCAACTTTGGCTCGGGTCATGATCTCAAGGTTCATGAGTCCGAGCCCTGCATGGATCTCTCTGTTGTCAGCACTGAGCTCACTTAGGATCCTCTCTCTCCCCCTCTGCCTGTCCCTAACTTGTTCTCTCTCTTTCTCAACAACAAACAAACAAACAAAACCTACAACTAAAAGAGGGGGAAAAAAATAGGCCAGGGGAATAAATACACCATCAAACATGACAAAGGTTTACCTATACTGCCTAAATTAGAGAACATGAAAAAATACTGAGATTCTCTCGTTTGTTAAGAATAGAAACTTAAGGGGGTAGAGGGATGGGCAAAACAGGTGAAAGGGATGAAGAGGTACAAACTTCCAGCTATAAAATAAATAAGACACAGGGATGAAAGGTACAGCTTGAGGAACATAGTCAATAATTCTGTAATAAATTGGTATAGTAACAGATGGTGACTACACTTACCTTGGTGAGCAATGTGTAACGCATATACATATTGAGTCAATATGTTCCATACCCAAAACCAATATATTGTATGTCAACAACAGTTCAATAAAAAAAGAACACAAGTTTAAAAGATGGACAGTGCTATATTGCTGCTTATTAAAATAGCAAAACAGATTTACAAAAGACACACCTGAATGTTAGTGAGGTTAAACAATAGAGTAAGATATGGCTGGTGGCTATATAAATCATGAGACTGGAAAAGTTATATGATAATAAAAGCATTTCAATCCTTTGAATTATTAACTCTACCTTTGGAATTTATACTAATAGAAGCAATCCAAAAATACAAAGGCTGTAGGCAGAAAATTATGATCAAGCAAATTATATCCATTTCATTGAATAGTATGCAGCTATAAAAACGAAACCATGAGTTTCATGTAAAGCAAACAAGCAGAACAATTATGTAACAAAAGTAGGAAGTGAGAAGGAACAGGGAAACATATGCCTAAAGTAGCAGGGCTGATGATTTTCTTTCATTAATCACTTCCTCAGTATAGTTATAATTTAATTAGTGAAATAAACAAATACCAGGTAGGGAAAATGAGCCTCCTATTTAATCCAGACCCGGGAACCCCATCACTACAGGTGTTTCCATACCTCCCAGGCTCCCAGGGCCCTGGCACTCTTCTCACTGGATCACTCCACCTCAGGGCCTTTGCTTGTGGCAGAGGAGCTAGAGCAGAGTGGTTAAGAGTAGGCTTGTTTGGTTTGCATCCTGGTTCTGTCACTTGTTTACAAAGTGTGCGATCTTGGGCAAGATATTTAAACATTCTAGAGTCACTTGCAGTAGTGATGCAGGGGTGCCTAGCTGGCCCAGTCAGTGGTGTGTATGACTCTTGATCTTGGGGTTGTGAGCTCGAGCCCACATTGAGTGTAGAGATTACTTAAATAAAACTTAAAAAGAGGAGTGATGCAGCTTACCCTGGCCTTTTGTGTCAGAAAGACCTGGCTTGAATTTCTGCTGGCCAGATTAGTGACCTTGGGCAAGTTACTTAGGTTCTACCTGTTTTCTCATCTATAAAATGGGTACGTACCTCACTGGGTTACTGTGAAAATTTAATGACATGAGCTATAGCAAGTCACCAAGTGCCTGACCTACATACAAAAAGCACTCAATCAAATGTTGTGATTTGATTATAATTAATCCACTTTGACTCCCTCCCAGCCCAGATACTGAGCTGCTAATGGAACTACTGGGAATATCCCTATGGCTAACTTTATTCCAGGCCTGTAGCACACACATCCCACGGGTCTCCCCAACAAATATACCAGGGGACATTCCAGGCTTTAGCTGCCCCACATGGGGCATGCACAGCATCTGGAGACAGAAAACTATCTCTCTTCAAAGAATGTACTTTGAGTCACACAAAGGGATGGATTAGCCATCAGCAAAAATAGGAGTAAAGTGTTACTTTGAGACTAACAACTCTCAAATCTACACTGAGAACCAGAGGTTAAGTTACAGTCAGCAGGTGGGATCTTAGGCTGAAATGGCTAAAATTCACTGTACAAAGAAAACCGTCCTCTACCTGGCCACACTATAATCTGAGGCATGTGTTGTACTATCAGAGCGATGGAGAGGAGGGCCATGTGGATTTGTCAAAGGAGGGCAAAGAGATGATGAGGTCAGCAGCTGGTGTCACCAGCACCAACGCCGCTAAGCCCGTGACAGTTATGGATTCCTTGAAGAGAAGCTGGGATACTTATCTTCACCTAATAGATGAGGAAACCTGGTTTCAGAGATTAGGAAACATGATCCATAGGCAACAAGTCAAGCAGATTAAATTTTTCATGAACTGAAGCCAGTCTGAATGATGGGAAAGTCAGCGTACTCTGAACCACTTCGCCACTGTATGGAGACATAAAATACGCACCCTGGGTCCCCAAGGAGGTCCGCAAAATCCTGCAGGTCTCTAGGCAGCTCTTCCCAATTTTATTTGTTTACTTATTTAAGTAAATTAAGTAATCTCTGCATCCAACGTGGAGCTCGACCTTACAACCCAGAGATCAAGAGTCGCATGCGCTACTGACTGAGCCAGCCAGACACCCTAGCTCTTCCCAATTTCTATCAGTGCCAACAAGCACCCCAAGTCCAGGCATAGCATGCGCTGAAGACCTGTGCAAGGGACCCCACAGGTACATGTTAGAGGCTAGCCTGTGTTACAGGGTGCCTTCTTTCTGTACAATCACTTCAACAAAACAACGGTCCCCACTTGAGCTATATTTCTCAAATTTATCTGCAGCAACTCCAAAACATCCAGAACAAACAAACAAAATCACTTCAAGTGTGAGACAGCCCACATAACTTGAAAAGCTTTGCCTGTCTGGGCATTCATGTCAAAGTAAGCATTTACAAAGAGTATCTGTTCTCCGTTAACTCCGCGGCCCCTTGGCCCCTCGGTGTGGCTGGGAGAGCCTCCTGAAATGTACAGGCAGAACCTCCTGCCTGACCCAACACTCAAGACATGACCCACTCCCCTAAGAGTCTAAAAACAACTAGGAGGGCAGTTCAGAAGTCCTGGTCCAGGGATCCTGGCATTGCTAAAGACACTTCAAATTCAAGTGACCCTGGCCTTTTGGCAGACACAAAAGGGGAGCTTTCTGTTCCAATGGAGATTTTTTTCGTTAGCTGATAGTTATTCTTAGGAGAAAAAAAGAATTTATAGAAGATTGTCTGGAGGAAAAAAAGGAGAGAGGAAGAGAACACATACAGCTCTTGATGCAGCTGTAGGGTGAAGCTAGGCAGGGGTCCTCACCACATGGGCCCAGCTGTGGGAGGAAGCCCGGGTCTATTAAGGCTGTGGAAATGGGCGGGCCCCTGGGTGGACTCCCCCCAGTCCCAGGGAGCCAAGCCAGCTGCCCTCAAGGACACCTTCCAGGAGTAGTAAGAAGAGTGAACAGGGCAGGGCATGAAAACAAGCTGGAAAGAGACAAAGGCTCGAATGTGCTCTTGGCTCAGAGGACCAGGCCCTCCCACTAAAGACAAGTTGGAGTCTCTCCACTCCTTTGTTCACCTGGCTTGGGTTCAAAGAAGTAAATTATTTTAGTGCCTTTAGGTCTGCCTCCAAGGCGCCAGAGCCAATCCTCCTAGGGGGAAATAAAAATCCTAAAGGAAAGTCAGCAAGAGATGCTTGCTCTCAGACCTTCTGTGAAACTTTAGGTTTCCTCACCATCTTGGAGGCTCCTGAATTAGGATTCCACTTGCCTGCCATCCCTTCACTGGATCCAGAAGTATCTCATCCTAAAAATGGCACTTCTGTCCTGTGGACATAGTTTAACTATCGTACTTAACAGGCTGCTGGTTATCTATGCCCATTTACTAGGAGCAAAAACATTTACTTCTAGCTAGAGTGTCAAAGCAGCGACTGATTATGACGCTTGGTGCAGAGGTTGGACATTGGGACCCAACAGGCCTGGGAGTGCCAGACCTTCAAACATCCACTCCCTTCCCCAACTACCAGCTGGCCAAAGAGACCACCATTCTCACTCACTCTTGGAGCCTTCTGGGTTGAGGAATGAAACACGAAGACTGAATGCTCCAGAGACAAACATGGGTAAGGAACAACTGTTTCCAAGGGCACTGGTAAGCCACAGGAAATGGGTGAACAATGTTGTCTGTAAACCCACCTACTTGTGCCTATTCTGTGCCCCTCAAGGCATGGGCTATGTGGGAGCACAACAAATTATAAAGCTAGAACTCTTAAGCTGAGGTCTTACCTGCAGGTCGAAGGGTAGCAATCAAAGGAAGGGCAGCCTCAACTAGGTTTTTACAAAAAGCACTTTACTTAAAATTGAGAAAAGGTTGATTGTCTATACAAAAGAAAGACAGAAAGACACTGACCACGGGGGTTGAAGGGGTGGAAGAGGAGGTGTGGGTGGAGGGAAGGGGAAACTATAGTGATAGAAATGATGGCTCCCCAGAACCCCTGGCCTTAATGAATCACCTTAAGCTTTCCCCTCAATTGTTTTCTCCCCCACCTAAAATCCAAAGGATGTCAAAAGAGGTGTCTAGTTCTCTTATGTTCCTCTTGGGAACAGACAGCAAGGACACTAAGGTACCTATGACCTCAGTACACATTCAGGGCTCCAGGCCTGTGACTAGCTACAAGGCCCCAACTAGCTACAAGGCCATTCCCCACCCCTCGAGGGTTCTTTCCTGGTCAACAAGTTCACTTCTGTAGAACACGTTCAAATAGATTGGTCTTTCTCCAGTCTCTACCCCCACCCCATTCTAAGGCTGTGACCTGTCAGCCCAGTAGGAATGTCTCCCCAGGAGACACTTCCCACTAATGGTTAACTATTGCAGATGGGTCCAGGTGACCCAAGGGGGCAACATTCCTGAGCCTCCATTAGGAGACGTGCAAAACCCTGAAACTTGCAGACAAAAGACAAAGCAAGGGGGAGGGGAAGAGGAGGGGGAGGTCTTGAGGAATCAAATCCTCCCTCCCGCCCCGGCGTTCAGTCTTAGTGGGTCCAAGTACCAAAGAAGTGTACTTCTAGCTTTGGCAACAGAAGGACCACTGGACCTGGTATGAGAAGGCCAGTTTGCAGCAACTCCAAGCAACGCACTGAGCTCACTAGATCTGTTTCCTTAGTTCAGAAAGAGGAAAATAAACATGCAGAGTTTTGAGTATTAATATAAAGTATGTTGAAACATTATATGAAAATAAAGACTTCTGAGTTAAGATGGAGAAATGAAATTGGCATCACAATTTTCCTTCCCCTGATCATTGATATTTGAGTACCAAGGGGCACCTGGGTAGCTCAGTCAGTTAAGCATATTCTTGATTTAGGCTCAAGTCACGATCCCAGGGTCATGGGATGGAGCCCCATTGTCGGGCACCATGCTGAGTGTGGAGTCTGCTTGAGATTCTCTCTCTAGCCCTTTGCATGCTCTTTTTCTCTAAAATTTAAAAAAGAGGGGTGTCTGGGTGGCTCAGTCGGTTAAGCGGCCAACTTCGGCTCAGGTCATGATCTTGCGGTCCATGAGTTCGAGCCCTGTGTCGGGCTCTGTGCTGACAGCTCAGAGCCTGGAGCCTGGAGCCTGTTTCAGATTCTGTGTCTCCCTCTCTCTCTCTGACACTCCCCCGTTCATGCTCTGTCTCTCCCTGTCTCAAAAATAAATAAACGTTAAAAAATAAATAAATAAATAAACTTTGAAAAAAAATTTTTTTAAATAAATAAAATTTAAAAAAGAAAATTTTTTTGAGTAAAAAATCAGAAAAAAAAAAAGAGAAAAAACAAAAAGACACCAACAGCAACCAAACACAGAGATGGGCATAATCTGATCAGTAACTTCAAAACCAGAGGCAAGTTAAGAAATGCAGGATGGGGGCGCCTGGGTGGCTCAGTCGGTTAAGCATCCGACTTCAGCTCAGGTCACGATCTCGCGGTCCATGAGTTCGAGCCCCGCGTCGGGCTCTGGGCTGATGGCTCAGAGCCTGGAGCCTGCTTTCGATTCTGTGTCTCCCTCTCTCTCTGCCCCTCCCCCGTTCATGCTCTGTCTCTCTCTGTCTCAAAAATAAATAAACGTTAAAAAAAAAATTAAAAAAAAAAAGAAATGCAGGAGGCACCATCCATGGCTTCTCTCCTAGGCCTGGCCCAGCCCTCACAGCCACAGCAAGGACAGAGGAGCCAGAATTCTCACTGACCTCTCCCAAATCTGCAGGCAAACAGCTGCCAAATCTTTTTTCTCTTCAATTAAGGAGTAGTGGGAAAAGTTGCTGGGAAACAAACAGGTGACACTGGAACAAGAACAATGAGCGACTCTCCTGGAGGGAAATCAGGGCCCCAAGGCCACATACTGAACTGGGGAAGTGATCCAATTCCCAGTGAGTATTCCTCCCCTTCCAACAGACCTGAACGCACCTCCTATTATACGTGGCCACCCACGCCATGGGGGCTGCTACCAAAACCCAGAATCTGGGGCAGATCCAGCTCCCCCACCGCAGCTCCTCTCCACTCGCTACAGGCCACAGAAAACAGGTCATGAATACCCGGCCCTCAACCCTGCTGTCGTTGTGGTGGAGGGGCAAGTCAGCCTCAACGTAGTGGGAAGAAAGTCTTGTTTTAGAACCGACAGAACCCAACAGCACTAGCAAGAACACGATGAGAATAGCAGGCGAACCATGCAAAAGACAAAGATGTCGACCCAAAGTAAAACATTAACTCCAGAGAAAGCAATTCCTCACAACTGCTTCACACTGCAGAATAAGTTAATTAGAACATTAATGCAATAAAACCAGAGCTCAAAGGTGAAATTAGGGGTGCCTGGGTGGCTCAGTCGCTTAAGCCTCCGACTTCGGCTCAGGTCATGATCTCAGTTTGTGAGTTCGAGCCCTGCATCGGGCTCTGTGCTGACAGCTCAGAGCCTGGAGCCTGCTTCGGATTCTGTGTCTCCCTCTCTCTCTGCCCGTCCCCTGCTCACACTGTCTCTCTCTGTCTTTCAAAAAAGGAATAAATGTTAAAAAAAAAAAAAAATTTTTTTAAAAGATGAAATTATAAAACAAAGTGACATCAAAGGGATGCAGGCTTACTAAAAAAAAAAAGAACAAAACATCACTAAAGAGCCAATAAATAAATTATCATGAACAGAGAACAGAATTCTGCCAGTAATTTAAAATAGAAATACTGACAAAAGAAGGTCTGAAATAACCACAGTGAATGTAGAAGGAAAAGACAGATTAAAACATGTAATGAGGGTGGCTCAGTTGATTGAGTGCCCAACTCTTGATTTTGGCTCAGGTCATGATTTCACAGTTCGTGGGATCGAGCCCCATGTCGGGCTCTTCGCTGACAGTGTGAGGCCTGCTTAGGATTCTCTCTCTCCCTCTCTCTCTACCCCTATCCTCCACTTTCATTCTTCCTCTTAAAAAAAAAAAAAAGTTGCGGCGCCTGGGTGGCTCAGTCTGTTAAGCATCCAACTTTGGCTCTGGTCATGATCTCACAGTCTTCGAGTTTGAGCCCACATCAGGCTCTGTGTTGACAGCTCAGAGCCTGGAGTCTGCTTTGGATTCTGTGTCTCCCTCTTCCTCTGCCCCTCCCCTGCTTGCACTCTCTCTCAAAAGAAAAAAAGAAAAAAGAAAAAAACAATGAGGAGCACCTGTCTGGCTCAGTTGGTAGAGCACATTGACTCTTGGTTTCAGGATGTGAGTTCAAGCCCCACAACTTAAAAATCTGACGCAGAATGCTAAACTTAAAAAAGACATTTTTGGGGAAGCTGGGTGGCTCGGTCCGTTAAGCATCTGACTCTTGGTTTTGGCTCAGCTCATGATTTCATGGTTTGTGAGTTTGAGTCCCATGTCAGGTTCTGCACTGACAGCATGGAGAATGCTTGGGGATCCTCTCTCTCCCACTCTCTCTGCCCCTTCTGTGAACTCGTTCTCAAAATAAATAAATAAACTTAAAAAAAAAAAAGACATTTTCAGGCATCTCAAAGAAAAATTTCCCCCAAAATATTTTACTACAAAAATTGATACATATTAAAACTTCTCTTAAGTGGCAGAAAATTCAGACAGCCTTCATCTTCACCAGAGCAACCTTCAGTATCAGAAGAAAAGGCAACAATGTTTACATCATTGAGAGACACTGTGAAGGAGAAACCCACATACATTGTTCCCAGCCAAGATGTCACACAAATCTATAAGGACAACAGGCAGAAATTTTCAAGCATGAAAGATGTCAGAGGCTATAGTCTCCTTCCCAGAGTGAAAAAACAGGAGAATGAAATTAGCTAATAAAAATAAAGGTCACAGGAATGCAGAAACCATGATAATGCACTGATGGTAAACATTAAAGCCCTTCAAAAAAGAAATGAAGATTTGAGTGTCTGACTCTTGACTTTGGCTCAGGTCATGATCTCACGGTTCATCATATCGGCCCCAAGTCGGGCTCTGTGCTGACGACTCAAAGCCTGCTTGGGATTCTCTCTCCCTCTCTCTCTGCACCTCCCCTGCTCAAAATATTCTCCCCTAAAAACAAACACACACACACACACACACACACACACACACACACACACACACACACACACGGGATTATGGCTACAGGACAGAATCTAAATGCTACAGAAATGGACAAATTCACTAATAACAATTAATACAATCAAAAGATGAGGGGCACCTGTGTGGCTCAGTCGGCTAAGCATCTGGTTCTTAGGCTCAGGTCATGATCTCACAGTTCGTGAGTTCAAGCCCTGCATAGGGCTCTCTGCTGTTAGAGTGGAGCCTACTCTGGATCCTCTGTCCCCACCCTGTCTCTGCCCCTCCCCCATTTGCACTCTGTCTCTCAAAAATAAATAAAACATTAAAAAAAAAAAAGATGAGAGGGGTACTGGGTGGCTCAGTTGGGTAAGCAACCAACTCTTTTTTTTTTTTTTTTTTTTTTAAAGTTTATTTATTTACTTTGGGAGAGAGTGAGACAGCGCAAGTAGAGGAGGGAGAGAGAGAGAGAATCCTGCTTGGGATTCTCTCTCTCTCTCCTTCTCTCTCTGTCCCTGCCCCACTCTTGTTCTCTCTCAAAATAAATAAACTTAAAAAAAAAAGTGCAAATGCTAATGTCCTCATCTTTCATAGCAGAGTCAATAAATACTGTCTAAAATGGGTAGTTAGAGGGGAGCTTGACTTTGGCTCGGGTCATGATCTCATGGTCTGTGAGTTCCAGCCCTGCTGTCACCACAGAGCCTGCTTTGGATCTTCTGTCTCCCTCTCTCTCTGCCCCTCCCCTGCTCATGCACTCTCAAAAATAAATAAAACATTAAAAAATATAAAAATAAAATGGGTAATTATAGATATGACTCACAAAGTTTTTTAAAACCTCTTTCATGAAATAATCTCTTGGCAAAAAACATTTCTTTAAAGCTTAATAATTCCTTTAATTTTGCTAGTTTCCTTTTCTTCTGTTATATTCAGGGAAACTTTAAATACTTTTTTACAGGATTATTTATTTCTATATGCATGTATCCATGAGTATGCCTGGAGGGTTATCCAGAATAGTATTCATTTAATAGTAGTGATGACTATTTGAATGGTGGGATTTGGAGTATTTGCCTTTTTTTTTTTTTTTTTTTTTTTTTTTTACTTCAACTCATTGATGGGAGGTGGGGGTATGGCAATACAAGAAAACATGGGTGGTTATTTTTATAGTCATGGGGTTAGGGAGAACTTTGTAAGTATGGCACAAAACGTACAACTTGTAAAAGCAATGATCAATACATCAGACTACAAACACTGCCCAGTGTTCTATAAATAATGAGCATACTCCCAGTGTTCATGGTCAAACTAATAACGATACAGTGGTCTGTTTAAGTACCCAACAGACCCACTTAGAAAACCAGTCGTCTCACAGAGTGGTCCTCAGGTAAATACCACCCTACTGGCTCTCTGGAGTTCAAAGAATTTTGAGAAAAACTACCCAGTCTGCGGCCCTCCCCACCCACCAGATGAACACCATCCAAGAAGCCACTCTCCTCCAGGGCAAGCTGAAGCCCCTTCCCAAGTACAGGGCAAACATTATAGCCAGCAGGCGGCCTCACCCAAAAGGCCCAGGACTCAAAGGGCCCGTTCTTCTGCCCCCTCCGGCCTTCTGCTTTTTTAGCTCTCTTACAAACCCTAAAAGGACGTCTTCTCTTCTCTCAGCTCCCACTACCAGATCCTTAGCCTCAAGCTTTGGCTCAACCAAGTCCACCCAGCATGGGAGATTTCCAAAAACAATGCAGAAGGTCTGGGGGCAAGGAGCAGGGTGGTGTTACCAGGAGGCAGTGCCTTTTTACTTAACCCAGGAAACCCCATCACTGGGAGGGGCAGGATGAGAAAACACACACAAAAAAGTGGGGACACAGAAGCAGGGAACAAAATTAGAACCAGCAGCTTGCTGCTCCCTGTCGGGTAATATTTACTGAGCCCCCACTGTGTGTGTCAGTGCCTGTGGGAGGGAGACTGGGAAGGGCAGAGCCTGGTGTCGGGCCCAGTACAGACAGCTGGAGGTGGGGGAAAGGGGTGGGGGTGGGGTGGCTGGCGGCTGATTTAGCCACCTGCTGAGCCCTGAGTGAAGGAAATGACTGCCAGGTCCAGACGGCTGGACTAGTAGGGGAGAGAGGGAGTGCATTTGCCAGGCTCCACCGTTCAGCAGAGAAGTCTTCCAAAACTAACTAACTGAGTCACACAGCCTGGGGAATAGTGGCCAGCTGGGGCTTCCCCACCAGAGGGCAGGGCAAGAGTCACCGCTGTTCTGATCATTCATCCATCACCACTTCCCAGACACTCAGTTGCAAAATTCTGACCTGTTGTCCCTTAAGTCCACTCCTGTTTGTCAGGCCATGTGGCTCAGGAAACATGGTGCTCACGTCCACCACTTACGTCACCTGCTTGAAGCAAAACTCTCTGACTTGTTATTTGAGGTCAAATAAATAAGAAAAATATATCATCTAGTGGCCAAATCATCAGACAACATGACAAGTTGGGCAGAACTGGGTTCAAATTTGGGGCCTGCCACAGGGACACTTACCGTGTGTCCCCAGCACAATTAAGCTATGAAATGTCCCACCTCGCAGGGCACTTTGGTAAATGAGAGAGCTTAAGGGTCACAGCTTTAGGTCTGTTCCTTCTGTTCCGTCCCCAGAGCTCTCAGGCCAATCCCTTCACCCAGAGCTGACTCCTGCCTATTCTCAGAAGGCAGCTCAATTATCTCTTCTTCCAGGAAGCCGTCTTGGACCAGACTTTGGGGACTCTTTTCCAACTACTCTGGACTCCCCATTATCTGGTCTCCCAGGGATCCTTCCCAACAGATTTTTGTTCCTTGAAGGCAAGGAGGGCCCTCCCTTTAGCCCTCCCCAGAACACAGTGCCTAGACCAGTGCTGGGCAAACAAGGAAGAAGCAGAGGATTTCTGTTAGAAGGCATGAAGTCATCACTCCTACACCCAGATAGGAACAGTGAACTCAGTGCTTCCTTCCAGAGACATCCTGTCGCCCCCACCTGGGGCCTACAGACACTATCTGAAGTCAGTGGCCAACACCACTCACTCTCTTCCAGACTAAACAATCCCCATTCCTTCAATTTCAGTTATATTCATTGAACTAAAAGCTACCTACACCCATCAGACTCAAAAACTGAGTGCCAGAGTTAACTTATTCAAGACATATTCATTGCATGCTGGCTTCATACGAGGAATAACGCTCAGTACTGGGGATGCCTAGTACCTGTCTTCACAGAGCAGGGAAAGCAAACAATTCAACTTGTAAGAACAATGATGAAAAGGTTTACCTGTTGTTCAGGGTTCAGTTAGGCTATTTAAGCAGAAAGGGATTTTGTGTACCATATTAAATGGCTTAGAGAATCACGGGAAGAGCTGGAGAAACACTGCCGATGGAGGAGCTCCTCCCCCAATCGCAGTACAGAGATGGCTGCTGCCATCGTGTAGCTAAGGCATCAAGAAGCTGCCTGCTCCAGAATTATGTCACTCCTGCCACCGTCTAACACCCACAAAATGGACATCCTGGGGTCCATCCTGAGGAAGAGGAAAGCCATACACATAAGACTGGAGTGCAGCTAACCGGCAAGTCCAAGTCACAATGGCAATTTTAGTGCGAGGATGCCTGGCAAGTTTTTGATTCTCCACTTTCAGTGGGTTGGACCATAACTTATTATCCAAAGTAGTGAGCTTGATAGTGAAAGGAGGCGCCATTAATAAACACATGGGGAGAACAGAAATAAACCGCAGACCACGGATGTCTGGTGAAGAAGCCAGTGCACACTACTCATCATGGATCATGACAAGGAGGGGTACAGGAGGCTGTGGAGAACACAGCAGGACAGTCAAATCTAGTGTCAGAGATCGGAGGAAGCCTGCAAAGACATATTACTGTAGCAGAGACATGAAGGACATGTAAAAGCAGGTCAGGTAAAAGTAAAGGGAATGGGGGTGAGGTGGAATGTTCCAGAATGTAGCTGAGTTTGGAAAGACTCAGTTAACATAGTGCATGTAAGGACTTCAGAGTCCCGTGGGGCCAAGGCAGGGACAGGCCATAGGCCACGTTAAGGTGTCTGGACCTCATTTTCAGTAGAGACGTGATCAGATTTGTGGCTTTAGTTTATCAGCCTGGTTGCAGTGTGGAGAAGGGGCTTGAGGTGGTTAAGAACCGAAGTTGGGGGACCAGGAGGTTCTCTGGTGGCCAGCTGAGAGAACACAGCACTCAGTTTGGTCTAAAGAGCCAGGCTTCTTTCTCCCTGTTTCAACACAGCCTGGGGTGCTTCCTCTGCCACTGCAGCCACTGGCCTCAGTTTTCCATTAAAGAAGTGAATAGGCTCCTCTCTAGCCGCTACTAGGGGAGGAATAAGCCACAACATTGTCCTCATAACCAAAGTATCAGAGTGAGTTCGAGAAGACCAACCCACCTACCGCCATCATTTCCTAAATCACGCTGAGACAAGTCTGCTTAACTGTCCTGCTGTCATATGAGGGCCATTTGTAAATGCTAACTCCAAACTCCCTGGTAGCAATGCTGTGGGCAGAACTGGCCACCAACGGCTCTGACAAGAAGTCTCTTATGCTGTCTTCTTCTCGAAATGGGTTAGGAATTATCCTCTGAGCCTCAGGCTCCCTCTGGTAGGTGAGGTGGGCTCTTCTCAGACAGTGAGCCTTTATAAGACCCTGAGCTACAGCCAGCAGAGGCATGCTGGGTTTCCCTGGCGCAGTGAAGCTCTCTCTATAGAAGCCAGGCCCTGGGCAGCTCCACAGCTCGGTCTGCAGGAGCCTATCTTTGCCCTGAGGCCAGCTGCTCCACCCACCCCTCCCCTCCAATGTCCTGCTGCACCACTACTTCCCCCTTCACAACCCTTCCATCCTCAAGCCCGCTCAAGCCCCCCACTCCTCCTCAAAGACTCTGGACCTTGCCAATCTCTACAGCTCAGATGCTGAACTGTGTGTGATTTTTCCAGAAAAGTGGCTCTCAAAGTGTAGTCTCTGGACCAGCAGCATCACCATTAGCTGGGGAAATGTGTTGGAAATGTAAATTCTTAGCCTCACCCAAACTTGCTAAATCAGAAACTCTGGGGTGGGGCCCAGCAATCTAGTTTAAGAAACTCTTCAGGTGATCTCGATGCATCCTAACATCTGAGGACCACTGCTCTCAGAGCAAGATCTAGAGCTTTCGTTAGAGTTCCAGAGTTCTTCACCAAAGAGGGCAACCCCTTCCTGCCCAGCAACTGCTCCTGCACATGACCAGAGGCCACTATAGACAGGCATAGGCTCCATCTGGGGCCTTAGATTTCTCAGTGACCATCAAAGTAATTCGTTCTCAGCAGAGTAATAAATGAGCCTTATTCTCATGAGAAAGGGGATTACTGGGGAAAAGAAAGAAAAAGCCCATATTTCCAAATCGGGGAAAGTGGCAGGAAAGGGAAGGGCACTGAGTAATTACATTCCTGAATCGTAATTCCTCCATTTTCCCTCCCACTGTCCAAACTGACCACATGGCTCATCACTGGCCCAAGGTTACTGGCAGTCACCATCTGATTACTGAAGCAAAAGGCTTTACCACATCCTCTGCTTCCTCACTGTGGGCCTCGCCATGTGACCAGAATGTCCCTCTTTCTACCATTCCTGAAGAGAAACCAGTGCCACCCACAGCTTCATGCTATCTGCTTACACACTCCGTCCCTCCCACCCCTTCCCCTCCCCAGCCCCATGCCACCTTACCTGCTGCTATAATGCTAACTTTGGGCACTCTCCTCTACCCTACAGCAAACTCGGAGCTCAGTCCCTCCACCTGTAGTTAAGGCTCCGTGCAACTAGGCTCTATCTTTTCACCATAACCTGCCTCTACTCTCTGGCCTGGACCCTGGGTTCCACCCGGAATCCTGCCTCTGCCCCACTTTACCCCAGCACCTCCTGTCTCTACAACCCACAGGCTAGGAAGTCTGATTAACTTGTTAGAAATGCCTGTCAGAAAGTCTGCATGTGTTTCCAGCACTTTCTCCACAAGGTTATGAGGGCCTGGATGTGTTTTGTTTGTTTGTTTGTTTTTTTAAAAAAAGAAGGCTGACCTGCAGGCCAAAGCTCCTTCCCTGACCCCAAACCCTCCCCAGCACAGGCCCTACCACCCCAGTAAACACCCTTGCCTTCCTCTGGCTCCCAACAACCCCGTCTTGATGGTATCCTCTCCTAGAAGGCCAGGCTGGTTTTAATGTTTTAGGCTAACTTCCTAGGTCTTTCATAACAGTCCTGGGTTGCTAGGACCTAGAGAAGTACTTGCTGCATGAATATGTAAATATTCATTTGAACTTGCATATGGTATGCAGATATACCCCCACCTTTTCTAGAGATTACAGAATGGCTGGGATAGACTTCACTGCCCGCTTACAGCCAAGGAGTCAAGGGCAGGAGTAGACGACTATCTTCCCAAAGCCCCCTCTGTAAAGAAGCAAAGGAGAGCATGAGGATCTGACCCTTTTCCCTCCAGATGGTCCCTTCTCTGCCAGAGCTCTAGAGAGGCTGTCAAGAGCACAAACATGGATTCCAGAGCAAAGGCAACCAGGTTTCTGGCTCCTATCACACTCAGATACAGACCAGGGCCAACAAAAGACCCAAAGGGTACAGCTCCCCTTCCCCAGGTTAAAATATCCTCAAGGCTGTGGGTATGGCAGCAGTCTGGGCATTGTGGTACAGAAGTGACTTCCTATTTCCACTTGCCCTTCCACTCCCCTGCCTCCTATAACTGCTTGCCTATTAAAAAGGGATCAACATTCTGACCAGACTTAAAGGCTTACTCCTCTCTCGCCAACCCCAACCCCAACCCCAATGCCAAGGGGCAATCAGACTGCCTCCTGGAAAGGGTTTCTGATTTTAGCTTGCAATTCAGACATGCTGTAGTTTGGGTAACTTTCCACCCCAAACAGAGAGAAAAAAGAGAGTAAATTCTTAGGGCTGTATTGTTCACAATAACAAAAGCCTTGGAGGCAACCCCAAAAGCCCATCAGCAGGAGTGGATGAATAAACTAACCAATTCTCACAATGGAAGAATAGTAAACAAAAGTGAGTCAGCTACTGCTACATTAACACTGAGTGTACATTACAAGATGTTAATAACAACTGCCTTGTGAATACCACTCATTCTTCAAGATCTCTCCCCTCCAGGAAGATTTGGAAGGACTGTCTGAAACTGAAGACACTACACTGTAAACTCCCTGAGGACAAGAGCCCATTCCAGTTTTCCTTGTAAAGCCGATGGGGCACAGGGAATTTGAGTGGAGGAAATGTTGAAAGGCTGGTTGAAATGAAACCTCTTAGCCAGCCTTCCAGATTCCACTGAGCACCTACCCCCATGCTGTCAGTCCTTTCTTTTTTAAGTACACACATGTAAAGTGCCCAAATCTTAAGTGGATAGCTCAATGAAAGAAGTCATCCTTTTAAAGTAAAAATCTGATCACAGCACTTTCTTTGCTTTAAACCCTCTGATGGCTCTCCAGTACAAATGGAATAAAACCTAAACTGTCCTCTGGCCCTTGCCAACCCCACTGACATTTTTGAGGCCTCTCATTCACTAGGATCCAGCCACCCCAGCCTTCTTTCTGTCCCTTTAACGTAGCATATGCATTCTGAGCTCAGGGTCTTTGCACTTGCTGTTTCCTCTGCTTAGAGTGCTTTCCCCCTAGATTTTCATAGGCCTCAGTTCAAATGTCACCTCTACAAAGTGGATGGCAAGGTGACTCAAAAGGAAAAAAAGTCCACTTTCAGTCATTCAGAATCCCAACACACATTTTCAGTTTCTTCCTAGCATATGTCACTATCTATAAAACAGTCTTCTTTCTCTGGTTTTGATTACATATTTATTTTCTGTCTCTTACTACTACAGTGTAAGCTCTACAGTGGTGCAGATTCCAGGTCTATGACCCTCCCAGAGGGTGGAGGAATGAGTGGCTGGCACTAAGTCAGCCCCCAAAAAATACCTGCTGAATGAAAGTGTTAATTTCCCAGCTGCCAACAGTTTAGAATCATATTTGGTCTCTATCCACAGTTGAACTATTAACAATCTTAGGGACTGGGCCCCTTCTCCTGTAGCTTAAGTAGAGATGAAGACCCCTAGAGAGCCAGAGAAGTTTGTCTGGAGCCGGAATAAAAAACATAAGGCAGAGAAACTGAAGAGAAACATCAACTGTAGTGGGGGACCCAAGAGGAAGGTGGTGGGGGAGAAACAGGCACAGGCAGGCAGTCACCCTTCCCTCCAACTCCGTAGACAAACGTGCGACGATGGGCAACCATCTGATAATCCTGCCGAAAATAACATGATAACTTTTCCCCCATGGCAGGGGAAGAAAAGGACCTAAGGAAACTCCACAAGTACAGGCTGTTTCTAGAATTTCTCAGCTGCTGATGGAAACTGTGAGTCTCAACCTAGTTGCACATAACCTCTAAATGTGCCAACTGCACACATCCTGAAATGCAGGGGGAGGGGCTCATGAGTGGCTGCCAAGAGGGAGTGGTGTGAGAATAGTCAAGGTCACAAGCATAATCTGGCCGGCAGGGCTGTGCACACACCACAGTTTGGCCGTGGTCAAGGCCTCAGCCATGGGAGGCATCCCCACAGTGTCTGCAAGATGTGGGGGTGGCTGAAGAGAGAGGTGCAGGGCCTGGGACACAATCTCTGTTCCTAGGGCTGGTCAGGTTACTCCAGAAGCCACTTTGGCTAGTGGCCCAAGTCTGGAGGAGTGGGTGACTTTGTACTTTTTGCACCTTTCTGGGAAAGGTGATGACAACAGTCGTGGCTTGCTGCCCCTGGAAACTAACCAGGGGCCTAGTATCCTGAGAACTTGCGTGGCCTCTCATATGGAACATCTCCAACATTGGAGAAAAATGGTCAGCACTGAAACATATACTTGCCAATCAATGTCACCTGGGCCTGGGATGGCAGAGCACAGACACATGCCATTGTGAGCAGGGGGAAAGAAAGAGGCAGCAAAGGATTTCAGGGCCTAACGCCTCTGGCTCATCCCCTGGAAGAAAAGCAGAGCCAGCTTCCCCAGGCCAACATGGTTCCACCTCGCCCCAGGCCTCACGTTCTCTGTGCTCTAAGAAAACTGGAGTCCACAGGGCTGGCTGGGAGCCGTCTAGTTTCCAGGAAAGGATGAGAGTGCCCTGCCCCCCATGATTTACAGGGCTTTCTTGACTAGCAGGACACAAACATACCCCACCCCCTTTCCTCACAAACCAACCTTTCAGGCTTCCGATAAAAAAGAGAAAAAAAAACAGCTGTTGGGTCTGTCTTCCCCTTCCTCCCTTTGGGAGGACAGCTCAGTAATCCTGGGGCAGGGGAGGTGGTGGTGGAGAAAGGCCTTCAGGTAAGCTGACTGCCTCCTCCCTCAACCTCCATCTGGCAGCAGGGCACACGGGAGAGGCCCTAAGGGGTAAAGGGGGTCTTCGCAGAAGGAAAGTAATCAGTGAGATCCAGGAGCAAGTTGTTCCCCAGAGTGGCAGTCAGCAAATATTTATTAAGAACTTACTACGTAACATGCTAAACCACCCTTCTGAAGGTTTAACTAATTTAATACTTCCAATATCTGTGTACAAGAATGCCTATTTCCTAAGATACTCACCAATATTGACTATTAAAATAGTATTCTAGGGGCACCTGGGTGGCTCAGTCGGCTAAGTGTCCGACTTAGGCTCAGGTCATGATCTTGTGGTTTGTGGGTTTGAGCCCCACATCGGGCTCTGTGCTGACAGCTTGGAGCCTGGGACCTGCTTCAGATTCTGTGTCTCCCTCTCTCTCTGCACCCCCCTGCTCATGCTCTGTCTCTCTCTCAAAAATAAATAAAACATTTTAAAAATTTTTAAAAAATAGAGTCAAAGTAAATATATCACACATATCCTTTAAGGTTTCTGCTTTAGGTAGTATGCTTGGAAAAATCCTTCCCCACTCTGAAATTATAGAAATATATACCTGTATTTTCCTGATTTATTATTATATTTTTTATGTTTATTTTTATTTTTGACAGAGTGCAAGCAGGGAAGAGGCAGACAGAGGGGGACAGAGGATCTGAAGCAGGCTCCGCCCTGACAGCAGTGCAGTAATGTGGGGCTCGAACTCAGGAACCACGAGATCATGACCTGAGGTGAAGCCAGACGCTCAACCAGGTACCCCATGTATTTTCTTGCAGTTAAAAAATTTCAATCTGTCCTCTAGAATTTGATTTGTCACAGTGTAAGAAAGAAAATTTAACTTAAAATACCCAATTATCCAATATAACAGTCTATTCTGTTTATAAACCTCAACCATAGAGTCTATAAAAGATAAAAGAACAGCGATAAAGTCAAATACAGGTGGCTGTTGTAGCTAATAAAACATGGGTGCCATCTCCTTCCCTTCCTCCTTCCTGCTCAAGGGGACAGGCTGGCAAGCGAAAACAAGAACAAAGTCCTACCTGCAAAAGGATGGCGAGCAGAAATATACACAGAGGAGAGCCTGGGACTCCCAGGCAGCACCAAGCAGGAACATGGACCTCCCACAGATAATTGCCAGATGCTTTATATGTTATCTGCTAAACCAGCATGGATTGGACTCTGTCATTTGCATCTAAACACCCCTGTAACTTACCCACAATCCTTTCTTCCTTAATTTTACAGTAAGAATTGCTAAGATTTATTGTTGTCTACTAGGCACCATGGCTAAGCAATTTGTTCTCATGCTCATTTAATCTTCTCAACAAACTTAGTTACGATAGAGCCTACAGGACTTCCCTAACTATAAAAGGACCAAGGGCAGCTTTTCAGAGTAGGAAAAGACACTGCATGAAACTCCCTATTTTGGAAACATAGAATATTTGCTCAAAATCAGACTGCAACTAGTAAGAAACAATGTCATTATTTGCTAAATTCCTACACGTATTGAGGTCTGGTTTTGGATGTTTCTATTTTGTTCCATTTACCTATCCTGTCCCAATGTCACCAAAAAAATTTTTTTTCTGGTAAAGCAAGTCTAACTCCACTACTTTCTTCATTTTTTATTTTTTAAAAGATTTTATTTTATTTTGAGAGGGGGTAGGGGAGAGGGAGAGAATAAGAGGGAAAAGGGAGCCTGGGTGGCTCACTCGGTTAAAGGTCCGACTTTGGCTCAGGTCACGATCTTGTGCTTTGTGAGTTCGAGCCCTGCGTTGGGCTCTGTGCTGACAGCTCAGAGCCTGGAGCCTGCTTCAGATTCTGTGTCTCCTCCTCTCTCTGCCTCTCACATGCTCATGCTCTGTTTCTCTCTGTTTCTCAATAATAAATGTTTTTTAAAAAAATTTTTTTTTTTTTAAAAAAGAGGGAGAAAGTGAGAGAAGTAGGCTAGCATAGAGCTTTGATGCAGGGGTCCATCTCACTACTGTGAGATCATGACTTGAGCTGATATCAAGAGTTGGACACTCAACTGACTGAGCCACCCAGCGCCCCTAAAGATCTTATTTTTAAGTAATCTCTACACCCAATGTGGGCCTCGAACTTATAACCCCAAGATCAAGAGTTGCAGTCAGCCAGGTGCCCCACTATTTTCTTTCAATTGTTTTTGGCTATTCTCATACATTCATTCTTTCAGAAAAAAACTTTTAAGTCATCTTGTCTAGTCCCAATACTTCCCTTTGGGAATTCGTCCTATGGAAATCATTTTGAAAGCGGGTACTAGGCTTTAAGGACTGTCTACCTTTGGTTCAGGTCATGATCTCATGGCTCGGCTTGTAAATTTGAGACCCGCATCAGCATCAGGCTGATGCTGACCCTGCAGAGCTCACTTCAGGTCTTCTGTCCACCCCACCCCTTACCCCTCCACTGCTTGCATTCTCTCTCTCTCTCAAAAATTACTTAATCATTTTTTTAAAATAAAATTAATAAGTACACAATAGAAGGGGACTACTAGAGTAAGGTACCGCAATCCATATAACAAAATGTTTATAGTTTGAGCACAGAGGTTAGGAGTTTCAGTTCTGGGTGAGACAGACTTCAGTGTCAATCTTGAATCTGCTTTTACTGGCTTCAGGGCTTGGGTCAAGTCAGAAATTCAAGACTTATTTTCCTTATACAGAAAAACAAAGCCTACTGACAGTCCCTCCTGAGAAGCAGGTAAGAGAAGTAAATGAGGGGCACCTGGGTGGCTCACTAGGCTAAGTGAGTCTTGATTTCAGCTCAGGTCGTGGTCTCATGGTTCTTGAGTTTGAGCCCTGCATCGGGTTCTGCCCTGACAGCGGAACCTGCTTGGGATTCTCTGATTCCCTCTCTCTCTGCCCCTCCCCACTCATGCTCTCTCTCAAAATAAACATTAAAAAAAAAAGAAAGAAAGTAAATGAGACACTGAATATAAATACATTGCCCAATCCACAGTAACTGTTCGATAAATGCTAGCTATTTGGGGAAAGATTAACATGGAAAGATGTTCATGATATGTTAAGTGGAAAAAAATAAACAGAGCCTATAAAACTATAGGCACAGACATTCCTTAAAATGTATACATTCACAGAAAAAAACTAAAAATGCATAATTGTTATCTCTTGATGGTGGCTTTAATGGTAACTTCTGTTACCTTTTTATTCACCTGCATTTTCTACAGTGAACATGTATTACTTTAACAAGAAAGTTAACTTTAAGAGTCCAGTTAGGAAATGGGAAAGGCTTAATGATGACCAGGTGGGAAGGTTTTTCCCTCCCCTTTTTAAAGATCTTCACTTAAGAGTGTGGAGATAGATTGCAGTCCTCCTCTGCCCTGGGCTGGACTACATCTGTGCCTGGTTCCCTAACCTGGCAGCCCCAGTGAGCAGGGCTTCAACCTCAGTTCTCTGGGATCAGAACTTCTTGGGTGAGATCCAGGTACCTGTACATCTAGTTCTGAGAGATCATTTCAGGACTGCCGGACTAGACGCAGACTAGTTTTAACATTCTGTGATTTATCTCAACTCTTTGAAGTCAGACCCCCTCCTCTGCCAAATGGGTCCCACAATCTCTGCCCTGTCTATCCTACACGGAAACTAGCACTCAGTGAGAGCTCCTTGCAAAGGCAAGTTGTTGGGATTGCAAAGTGTCTGGATTCCAAGCATGAAAAGCCTCTTAGGGCAGCTTTATAACTTATACTTGGTGGGGTGCCTGGGTGGCTCAGTTGGTTGAGTGTCTGACTTTGGCTCGGGTCATGATCTTGAGGTCCATGAGTTCATGCCCCGTGTGGGGTTCTGTGCTGACAGCTCAGAGCCTAGAACCTGCTTCAGATTCTATGTCCCCCTCTCTGCCCCTCCCCTCCTCACACTGTCTCCCTCTCAAAAAAAAAAAGAAAAAAAAAATTTTTTTTTAATTTATATAATTTACACTTGGTTTCCAGATCTGTGTCAATATGATGGGAGCAGGCAGGCTGAGGCCAGGCCCTTGCCTCAGTATCAAGGCCTGCTTTCTGTCTTGATTTTAAAAAGAAACCTTCCTTTTCTTTTGCAGCTCTGTGAATGACAGTCTACAAAGGACATTTCCCCCCATTGTGAGTGTAGTGGGTTGAATACTATCCCCCCAAATCCTTATCTACCCAAAACTTCAGAATGTGACTTTATTTGGAAATAGGGTCTTTGCAGATATAATTAGTTAAGGATCTTGAGATTAAATCATCCTGTATTTAGGGTGGGCTCTAAATCCAATGACTGGTATCTTTACAAGATAAAAGAGGGAGATTTGGACAGAGGGACACAGTGGAAGGAGATCTGAAGATGAAGGCAGAGACTGGAGTGAGCCAAGGAACAGCTGGAGCCAACAAAAGCTGGAAGAGGCGAGGAAAGATGGCCCCCCAAGCCTCTGGGGGGAGTGTGGTACTGCTGACACCTTGATTTCAAACTTCTGGCCTCCAGAACTGGGAGAGGGTACATTTCTGTTGTTTCAAGCCACCCGGCTTGTGATAATTTGCTAGAGCAGCCATTGGAGACTAATATTTTGGCGCTAGAATTAAGGCCTCATCACTTTTATCTGGGGTTCTCTTGGGCTGGCAGACAGAATTCTAAGATGACCCCCAGGAACCCTCACCCTTGGTGTGCGGGCACAACCTACAAACAGGAGATACCACTCCCGTTATTATGTTACATAATCTGGTGAAAGGGATTTTGCTGGTGTCAGCTAACCAAATTCATTGATCTGAAGACAGAGAAATTGTCGGGGCGCCTGGGTGGCTCAGTTGGTTAAGCATCCAATTTTGACTCCAGTCATGAGTTGCGATTCATGAGTTTGAGCCCCTCATAGGGCTCTCTCCTCTCAACACAGAACCCACTTTGGATCCTCTGTCTCCCTCTCTCTGCCCCTCCCCCACTCATGCTCAAAATAAAATAAAATAAACATTAAGAGAAACTAAAGAAAAAAAAACAACACAGAAATTACCTTATATGACCAGAACTAATTAGGTGAGCCCTTGAAGGAGATAGGCTCATCCTGGCAAAAGGGATTTGAGGCATAAGGAGTCACCTTGGGAGAAAGTAATCTTGCCAGTGCAGAAGTCTAGCAGACACCAGTTTCACCAAGTGATCCAGGAAAACATCACCAGTAATAAGACATACTGGCATCATGAATGCTTTGATAGGATGCTCTGAAAAGGATGCAACATCATTTTTGTGATGTTCTTGCCCCAAATGCACAACCCCATTCTAAGAAGAAAAGACACAGGAACTGTTACACACTAGAGGAGATTAAGGAGAAGTAACAACTAAATGCAACGTGGGATCCTGGAACAAAAAAAGGGCATTAGCGAAAATACTGGTAAAATTCAAATAAGGCCTGCAGGTTAGTTAATAAGATTTGCCAATGTTAAAAACCTTTTTTTTTTTTTTTTTTTTTTTTGCCAATGTTGATTTCCTGTTCTTGATAAAAGCACTATAGGATGAGGGATAGAAGGAACTGTTACATTTTTTGCTACTTTAAATCTAAAATTAATTCAAAATAAAAAGTTTAAGAGGAAATGGTCACCTAGGTTATTATAGAGCCATAATGCAGACCCAATGCTTAAGGAGAAATTTTGATGCTAAGGTTAGGATCCCTGCAATTGTATCATGAAAAAACAATTATAAGGAAATGTGCAATACGTTAACAGAGGTTGTCTCAGGGTGGCAGGATTACAATTCTTTTTCTCCAATACTTCTTTATACTAAGCATGCATTACTTTTTTTATTTTTTTAAATGTTTTATTTATTATAAGAGAGCACAAGCAGGGGAGGGGCAGAGAGAGGGGGGGGACAGAGGATCCAAAGCAGGCTCTGCGTTGATAGCTGGGAGCCCAATGTGGGGCTTGAATTCACTAACTGTGGGATCCTGACCTGAGCCAAAGTTGGACACTCAACCGAATGAGCCACCCAGGTGCCCCAAGCATGCATTACTTTTGATAATCAGAAAAAAATAAAATTTTCTTTCTTTTTTTTTTAATGTTTGTTTTTGAGAGAGAGGGTGCCAGCAGGGGAGGGGCAGAGAGAGGGGCAGGGCAGAGGATACAAAGCAGGCACTGACAGCAGTGAGCCGAATGCGGAGCTCAAACTCAAACCAAGAACCGCAAGATCGTGACCTGAGTCGAAGTCAGACGCTCAACCCACTGGGCCACCCAGCCGCCCCCAAAATAAAATTTTAAAAAATACCAAACAGTTGCTTGGGGGTGCTGTGGTAGAGGCTTTTAAGGTAGAGAGGGCTGTGTTAAGATGGGATAAAAAGGTGTTCCCTGCCTCTGGAGGGCTAGAAGGAGGCAGGAGGTAGCAGAGGACTGGTGCAAAGGATATAGATTTGGGGCCACAGAGTTGTTCTAGGTAAGTGCAGTCTGAACCCCAAGAGAGAGGGCGGGCTGCTGAAACAGAGCAGTAAGTCTTTGACATGGTAACAGCTAAGTGTTCTGGGAGAGTATCAGTACCTTAGAGCCCAGAGCCCTCTAAAACCCCTGTATCCAACCTAAATTTCCAGCCATGCCTGTCACCTGCTCTTCCCTCTATCAGCCCCTGCCCTAAAATGATCACCCCCTGCCTCAGGATAATACATCTTTCTGCCATTATTCACACAGCCCTTCTCTCTAGGACTCCTCTTCCTGTTCTCCTTTCTCCATAACTTTCAAAACGTGGCTTAATTCCACCTCCAGGAAGCCTTCCCAGACCACTCCTGCCCTAATCACTTCACCTTCTCCCAGCCTGCTTAAGTAGCTCACCTGTTCCACTCAAGGTCGCTTAACAAACCCACAAGATATCACATAAACTTCCACATGTTCTTGGAGCATCTCCACATGGGTTTAGAAGCATCTTCAGAACAGAGACAGTGTTTTGCCTGTCTTCCCCGAGTGGAAGCTCTCGGCTGAGCTCCACTGGCTTGTCCCCCTCCCCCACCCATCCTTCAGCTAACTGCCCCTCTGCTGCCACCAGTCACAGTCACATTTACCAAGTCAGCTGTGCCTATGCCCAAGCCTCTTCATGCTGGTTCCATTTGTTTTTGTGGTTATAACTCAACTGAACAGCAACTGAAATGTAAGTGCAGAAAGGAAAAGGTTTGATTTCTATGAAAATTAAGTGATCTAGAACAGCAATTCTGAAATTCTGGTCTTTGAGGACAACGTGGGGTCCCTGAGACCGTTTCAGGAGGGCTGTCAGGTAAAAACTATTTTTATTATAATAATATTAAAATGTTGAAAGCCTTTTCATGCTCATGTTTCAGAGGCTAAATGAAGTGTGGTGAATATAGTGGTCTTGAGTTTTGTAGAGATTTCCAAGGTAAAAGTTTAGGGTATAAACATGTGTGTTTTCAGAGATTAACTCAGTTTGTTCTCAGGACTTCAACTGAATATTTACCAGCAAACTTACATTAGACTTATTATAATCCATCTCATCATGTAATAAATCACTATTTTGAAATCCTGCAGATCAGCAAAAAATGTAAAAGCAATGCCATTCTGTTCTCTCCTTTTTTAATGTTGGAGAACATTTTCATTAAAATATGCTTTTAATGTTAACATGTAATGACCTTATATTATTTTAAATGAAAACTTTTTTATTTTTATTTTTTTTAAATGAAAACTTTTTTAATTTTTAAAACAGTAAATATCAATAGATTTGGCACATACACAAAAGACAATAATATTAAAGAATCCTAGATCAAAAAGTCTGAGAACTGCTCATCTAGAAAGACAGTTTACAAATGAGGGGAAAAAAGACTAAGTTAGGTGAGTGTATTCAAAAAGTAGATTTCTGCATGTGGAGTGATATGTAACGTCTTTTCACTTCTTTAAGAAAAACTAATAAACGGATATATATATATTTTTACCCAGCAACCTCGCTTCTGAGAATTTCTTCTAGTCATAAGTACACTTGTAGGAAATGCCATTTGAACAAAGTTAGTCACTGCAGCCTCGGACATAACAGCAAAATAGACAAAATAATGGAAACAACCCAACCCAAGTTCTGGGCTGGGGAGAGAGAGAGAGAGGTGACCCACGTATCTTGGTTAAAAAATTATCTCACTTCCATATCCTGAATATTGTGCAGGTGTAATAAAAGAATGACCCAAGGGTTCTATGTGCCCATATGGAAAGATCCTATACAGTTGCTAGGTGAAACAAGCAAGGTGCTAAACAACATGTCTAAAGTTCTAACTTGAACCAACTGTAAGAAAAAGGGGGCGGGGTACAATGTTTCACTGCCTGCCCGGTATGTTGTGTGTACATTTATTGTTGGTTTTTTAACCTTTTGATTTTTGAACTATGTGAACATATAGACTAGTGAAAAAAATTTAATAAAAGGAAACGTGAAACTGCAGGTGATATGTGTAGGTGTGATTTTTATATACAATTTGCAAGTTTAATTAGAGTACCTAGAAACCCAAAGAAAAGGCCTCTCAGCCCTAAATCAGTTTTGGCAAATAAAGAAAAATAGATGCATATGTTTTTAAAGTAAAATGAATTGTTTAAAACATGGATTGTTTTGGGGCGCCTGGGTGGCTTGGTCGATTAAGCGTCCGACTTCGGCTCAGGTCATGATCTCACGGTCCATGAGTTCGAGCCCCGCATCGGGCTCTGTGCTGACAGCTCAGAGCCTGGAGCCTGTTTCAGATTCTGTGTCTCCCTCTCTCTCTGCCCCTCCCCTGTGCATGCTCTGTCTCTCTCTGTCTCAAAAATAAATAAACGTTAAAAAAAAAAATTAATAAATAAATAAAACATGGATTGTTTTAAAACTCCCTACTTTAAGCTGACTTTTTAAAACTACTGAGTGCCTTGACTAAGAGCCCCTAGGGACCCAATGGTAACAAATTCAAGACTGTCACCTTGTTCCATCAAACCCCAGCACTCTCCTGGAGGAAGGTAGTTAGGAGGCCTGAGAACACAGTCAGATCTGGACTTTCCAAGGCAGGGAATGTGGTTTCCCACAGCTGGGCATGCCAAGCTCTCTCCAGGCTGATTCTGTGGCCACTCTCCCTCCTACCCTTGCGGGGGTCCCAGAGAACCCACAGGGAGTTCTGTCTCTGGATGTCAGCTGGGCCCAGTAAGGGGATGTCTCTGGGAGCCTTGGTGACCACAGTAAGGGTAGGTGTCAGAGACCCTGCGGTGAGGCTGCCCTGCTGGCTCCCCTGGAGTGCACAAGGCCCCTGGCTGGCAGCAGACTCTGGACTCCTTATCTGCTGGCGTGCCGCCAATCTGCCAGCCTCGAGGTCAGAAAAGTCCCACTGTAGACATCTAGTGAGTCCTGGCTGGGGCCACAGTGGCATGACCCTTCCACACCCCATCCTCGCATGTCTCAAGGCATTCTGGAAAGAGAAGCAGGACTCCTCCAGAAGAAGATGACTGTGCTGTGATTTCTATCTACAAAAGCAAAGGACCTTCCTTCCCCCTAAATAAGCACCAGAGATAACTGGCTCCTTTCCTCTTCATGTTTTTAAGGAAAAGACTAGAATCATCAGCAATTTCATCATTACACTTAGGAATAAAAACAGAACCTGTCTTTGGTCTTCTCCATCAAGCTTCTTGGTCACTAGCAAGAAATGTGACTTGGGAATACCAATTAACCTCTCTAGACCTAGTTTCTTTAGTTGTAAAACAAAGAGACTAGACTGGAAGATTCCCAAAGTCCTTGCAGTTCAACATCCTATTGTCTGTAGTTCTGCAAAATGCCTAAGCATTACTTTCTTCAGGCATCCACTGCAAATAGTTTGAATTACTTTAGCACAGTAGGGAGAAGGAAGTCCCAATTCCCAGACATATACAATCTATTCACAGCACTACCATTTAGATCCCAAGATCCTGTGAATATTGTACACGGATTCAGGTTCCTCTGGAATAAAGTGGGTTTGAGCAGGTAGGGAAAAAGGAAGACTGAGCAGGGTTTGAAAAGAGAACGAGCCCAGTGACTGATATATACCCAGTGCCCAGACCCCCAACTCAATGTTAGTCCTTCCAGCCTATTATCAGCGCAGAAAAGGAATACTTCTATTACCTGAAGAAATCAGAGTAGCTCCCAAAACTAAGGGTGGAAGAAAAAAAATCTCTTTTCCTTTTGCCCAGTGATTCTGTGGGACAATCTCCAGCAGGGCACAGAAAAGTGGCCTACTCAGAAAGGCAGGGAAATTGCATCCATGTTCCTAAGGAGGAGATGAATCAACACTAAGTCTGAGCTCATACCACTCCTACAACCCAACCTACCTAAAAGCTTCTGGGACCCCTAAATAATCCACCCCATCCCACACAGATGATGATAATGATGACTGTGATGATGACAAACCTCTACCATGTCCCAGGCACAATCACAACATGCTTCACGGCAGGGAGAACAGGCTCACAGAGGTTAGGAAACCTGCTGGAGAGTGACGGAGCCAGGATTTGAACAGATTCATCTAGCTCAAAAGTCCAGAATTTTCCTACCACCTCATACCATCTTTAGCAGAGTGCTGTCTTCTCTGAACTTAATGGGAACACAACAGCGTGGCCTCTCTTGCGTTGCTACCTTATTCTTCGTGTCTGGGTGTTCTCTCTCCCCATCAAGAGTCTACAGGAGCCAGGCCTCATCCCCTCTTTGCACTTGGCAGTGGCTACTCCAAGAGCTGAGCACAGACCAGGCCCTGTGTACTGGCTAACCAGAGAGGTGAGGATGCATCTGAGAGTCATAGAACCTGCAGTTCTTATTCTTCTTGCCTAAATGACAAAGCCAATAATTCCGGTTGGTGCCCTTTAGTCATACTTAGGGACCAATGGAAGAAGGAGTACCACTAGTCTATCTCCTAGGTATCACATGATATATGGAAATTCACCTCTGAGCCTCCAACAAGAAATGGAATATTAGTTTTTAATTCCACCCTATAAAAGTCACAATTCTGGACATTCTTTCTCTTGCTTCATCATCAAGATCCTCTCAGTTTCTCTGGCTCTTGTTTAAGACTTAAGGATTAATCACAGATGTTTTGGATAAAAGATCTATTCTGACCTTAGCACTTACCCCTTCCCAAGGTCATAGGGCAAGTTAGAGGCAGAGCTAGGACAGAGACCAGGGTAGCCAGGCCAGTCTCCAGTACGTACTACCACCACCACTTCCCAGCAGCCTACCCACGTGGCCTGGGGTTTCCAGGGAAAAATGACTCTAAAGACAAATCCAAACCCAGGGTAAGTCCAGGAAGAAAAGTCGGGTGCAAAGTTGCTCCTGCCCCTATGTTCCTTATGCCCCAGGTGAGCACTGTGCCCTCATCAAAGCATGCGTCCTATTGGACACCCAGGCCCTGGCAGACACTAGAGCCTCAAAACCGAAGCCACAGCCCCGAGCTGGGAAATTTTTCTTTTACTTTAACTGAACTTCAGAATCATATCCTGAAACTGCTTGGATGGCTATTTTGTCCCATTGCCCTAACCCACCAAGAGAGGGCAGCCTGAGCCATAGCTCCCAACTTGGTCGGTAGGACCAAAAATAGATTAAAAAAAAAAAAAAAAAAAACCGTGCCCATGGCTAAAGCCAGCTCAGGGTTTATCAGAGTGGCTCCAGTGCCATTCTCCAGCTCCTGCTACTAGTCGGCCGGAAAATCCGCGGCATTTTTTTTTTCTCCAGCTGGTAGGTGATCTGGCCAGGGTAGGAACACAGTTCCCAGAAAGCAAAGTCCGGAGGCCAGTGTCCCATCGGAGCTGCCCCAAGAACTGCCCACCAGATTTGCCCATCTACTCCCTCTGCTTTTTCTGTCCTCCTATCTGCGGGTTTCAGGAAGCCTCTCGGCTTTTTAGTGCGGCTGTCTACGTGCCGAACACCGTTCTCTATCTAGCTCCCACATCCCGCGATCTCCAGTCGAAAGGAGTGCAGCTGCGAACCCCCTCCCCTCACCACAAAGTATCCCCCATCGGGGCACCCCAGCCAGGTGTCGCCTCCATCCTGCGTCCGGGCCCATGTGCTGATCCTCCCGGGCGCCTCCCTGCTCTAACCCGAGGCTTCGGAATCCGGAGACGGGCTCTCGGTCCTCGGCGCCGCCAGGCCCCCACTCCCACCCCCACCCCCACCCGGTGACCCCAAGCGCTGGAGGCGCGCCGCTTGTCGGCGCGATGCCGCACTGTTGGGCACTGCGCGGTCCCGCCGGTACGCACGCTCTCCGCCCTCACCTGAAGCTCAGGCTGACGCCACCGGGGCCCCGCGCAACCTCACAAGCCTGGCCCTCCGGCGGCCCGCAGCGGCAACGGCAGCGGCAGCGGCAGCGGCAGCTCGGTCGGTGCGTCCGCGCGGGTAGCCCGCGTGCCCTCGCCCCCCTGCCTGCGTCCGTCCCCGCCACGACGCGCATGCCCCGCTATATAGCCTGCGCGTCAGCGACAGGGCCCACCCCCGTCCCTGGGCCCCGCCCCACCCTCGCCCCACCCTGCTCTCCCCAGGGCCTGCCACGTGGGGCCCCGGCCCACGATAGGGCGACGTGCGCGAGCTGTCAGCCCGCCGCCCGCTCCACTCGGCCCAGCGCCGGCACCTCGCCGGCCCAGGCGGAGATCTAGCTTTCCGGGATCCTAGCCGGACCAGCTTCATCTTGTAACCGTTCTGCGAATTCCATTCTTCATTCACTTAAGCCCACAGACTGACTCCTCCTTCCTCTGGAAACTCCCATTTAGACCTTTCCCTCTCCACGTGGGAACCTCTTACAACCTGGCCTCCATCCCTTAGCAGTAAGACTGCTACTCACCTAATATGTATGTCTATATTTTAACACTTTTGATTAATGTAAAAAGCTTCTCAACCTCCAACTCAATTCTGAAATGTGCCCTAAAAGGGGACGCCCCATAGACGATGTTTCTTCTCCATATTTCAACCAGCCAAAAGAACAAAAATTAAAATAATTTCCTGTTCAAGTTCCAAGTAAACCATACTATACTCACTTTCCAATTAAATGTCGCACAACCCCTCCCCCCCCCCCCCCCCCAAATAATCAGGCTCTTTAAGGGAACCACATTTCTGAATCCCAGTCAGGGAGAAATGTTAATTTGGGGGTGAGGCGTGTCCTAGGAATCTCCTCCGTTGTGGGATAGTCCTATTGAGATGGATATCAAGCCTCGGAAATGGAAATTTCTTGAGAAAATAAGCCACCCATTAAACGCCCATTGTTCTATTCTGGTGGACATCACGATTATTTCCTCTACAGCTAAGCCAGCTGCCACCTGGGTCTAGGGGACCCACAGGAAAGGTCTTCTAGCAGAACTGTAGCCAATTGGTATCCAGGTACCAGTTGTAGCTCAATGTCTGGTGCCTAGCTGGCACTTAGTGTCTCTGTGAATTTGCACAGGGAAGGGGCCCCGTATCCCATGCTGCAAATTCTGGAGAGAAGAACCCTCAGGCTGGCAGTGCAGACAGTCCCTGGAGCATGTAGCAGGGAGAATCCAGAGTTCAGTGGCAGCTTGTTCCTAAGGACTGGGTAGAGAGGGGAAAAAGAAAGCCTTGAAACAAAGCCAGAGGAGGCCAGATTGTTTATGCCACTCGTGAAGAGACTAGCCCGGCCCTGGTTGTTCTAAAATTGAATTATTCTCATCCTGCAATTACAGTCAGTGCTCCAGTTGGGTAAGGGGTGGGGTGATAGTCCTCTCATTTTCCAAGTGATTTCAAAGTAATGGTATCTCTTGCAGAATTTCCCTCAGAGCCCCTTCATCTTTGTAATAACCCTTTATACTTGTCCTTCTTGGTTAAACTCAGAGTATTTTTCAGACATTATGTCATCCATTGGGACTTAATCCCATCTCCAATGGGCTGTCAGAAATGGTCCAGTCTATACCATTCCTTCCTTTTCTTAAAGTACTGGAAAGGGAATGAGCAGCTGAGCCAGAGATTAAATCAAACAAGAATGCTTCTAACACATACAGCTCTGAAAAGTTTTTAAGGCTATAAATGCATATTACACAGGGGTGTTAATCTTTTCTTAAACCTGAGGTCCAAAAATAATCCCATGGCTTTTCCAGGCAAGGTGTCAGCACTACACACAGGGAAACAAGGCAAGAAGCCTCCTGTCAGACAGGAGGAGGCAGGACAAGACACCCCACCACAGGGCCTACGACAGCATTTCACTTGTTTGCAACCAGACTGAAGGGTAGAGTTGCCAAAGTCCACCAAAACTGATAAGCTATCAGTAATCCATTAGGGGAATACAATTAATTATTAACATAGCTTAAAATCAAAAGGTTTTAACTCTTCACATCCAGCCCCACACAAAATTCTTCAGGTGAACCGTAAGTCTCTCCTTGTTGCTGAGTAGTACTCAATTTTTTATGCCTGGTGCCATGCTTGGGCCCACAATTCTATATTTCTCTCTGCATAATATGCCTTTTTCCTCTCATAAGCCACATTTCCACTCATTAAAATTCTAACTTTTCAAGCTACTTCCCTTCAGAAAGCTTCTTGATTCTTCTGTGGCACATTTTACCTATCCTTTCAAACTCTTTTGACTGTAACCCACATTAAAAAATATTTTACATGGCAACTCCAGTATAAATAACATTATAGCAAACAAATGTTTTCCAGAATTTCCCTAATACAATAATACCTTGGTTTGTGAGCATAATTCGCTCACAAATTCCGGAAACATGCTTGTAATCCAAAGCACTTGTATATCAAAATGAATTTCCCCACAAGAAATAATGGAAACTCAGATGATTTGTTCCACAACCCAAAAATATTCACGTAAAAATGATTCAATAATATAATACAAAATAATAAAGAAAATACAAAATATAAAGAAAAATAAACAAATTAACCCACACTTACCTTGAAAACCTTTGCGGCTGATGTGAGGGTTATTGTGTAGGACAACTTTCTCTATCACTAACTGAATCACTGCTCTCTATTGGCTCAATGGAATCTTCTTTTCAAGCAACTTTAACAAGGCACTTATCCAATGACACTTGCTTTTGCCTCCTTTTGAGGATTTCGTGGAAATGTGACATTGCGTTGTCGTTAAACAGTTTCATCACTCACACTGCTACAGACTTATTCAGGTGGTGTTTTTCTACAAAATTTTGCAGTTTCCCACATTTTACACACCTCCCTAATATCATTTGAAGTGAGTGATTCGTCCACCTTTTCCCCCTCCTCCTCTGAAGAAGAAATGCAGATGTAGACTTCTTACAAAATCTTGCAATTTTGGCCACTCACAAACTTCCTTCGTACTTCTCAGTGATTTCCTACTTCCACCATAATCATCTCCTTCCTCTTACTGCCTTTCTTTTCAACATTTTTCTGCACGGGGGCCATCGTATACCCTTGCACGGATGTTGACTACAGTACAGTATTAATAAACTCTTGTCATATCCTATATTTAATATAACTGGCAATAAGGCAGCAGAGGAAAGGGTCTATATCTGCAGGCAGCCTGACCTAGAATGAAGTCAAGCATTCTTAAGCTTACTCTTGTATGGAAAAGCAAAGGACTGTCCATAGGTGCTCTGAAGTGACAAAGATAGACTAGTGCCAGTTGTGGGCACCTTCCAATGTTCTGAAAACTCACTGATTTCTGCCAAACACTGCGGCCTGAGACAGCAGCAGAGTATGGAAGACAATCACCCACAATTCCGCAGCAAGAGACAGAGAAGAACCATTTGCTCAGTTTTGATCATGTGACATTTGGCATCACATACTGCTCATATTGCAAGACATTACTTTTTATCAAGTTTAAATTTATTAGAAATGTTTGCTCATCTTGCAGAACACTCACAGAATTACCTGCAATCTAAGGTTTCACTGTACATGCAATGTACTGATATTTTATATTTTACTTCAATTTCAAGTTTATTTAGAGAGAGAGAGAGCGAGAGTGTGTGTGCACATGTGTGTGTGCAAGCAGAGGAGGGGCAGAGAGAGAGGGAGAGAGAGAGAATCCCAAGCAGACTCCACACTGTCAGCGAAGAGCCAGACTCAGGGCTTGAACCCATGAACCCTGAGACCATGACCTGAGCTGAAATCAAGAGTTAGACATTTAACCAACTGAGCAGGTGCCCCTGCTTCATTTTTTTTTTTAAAGTGATAACAAGCCCACTAAATTGATTTCAGGACCCAATATTGGGTTATGATGCATAGAATTAAAATATTTTATATGGTTCAGGCCTGGCTGGCTCAGTCTGTAGAACATGCAACTTCTTAATCTCAGGGTTGTGAGTTTAAGCCTCACATTGGGTATGGAGCCTATTTTAAAAAAACAAAAAAACCCACCACATTTTATGGTTTATGGTACTTGCATTTCCCCCTCATTTCAGTTTTGTTTCTAACTTAATTTGACCTTAAACTGTCTGGATTATCAAAGATTTCTGCATCTCCTAACATAACATCTTGCATGTAAGAAATTCTCAGCATTTGATGGATGAATGAATAGGCCAGCTCACTAAAAGTTTGAAGCTGGATGATATTTAAGGGAACTAAGCACAAAACCCTGACATTTTCTTGACTATTTCCCTTTTGACAAGGTACCACAGCCAGCAGCCAAAAGATATGCAGATTACCCATAGCTGAAGCCAATGAAACAGCCTTGGGGAAGAAGCCAGAGAAATAAAACCCCAGCTATGAGTGTGTATAAAATGGGATGGGGACTCAGAAAACAAAAATTCGCTCTGTGGTTTCTGTTGACAAGGTAGGCAACTTGATCAGCAGGGTGGGCCAAAGATCCCCTTTCTACTCCTCAGCTCTCAGAACAGTTGAAAGAGACTGGAGAGAGAAACCAATGACCAGGTAAGACAGTTTCAAGGGGAAAAATGAGTTTTCCATGTTAATTAAAAAAAAAAAAAAATTTTTTTTTAATGTTTATTTACTTTTGAGGGAAGGAGAGAGAGAGGAGGGGGGAAAGAGACAGAGAGGGAGAGAACGAGTGGCGGTGGGGCAGAGGCAGATGGAGACACAGAAACCAAAGCAGGTTGCAGGCTCTGAGCTGTCAGCACAGAGTCCCACGCGGGGCTTCAACTCACAGGGCTCCAACTCACGGGGCGTGAGATCGTGACCTGAGCTGAAGCTGGACATTCAACCGACTGAGCCACTCAGGCGTTCCAAGTTTTTCATGTTTTTGAATGTTTTAATGAATTTAAGAGGATCAGAGGAAATGTAAGTTTCTGGTTTACCCAAAATCATGTCAGAGCACCAGCACTCCACACTCTGTCAGCCAAAAGAGCTAGAATCCTTTCAGCCTCAGTCATTTCTGTTCTCATCTAATGCTTTCAGCAGACAAAAAAAAAAAAAGCCAAATGGTAAAAATAACACTTGATTAAGTAACAACTATAGGAATTTTCCCATTTCGTCTAAGATAACTTAGTTTGTTGGCATGCAATTGTTCATAGTATTCCCTTATAATCCTTTTTATTTCTGTCAGGTCAGTAATCCCCTATCCTTCATTCCTGATTTTAGTAATTTGAGTCTTTTCTTTCTTTGCCAAACTAGCTAGAGGTTTGCCCGCTTTTTAAATATTTTCAAAATTGATTTTGTTGATTTTCTCTCGTTTTTCTATTCTTTCATTAATTTCTGCTCTGATCTTTATTAGAAAATATCATTGTTTTTGCCCTGTCCCTTTCATGAATGTTTAGCTGGGAAAAGAATTCTAAGTTGATGCTGCATTTTTATTATTCCTTTTGTGTTAAGCATCTATTGTTGAATGAGGACAGTCTGCTGCTAGTTTGATGAACTTCATAAGCAATGTCTTTCACCTCTTAACTGTTGCTAAGATTCTGTCTTTAGGGTTCTATAGTTTCACTACGGTACATCTAGAAGTGAATGTGCTTTTCTTTATCCTCAGTTTCTCCAAGTAGAGGATTGATATTTGTCTTGAATTCTGGAAAATCCTACCTTTTCATATTGTGTCACTCATTCTCCAAGCTGCAAGAGCTCCTATCAGACAAACATCAACTTTCTCATTTTCTTTTTTTCCTCCTCCGGTCACTTTTCTTGCATAGTTCCCATTTATACCTCTTTGGGCTGCAATTCAATTGACTTTGCACTTGTTTCTGCAGGGCTCAGCGTCTCTCACCAGTCTGAGCCAATCTTCGTGGTAATTTTTCAGCTTGTGATCCTTCCACGTGCTCCTAATATAAATTCAGCCTGCACATACCTACATGTGGCCCAAGCTTTGAGATCTCTCACGAATGCCTTTTTACCCTGGAGTTCCTTGCTGCTGATGGTTGGCAGGGACCCTTGACTCCCCTTCTAGATTCCAGCTCTCTTCATCCAAGAGATTTCAGTCCTGCGATCCTGTACCTCATACGGTGTGAGACCGTATCTTCTATCCTTAACTGGAACAAGAATCCTGGGGGCTCCTGCTCCTGCATTTTTGTCTGTATCCCTGGGAGCTGTGTTGGAATCAGCTATTACCATTCTGGCTTCCCTTTCTTTCTTGTACCTTGATATTTTCTTTCCTTTTTCCTTTCCCATTCCCCATTCCATTTCCCCCCAAATTCAGCTACCTAACTGAAGGAAAAAATCTTTTTTTCTATTTTGGCCAACATTTGTCAGTATGGTCAGTTCAGTCTGCCATGTTGCCAGAGGTCTCCCTAGTTCACTCACATAAAAAAAAATATTTTATTTTTTAGAGCAATTTAAGGTTCACACAAACTGAGTGGAAAGTAGAGATTTCCCATGTACACACAGCTTCCCCCACTACCAATATCCCCTACCAGAATGACCCATGTGTCACAACTGATGAACCTACATTGACACATCATAATCACCCAAAGTCCATAATTTATATCAGGGTTGATGCTTAATGTTTCACATTCTACAGGTTTGGATGAATATATAATGACATCTATCCATCATTACAATATCATACAGAAATGTCCTTGCCCTAAAAACCTTCTGAGCTCTGCCTGTTCATCCCTCTCTCTCCCCAACCCTGATCTTTTCACTGTCTCCATGGTTTTTCCCTTCACCAGAATATTTGGAATCACACAGTATATACCTTTTCACATTGGCTTTTCAGTTAGTAATAAACATTTAGGTTTCTTCCATGTCTTTTTGTGGCATGATTTTTTTTTCTGCTGATTAATATTCCATTATCTGGATGTACCACATTTTATTTATCCTTTCACCCACTGAAGGACATCTTGGTTGCTTCCAAGTTTTGGCAGTTAACAGACAGAGCTGCTATAAACATCTGCATGCAGGTTTTTGTGTGGACATAAGTTTTCAACACATTTGAGCAAATAGCAAATACCAAGGAGTGTGACTGACTGCCAGAGAATATGGTAAGAGTAGGTTTAGTTTTTGAGGAGTCTGGCTAAAGGGTTATCAATTTTGTCTTTTCAGAGAAAGATCCTGAATTCATTGATTTTTTTTTTTTTTTTTTTTTTTAGTTTCTATTTCATTTATTTTTGCTCTAATCTTTATTATTTCCTTCCTTCTACTGGTTTTCGGTTTTGTTTTCTAGTCCTTTAGGTGTGAAGTTCGGTCGTTAATTTGAATTTTTGTTTCTTGAGGTTGGCCTATATTGCTATAATCTTCTCTCTTAGAACACCTTTTCTGCATCCCAAAGATTTTGTGTTGCTGTGTTTTCATTTGTCTCTCCGTGCATTTTTTAATTTTCTCATTGATTTCTTCTTTGACCAATTCATTGTTTAGTAGCATGTTATTTACCTCCATGTATTTGTGTCTTTTCCAGATTTTTTTCTTGTGGTTGATTGCTAATTTCAGACCATGGTCAGAAAAGATGCACGGCAGGACTTCATCTTCTCGAATTTGTTAAGATTTGTTTTGTGGCCTACCATGTAATCTGTTCTGGATAATGTTCCATGTGCACTTGAAAAGAATGTGTTATTCTGCTGGAATGTTCTGAATATAGCTGTTAGGTCCACCTGGTCCAATGTGTCATTCAAAGCCACCGTTCCCTTCTTGATTTTCTGTTTGGGTGATCTATCCATTGATCAAAGTGGGGTATTAAAGTCCCCTGCTACCATTATATTAGTATCAATTACTTTCTTTATGTTAGTTATTAGTTACTTTATGTATTTGGGTGCTCCCACCTTGGGTGTATATTTACAATTTTTATATCTTCATGATGGATTGTTCCCTTTATGATCATATAGTGTCCATTTATTTTTTAGTTTTTTTAACATTTATTTTTGATAGAAAGAGACAGAATGAGCAGGGGAGGGGCAGAGAAAGAGGGAGACACAGAATCCGAAGCAGGCTCCAGGCTGTGAGCTGTCAGCACAGAGCCTCACGTGGGGCTTGAACCCACGAACCCTGAGATCATAACCTGAGCTGAAGTTAGTTGCTCAACCGACTGAGCCACCCAGGCGCCCCATATCGTGTCCATTTTTGCTTAAAAAATTTTTTTAACTGGAACAAAGCACACATAACCTTTGCTACTTTAACCATTTTATTATTTTAAGTAATCTCTACCCCCAATGTGGAGCTCGAACTCACAAGATCAAGAGCATGCTCCACCAACTGAGTCAACCAGGCAGCCCCTTGACTTTTATTAGTCTTTCTTTTAAAGTCTATTTTGTTTGATGACAAGTAGTGTTATGCCAGCTTTCTTTTCACTTCCATTTGCATGATAAATGCTTCTCCATCTCTTCACTTTCAGCCTGCAGGTGTCTTTAGGTCTGAAGTTAAGTCTCTTCTAGGCAGCATATACATGGATCTTGCTTTTTTATACATTCAGTCAGCGTTACCTCTTTTGGAGTGTATGTAAAAAAACTGCCAAACTGTCTTCCTAAGTGGTTGTACCATTTTGCATTCCTACCAGCAATGAACAGAAGTTCCATATCCTTGTCAGCATTTGATTTTGTCAGTGTTCTGGATTTTGGCCATTCTACTGGGTGTGTATCTTGTTTTAATTTGTAATTCTGTACTGACATGTGATGCTCAGCATCTTTTCATATACTTATTTGCCAAGTGTATATCTTTTTTTTTTTTAAGTTTTTAATGTTTATTTTTGAGAGAGAGACAAAGTGTGAGTGGGGGAGGGGCAGAGAGGGAGACACAGAATCGGAAGAAGGCTCCAGACTCTGAGTTGTCAGCACAGAGCCTGACGACGGGCTCGAACCCATGAACTGTGAGATCATGACCCGAGCCGAAGTCAGATTCTAAACCAACTGGGCCACCTAGGCGCCCCTACCAAGTATATATCTTTAATGAGAAGTCTGATCATGTCTTTTGCCCAATTTTTAATCTGGCTGTTTGTTTTCTTCCTATTAAGAGTTCTTTGTATATTTTGGATAAGTCTTTTACCAATATTTTTGGCAAATACTTTCTCCTAGTCTATGGGTCATTTTCTCATTCTCTTGATTTTCCTCATTTTTTAAAGAAACAAAATAAATCCAGACAGGAAAACTAAGAAACTCAGATAAAGCTAGGTATGGAGCCACAAAGTGAAAGTAGGGTCTTCTCCAATAATCTCAAATCACTGAGAAATTTCAGGCACAAATTTTGTTTTCAATGTAGAAAGACATTTAAAAAACTTCTTCCTTTTTCACATCATTCAACAAAATGTTGCCCAATGAAAAGGGCCCTATAACATTGTACAGAAATTAGGTTCTGTCTAGGGGTGGCTAGATGGTTCAGTCCGTAGAGCATGTGACTCTTGATCTGGGGTCATGAGTTCAAGTCCCATGTTGGGCAAAGAGCCTACTTTTTAAAAAATTGGTTCTCTTGAGAATAAGTTCAAGAAGCACTGCACCATTTCAGAATGGAGTTTCTAAATAAACTGAAAGAGATGTAGTAGTGAAGCAAGCAACCAGGGTGCTTTGGGAAGGTATTTTTAAGGGGGTACAGACACACTGTAAAGTATATGGAAAGAAGGGCAAGCATTAGAATAAGGGGAGAGAAGAGGCCAGTCTTGGAGCTTTCACATAGGCTAATAGAAACTGTCTGATGGGAAAACAGATTTGAAAAACAACACATACACACACACCCCTCAATTGTCCCAGAAGTAAGACTATTAGTCTTATTTTCCAAGAAATCTTACTACCAGATCACAGTGAAATTACCTAATATTACTGAAGCTGCACCTTGCTTGCTGAGTAATAAATCAGTAATTCTAACAAATGCTATACAGCTCTACAAAGGAAAAGAACTATATCAATATATCAACAGCACTATTTCAAACACAACTACATGTTTATACAAATTTGTTTTTATTTATTTCCCACCCCACAGCCCAATCATTGCACATTAAGACTGAAAAAAATGGCAAGAGAACAGGAATAAAAAGTGAAGAAATTTTGTATTATATTCAAGCATTTGTCTTTTCTGATTATATAAGAGAAAATGAGTATTAGGAAATCCAACTTCAAAAGAGAAATTCAAAATGCTTCCACAGAGAATCAGAAAGCTGATCTGTTGAGACGGAGACCAGTGGTCCAATTTGTTTGATTCAGTGGGTTTTAAATTCCAGGCTTTAGCCTTGCCCTATGTCCCACACTCTAAATGAAACTAGGAGTGCACTAGCAACACTCATTCAAAGTTCCTCAACCTCTGTGGGGCACTGCAACAAACTGAAAACTTGCTTGCTTTTATTCTTCTAAGGAATAGAACTTTAAGCTAAAGTTTCTCTTCTCAGACACTATTATATAAAATGGGAGTTTCTGCTTTGTCCCCTCCCTGCCATCACACCAAAAAATAAATAAATAAATACAAATTTGAAATGGGTAAATAAAATTGGCGTTTAAAACCAGTTAAAGCAAGTTAAAACTGAATTAACCCTGAAGGGGTCAGAGGATTTTAAAACAGGGAAAAATAAACACAAAAAAACCCCACAGGCATATTGACAATTTTCTAAGCTGAAATGTCTGGACTCTGGCAGGAGTGTCATGTTTTCCAAAGCTGACTTTTGGAAATCTTAAGCTGGATTCAGAAAAATTCCTAACAATATGAGCCAACAGCCAGGAATAGGTTATTGAGCAAGGGAAATGAGTGATTCCATTTACAAACACATCAACGAAAAGAAGGCCACACATCCAGGAAAAAGGTTTAAGAAAGACTCACTCCATCACGAATCTTCCTAGCTGTTGAATTTCACCGTGTTCTGATTCTTAATTTAAAAGCTGAAACTTTATTAAAGATCAATAACAAAGAGCCAATGTGTGTCAGGGGGGTGGGCGGGGGAGGTGGTGTAGGAAGAAATCAACATGGTACACTGTAAAGCAACTAAAATATACAGAAAAAAACTTCATCTGGCCTTTCTCAGGAGGCCAAGGAATGGCTAAATGCCCCTTTCAAAGCTTCAAAGCCAACTCAAGGCACAGGTGTCATAAACTCAATTCCCAGACAAGATTAGGTCAGTAGGACTTGACTACGCCACCAGCTGGTTTTACTATGTGCCTTTCACACTTACCAGCAATCACAATATCTAGAAAAACTTTGCCTCACAGGTGTTTTTACTACCTTTCTCAGTTGCCCAAATAAAGTAACTCTCTACTTCAAGAAACTCGGAATGACTTCATTCATTATCACCTCTGGCACAGAAATAGGAAGTGCTTAGTAAGCATAACTTACAAGGTGTAACTGCTGTTTCTGCAGGTTTCCACAGCTCATGTTGGCTATGGGGGCTTTTAGAGGTTCCCTTGTATTCACCCCCTCCATATATACAGGACCTGTACTGCCACCACTTGCTCTACAAAGGCAACAAGGAAATTTCCAGCTGATATTTAGAAATGGAACTTACTTCTTGGTGATATCAGGTATAAAAGAGAAAAAAAAAGAAAAAAGAAATCTTATTCTACCAGGTTGGTAAAAAAAAAAACAACAAAAAACAAAAAAACCACAACAACCCACCACCAACACAAAAACCCCCTGGGTCCCTCTTGATCCTGCCTGAGTTGCAGCTGAGCTCAGAAGTCTAATCTCCCTAAGCACCCATATCCTGGCTGCCCAGTCACAGGAAGAACAGGTTTTCGCACAGCTGGATGGCTGGTTCATGATGCAAGATCTGTCCTGACAGAAAAGCTAGCTTGTGGGCATACTTGCAGGGAGCTGGGACTCTGATGGTGCCAGGCCAGTTCCAGTACATGTGGCACAGCTTGAAAGTCAACCTGTAGGCCAAGAAGAAAATAGGATCCAAATCACTCTCCACCTTTAATTTTGGGACATGATTAGGTACTAATGGGTGTATGACACACAGCATGCTTTCCAGAAAACTGGGGAACTAAGAAATACATGATGCAACTTTTGGGAATCATTACTTTTAAGTGGAATTATTTAATTTCATTTCTATTTGTAAGTAAGAGGACATGGATAAATTCCCTCACTTTAGGTACCCTCATTTTTAGACTGAAACAAGGAAAACAACAGAACTTTTTTTTTTTTTTTTTTTTTTTTTTTTTGCCTCAAGAATAGGCTGAAGAATGCGTTAAGTACCCCAGCAAAGTACTGAAATAATCTGAGCCCAATGACATTGGGTCTCAAAACTGGCTGTGTGTTGTAATTATCCAGAGTAGTTTCTTTTCTTAAAAGAATTATTTTTTAAAAAAATGTTTGGAGCACTTGGGTGGCTCAGTTGGTTGAGCTTCTGACTTCGATTCATGGGTTTGAGCCCCGTGTCAGGCTCTGCTCTGACAGTGCAAGCCTGCTTGGGATGCTCTCTCTCTCCTCTCTCTGCCTCTCCCCAACTCATACTTTCTCTTTCTCAAAAATAAATAAATAAGGGGCCCCTGGATGGCTCAGTCAGTGGAGCATCTGACTTCAGCTCAGGCCATGATCTACAACTCGTGGGTTTGAGCTCCACATTGGGCTCTGTGCTGACAGCTCAGGGTCTACAGCCTGCTTTGGATTCTGTGTCTCCCTCTCTCTCTCTTCCTCCCCCCGCCCCTACACTCTGTCTCTCTCTCTCTCTTAAAAATAAATAAACATTAGAAAATTGAAAAATTGTTTTAAGTAAAATAAAATTTTAAAAATGTTTATCTATTTTGAGAGAGAGAGAAAGAGTGTGTGCAAGCACATGCAAGTGAGCAGAGGAGGGCCAAAGAGAGAGAATCCCAAGCAGCCTCCCTGCTGTCAGCACAGAGCGGATATGGGGCTTGATTTCATGAACTATGAGATCATGACCTAAGCAGAAATCAAAATTCAGACTCTTAACCAGCTGAGCCACCCAAGCACCCCCAGAGCAGTTCTTTTTTTTGTTTTTTTAATTTTTTTTAATGTTTATTTATTTTTGAGACCGAGAGAGACAGAGCATGAACGGGGGAGGGTCAGAGAGAGGGAGACACAGAATCTGAAACAGGCTCCAGGCTCTGAGCTGTCAGCACAGAGCCTGACGCGGGGCTCGAACTCACAGACCGCGAGATCATGACCTGAGCCAAAGTTGGCCGCTTAACCGACTGAGCCACCCAGGCGCCCCCAGAGCAGTTCTTAAAATACGAATGCCTAAGAATGCTTGGGGTAAAGCCTGGGCATCAGCTTTACCAATGTTTTGTTTTAAGTTCTTCAAGTAATTTTAAAGTGCACAGGAATTACCAATCACTCTTCAAAAAAAATACCATTATGAAAGACATGAAAAAAATTAAAGGGTAAATATTCCAGTCAGGTGGCAGTGACCCCATCTTAGCTAGTTGGCCATGATTAATTATGAGAAAGAGTAAGTTATTGGTCAGCTCACCTCTGCATGTGATCAGGACTCAGGTTTGCAGTGTTGAGAACACAGACATAATGGGTAGGAATGCCACAACCCTGCCGTACGTGATGGGCAAGAAGGTAGAAGTCCACCCTAGGAAGGAAAAAATACAAAGGAATGATACGGTCAGATTTGGCCAAAGAGAGCTGAAAAAGATCTTGGTGATCATTTTGCCTCCTTCACCTAAGGCTCAGAGAGGTCAAATGACTGGATCAAGGATACACACAGACCAAACCATATTACAGCTCAGGAATCTGGACTCAACAGTATATGGTATTAGAGGGGTACCTGATTGGCTCAGTTAATAGTGTGTGACTCTTCATCTCAGAGTTGTAAGTTTGAGTCCCACGTTGAGTGTAAAATTACTTAAAATTGTTAAAAAAAAAAAAAAAAGGGGGAATGGTAGCAGAAACTACCAAATCTGTGTGCAGGAAGTTAAAAGTATACATAATCTTAGGAAAAGAATGTGAGTTCAATATTTTATACTTAAGAGGTAAAAGATTTATTGTTGGTTTGTTCTTCAGTTGTTTTGAAAATATTTTATGACCATAAAATCTCTGGGGATTCCATTCCATATCTCTCTAGTCAACCTCCCCATTCCAATACCCAAGGAACAAATAACCCCTCCAACCTATTCTTGCTGAAATATAATGTTTTCCCCACTTACCACTCACAGCTTGTTATGGTATGATCTACCACAGTCCCAGGGGAGGGAGTCACAAAGTGCTCGGTAGCAGCCAGGTACAAATTGGTACTGATTTTCTTCTGAACTACAAATACTACCATCTTGGGCTGATAATTCTCAAAAGCTTCAAAACACTTCTGTAGCTGAGGAATCTCATAGTTGGCAACTGTCTTTAGTTGGCCATCAGACACTCCGTCACGGTATACCACAATCTTCTCTGGGAGACAGTGGTTCACCTGAAACGACACCCTCCTGAAGTGAACTATGGAGTCTGGGGTTGATGACCGCAGGCAGTATGAAGCTCACTCAGCACACAGCTTGGCAATCTGGCAGTAGGTCCCTCTGACAGCTGGGCCCAAAGCTACCATGTCAGAAGGGAAGGGAGGAAAAGCTTCTAGTCATTTCTAGACTTCCTCAGGGTAGTAAAACAGACCTGGTACAGCAAAAGTGTTATAAACTATGAAAGTAAAATAAGCCAGTGATGAGTCACATACATAAGGCCCATACTCAAAAAATATGAACAAAGTTGAAAGAAATGGTAGGAAAATTATGGGATGAATCAACCTTCCTTTGACTTGTATTTCACATGAATTACCATTTAGGCAAAGAACAAGGTAAGTGTTAGAGAAATTCTAACATAGGACTGCACAACCCACAGATCCATCTTCTTCACATTTTTATGTACAAGCAACATCTAAAGTTGCTAACAAGTGAAAGGATCCCTTACAAAATATTATCCTACAATCAGGTATAATGTGAAACATTTTTACTAAATAATTAAAATTAGCATACAGTTATGGTAAATTATCCATGGATCCAAATCAAATTTGGATGCTGGATATTCAATCAGTTTGAAGAATAATGCTTTTCCCATTTAGAGAATATTATTATGTTCTAGCTGTGTTTGATTTCAATAGTTCAAGAGAATAAGCTGTTCTTTTTTTTTTTCGGGAGAGAGAGAGAGAGAGGGAGAGAGAGAGAGAGAGAAAGAGAGAGAGAATGCTCATGTACACAGGCAGGGGAAGTGCAGAGGGAGAGGGGGAGAGAGAATCTTAAGTAGGCTCCACACCCAGCCCTGAGCCTGACACATGATTCTATTTCACAACCATGAAATCATGATCTGAGCTGAAATCAAGAGTCAGATGGTTAACCAACTGAACCACCTAGGTGCCCCTAAGCTGTTCTAACTTTAAACTAGAAGTTCCCTGAAAAGTGCTTTAGTTTAGTCCACAGTCCGTAAGTGGTAGTTTGATTCTAATCAAGTCGTATAGGTTATTCACAATTCCCCTCAGAAACCTAAATTATTACTGAATTAAATATATATACACTATACATTCTTTATACATTTATTCTTTTTAAGTTTCAATTCAAAGAATCCTATTTTTTTTAAATGTTCTATTTATTTTTGAGAGACAGAGAGAGAGGAAGAAAGAGCGTTGAGTGGGAGAGGGGCAAAGAAAGAGGGGGACAAAGGATCCAAAGTAGACTCTGTGTTGACAGCAGAAAGCCTGACGTAGGGCTCAAACTCACAAACCATGAGATCATGACCAAGCCAAAGTTGGATGCTTAACCTACTGAAACACCCAGGCGCCCCAAGCATCCTTTTTTTTAAAAAAAATGGTTACTTGGGGCACCTGGGTGGCTCGGTTGTTAAGTGTCCAACTTTGGTTCAGGTCATGATCTCACAGCTAGTAGGTTCCAGCCCCGTGTCAGGCTCTGTGCTGACAGCTTCAGATTTTGTGTCTCCATCTCCCTCTGGCCCTCCCCTGCTCACACTCTGTCTCTCTCAAAAATAAATAAACATTAAACAAAAATTTTTTAAATGTTTATTTTTGAGAGAGAGAAAAAGTGGGGAAGAGTCAGAAAAAGGGAGAAAGAGTATCCCAAAAATCTGCGCTTACAGCGCAGAGCTGGACACAGGGCTTGATCTCACAACCATAAGATCATGACCTGAACTGAAATCAAGAGTCAGACACTTAATTGACTGAGCCACCCAGGTGCCCCCAAAGAACCCTTTTTAAAAAAATGTTTATTTTAGTACGTATTTTGAGAGAAAGAAAGAGAGAGAGAAAGAGCGTGCACATGCAAGTGGCAAAGGGGCAGAGAGAAGGAGAGAGAGAATTCCAAGCAGGCTCTAGGCTGTCAGCACGGAGCCCAATGCAGGGCTCGATCCCATGAACCGTGAGATCATGACCTGAGCTGAAATCAAGAGTCAGAACCTCAAACGACTTGAGCCAACTAGACGCCCCTCAAAGAATCCTTTTTAAAAATAATCCCCTAGAATCTTGCTGAAGTTAAAGCTCAGAATTTCAAATATTTTTATAAATGTGCCTTTTTTTGAGACACCTCAAGTATTACATTTACAAATGTGTAATTCACCTCACAGTCCCAAACTGTAATTATTGCTCTTGTTTGTATGACTTTTCTGTTTTTGTGTTGTCTTTGGCTGTCCAGAATCTATTCTATCATTTTTGGTAAGAACGTTTAGTTTCCTTCTCCCCTCAACAGGATAAGTCTGCTGGGACTATTAATTGAGGTGCCTTCCCCTAATCCAGGATATCTCAACACTCATGATCTATGGAGCTAGATTATTCTGTTTTGGGGGGCTGACAATGTTTAGAAGTATTCCTGGCCTCTACCCACTAGATGCCAGTAGCAATCGCCCCCCACTAAAAATGCCTCTAGACATTGCCCACTGGGAGGACATAACTGCCACCAGCTGAGGACCACTGCACTAATCAAAGGACATAAAGATGACCCAAGTTATGCCAGCATAATGCACCTCCTTGCTTTGAATCTTGAGCAGATAATGAAAATCACTTGGAGTATGGTCCCTCTGTGGTGGTGTCTCTTTAGGTCCCTGCTTCTGGAACTCCAGGAGCTACCCTGACTCCTGTCCATTTCCCAGTTTGATGTTAAGCCTTCTCACCAATCATCTGAGACTCTCCATGATTTTACCAATTAATTCTCACTTTGCTAAAGGTAACACATTTCTATGACTTCTCAAAGATCCCTTACTGATACACTATGTTAAAAGGTAGACACCAGGGGTACTTAGATCAGGAAGAAACCGTCATTTCAGAGAAGGAAACAGAGTGGCAGTCCAATGGATCTGGGGTCAGGAGACCTGGGACTGAGTATGATTCTGCTGTTCCTTGGCTATGATCTCAGAACACTGTTTCCTCAGTTGAAAAATGGAGATAAACCACCACCTTGCCTTCTTGTCAGAGTTGTTAAGGGGGATAAAGTAAAAAATATACACAGTTGACTCTTGAACAACATGAGTTTAAACTGTGTGGGTCCACTTATATGTGAATTTTTTCAATATAGTACATTACTGTAAATGCATTTTCTCTTCTGTATGATTTTCTTAATATTTTTTTCTCTTATTTTATTGTAAGAATGCAGCATATAATGCCTTTAGCATACAAAATATGTGTTTCATCTACTGTTTATGTTATTGGTAAGGCTTCTGGTCAACAGCAGGCTATTAGTAGTTACGTTTTTGAGAAGTCAAAAGGTATACAGTTTTTTGACTGCATGGGGGGTAATAAGTACTCCTAGCCCTTGCATTGTTCAACAGCCAACTGCATATATTTTTAAAAGTTGTTCAGAATGCACTAGATTAAGGAAATACAGATATTCCAAAGCATCGAGAAGTAACATAACAAGATAAATGGAGTGAAAAATAGAATCAAATTCATCTGAAGTATTCACTGACATCACCTCTTTCTTTAAAATTTGCTAAGCAATCACTCAGTGTGAGATACTATACTTGGCCCTATAATATAAGCTGCCAGTAGAAGTGAAAGATGATTCCTGTTATCAAGGAGCTTAAAAATCTAGTAATAGTCAACAATGGTAACTCTTCTAGGTCATCTAATCCATACTCTTTTATTTCATAAATGGTTAAGATTAGGGTCTAGACAAGGGTCAGGATATAAGACAAATCACAATATTGAAACATAAATGTTAAATGTGTATTATTAAACCACTTCAGTACAAGAGTAAATAAATTAATAATAAATTAATGAGTACCTTGAAAGCAGGACTGTGCCTGTTTGACTTGTATTGCTAGCACTGAGTACGATGGCAAGGATCAAGTAGAAAATAAATATCTGCTGAAAGTTTGAGATGTTCTTTTAGGCATGGCTCCATTCGTTCATAAAATAAACACTTAATGCCACTACATACAAGCAATTGTGTTAGTCTCACAAAATTAAAAAATTACTTTGATACAATCCAAATGTTCATGGAACTCAAATTAGAACTGGAGAGACAGACACATAAAGTAAATGTTTGCAATAAATTACAAATAACATAATAAAGATAACATTTGTTGTCTGCAGGGAAAAGTCAACATTATGCCTCAGGAAAAGGTGTAATGAAATAATCAGCAGATAATTCAGGCAGCAAAGAAGGGTAAAAGGTTTCCAGGCATAACACAAGCAAAGGCCTAGATTGTGGCTGGACAAGGGGTAAGAAAACAACTAGAGACCACTATATTATCAGTCATACATTTGAAAACTACTCTGGCGACCATCTACAAAACAGATCAAAGATGATTAAGAATGAGTATTAGGACCAGATCACTTCCAGTTGAGGATGTCAAATGAGAACACTGAAATCCTTCACTCTTATGGTAACACCACAAAAATCAAAATAATATAAAAATCACACTTACATATGGGACTATCAAAGACCAGTGGAAGCAAGAAAGCCTCGATGAACTTGAACAGAGAGGAGCCTTCAAAAAGGAGCAGTGAATTTCTGAAGCATCCATGAGACAAATGACAAGAGTGAATGTGGGTAGCAGGAAGAGGCGGCCTGAGGTTGCAGAAATTTTACCAAGAACAGACAAGACTGACAGGATTCTGGGGAGATGGCAGAGGAGGAAGAAAAGGACATTCTCTCCCCACCTAGATAACAAATGTACTAGCAGAATCTGTCTGATGTGAATAATTTTGGAACTCTGGAGTTTGTTGAAGGCTTGCAATTTCCCAGGGAAGATGTGGACAGTGAACTGCGGTTAATTTCCACTCTTGGTACAAAAGCTGTCCTATACCTATGCTCACCCACACTGCAGGGCCCTGTCCTACAAACACTGGGATCTGTTCTCTGAGTGCTGCTTCTGATCACAGAAGTGCAGACAAAGAGGCTGGCAGCCATTCTTGTTGCATCTAACTCTCCAGCTGAAGTGACTTGCAGGGTATTTAATGGGCAAGTGCCATCCTCCCCTGACCCTTCATTTTTCTCTTTATCCTTTTTTGGAAGTCAGACATTAAAGACTGGAACACTCAAAAACAACTGCATAAATGTCAAAAATCAGAAAGTGACAATGCATGCTCAGATAAAAGCTCAAAACACTGAAAGACCTTAAGTTCCAGCACAATCATAACCTACACCAGTCAAGAAATAAAAAGTAACAAACAGAGCAAAGGCCTGAAGAAGGGGGCCAATCTGATTTCCAAAGTTACCACATTATTAGATTCAAATGTCGTTTGCAACAAAAGTCATAGAGCAAAGAAAGAAACAGGGAAGTATGGACCAAAGGAAAACATTAAATCAATAGAAATGTCAGTGACGAAAACCTCATGGCAGTTACACTGACCAAAGACCTTAAAACAATGGTCTTAAAGGGGTGCCTAGGTGGCTCAGTCAATTAAGTGTCTGACTTTGGCTCAGGTCATGATCTCATGATTTGTGAGTTCGAGACCTGCATTGGGCTCTGTGCTGACAGCTCAAAGCCTGGAGCCTGCTTTGAATTCTGTGTCTCCCTCTCTCTCTGCTCCTCCCCTGCTCACACACTGTCTCTATCTCTCTCAAAAATAAACATTAAAATCGTAAAAACAAAACTAAAAAACTATGGTCTTAAAGATGCTCAAAGAACCAAAGGGGGTGTGGACAAAGTAAACAATGTTTGGAAAAAGTGAAGTATTAATAAAGAGAAAACCTAAAAAGTAAACAAAAATAACTACCAGAGCTGAAAAGTACCATAACTGCAACTTCACTGGATGGATTGAAATACAGATCTGAGCAGGTAGAAGAACGAACCAGCAAACTGAAGATTGTATAATGGAAATTATTGTTCACAAATAAAAAAGACTGAAGAAAAGAGAACAGTGCCTAAAGGACTTGGAGGACACAATCTAGCAGACCAATATTTGCATCTTGGGACTCCCATGAAGAAAAGAGAAAAGGGGTAGAGAGAATATCTGAAGAAATAATGGCTGAAAACTTCCTAAATCTGATCAAACACATGAATATAAACAGTCAAGCTCAATGAACTCCAAGTGATATGAATTCAAAGAGAACCACACTGATACACACAATTAAATTTTCAAAAGCAGAAGATAAAAGGAATCATGAAAACAAGATAGAAGAAAATCATTGCACGCAGAAAAGATTATCAGCAGACTGCCCATCAGAAACTCTAGAGACCAGAATGTAGTGGGTTGATATATTCAAAGTGCTAAAAGAGAAAAACTGCCACTCAAAACTTATACCAGCAAATTATTTCTTTGTCAAAAATAAGAAAGAAATTAAGACATTCCCAGATAAAAGCTCAGAGAGTTTCTTGCCAAGAGACATGCCATGCAAGAAATGGTCAAGGGAGTCCTGTAGGATGAAATAAAAGATGACTCGACAGTAATGTGTAGCCATAGAGAGAAATAAAGATTTCAATAAAGGTGACATATCATTGTATTATCGTAACAGTGGTTTGTACTACATTTAAAAATTTTCTACATGATTTATGACTCAAGTAAATTTAAAGAAAAAAAAAGCATTAGTCTAAGACCGAGTATTATTTAACTTTGGTTTATAACTCCAAATCTTGTCTTTTTTACAAAATTTAAAGACAAATGTATTTAAAAGGATTATCAGTCTATATACGAAGGCACAAAATATATAAAGGTATATAATTTTATGACATCAACATCTAAAGAGGTAGAGATAGACCTGTAAAGGAGCAATGTTTCTATATGTTACTGAAGTTAAACTACTATACATTCAAATCAGAGTGTTTTAACTTCAGGATATTAAATGTAATCCTCACAGTAACCTCATACAAAATAGCTATTGAACATACACAAAAGGAAATGAGAGTCCCCAACAAAATTAACCCAAGGAGGTCCACACCAAGACACGTAATAATTGAAATGGCAAAAAGCAGTGGTAAAGAGAATTTTATTTTATTAAAAGAAATTTTTTTAATGTTTTGTTTTTGAGAGAGACAGATAGAGGATGAGTGGGGAGGGGCAGAGAGAGAGGGAGACACAGAATCTGAAGCAGGCTCCAGGCTCCGAGCTGTCAGCACAGAGCCTGATGCAGGGCTCGAACCCACAAACTGTGAGATCATGACCTGAGCCGAAGTCGGACACTCAGCCAACCAAGCCACCCAGGTGTCCCTAAAGAGAGAATTTTAAAAGCAACAAGAAGGATGCCTGGGTGGCTCAATTGGTTGAGTGTCCAATTCTTGATTTCAGCTTAGGTCACGATCCCAGGGACGTGAGGTTAAGCCTCACGTCAGGCTCCACGCTGACAGTGGAGCCCAGTTAAGATTCTCTCACTCTCCCTCTGCTCCTTTTCCCCACTCATGTGCTCTCTAAAACAAAACAAGACAAGACAAGACAAGACAAGACAAGACAAGACAAGACAAGACAAGACAAGACAAGACAAGACAAGACAAAACAAAACAAAACAAAATAAAATAAAATAAAGTAAAAGAAAAAAAAAAGAAGCAAGAGAAAAGAAAACAGTTACATATAAGGGGAACCTCAAAAGCCTATCTATCAGCTGATTTTTCAGCAGAAACTTTGCAAGGCAGAAGGGAATGGCATGATATATTCAAAGTAATGAAAGTACAAAATCTGCATCTACGAATACTCTACCTAGCAAGGTTATTAATTCAGAATAGAAGGAGAGATAAAGAGTATTCCAAACAAAACTTAAAGAAGTTCATCACCATTAAATCAGCCTTACAAGAACATTACAGTAAATTATTTGAGTGAAAAAAGGCCATTATAGAAGAAAATTAGGATCACAAAAGCAGTAAAATAAATTCTATCTATAAAAATCAGTCAAGGGAATCACAAAATAAAAGGATATAAAGTAGAACATCATATACATACACCATGGGGTGGGGAAATAAAAATTTAGTGCTTTTAGAATGGGTTCAAACTTAAGTGACCCATAAGATGTTATATATGAACCTAAGGGTAACCACACATCAAAAACCTGTAACAGATACACAAAAAATAAAGGAAATGGAATACAGGCCATCAAACCACAAGGCAAAAGAGCAAGAGAAGAAAGGAATAGAGAAGAACTATAAAAACAACCATAAAACAACAAATGTTAATAAATATATACCTGTCAATAATTAATTTAAATTTAAATGGACTAAATGCTCTAATAAAAAGACATAGGGTTATTGAATGGATAAAAAAGCAAGATCCATCTATAGGTTGCCTACAAGAGAAATCACTTCAGATATAAAGACACAAAGATTGAAAATGAAGGGATGGAGGGGTGCATGGGTGGCTCAGTCAGTTAAGTGTCCAACACTTGGTTTCAGCTCAGGTCATGGATCTCATGCTTTATGGGACTGAGCCCCATGTCGGCCTCCATGCTGACAGCACAGAGCCTGCTTGGGATTCTCTCTCTCTCTCTCTCTCTCTCTCTCTCTCTCTGCCCCTCCCCTCCTTGCATTCTCTCTCTCTCAAAATAAATAAACGTTACAAAATAACCCCCACAAATGGATGGAGAAACATTTATCATGAAATAGAAGTGAAAAAAAAGCCAGGGAAGTAATATCTGTATTAGACAAAATAGACAAAGGAGGACACTACATAATGATAAAGGCAACAATCCAACAAGAGGACATAACAATTATAAATATTTATCCACCCAACAAAAAAGCACCTAAATATATAAAGTAACTATTAACAGACAAGGAAAAAAATTGACAGTAATACAGTAATAGAAGGGAACTGGAAAGACATTCCATGTTTATGGATTAGAAGAACAAATATTGTTAAAATGTCTGTATTACCCAAAGCAATCTACACATTTAACGCAACTGCTATGAAAATACCAGCAGCATTTTTCACAGAGCTGGAGCAAACAATCCTAAAATTTGTACAGAACCACAGAAGACCCTGAACAACCAAAGCAACCTTGAAAAAGAAAAGCAAAGCTGGAGGCAACACAATTCTGGACTTCAAGTTCTATTACAAAGCAGTAATCAAAACAGTATAGTACTAGCACAGATATAAGACACATATATCAATAGAACATAATAGAAAACCCAGAAATAAACCCATAACTATATGACCAATTAATCTTCAACAAAGCAGGAAAGGAAAAGGACAGTCTCTTTAACAAATGGTGTTGGGAAAACTGGACAGCAACATACAAAAGAAAGATACTAGACCTGTCTTAATCATACATAAAAATAAATTTGGAATGGATTAAAGACCTCAATGTGAGACCTGAAAACTTCAAAGTCCTTAGAAAAGAGAGAGCAAAGGCAGTAATGTCTCTGACATCAGCCATAGCAACATTCTTCTCGATATGTCTCCTGAGGCAAGGGAAACAAAAGCAAAAATAAAGCATTGGAACTAATCAAAATAAAAAATAAAAAGTAAGAGGCCAGGCAAGCTACTGGCAACTGTGGGTTCAGGAAGGACAGGCTGATATCTGGAAGACCCCTCTAAACAATAATCACTTGCTCAAGTTAGCACTCTGCCCCAATCTCTTCCCATTTCTGCTAAGAAAAGAGAAGTGAAGGTGGAACTGAAAAGCAGAAAGAACCCATACCACATATTCTACAGCTGCCTGCAACTTTTCATTCCAATGGCAATACCTTGGCTCTTCCCCCTCTAAAGTCAAATACTAGTCAAGAACACTTTAGCCCTACGTAGTCCTAGCCACAGCCAGAATCACATCAGCAGCAACAAGGGTTGATCAGAGCTGAGTTCCAGCTTCTTAAGCTCAGGCAAAGTAACTGATGAACTGAATATCTGCTGATTACTCATCACGAGTGATAAAGCTGAGGTGGCTTGGTTTTGATTTTCACACTTGAGCAGAAGTAAACACTGGCATTCAGACTCACATACTAGGTTTCAATGACCCCTGAGACACTGAACTAGAGAGGCCGAGTAGGTAGTTGGAGGTAAGAGTAGGAGTTCAGATGAACAGTATAGGCTAGTGTGTTCTCTGGGGTCCCATCTTTCTCTACTCAGAAGTCCTTGAAACATTCTAGGGAGTCCATAAAGTCAAAAATATGTTGCTGCTGCTGCTGCTACTACTACTACACTATCTGCCATTTTCTCTGTAATTCTCTCATAAATATATACTAGAATTTTCCAGAGAGTAAATTATATGTGACATCATAACAGATTAAATGTAGATTATTAACTTGTGGGGTGCCTGGGTGGCTCAGTTGGTTGTTCCACTTCAGGTCAGGTAATGATTTTCTGTCTGTGAATTCAAGCCCCACATTGGGCTCACTGCTGTCAGCACAGAGCCTAATTCAGGTCTTCTGTCCCCCTCTCTGTGCCCTTCCCCTGTGCTCTCTCAAAAACAAACAAACAAAAAAAAAGAATATTTACTTACATTTTGTTAACCCAAATATTAAAGGCTTTTGCAAAAATGCAAAGCAATGGCTCTCTTCTCACTAAACATTTTGGAAATAGTTATCTCTAATTAAAAATGTTATATTATTGGGGCGCCTGGGTCACTCAGTCGGTTGAGCCTCCAACTTCGGCTCAGGTCATGATATCATGGTTCATGAGTTGGAGCCCCACATCAGGCTCGCAGCTGTCCGTGTGGAGCTCACTTTGGATCCTCTGTTCCCCTCTCTCTTTGCCCCTCCCCTGCTCATTCTCTCTCAAAAATGAATAAACATTTAAAAAATGTTATATTATTGGGGCACCTGTATGGCGCAGTCAGTAGAGTATACAACTCTTGAACTCAGGGTTATGGTTCTAGCCCCATGTTAGGCATAATGCTTACTTAAAAAATATGTAAAATAAAAACAAAAATACACTGAGTTTACAGTTTTTCTTATTTTTATGATATAATTGATACAGAACATTCATTTCAGGTGTACAACATAATTATTTCATATTTATATATACTGCAAAATCATCACTAAAATCAAGGTACTTAACATTCATCACCACATAAAACAATTTTTTTCTTGTGATGAGAACTTTTAAGATCTAGTCTGTTAGCAACTTTCAAATATACAACATGTGATATTTATTAACTATAGTCATAATGCTGTTCTTTACATCTCTTTGACTTTTATCATTTTATAACTTCTACCTTTCAACTTTTTCCAACCGTTTTGTCCACTCTCCTTGCCCCCCACCTCTGCAACTACCAATCTGCTCTCTATGAACTTAGGTATTTTATTTTTTTGTTTTTTAAGATGACACACATAAATAAAGTCATATGGTATTTTTCTTCCTCGGACTTATTTCACTTAGCATAATGCCCTGAAGGTCTATCCATGTTGTTGCAAATGGCAAGATTTCATTCTTTAAAAAAAAAATTTTTTTAACGTTTATTATTGAGCGAGAGAGAGAGACAGACAGACAGAGCATGAGCAGGGGAGGGGCAGAGAGGGGGAGACACAGAATCCAAAGAAGGCTCCAGGCTCTGAGGTGTCAGCAGAGCCTGACGCAGGGCTCAAACTCACAAACTATGAGACCAAGACCTGAGCTGAAGTCAGTTGCTCAACCGAGCCACCCAGGCGCCCCTAAAAAAAATTTTTTTTAATCTTTATTTACTTTTGAGAGACAGAGCCTGAGTGGGGGAGGGGTGGGAGGGGGAACGACAAGAATCTGAAGCAGGCTCCAGGCTCTGAGCTATCAGTACAGAGCCCGACGCGGGACTCGAACTCATGAACCGTGAGATCGGTACCTGAGCCGAAGTCGGACACTCAACCAACTGAGCTACCCAGCTGCCCCAAGATTTCATTCTTTTTTAATGGCTAAGTAATATTCCATGGTGACATATATACCACAATTTCTTTATTCATCCACTAATGGATAATGACGTTGTTTCCATATCTTGGCTACTGCAAATAATGCTGCATATACCACTTTAAGTTAGTGTTTTCATTTTCTTCAGATAAATACCCAGAAGGGGAATTGCTGAATCATATGGTAGTCCTATTTTTAATTTTTTTGAGGAACCTCCATACTGTTTTCCATAGAGACTGCATCAATTTACATTCCCACCAACAGTGCACAAGTGTTCCCTTTTCTCCACAACCTTGCCAGTATTTCTTATTGGTTTTTAAGCTTATGTATTTATTTTGAGGAGGAGAGGGGCAATGAGAAAGGGAGAGAGAATCCCAAGCAGTCTCTGTGCTGACAGTGATATAATTAACATAGTGCTCTAAATTAAATAATGAGTCACTTAACCGACTGAGCCACCCAGGTGCCTTCAATGTTTTATATTTTTAAATTTAATTTAAAATAACAGTAAGAGGGGCATCTTGGTGGCTCAGTCGGTTAAGTGTCTGACTCTTGACTTCAGCTCAGGTCATGATCACATGGTTCACGAGATCAAGGCCCAGGTGGGGCTCTGCGCTGAGCATGTAGCCTGTTGGGATTCTCTGTCTCCCTCTCTCTCTCTCAAAAATAAAATAAACTTAAAAAATAGTTAAAAAAAATAAAAGTTCCTCAGTTTTCACTCTGAAGAAGGTAATTATTGATAGACATATACCATATAAACAAAAACTCATGAATTTTGAAGAATGTAAAGGGTTCCTTAGACAAAAAATTTGAGAATGGCTGGATTAGAAATATAAATCTAAATATAGATATTAAATAAAGCCATGATGAGTTTAAAGCTTGCCTGCAATGCTTCAGGTGGTGGACCAGGAATACTGAGGAAACCTTACAACTGAAAAGCTGGACCAAGTACATAAACATTCAGGGGAAGGCCTTAGATCCAGGTAGCATCAGTGAGAGAATGGGGGCCTAAGGAAATAAACCAGGCTTCTGTATCTGTTCTTCCCCTGGCAACAGTTGCTGGTTTTATGACTCCACAAAAGTGCCTAAAAGTGGCTAGAAGGTTTGGAGGTGTTTTCTTTTTTTGAACAGCTTTATTTCGTTCTAATTTGCTATACCATAAGCTCACCCCTCTTAAGGTATAAAATTCAAAGGATTTTATGTTTATAGAATTTTGCAATCTTCACCACTAATTTTAGAACACATTGATGCCTCAACAGGTAATCTCACACATATTAACAGTCACTCCACATTGCCCCCCACCCCTCTTGGAACACATCAGTGTACTTTCTTTTTTTTTTTGGGGGGGGGATTGGCCTATTCTGGACAGAATCATAGAACATGTGGTCTTTTGTAACTAAATAATTTCACTTAGCATGTTTTCACAGTTCATCCATACTGTAGTATATATCTGCCCTTAACTTCTTTGTGTTGCTAAATAAATTCCATTGTGGGATAGACCAGATTTTGTTTGCCAGTTCATCTGTTCATGGACAGTTTGGATTATTTCCATTTGCAGCTATTATGAATAGTACTGTATGAACATTTGTGTACAGGTGTTTATGTGGACATATGTTTTCAATTCTCTGAGGTATATACCTAGGAGAATTGCTGAGTCATACAGTAACTCTATGTTTACCATCCCGAAGTACTGCCAAACTGTTTTCCAAAGTAGCTCCACCATTTTACAATCCCATCAGCAATGTATGAGGATTCTAGTACCTCCAAATCCTCAACAACAGTATCTTTTAAAACTGTAGCCACTGTAGTGTGAGGTGGTATCTCACTGTATGTTAAGAGATTATTTTTAGATCACTTTTAAGTTCACACAAAAATTGAGGTGACAATACAGAGTTCCACATACTCCCTCCCCTACCTACAGTTTTCCCCCACTACCATATTACATTAAGATGGTACCTTTGTTACAATTAATGAGCAAATATTGACACATTGTTATTAAGTAAAGTCCATAATTTATATTAGGGTTCATTTTTTGTGTTGTATGTTCTTTAGGCTTCGACAAATGCATAATGCCATGTGTCCATCATTGCAGTATCATATATAATAGTTTCACAGCCCTGCATATTCCTTGTGTTCCCCCTATTTATGCTTCCCTTCCTTATACTCCTATACCTCTGGCAACCATTGATCTTTACTATCTCCATTGTTTTGTCTTTTCCAGAATGTGCTAGAGTTGGAATCATGCAGTATGTAGTCTTTACAGGTTGGCTTTTTTTCACTTTGTAATATGCATTTCAAGTTCTACCACATCTCATAATGAATTGGTAGCTCACTTCTTTTTATTGCTGAGTAACATTTCATTGTCTGGTGGTACTGCAGTTTATTTTTCCATTTACCTGAGGGACATCTTGGTTGCTTCTAAGCTTCAGCAATTATGGATAATACTGCAATGAATACCTTTGTGAAAGTTTTTGCACTGACATAAATTTTCAACTCATTTGGGTAAATACTAAGAAGTGCTACTGCTGGATCTTACAGTAAGAGATATCTTTTTGTTAAGTAGGTTCCACTCCCAACATGGGGCTTGAACTCACAACCATGATATCAAGGAGTTGCATGTTCTACCAAGTGAGCCAGCAAGGCACTTCAGGAGTATTTTTAATAGAGTTTTGAAAAAAAACTGCCAAATTGTCTTCCACTGTATCTATACCATTTTGCATTCCTACCAGCAATAATGAATGAGAGTTCTTGTTTCTTCACATCCTCATTGACATTTGGCATTGTCAGTGTTTTGGATTTTGGCCATTCTAATGGGAGTGTAGTGTAGTGTTATCTCATTGTTTTAATTTACAATTCCCAATGTTATATTGAGTATTATATTGAGTGTGTGTGTGTGTGTGTGTGTATGTGTGTGTATATATATGTCTGTGTGTGTGTGTGTGTGTGTGTGTGTATATATATATATATATAATTTGCCATTTTTATAACTTTTTTGGTGAGGTATGTGTTCAAGTCTTTTGCCCATCTTTTTTTCCTAATGTCTGTTTTGAAAGAGACAGAACAAGTGGGTGACAAGCAGAAAGAGAGGGGGAGGGAGAAGGAGAGGGACAGGGAGGGGGAGGGGGGAGAGGGGAGAGGGAGAGAGACAGAAAGAGGGAGGGGGGGGGAGGGGAAGGGAGAGAGGGAATCTTAAGCAGACTCCACACTATCAACACAGAGCCCAATGCAGGGCTCGAACTCACAAGCTGCAAGATCATGACCTGAGCCAAAACCAAGAGTCAGATGCTTAACCAGCAGAGCCACCCAGCTGCCCCCAAGTGTTTTGGCCATCTTTTAATTAGACTGTCCTAAGTTTTAGGAGTTCTTTATATTTTAGATAATAATCCTTTATCAGATAGGTGGGTTTTTTGCAAATAGTTTCTCCCAGTCTATAGCTTCTATTTTCTTAGTGTCTTTCACAGAAAAGCTTTTATTCTTTTTTTTTTTTTTTTTTAGTTATTTATTTTGAGAGAAAGAGCAAAATCAGGGAAGGGGTACAGAGAGAGAGAGAGAGAGAGAGAGAGAGAGAGAGAGAGAGAGAGAGAGAGAGAATATCCCAAGCAGGCTCTGCACTGTCAGTGCAGAGCTGTATGCAGGGCTTGAACTCACAAATTGAGAGATCATGACCTGAGCTGGCATCAAGTCAGACAACCGACTGAGCCACTCAGCCACCCCTAATCTTTTAAAAAAGTTTTGTTTATTTAAGTGATCTCTAGACCCAACATGGGGGACGGGGCTTAAACTCATGACCCTGAGATCAAGAGTCACATGCTTTTCTGAGCCAGCCAGGCACCCCGGGGGAAGTTTTTAATCGTAATTAAGTCCAATTTATCCTTTCTTTTATGGATTGTACTTTTGTATCTAAAAAAGTCATCACCAAAACCCAAGGTCACCTAGATTTTTTTCCCTATGGTAACCTGCTATATCTCCAGTTGGTTTTTTGTTTGTTTGTTTGTTTTTAAGATTTTATTTTTAGTAATCTCTACGTCCAGCATGGGGCTTGAACTTACAAGCCTGAGATCAAGAGTTGCATTCCGTATTGACTGAGCCAGCCAGGCACTTCTCCTATGTCACCTTTTAGAAGTTTTAACATTTTGCATTTTAAATGTAAGTTTGTGGTACATTTTAAGTTAATTTTGGTAAAAGGTATGCATTTAGGTTTTGTGTGTGTGTGTTGTAGGCAGACAGTTGTTCCAGCATCATTTTTTGAAAAGACTATCATTTTGGGGTGCCTGTCTGGCTCAATTGGTGGGGTATGTGACTGTTAAATCTCAGGATGGTGAGTTCGAGCCCCATGTTGGGTATAGAGATTACTTAAAAATAAAATCTTAAAAAAAAAAAATGTTTTTTAAAAGCAAAGACCAGGGCTGCCTGGGTGGCTTAGGTCAGGATCTCACAGTTCATGAGTTCCAGCCCTGTGTCAAGCTCTGTGCTGACCGCTCAGAGCCTGGAGCCTGCGTTGGATCCTGTGTCTCCCCCTCTCTCTGCCCCTCCTGGCTCATACTCTGTCTCTCTCAAAAAGAAAATAAACATAAAATAAAATAAAAAAAGACCACACTTTTTCCATTAGTGTCTATGCTCCTTTATCAAAGATCACTGGACTCTATTTGTAGAAGTCTATTTCTGGGCTCTCTATTCTGTTTCATTGACATCTATTTTTCTGGTCAAGACCACACCACCTGGATTACTATAGCTTTATAGTAACTCTTTAAGTTGAGCAATGTCAGTCCTCCAACTTTGTTCTTCAGTATTGTGCTGGCTATCCTGTGTCCTCTGCCTTTACGTGTAAACTGTATACTTTGTAGATAACCACAAAATAACTTGCTGAGATTTTTACTGGAATTGCATTGGCTCTACAGATCAAGTTGGGAAGAACTGACATATTAATGGTAGTCTTCTTATCAATGAACATGAAATATCTCTCCATTTATTCTTTTTTTTATCACAGTTTTATAGATTTTATCATGTAGATCTTATACCAACTTTGTTAGATTTATACTTTATTTAATTTTTTGGTGCCAATAAAAATAGCATTTTTAAAATTCAAATTCCAGTTGCTCACTACTGGTAAATAGGGAAAAAACTGACTTTTATATATTAGCCTGGTATCCTGCAACCTTATAATTCTTGTTCATTCCAGGTTTTTTAGTTGTTAATTCTGTGAGGTTTTCTACATAGACAGTCTATCTGCAGTTTTCTTTCTTCCTTCACAATATTTATATATTTCCTTTTCTTGTATTTTTGCATTAGTTAGAACTTCTAGTATGATGTGAATAGGAAAGGTGAGAGGGGAAATACATGTTCCCAATCTTAGGGGAAAGTATATACTGTTTCATAATTAATAATAATATTAGCAGTAGGGTTTCTGCAGATGTTCTGTATTAAGTTTATGAAGTCCTCCTATTGCTAGTTTTCTGGGAGTTTTTTTGTTGTTGTAATTTTTTTTTTTAAACATTTTTAAGGTTTTTTTTGTGTGTGTGTTTTTTTTTTTTTTTTTTTTTTTTGAGAGAGAGAGAGAGAGAGAGAGAGAAAGTGGGGGAGGACAGAGAGGGAGACAGAATCGAGAGAGACAGACAGAGAGGGAGACAGAATCCCAAGCAGGCTCTGCACTCCACACTGCCAGCACAGAGCCTGATGTGGGTCTCAACCCCATGAAGTCACGAGATCATGACCCGAGCCAAAGTCAAAGGGTTGGACGCTTAACCGACTGAATCACCCAGGCATCCCTGTTGTTGTTTTAATGTTTATTTTTAAATATTTTTGAGAGTGTGCATGAGCAGAAGAGGGGTAGAGAGAGAAAGAGGTCTTCCTCACAGATTTACTATTATAAAACATACTTCCGTGTCTTTATTAACAATTGTTATCTTAAAGTCTATTCTGTCTGGTGTTAGTACAGCCACTCCATCTCTCTTTTGGTTATTATTTGTATGGTATATATTCTTGTTCTATCCTTTACTTTCAATCCACTGTGTCTTTGAAACTAAAATATGTCTCTTGCAGAAAGCATAACCATGTATTTTTCACTTAATCCATTTTCTAATTTTTTTCTTCTAATTTCTATCTTTTGAATGGAATGTTTAGTCCATTTACAATTAAGGTAATTACTAATAAGGGAAGATTTACATGTGCCATTTCACTGTTTTCCACATGCTTTGTAACTTTTTTGTCCCTCTGTTCTTCAACAACTGCCTTATATTTTCTATTAAACAGACACTTTCTAGTTACCATTTTAACTCCCTTTTTTATATTTTTCAGAGTGCTTTTCATAGAGTTTTCCCTGGAGATTACAATTAACATATTCACTTGGAACAGTATCATCTAGTTGACTAATATAAAATTAATTCCAGCAATATTAAAAACTTTGCTTGAAAAAATAAAAATAAAAAAAACCTCTTGTTTGTATGACTCCATTCCCTCCTCTCTCCTTTGTGCCTTTATTGTCAGACAAATTGCATCTTAATACACTGTATGCACATCCACTCACATTTATTGCTTTATGCAGTTGTCTCTCAAAAATGGAGTAGAAAAAAAGTGACAAAAATACATTTTTGCTCTCTTTTATATTTATCTGTATGGTTATCATTTCTGGTGCTACTGAGTTTTTCATGTGGACACAAGTTACTGTCTAGTGTTATTTCCACATGAAGGACTCCTTTTAGTATTTCTTGTAGGACAGGTCTACCAGTGCCAAATTCTCCCAGTTTTTATCTGGAAATGTCTTTATCTAAAAAAAAACTGACATAAATCACATACCATGAAATTCCCCATTTCAAAGTGTATAACTCAGTGGTTTTTAATATGCTCACCAAGCTATGCAGTTACCAACATTAATCCCACATTTTCATCACTCCCCACCCCCCAAAACCCTGTACTCATTAGTAATTACTCCCCACTCTCACCCACATCCTCATTCTCTGGAAACCAGTCATCTCTTTTTCTGTCTCTATGGATTTGCCTATTCTGGACAGTTCATTGAAATGGAACAATATAAAATGCAGCTTTTTTACATCAAGCTTCTTTCACTGAGCTTAATATTGTCAAGGTATCTCTCATTTTTAAACAGTTTTTCCTGGATATAGAATTCTTATTCAACCTTTTTCTTTCATTATTTTGAATATGTCATCTCACTTCCTCTTGATCTCCATGATTTCTGATGAAAGATCAGGTCTTAATCTTACTGAAGATGCCTTGAATATAGTAAGTGGCTTTCTCTTGGTGCTTTCATGATTCATGCTCTTTCAGCAATTTTAGTGTGATGTGTCTAGGTGTGGATATCTTTGAGTTTTTACTACTTAGTATTCATTGGGCTTCTTGGATAAGTTTGCTACTGGTTTTCATCAAATGTGAGAATTTGGGGCTATTATTCTTTCCAATATTCTTTCTTCTCCATTCTCTCTGTTCTCCTTCTGAGAATCACATTATGTTTATGCTGGTATGATTAGTGGTGTCCCAAGAGATCTCTGAGTCATTTTCTTCATTCTTTTTTTCTTCATTTTCCCCACACTGGATAATCTCAATTGACCTGTCTTCAAGATTGTTGGTTATTTCTTCTGCCTAGTCAAATCTCATATTAAACTCCTCCAGTGGAATTTTCATTTATTGTATTTTACAACTCCAGAATTTCTGTATGGTTTTGAAAAATTTTTTAAACATCTTTTTATTCAGATATAATTCACATACCATACACCCCACCAATTTAATGTGTAAAACTTACTGACTTTTAGTATATTCATAGATATGTACAATATTACATCAGAAACATTACCACCCTAACCACCGTTTCATCCTCTCTCCCCACCTCAGGCCTAAGCAACCACTGGTATACCTTTTGTCTCTGGTATCTCTCTCTCCTGAACATTTAAAAAAAAATTTTTTTTAAGTTTATTTATTTATTTGGAGAGAGACAGCACAAGTGGGGGAGGGGCAGACAGAGAGGGAGACAGAGAATCCCAAGCAGGCTCCATACTGCCAGCACAGAAGCCGATGTGGGGCTTGATCTCACGAACCATGACATGATGACCTGAGCTGAAACCAAGAGTTTCAGTTTGGAAGTTTCAGCTTGGAAGCTTAACCAACTGAACCCCCCAGGTACCCCCTGAACACTTGAATAAATGGAATCTGTGGTCTTCTGTTCACTGAAATGACTGGCTTCTTTAATGTGGTATATAACATTTTCAAGATTCAAGAAATGCATGCTATTTGGCTCACCTGTTCCACATTTTCCCTCTCTTCCTTTTTTTAAGTTTTTAAAAAATTATTATGCTTTCTCTTATTTTGATATTTATATACTTTTATTATACTTTTAGTGGCTAACCTGGAAATCACAACATAGATCCTTAATGAATCTAGTGTAATATAAATTAGTATATTAAACAATTCAAGCAACTAAAAGCAACGGAATTTCATTTACTTCCTCCTGATGTATGCACTATTGTCATTAATTTGAAATTTTTTTTTTTTTAACGTTTATTTATTTTTGAGACAGAGAGAGACAGAGCATGAACAGGGGAGGGGCAGAGAGAGAGGGAGACACAGAATCTGAAACAGGCTCCAGGCTCTGAGCTGTCAGCACAGAGCCCGACGCGGGGCTCGAACTCACGGATCATGAGATCATGACCTGAGCCGAAGTCGGCTGCTTAACCGACTGAGCCACCCAGGCGCCCCTAATTTGAAATTTAAACACACACATGAATATATATCAGGATATATATTATCAGGATAGTATATTATCTTAGATGGTATGTATTCATTCAAATTTATCCCATTTTTACCACTTTTATTCTTAAAACCATTTCTAAGCTGCTCTCTAGAATAATTTTCCTTCCAGGTAAAGAATGCCATTTCGTATCTTCCTTCAATACAAGCTTGCCAGTGACAAAAAGTCTCAATTTTTTTATTTGTCATGGAATGTCTTTATTTCACTTTATTAAAAATTAGTTTTAGTGAATACTAGATTCTATGATAGCAATTTTTTTTTTAAGATTTTATTCTTTTTTCAATAATGTCTATATCCATTATGGGGCCTGAACTCACGACCCCAAGATCAGAGTTGCATGCTCTACTGACTGAACCAGCCAGGCACCCCTGGCAGTTATTTTCTTTAAGCACTGTATAGCTATTAATTTTATTATCTTGTGGCTTACACTTTTCCTTTTGACAAGTTAGCTTTTAGTCCATTTGTTGCTCTTTTAAGGTAACCTTTCTTTTATTTTCCTTTCACTGTTCTTAACACACGTGTGTGTGTGTGTGTGTGTGTGTGTGTGTGTGTGTGTGTGTGTGTGTATTTGTCTTTCAAGACTTTTATTACAATGTGCCTAGTATAATTTTGTTTTTATACATCCTACTTGGGATTTTGTGGGTATCTTGTATCTGTGCTTTGTTATTTTCTATCATGACTCTTGGAATATTCTTTATCATTGTCTTTTCAGGTATTTCTTCTGTTGTATACCCTCTTTAACTTCCCTCTGGGCCACTTATGCATATATTATATTTTAACCCTTTATCTCCCATCCCTTTGTATCTCAATGTTTCAGTTTGATATTTTTCTTATCTTTCAGTTGACTTTTTTTTTTTTTTGGTTTATTTTTGAGAGAGAGAGAGACAGAGACAGAAGAGAGAGAGTTCGTGTGCATGTGCGCACAAACTGCTAAGGGGCAGAGAGAGAGGGAGACAGAGGATCTGAAGCGGGCATTGCACTGACAGCAGAGAGCCTGATATGGGGCCTGAACTCAGCAACCGTGAGATCATGACCTGAGCCAAAGTCAGATGCTTAACCAACTGAGCCACCCAGGCACCCCATCTTTCAGTTGACTTTTTACTGCCTCGATTAAGTCTAAACTACTGTCACCCATTTTTATACAAGGAACAGACTCTAATCAAATATGACTAGTAGTGCTTTTATAAGAATATATTGGGGGGGTGCCTGGGTGGCTCAGTTGATTAAGCATCTGACTCTTGATTTCAGCTCATGCCATGATCTCATGGTTTGTGGGACTGATCCTTGCATCGGGCTCATGCTGACAGTGCAGAGCCTGCTTGGGATTCTCTCCCTCTCTCTTAGTCCCTCTCCCACTTGTGCACACATGTGCTCGCTCTCTCTCTCTCAAAATAAATAAATAAACTAAAAAAAAAAAAGGAAGATATCAGGACACAGATCCTGATATACACAGGATGAAGACAGTCATCTATAAGACAAAAAGAGAAACCTCAGAAGAATCCAGCCCTTCCAAGAAACAGTAAAATATGGCCCATTCACATGAAAAAAAAAGTAGTCAATAGAAACTGCCTGGGATAAATCCAGATGGCTTTACTGGACAAGGACAAGGACTTAAACCAGTATTTTATTTTATTTATTTATTTTTTACAATGTATTTTTTTTTTAATGTTTATTTTTGAGAGAGAGAGAGAGAGAGAGAGACAGAGAGCGAATGGGGGAGGGGCAGAGAGAGAGGGAGACACAGAATCTGAAGCAGGCTCCAGGCTCTGAGCTGTCAGCACAGAGCCCGATGCAGGGCTTGAACTCATGATCTGCAAGATCATGACCTGAGCCGGAGTCAGACGCTTAAACGACTGAGCCACCCAGGCGTCCCCAAACCAGTATTTTAAATACTGTCCAGGGGTGCCTGGGTGGCTCAACTGACTGGGTGGCTCAGTCGCTTAAGCATATGGTTAAGCATCGGACTTGGGCTCAAGTCATGATTTCACAGTTTGTGGATTCGAGCCTGGCGTCAGGCTCTGTGCTGACAGCTCAGAGCCTGGAGCCTGCTTCAGATTCTGTGTCTCCCTCACTCTCTGCCCCTCCCCCATTCGCGCTGTGTCTGTCTCTCAAAAATGAATAAATGTTAAAAAAAATTTTTTTAAATACTGTTCAAAGAACTAAAGGAAACCAGATCTAAAATCTTTAAAGAAAGTATAGGAAGTGTCTCACCAAAAAGATCATCAATGAAGAGAAAGAAGTTACAAGCAAGAACCAAATAGAAATTCTGGAGTTAAATGGGGCGCCTGGGTGGCTCAGTCAAGTCAGTTAAGTATCTGACTTCAGCTCAGGTCACGGTCTCATGGCTCATGAGTTCAAGCCCTGCGCTGGGCTCTGTGATGACAGCCTGGAGCCTGCTTCGGATTCTCTGTCTCCCTCTCTCTCTGCCTCCCACCCCTGGTTTGTAATCTGTCTGTCTCTCTCTCTCTCTCTCAAAAATAAACATTAAAAAAATTAAAAAAAAAAAATTCTGGAAAATTTTTCTGTAAAAAGTGTAATAACTGAAAGGGAAAATTCCACCAGAGGGGCTTGACAGCAATTTGACTAGGCATAAGAAATAACCACTGAAGCAGGAGATCGGTCAATTGAGATTATCCAGTATGATAAAGAAGAAGGGAAAAGAAGAAAAATGCACACAGCCTCTGAAACAATGTGATGTCATCAAATATACCAAATACAAATAACTGTAGTCTCAGTAGGAGAGGTGAGAGAGAAAGGGTCAAAAAGGATATCTGAAGAAACAGTGGACCCGAAATTACCAAACTTGATGAAAAATTTAACTGAACATCCAAGAAGCCTACAGAATACAAATTAGGATAAACTCAAATTTGATCTTCAACATCAGCTATTCTCTAGGTCTCCAGCCTGCTGACCCACTCTGAAGTTTTTGGACTTGCCAGCCTCCATAAATTATGTAAGCCTTAACATAAACAAATCTCCTATACACACACACACACATACACACACACTACTGATTCTGTTTCTCTGGAGAACCATAATATAGAATTAGCACACAAAAACAGGAGAAGAATAGAATCACATAAGAACAAAGTTTTTATGTACTACCGAAATCAATTTGGTATTAATCTGAACAAGATTGTTAAAAATTAATATGCAAAAAAAGCATCTGATAAAACCCAACATGCTTTCAACATAAAAATGCTCATCAAATTATGAACAAAAGGAAACTTCCTTAACATGATAAAACAAGTTTACGGAAAACTCGCAGTTAACATATACTTAATACTGAAACACTTAAAATTATTCCCTATAAGTTCAAATTTATAGATTCAAAGCAATCTATAAATTCAGTGCAATCCTTATCAAAATTCCAATGGCTTTTTTTTTTCAGAGATGGAAATTTCATATGAAATTCTAAGGGGCACTGAACAGCTAAAACAATATTGAAAAAAGAAAACCTGGAAGACTCACACTTTCCAATTTCAAAACTACCTAAAAAATAAAAAACAGGGGTGCCTGGGTGGCTCATTCAGTTGAATGAGCTCAAGTCATGATTTTGAGGTTTGTGAGTTTGAGCCCACATCAGGCTCTGTGCTGACAGTTCAGAGCCTGGAGCCTGCTTTGGATTCTGTGTCTCCCCCCCCTCTCTCTCTCTGCCTCTCCACTGCTTGGACTCTTTCTCTCTCAAAAATAAAAATAAACATTAAAAAAAATAAGATCTATCAACATTATAAAAAATAATAAATAAAAATAAAAAAACAGTAATCAAAACAGTCTTGTACTGACAAGAATGATATTTAGACCAACAGAATTTAGAGTTCAGAGATAAACTCTATGAAATAAACATCTATGCCCAATTGATTTTTTAAAAATATTTATTTTGAGAGAGAGTGAGAGCATGCACACACACAAGCAGGGGAGGCACAGGCAGAGAGCGGGAGAGAGAGAATCCCAAGCAAGCTATGTCAGTGCAGAGCCTGACAAGGGGCTTGATCGTACAAACTGCATGATCATAACCTAAGCCAAAATCAAGAGTTTGACACTGAACTGAGCCACCCAGGCACCCCTATGCCCAGCTGATTTTTTAAATTTTTTAAAAAGTTTATTTAAAAATTTTTTAAATTTATTTATTTTGAGAGAGAGTGAGCAGGCCAACAGGCAGATCCAGAGGGAGAGAATCCCAAGCAGGCCCCACGCTGTCAGCACAGAGCCCAACACAGGGCTTGATCTCATGAGCCATGAGATCATGACCTGAGCCAAAATGAAGTTGGACACTGAACCAACTGAGCCACCCAGATGTCCCCCAACCGAACAAGGATGCCAAAACCATTTAAACAAGGATGCCAAAACCATCTATGGAGAAGGAATACAGACTCCTCAACAAGTGGTGCTGGGATAAGAGGATAACCACATGTCAAAGAATAAAGATGGATCCCTACCTCACTCCATATACAAAATATAACTCAAAATGGATCAATGACCTAAATACAGGAGGTAATACTCAAAATTGTTACATGAAAACATAGGGATAAATGTTCATGACCTCAGATTTGGCAACAGATTCTTAGATTTGACACCAAAAGCAAAAAAAGAAAAAGAAAAATACAAAAATTAGACTTTATAAAAACTAAAAATTTTTATGCATCAAATTAACATTATCAAGAAAGTGAAGACATCCTATAGGATGGGACAAAATATTTGCAAATCACTTATCAAATAAGCATTCCGTATCCAAAATATGTAAAAAAAAAAAAAAAAAACTCTTTACAAGTCAACAACAAAAAGACAAATAGCTCAATTAAAAAATGGGGAAAAGATCTGAAAAGACTTCTTCAAAGAAGATATACAAATGGACAATAAGCACATGAAACGATGTTCAACATCACTGGTTATTAAGGAAATGCAAGTTAAAACCACAGTGAGATACCACTTCACAATGGTTATAGTTAAAAATGGAAAACAAAGTATTGGCAAGGATGCAGAGAAATTGAGACCCCTATACATTGCTGGTAGGAAAGAAAATGCTGTAACCACTGCAGAAAAGTTTGCTGGTTCCTCAAAAAGTTGAATACAGAATTACCTTATGGCCCATCAATTTTACTCCTAGGTATCTACCCAAAAGAAATGCAAATATGTACTCAAGCAAATACATAATCAAGCATGTTACAGCAGTATTCTAAATAGTCAAAAGGTGGGAACAAGTCCAAATGTCCATCAATAATGAATAAACCAATTGTGGAATAAATATGCAATGGAATATTATTCATCCATACAAAAAAACAAAACTTGCATGAGCTACAACTACATGAGCTACAACTTGCATGAGCCTTAAAAACACACTGAAGCAATAAGACAGACACAAAATGCCATGCATTTTACAATTACTTCTATATAACCCAAAATCAATAAATGAGAGACAGAAAAGGACAGTAGACATAATCAGTAAGTAGGGGGGAGAGTAAATGGGGAATCATTCATTATCTTGAGGATCAAAAAGAGGTTGGAACTAACAAGCAGTTATTTTGGTGTGCTTGTTTGTCTGAGGTGACACCTGGATCCATGAAATGACATTGCGGGCTACGGCAATGCAGAAATGGGTTGAATCTCGATATTTCTCTTACACCCTCAGAAGTGCAAAATGCCAACAGGAATTCTTCTGACAAGAGGAGATACAGAGAATGCAGATGGTTCTGGGGTAGATTCCCTGAGCGGAAGGCCTTGCACATAGTTGGCAAGTTACACGGACCCTGGTAGCTCCAGGAGGCAACAAACAGTTCTTGACATAAACAGACATCTATTGTTGACTGGGCTATGCATACCTGCTGGTAGATATAAATGTTCAAAATACTAAACAAAAGGACTGAAACAGAAGATACTGCACCAATTTGGACTGCCAACTCACATTTCCTCAGACCAAGGAACATATTTTCACCCTCAGAGTAACAGTTTGGTAGAGAATAGAATGGGCAATTGAAACGTTTTTTGTCTAACACCAAAGGGATAAAGTCGAGAAAGGCTGATTTGCATGCTTTCAAGAGTGTGTACTAACATTCAACATGAACAGGGCCCAGAAAATGTCCCTCCCCTTCCCTGGGGGATCTAGAGAAGAGGGAGTGGAGAAGAATGCTAGTATAACAATATTTTGTTTTCCCCACAAGATCTCAATATTCTTTTTTCCTACTGGTTCTCAGACCAGAGCTGAAACTGCAGGTGTTAGAACTGGGATGAACTGTGTATTCGTTCACCAGGTCTACCATAACAAAGTACCACACTAACTGAGTGGCTTCAACAACACAAATGCATTGTTTCACAGGGCTAGAGGACAGGAGTCTAACATCAGGGTGCTGGCAGGGTTGACTCCTTCTGAGGGCTCTAAGGGATAATCTGTTCTACGACCTCCCTCCTAGCCTCTGGTGGCCTTAAGTGTTCCTTGGCTTGTAGATGGTGGTCTTTGTCTTCACATTGTCTTTTGTCTACATGTATCCACCCCTGTGTTCAAATCTCCTCCTTTCATTAAGACCACAGTCATATTGGATTGGGGCCCACTCTAATGACCTCATCTTAACTCCATCTCATCTGCAAAGGTCCTATTTCCAAACACATTCACTAGTACTGGGTGGTGGTTAGAACTTCAGTATCTTTGTTGTGGGTAGGAGGAGATACAATTCAGCCTATAACAATCCCTAAGCAAAAAACTGTAGTCAGGGATGCCTGGGTGGCTCAGTCGGTTGGGCAGGCTACTTCAGCTCAGGTCATAATCTCATTGTTTGTGGGTTCGAGCCCCGTGTCAAGTTCTGTGCTGACAGCTCAGAGCCTAGAGCCTGCTTCGGATCCTGTGTCTCCCTTTCTCTCTTTGTGCCCCTCCCCAGCTTGTGCTCTGTCTCTCTGTCTGAAAAATGAATAAATGTTAAAGAAAAAAAACTGTAGTCGTATATATTTTTTATAACTATATTTTTAAACCTTTATGATAAAATTCCTAAGGGCCTCATGAGGTGGACTGTGCTTTGATCCCCTCTAGCAAAATGGAGGTTCACAGGAAATACAGCTAAACTGCATTTAGCTAGGGGCGCTTAGGTGGCTCAGTCAGTTGGGAGCCTGACTCGGCTCAGGTCAAGATCTCACTGTCCATGAGTCCAATCTCCGCATCAGGCTCTGTGCTGATGGCCTAGAGACTGTTTTGGATTGTGTGTCTCCCTCTCTCTCTGCCCTTCCCCCACTCACAGTCTGTCTCTCTCAAAAGTAAATAAACATTAAAAAGAAAACCTTTATAAACTGTATTTAGCTAGAGGTCAGAGAGTTCACTAATTCTGAACCTGTGTAACCCTTCCCTATTAATGAGAATGGATTGAGGGGGAAGCACCTGCCATGCTAGCACTGCTGTCAGCAATCTACACCAGCACAGTGGCCAAACCTAACACTGGTTCCAAAGGCAGAAATGTTAGGGTAGAACTGGAAAGATGAAAGAATGGGAGCTGAGGATAAAAGAATGAATCAATCGTTATGCAATATTGTATTTGTATCTCAAATAGGCCTAGAGTAAGAGATGATCCTATTGTGTGTTAGCTCAAGTATACCAGCAACCTGAAAGGGTGAAGCCATGTTGCTGAGACTACTTTTGCTTTTAGAACCTGACAATGTCAAATGGAAGTCTGGAAATGTAACTGGCATAGTTCTGGGAGACATTTTGGTCATGTAATATGATGAAAAACTAGACTAATTATTCATGCCTGAGTGGGACTCTAGCAACATGCCACTATCTTTTGACTCATATTTCAGATTATATTTACTACCATATCACAATGTGATGTGACACTAACCTCACTGGTAAGATTCAGTTATATTACTTAAACAAATCTTATGATAATCCTGATATTGATAATCAAATATATTGGGAAATTGGGTTAATGCTTCTTCAGGATATAAAACTGATGGAACAAATGGCCTGAGAAAGAACTAGATTGGTTAACAAACCACCAGCTACTTTCTATGGCAAAGAGTTCTGTACAAATTTATTGTGTACAAACAGTGGCAAATCGGGGGGGGGGGGGGGAAGGCAATTAAATTAGAACAAAAATATGAAAATGTATGTAACAACTTTAAAAAGAGCAGATTAGTTGTTTCTTTAAATCTATCCTTACTCCACACTGGCTCCTCCAATTATAAGGCATATTCATAATGATATACTGGACAAATGAATGCAGTGAACGTGATACTGCATAACTTTCAAGGCTAAGGTATAAAAGCAACATGACTTCCACGTGACTCTCAGTTTCTTGGAAAGCGTACATCTTGAACCCTGCCACCACAATGTGAGGAAGCCCAAACTAGCTCATGTGGAAAGACCACATGAAGAGGCACCAGAGCCCACTGCATCCTGTCCAACTTCTTGACTTAAACGTTATAAATGCCCACTGCATGCTACTAAGTTTTATGGTAAATCTGTTACACAGCCATCAATAACCAAGCAGTGCTCAAGTAATTTGCAACCCAGAGAAATAAGGATGCAAATAACTAATATAAGGCAGGATATAACATCACTACACAGAATATAAACAAAGGGCCTTGGAAGAGGAAGGAACATAAAGAAATAAGTCTCTTTATGGGAAAGAGCAGTGGGGAGAAATGGAAAAGCCTTCACAGAAGTAATCTTTGAGCTAGGCCTTAACAGACAGAACTTGAAGGAAAACCATAGCATCAACAACAAGGAAAAGGAAGGTGTGGGGAGGGAGTTAAGATGGCAGAGAAATAGGGGAACCAGGATTTTCCTTGTCCCTCAAACACAGCTGTATTGAGGTCATTATCACTTGGAACACCCAGGAAATTGATCTGTGGAGTGGCAGAAGGATCTCCACAGTTGGAGGGAGACAGCTTGGCAGGATCAAGGCTTCCCCTCACCTTTCCTTTTGTTTCCCAGGGTTACCTCAACAAACGAATCAAAGCATACCTGGTTGAAGGTCTAAACACCCCACTACTACAATCAAGGAAGAGCTCTACAGAGGACTGACTAGTGGGATAAAGCAGCCAAACCACAACAGAGTGCATGCAACACACGCCTAAAACACTTGCTGAAGTGCCAGGCTTTAGACAGTGTTATGATTCCTTCTTAATATAATACTCTCAGGTGCAGGACACATAACAAGCTTTTAAAACATGCAAAAGACAGAAACTTAGCCAAAATGATAAAACAGAGGAATTTTCCCCAAAAGAAAGTTCAACAAGAAATCACAGCCAGAGAATTGCCAAAACAGATATAAACAATATATGTGAACAAGAATTTAGAGTAATGGTCATAAGACTAATACTTGGGCTTTAAAAAAGCACAGAAGACACCAGAGAAACTCTTGCCTGTAGAGATCAAAGACCTAAGAACTAGTCAGGATGAATTTAAAAACGCTATCACTGAGATGCAAAGTAAACTAGTAAACTAGTTACAGTGACTAGGCAAGGATGGAAGAAGCAGAGGAGAGAATTGGTGAAACAGAAGATAAAATTATGGAAAATAATGAATCTGAAAAAAAGAGAGAGAGGAAAGTACTAGATCATGAACTATGTGATTCCTTAAACAAAATCTGTATCATAGGAGTAATAGAAGAGGAAAAGCAAAAGAAAGGAGAAGATTTATTTGAACAAATTATAGCTGAGAATTTCCTTAATCTGGGGAAGGAAACAGGCATCCAAGTCCAAGAGGCAAAGATAACTCCCTTCAAAACCAACAAAACAGGTCAGTACCATGACATATCATAATGAAACTGGCAAAATACAAAGATAAAAAGAGAATTCTGAAAGCAGCTAGGGACAAAAGGTCCTTAGCCTACAAGGGTAGACACATAAGGTTAGTAGCAGAACTGTCCACTGAAACTTGGCAGGCCAGAAGAGAGTGGCAGGAAATATTCAGTGTGTTGAATAAGAAAAATATGCAGCCAAGAATCCTTTATCCACCAAAGCTGTCATTCAGAATAGAAGGAGAGAGAAAGACTTTCCCAGACAAACAAAAACTAAAGGAGTTTGTGACCACTAAACCAGCCCTGCAAGAGATCCTACGGGGACTATGTGAGTGGAAAGACCATCAAAACAAACATGAAACCTACAGATAACAGAATGGTACTAAGTTAATATCTTTAAATTATGATTCTGAATGCAAATGGACTAAATAAAAAGGCACAGGGTATCAGACTGGATAAAAAGACAAGATCCATGCTGTCTACAAGAGACTCATTTTATTTAATATTTAGTTTTGAGAGACAGAGAGAGAGCTACAGAGCACACGCATGCATGCTGGGGAGGGGCAGAGAGAGGGAGACACAGAATTGGAAGCAGGCTTCAAACTCTGGAGCTGTCAGCACACAGTCTAATGCATGGCCTGAACTCACAGACTGCAAGATCATGACCTGAGCCAAAGTTGGACACTTAACTGACTGAACCACCCAGGCACCCCTAAGAGACTCATTTAAAAAAAATTTTTTTTTTTTTACATTTTATTTATTTTTGATAGAGACAGAGCACAAGCAGGGGAGGGGCAGAGAGAGACGGAGACACAGAATCTGAAGCAGACTCCAGGCTCCAAGCTGTCAGCACCGAGCCCGACGCGGGGCTCGAACCCACAAACTGCAAGATCATGACCTGAGCCGAAGTTGGACACTCAACCGACCGAGCCACCCAGGCACCCCTCTGAGAGACTCATTTTAGACCTGAGGACACCTGCAGACTGAAAGTGAGGGGATGGAAAACCATCTATCATGCTAATGGACATCAAAAGAAAGCTGAAGTGGCCATACTTGTATCAGACAAACTAGATTTTAAAGACTGTAACAAGAAATGAAGAAGGGCATTATATCATAATTAAGGGATCTATCCATCAAGAGGAGCTAACAATTGTAAATATTTATGCCCCCAACATGAAAGCACCCAAATATATAAATCAATTAATCACAAAGAAACTTATTGATAATAATACCATAATTGTAGCAGACTTTAATCTTTATTTATTTTTGAGAGACAGACAGAGTGCGAGCAGGGGAGGAGCAGAGAGAGAGGAAGACACAGAATCCGAAGCAGGCTCCAGGCTCTGAGCTGTCAGCACAGAGCCCGACGTGGGGCTCGAACTCACGGACTGCAAGATCATGACCTGAGCTGAAGTCAGATGCTCAACCGACTGAGCCACCCAGGCGCCCCTAGCAGACTTTAATACTTCATTTACAACAATGGACAGATCATCTAGGCAGAAAATCAATAAGGAACCAAGAGCTCTGAATGACACACTAGACCAGATAGACTTAACAGATATATTCAGAACACTTTACCCTAAAGCAGCAGAATACACATTCTTCTTTAGTGTGCACATGGAACATTCTCCAAATAGATGATATTTTGGGTCGTGACACAGCCCTCAACAGGTACAAAAAGACTGAGATCATACCATGAGTATTTTCAGATCATATTATGAAATTTGAAATCAACCACAAGAAAAAATTTGGAAAGCCCCCGAAATACATGGAGGTTAAAGAACATCCTACTAAACAATGAATGGGTTAACCAGGAACTTAAAGAAGACATAAAAAAAAAAAAAAAAAAAATACATGGAAGCAAATGAAAATGAAAACATGACAGTCCAAACCCTGTGGGATGTAGCAAAGGCAGTCCTAATAGGAAAATACAATGCAATTTAGGCCTATCTTAAGAAAGGTCCCAAATACACAACCTAACCTTACACCTAAAGAAGCCAGAAAAGGAGCAGCAAATAAAGCCCAAATCCAGCAGAAAAGGGGAAATAATAGAAATTAGAGCAGAAATAAATGTAACAGAATCCAAAAAAATAAAAAAACAAAAACAGTAGAACAGATCAATGTTCTTAGTTATCAAACTAAGAACTGGCTTTTGGAAAAAATAAACAAAATTGATAACCCCTAGCCATACTTCTCAAAAAGAAAGGACCCAAACAGATAAAATCACAAATGAAAGACGAGAGATCACAACGAACACCACAGAAATACAAACAATTATAAGAGAACTATAAAAATCATATGCCAACAAACTGGACAATCTGGAAGAAATGGACAAATTCCCACCCCCCCCCCCCCCCCCACACACACACACACACACACTACCAAAACTCAAACGGGAAGAAATAGAAAATCTGAACAGACCCATAGCCAGCAAAGAATTTGAATCGTTTATCAAAAAAATCTCCCAAGAAAGAAGAGTCTTGGGCCAGATGGCTTCCCAGGGGAATTCTACCAGACATTTAAAGCAGAGTTAATACCTATTCTTCTCAAACTATTCCAAAAAATAGAAATGGAAGGAAAGCTTCCAAACTCATTCTATGAAACCAGCACTACCTTGATTTCAAAACCAGAGACCCCACTAAAAAGGAGAATTACATGCCAATATCCCTGATGAACCTTGATTCAAAAAAACTCAACAAGATACTACCAAATCGAATTCAACAGTATATTAAAAGAATTATTCACCACGATCAAGTGGGATTCATTCCTGGGCACAAGACTGGTTCAATATTCGCAAATCAATCAACATGATACAGCACATTAGAAGAAAGGATAGGAACCATATGATCCTGTCAGTAGATGCAGAAAAAGCATTTGACAAAGTACAGCATCCTTTCTTGATAAAAACCCTCAAGAAAGTCGGGATAGAAGGAACATACCTTAACATCATAAAAGCCATATCTGAAGGCCCACAGCTAATATCCTCAATGGGGAAAAACTGAGAGCTTCCCCCCTCAGGTCAGGAACACAATAGGGATGTCCACTCTCACCATTGTTGTTTTACATAGTGTTGGAAGTCCTAGCCTCAGCAATCAGACAACAAAACGAAATAAAAGGCATCCAAATTGGCAAAGAAGTCAAACTTTCACTCTTCGCAGATGACATGACACTACATGGAAAAACCTGAAGGATTCCACCAAAAACTACTAGAGCTGATGCATGAATTCAGCAAAGTCGTGGGATATAAAATCAATATACAGAAATCAGTTGCATTTCTATACATCAATAATGAAGCAACAGAAAGAGGTATCAAGGAATCAGTCCCATTTACAATTGCACCAAAAACCATAAAACACCTATGAATAAACCTAAGCAAAGAGGTAAATGATCTGTACACTGAAAACTATAGAAAGCTTATGAAAGAAAATGAAGAAGACAAAGAAATGGTAAAATATTTCATGTTCATGGATTGGAAGAACAAATACAGTTAAAATGTCAATACTACCAAAGCAACCTACATATTCAGTGCAATCCTTATCAAGATAACATAAGCATTCTTCACAAAACTAGAACAAAGAATCCTAAAATTTGTATGGAACCACGAAAGACCCCAAAGAGCCAAAGTAATGCTGAAAAAGAAAACCAAAGCTGGAGGCATCACAATCCTGGACTTTAAACCATAAAAACAAACACATAGACCAATGGACTAGAATAGAGAACCCAGAAATGGACAAATAAATGGCCAACTAATCCTTGACAAAGCAGAAAAGAATATTCAATGGAAAAAAGACAGTCTCTTTAGCAAATGGTGCTGGGAAAACTGGACAGCAACATGCAGAAGAATGAAACTGGACCACTTTCTTACACCATACACAAAAATAAATTCAAAATGGATGAAAGACCTAAATGTAAGACAGGAAACCATCAAAATCCTACAGGAGAACGCAGGCAGCAACCTCTTTGACCTAGGCCACAGCAACTTCTTACTCAACATGTCTCTGGAGGCAAGGGAAATAAAAGCAAAAATGAACTATTCGGAACTCATCAAGATAAAAAGCTTCTGCACAGCAAAGGAAACAATCAACAAAACTAAAAGGCAACCAACAGAATGGGAGAAGATATTTGCAAATGACATATTAGATAAAGGGTTAATAGCCAAAGTCTATAAAGAATTTACCAAACTCAACACCCAAAAAAACAAACAATCCAGTAAAGAAATGGGCAGAAGACATGAAGAGGCGCTTTTCCAAAAAAGACATCCAGATGGCAAACAGACACATGAAAAGATGCTCACCATCACTCATCATCAGGGAAATACAAGTCAAAACCACAATAAGATATACCACCTCACACCTGTCAGGAGGGCTAAAATTAACAACTCAGGAAACAACAGATGTTGGCAAGAATGTAGAGAAAGAAGAACCCTTTTGCACTCTGGTGGGAATGCAAACTGGTACAGCTACTCTGAAAACAGTATGGAGGTTCCTCAAAAAATTAAAAATAGAACTACCCTACGACTCCGCAATTGCACTACTAGGCATTTATCCAAAGTATACAGGAGTGCAGATTCAAAGGGACACATGCACCCCAATGTTTATAGCAGTGCTATTAACAATAGTCAAATTATGGAAAGAACACAAATATCCGTCAATTGATGAATGGATTAAGAAAATGTGGTGTATATATACAGTGGAATATTACTCAGAGATTAAAAAGGCTGAATGCTTGCCATCTGCAACAATGTGGCTAGCACTGGAGGGTATTATGTGCTAAGTGAAATAAGTCAGTCAGAGAAAGACAGATATCATGATTTCACTCATATGTGGAATTTGAAAAACTCAACACATGAACATAGGGAAAGTGAAGAAAAAATAAGATAAAAACAGAGGAGACAAACCATAAGAGACTCTTAAGTACAGAGAACAAACTGAGGGTTGCTGGTGGCGATGGAGTAGAGGTTAAATGGGTGACAAGCATTAAGGAGGGCACTTTTCAGGATGAGCACTGGGTGTCCTTATGTAAGAGATGAAATCACTGGGTTCTATTCCTGAAGCCAAGACTACACTGTATGTTAACTAACTTGAATATAAATTTTAAAAAAAAGGAAAAGGAAAAAAAAATGAAGGTGTTAGAACTTGGTGACAAAGTAGTGTATCATACAGATCTCCTTAGAGACAGAATTCAACTTTTTTTTTTTTTTTCCTTATCTCTAACACTGAAAAACATCAAACTGTTTGAAGGACAGTGTAGGGAACATTAATCTAAAAGGAAACAAGGTGGAGTTCTAGTGACTGACTGTAATCATATGAAATGATTAAATTTCTTGCTGTTAATCTCCATGCAAAGGGCTAACTCTGACCCTAAGAAATGAAAGCCACTTATCAACGCTTCCTTTGATGTACTGGCCAAGGCAAAACCCAGTATTTTGCTTGCTCGTTGTGCCAGACCCAATATCAGTTTAATGACAGCAATTCTCTATGGTTAGCATTCCTGGGAGTTCTAGGGGTGATTATAGGGAGGCATTTGTCTTGAACCAAAATGAAAAGTGCCTAATAATAGTCATAAAAAGCTGAGTAAATTCAAAAGCTTTAATTGCTGAAATTTACCCTCACTTCCCTGATAAGGGCATGAGATTATATCTATAGGCATCAGGCTTATTACAATCTGGGGAAATAATCATTACTTACCCAGCAAAATCAAAGCATTTATCTCTTTATGTTGCTCTATACAAGTAGAAGCCTGAAAGCAGTCCCTTTGAGCTGCCTGTTCAGCAATGACTAACTTTTCAGTCTGTTTAGGAGATTCACCTCCAATATGGGATCCCTCCCACTAAATCAGACTTCCTCTTAAAGTGGTCAGATAGGTAGTCCTTAAAAACAACTCTAGAATTTCTGTTCCCCTTACCTCATAAAACTTTTTTAAGGAGCCCACCAGGCATAGCTTCAGGCTATCCACAATCTCCTGATGAGGCATCTGGAACACCACTCGTGAATACCATTTTGTGAGTGTGCTGTGGAGGAGGTAGTAAAGAGAGAGAGAGAGATGAACACACACTCACAGAGGAAGGCTCACAGTCTGAATGTCAGCACAGAGGCGCCTCTATGCACCGATACGGTATCTAGTAAATGCATTTATGTTACAGATAAAAACATACGTTAATATGAGAAAAGATATATATGTAAGTCATACACAGAATGTAAAAATATAGGCATAATTGTGGTATTTGATACAAAACTGCTTCCAACTGAAAAAATTTCAGATATCCACCAACAGAGGACTAGTTAAATAGTGTTCTGGCATACAATAAATTCCATGCAGCAGTTAAAAAGAATTGGTTGAGATTCTTTGTATTGATATGTGAAAATATCTGCAATATACAATTTAAGTACATAAAACAAGAAATAGCATACATAGCAATATGCCATTTTGTAAACATACGTGCACCACCTATACGTGTTACTATGCACATAAGTGAGAATTTGAAAAGTATATATACTTCAAACCTTTGGTGGTGGTCAATAAAAGATGGTCCACGAGGAACCTTCACTTTCTAAATTTCTGCAGGTATCTGCATGAACAGGTCTTGTTTTTAATCAGAACAAACAAAAAAATCCCTCATTCCTAGGGGGAAAAAACACCAAGACAGAGCCCCCATTCTGAAGAAGACCAGACCACATTTGAGGCAACAAACTTACAGACCTGACAAGCTTGCTAAACAAGCTGCATAAACTAATAGAAAGATAAAGGAGAAAATAGAGTTAAGTATTCTTTTCTAAAGTATACTTTTACTATAATACAAAATATTCAAAAAGTATTTGCTAGATTTACAATAAGATTAGGCATCAAAATGAGGTAACCAAACAAAATGGAACTGAGTAGACTTACAGATTGATGCTTGCAACAAAGCCAACCACGGAGCGCATGCCTCGGTTGGGGTCATGGTAAACATCCATCCCAATCACCATTAATTGTTTCTGGGTTAGAAAACAAAAAACAAACCAGAAAAACCAAGCAATCCATCACCCCATCTTCAATTATTATCTGAACCCCAAAAGCAACATATGAAAATGAATTCTGGAGGAAGAAAGAGACTGTAATCAACTTGACATTTTTTTTAAACACTATGAATAAGTCAGAGATGTAGAACAAGGATCAGCATGCTTTTCCTGTAAAGGACCGTACAGTAAATAACACTGGGCTTTGTGAGCCACAGTCTCTGTAGGAACTGCTCAATTTTGTCTGTCATTACAACAGAAGAGCAGCCACAGTTAGTCTGTAAAGAAGTATAGCTATATTCCAATAAAACTGCATTTAAGGACAATGAAAATGGAATGTCATATAATTTTCATGTGTCAGAAAATATCAGTCTTATTTTTATTGGTTTCAACTAAGGTTATAGAAACCATTCTCAGGACGTGGGCTACACAAAAGCAGGCCATGAACCATTTAGACCACTAAGCATGGAGAATAAGGATAACTCTATGAGGAAAACTAGGAAAATAGCTAGGTAGAAGTCTCTGGAGAGCTAAATTGAATGAAGAAAACATCTCAGCATCACTCACCAGAGGAATATCCACTCCCCAGAGCTCACCACCCAATTTACAATTAATCTGAAGTAAAATTTTCTGGGCCACACTCCGAAGCCTGGTTGGCTGACCAATGGTTCGAATGTTGATGACCTATAATAAAGGGGTGTGGAGAAAGGGGACACTATAAGCCTGTCAGACGATATAAACAAGCCTGAAGTAAACACCACATTTGTTTAAGAAACCCCAGTTAGCAGGCAATACACTATGCATGACTAGCTCTAATTCTAGGATTTCTATGTAGGCATGCACGCGCACACACAACACACATCAAAACAAAAAGACAACCAAAACCCAAAAACTTTCAAAAGGATCTCACACAGAATAAATTAAACAAACAAACAAACAAACCTACTTAGGATTAACAGCTTTCCCCTTTCAGAGTGAAGCCTATACTCTCAGAACCCAGTCATGTGAAACCACCCAGCAGCTCACTCTCTGAACCAGCAAGAGTACTCATTTGTGGATATGAAGGCAGTATTTATTTACAAAGAGCCTCTGCTTTTCACCAGGTTACTCTAATAAGGGGAACTTTCCACCAGAAAGGTTACACATGATGGCTTCTAATAGTAACTTCAGTTTTTGAACATCTGTACCCCTCTTTTCAAAACCTCAAGGGAGGTTATAGAGTTTCCATGTATGCCTCCTGCCTAGCTCTCCACTCACCTGTGAGGGCACAGGAGCCTGCACACAGCACAGCTTTTTAATAGCCCCATAGAGGTCGTCACGTGTTCCCATGATGATGCAAACAACCATCTGTATCTTCCTCTTGAAGAGATAAAGTACATATAAGTCAGGCTTTGGAAGTCGCAGGGGACCTTGATGGGACTCCAGCTGTGGGCAGTCTAAGAGCCTGTGAAGTCATAGGACCTTTAAGGCAAAAGGGACTGAAACAAAGAGGGTAGACACTCCAACCCCGAACAGGTCCTTGAACCTTTGCTGGATTCAGGGCTTCTTTGCAGAAATACAGGATAGAATACCATAAATTATCTAGAGGTGGCCCTGACTACCTGAGTTCTTCCTTAGGAAAATTAAGATGCCTGAACAAGGCAGGCTTGAAAATTTGCAAAGATTACTTTTTAGTTGCTGCTTTCAATTCCCTAGAATGCTTTTACCACTCTCTTCAGTAAACCAAGCACCTTATTACATTCATACCACAAAACTGAGCAAACATGGAATGCAATACCACAAGAAAAGATTCAGAGCCAAGCACAAAGAAATGAAGCTATTGCCAAATCTGTAAGTGGCTTTTCCTAACTTCCTGGTTAGGAGAGAGAATGATATTGCCAGCAGCATATCTCATATAAACATCTGTGATCCCTCACCATTTAAGAGATCCAACACTGGAAACAGAGGATCTTTCAGCATAAATAAAGAAAAGTAGCACGGAAGGGAAATGAAAGTGCCAATCCTTTATGCCAGAAACAGCTATTAATGGTAAATCAATAATATATTATTCCAAATCAAGATTAGTGTTAGATTAAGACTTCTCAGAGAACACACGTTCCAGCAATCACATCAAAGAACTTCTGAAGTCACGTAGAACACAGGCTGCACACTGGGAGCCTATGGGTTGGATCTATCAAACACATGTAGCTTTTTAGTCCCTGCAATGAGTTACATGTTGTTTTTTTTTAATTAACATTTAAACATATGGAGGGGCACACACATACAAATCCAGATTTTTTGCTTCTACTGAAAAACAAATAAATAAAAAATTAATTTGATAATGCTGGGCTTTTATCTGCAGTCATGGGGTTGATTACTCTCTTAAGTTCACTATAGTCCCCTCCTAGCCCACTACACTTGTGTTTCTCATCTGGCTCCTGCAGACATGTGTGGGATAATAAATAAATAATAATAATAAATTAATGAGTAAATAATAAAAATAATAATAAAAAATAATAAAACAGCATGCCCTAAAGATGACAAAGAGACAGTAAGACCAAGATGAGTTAAGTTTGGTAAACATGAATGAAACTTCTATCCATGCTGCATGAAAACTGTTGGCAGTACACTCTTCTAAAGAAAACATGAACAAGTATGAGATGGGGGAGTTGATGCACTACACTGGGCAATTCTTCTGAAAGCAGAGCAGAATTATCAATGATCAGGCTCAGGGGGTAGCCATGGCAGAGTACAACTAGCATGGGGAACCAGAAGGAAATTACAAAGACAGAATATGAGGGTGCTGCTCTGGGTGATAACCCAGAGTTGGGGATCAGAGAGATCCCAGAAAAATCTAATTCCAGTACTGATCTCACAACAATGGACTCTTCAAGTCAAAGACTAATTACTTCCCAAAACATTTGCTCTGCTTTTGTTCCTTAAGCTTCTTCCTCCGTTTTGTGTGCAAACAGGTAAGAACCGCAGGCTTGAACTACTGAGTTATGAGTGCTATGACCTGCTCAGCTGCAGCGCTCACAATCAGCTATCAGGACCGAGCTGATGGCCCAGGTGCCAGGTTCATCACCAGAGCAATTCAAATCTTAAGCCAGACCAGACCATGACAGTGCAGTACTGAATTGTGCAAAATGGCACTGGGCCCAAAAAGTTGCTTTCTGAGCACAACATGTTCTATACAGATAACGAACTAGAGTTAAGTCAGCTATTCTCTCCGTCAATTACGTGAAAAAAGAACACCAGAGTGAGAGAGACTACTGCCAACATAGAATGAGAGAATCAATTAACCAAAGGGCATGAAGACTACTTGGTATAGTATTTCATGTGTACATGAGTAAGACACAGATTTCTGGACATCATAAACAGCAGACTGATAAGCAAGATAATTTAAAATCAAGTATGCAACGATTTTAAAACAAGCATTCTACTCATATACTCAAATTAGTTTATTACCTCAACTCCTAGCATGGATTGAATGGTTCTGACATAGGTCTCAATTCGATCATCCTTTAGTTCAACCCAGGCTGGTGGGCTGAGGCGCATACCAATGGGGCCAGCTATCTTTTCCAACATATTAACCAGTTCTCGGGCCTGATCCATTGCTCTCTTTGGGTAAAACAGTGCCCAGAAATGCATGGGGACCTAGGAATAACCACAAGCTATTTTTAGCACTTCCCACAACTTAAACACTCCAAACTCACACCCAGGAGATATTAGTCTAGAGAAGAAACTGCTTTTAATTCTCTTTTGCTTGAGTCCTTTTTGATCTAATTCCTATAACTAACATAGTTGTGGGTGATAAGTAAACTGTGGCATACTCCCACAGTGGAACACTGTACACTTGTAAGTACACTTTTCCTTTAAATATATTTCAATAAAAAGTTTTAGAAACAGATGTACTTTATGCATGGCCAAAGAGACCACATTAGGCAAAAACATTTAAAAATACTGATACACAATTTTGTTCTTCAGTTCTCTCGGTGGGAGACTGTTTTAATTACTTCTTTCATGGATAAAAAACATCTTCAAGGAACTCCCAGGGAAAATCCAGGAAGATAAAGGAAAATAAATGGAAGACTGGGTACTAGGCCTGCACTATATGAATTACCATAGCAATCTATTTCCTTTTCCTAAGTCTATGGCCAACCAAAGTGCTTCCCTCTAACAACTCATCAATTTGCTCTATTTGAAGGACCCCTGTTTAGCAGATAATTCAGGATGGGAATTCAGTTGGTACTCTCCCTCAAAAAGAAGACACTGAATCATTCCTGCTTTCTAATTTCCATATTTTTAGTAATACTGGTCCTCTCTTCACCACCTTAAAAGTCACTTACAGTCAAGATGGAAAGGTCTCTGGTTACTTCCTTAATCCAGTTTAGTTCCTGAGATGTGATAAATGAAGTATTTCTTAAGTTAATTCTTTCCATTGGCAGAACACGTCCTTCAATCTATAACAGAAAACAAAGTACACATGACATGAGTCATTTGCAAACACTAATTTAGGAAAAAACACTGACGCTGTTCTCTCTTGGGCCTTGTCAACTCCACTGTATAGACCTGTTCCTGGTATAACGCCTGAGAATGGCACAAAAATGAAACTGCTAGCAATGAGTCCAGGTCAATAAAACCCTGGACAAATACAGGTAAAATTTTTATAGGCAAGGCTTTTTAATTATTGAAGTTTCCAACATGGTCTCCCAAAACAAGGATTAGAAAGCATTATCTCTTTAGAAGTAGACAATGCATATAAAACAACTATAATTTCAAGATAAATAGGAATATAATCTTTAAAAATATTTTAAGGGACAAATTGCAAGTAGAAAATTAAAAGTAAAATTTCTTTTTTTAAAAAGAGTTCTTTTAAAGTTTATTTTGAGAGAGAGAGAGAGAGAGAGAGAGTGAGCACGCGCACATATGTGCAGGGCAGAAAGAGAGGGAAACAGAATCCCACGCAGGCTCCACACTGTCAGCGCAGAGCCTGATGTGGGGCTTGAACTCACAAACTATGAGATCATGACTTGAGCCAAAACTAGACACTTAACCAACTGAGCCATCCAGGTGCTGAAAAGTAAAATTTCTCAATAAGGCTGAACATAAACTATACCTACTATTATACTCTAAAAAGAAAAGCAGGCAGGAAAAGACATAAATATAATGAAAGAACAAATTAAAGTTAGGAATAAGTCAATCAGATCTAAATATCCAAACACAGGAAAATAATTTAGTTGATATAACAGCATAATGAACTATTTTGCAAACATTGCAATCACTTTTCTATAATTTATTTTTTATAATCTACATCCAAGTTAGTTAGCACATGGTGCAACAATGATTACAGGAGTAGATTCCTTAACTCCCTTACCCATTTAGCCCATCCCTCCTCCCAAAACCCCTCCAGCAACCCTCTGTTTGTTCTCTATATTTAAGAGTCTCTTATGTTTTGTCCCCCTCCGTTTTTATATTATTTTTGCTTCCCTTCCCTTATGTTCATCTGTTCTGTGTCTTAAAGTCCTCACATGAGTGAAATCATGTATTTGTCTATGACTAACCTTGCTTAGCATAATACCCTCTAGTTCCATCCATGTAGCTGCAAATGGCAAGATTTCATTCTTTTTGATTGCCAAGTAATACTCCATTGTGTGTGTGTGTGTGTATATATATATACGTATATACATATATATATGTACACCATTGTGTATACAATGTGTGTGTGTGTGTGTGTGTGTGTGTGTGTGTGTGTATATATATATATATATATATATATATACCACATCTTCTTTATCCATTCATCCATCGATGGACATTTGGGCTCTTTCCATACTTTGGCTGTTGCTGATAGTGCTGCTATAAACATTGGGGTGCATGTGTCCCTTCGAAACAGCATACCTGTATCCCTTGGATAAATACCTAGTAGTGCAATTGCTGAGTAGTAGGGTAGTTCTATTTTTAATTTTTTGAGGAACCTCCATACTGTTTTCCAGACTGGCGGCACCAGTCTGCAGCCCCTTTGTAACAACATGTAATATGATCCTGTTTTTAAAAAAAAATAAATAGTAATGTATGCATCATAAAAATTGAGTCTGGGGCGCCCACATGGCTCAATCAGTTAAGCATCTGACTTTGGCTCAGGTCATGATCTCAAGGTTCATAAGTTCAAGCCCTGCATTGGGCTCTGTACTGGCAGTGCAGAGCCTACTTAGGATTCTCTCTCTCCCTCTCTCTGCTGCACCCCCACTGCTTGCGCTCTCAAAATAAACTAAAAAAAAAAAATCGAATGCATCTACACTTAGTGGTGATTATCTCTGGGGATGTATAATTACAGAGGATTTTTACTTTCTATGATCTCTACCATTTGCTTATTAAAAAATAACAGAGGCGGGGCACCTGAGTGGCTCAAACGGTTGAGCATCTGACTTTGGCACAGGATCTCACAATCCGTGGGTTTGAGCCCTACATTGGGCTCAGAGCCTGGAGCCTGCTTCAGATTCTGTCTCTCCATCTCTCTCTGTCTCTCCCCTGCTTGCACTCTCTCTCTCCCAAAAATAAATAAACATTTAAAAAATTTTAATACAAAAACGTAATAACAGGGGCGCCTGGGTGGCTCAGTCAGTTAAGCATCTGACTCCGGCTCAGGTCATGGTCTCACAGTTCGTGAGTTCAAGCCCCACATCAGGCTCTGTGCTGATAGAGCGGAGCCAGCCTCAGATTCTGTGTCTCCCTCTCTCTCTGCCCCTCCCCTGCTTACACTCTCTCTCTCTCTCCCAAAAATAAAAAACATAAAAAATTAAAAAAAAATATATCTACTTATTTCATCTATAATCAAAAGAAATTTCAATGATTTAATTACCATTATCAAAATCTAACATAAATAACAATGCCCATATTAGCAAGAGTGTAAGGAATCAAACTCATGATATGAAAGTAAAAACTTGAACCTTAAACCTTGAAACTTGAGCCTAGAAGGCAACTGGCAATATACAACAAAAGCACTAAAAACATAAGTGTCCCCTGACCTAATAATTCCACTTCCATAAATTTGACTATGAAAATAAACATGTAAAAAGATTCAATTACAAGGCTCTTCATTGAATAACTATTTCTAACAGAAAAATACTAAATTCAATTTGAATGTAAAAGAAAAGGAAATTGTTAATAAACTATCTGGCAGCCATTAAAATGTTCAGAAAAATATTAAATGACATGGAAAAACTGAGGGGAAAAAAGGAAACTATATGAATACATGCTATGTGTGAGTGTGCGTAAGCATGTAAGCATGCACAGACACACACACAAATCCAATGAAGGTCATGTACCAAAATGTGAAGAGTAGTTATCCTGATACAGCAAGATGAACTTTTTTCTTCTTTGGTTTATGTTTTCTATGTCTTCAAATTGACACTTAATAACATGAAAACATGTTCAGGATATGATATTAAATGAAAAAGAAGATGTAAAACCATACACAATATAATCACAACTTTGTAAGAAAAAGATTTATTCTTACAGAAAAATGTGTAGGGAAAGGAAATACACCAAAGTATATTTTATGTTATTTTGTTATGTTATGTTACGTTATTTATTTATTTTTTGAGAGAGAACATGTGTGAACAGAGGAGGGGCAGAGAGAGAGAGAGAGGGAGAGAAAGAGAATCTTAAGTAGGATCCACGCTCAGCTCAGTACAGAGCCCGACACAAGGCTTGATCCCACAACTTCGAGATCATGACCTGAGCCGAAATAAAGAGCTGGACACTTAACCAACTGAGCTACCCAGGTGCCCCTGAAGTTATCTTTTATAAATATCTAAAATAAGTCACCGAGATATCATCTTTGGATGATGAAATTACTGATGTTTTTATTTATGTTTTCTAAAATTTCAAATTTTCCTTATTCACTATCCATTACTTTTATTAAAACAGAGAAAAAGAAATTAAAAAAAATTTTTTTTAACATTTCTTTATTTTTGAGAGAGAGAAGAGTGTGAGCAGAGGAGGGGCAGAGAGAAAGGGAGACACAGAATCTGAAGCAGGCTCCATCCAGGCTCCAAGCTGTTAGCACAGAGCCCGATGTGGGGCTCAAACTGTGAGATCATGACCTGAGCTGAAGTTGGACGCTTAACTGATTAAGCCACCCAGGCACCCCGAGAAAAAGAAATTTTTAACAAGGAGCCAATTCAAAATGCAAAAGAATTACAGAAAAGACAGAATTAATTATTTTGGTATAATCTCAAAAGCAGGTGAAAAATAATAACAGCTAATGTTTACTGAGCACCTGCTATGTGTCACATATTATACGAAATATGGTACCATTTAAATTTTTATAATTCAATCATTATCGTCATTTTATAGATAAAGAAACTACAATATGCTATGCAACTTGTTCAAAGTAATTAAGATGACAAGTGGTAGAGCTGAGATTCAAAGCCAAATAAAATTTTTTTTTTAATGTTCATTTTTGACAGAGAGAGAGAGACAGAGGGGGGAGCTGCAGAGAGAGAGGGAGACACAGAAGCCAAAGCAGGCTCCAGGCTCTGAGCTGTCAGCACAGAGCCTGACGTGGGACTTGAACCCACAAACCCTGAGATCATGACCCGAGACAAAGTTGGATGCCCAACCGACTGAGCCACCCAGGCGCCCCCAGATTCAAAGACAAATAAGCAGATACTGAAGGCCAAGGACTCTACCATCTCATGCTGCCTCTGTCCTACGGATCACACTGCATAAAATACAACATAGCAGATTCCAGCAAACCGCAGGTAGAAAGGGCTGTAAGAAAATTCGATTGTGTAAGACTAAGACTCTCTATGCCTACAGAAAGCATGACAATAGTATATTCAAAGAATCACAAGTTACTTCTTGGAGAAGAAAAAAAAAAGAAAAGGACATACAGAACGTTAAGAATTATTTGGGTTGGAAACCTGAAAATGAGGTAAATTGTAAGTCAATATTCCTTGTGCCATCTGCCTGACTAAAAATTAACACCTCGGAGCCCTGGGAAATATAGAAGAAAAATCTGTAAGAGCTAGTAGCAAATTAAGATAAGGAAATTCAAATATTAGGACTAGGACCCAAAAAAAGTGTAATAATAAAGCAAAACTCCAAAATAAAGATAAGGTAGGGAGCTATCAGCCAGTTTCATTCATTAAGCTCTTAAAATTGCTGGTCAATGCTGGTTCCTACTCTACTACATCTTCCAGTTCACCTTATGTACATCCTTCTGGAGACAGAGTCCCCAGCGTGCCAATTCATTGCTAGCTGTCTCATTCTTCGAAATTCTCTGCAGCAAGCATTCCAAAGCATTATGGTGCTGTTTGGGGCTCAGGTTGATCTGCTGGGTTAAATCCTAAATAGAATTAAGACAGAGATAATGTTATAAGTATTACTTTCTCCAACATGAAGTTAAACCCCAATGTGTCTAAAACATTTCCAAAAGAAAACCTCTTTCCCATTGAAATCTGTAGAATTTTCAAATACCTCCAAGGATTTTAATAAACATCTGTCAGAAATGTGAATGAGGTCTACAGTTAAAACTTTAACCATAAAAGAATTTGAAATGTTTTTGTTTCTTTCTCCCATATGACCTTATCTCTTTCTCAAAGCCAGGTTCTGAATTTAAAATTCCTAAGAAAGTCTATGAAACAGGAGCAAAGGGGGCTTGATTATACCTATTTAATATTTCGGAAAAATATGGGGGAAAGCGTTCTGTACCCAGCACAGAGTCAAACATAACAGAATGGAAAATCACATCCAGTCTTAATCTTCATGTCATACTACAGAGCACTATATTTAACGTCACCATAAGACACTTTTTGTCCAATGTTTCAACAATAGGTGCTTTCTAAATGTTATTGTTGAATAAATATCTATCTAGAAGGTGTATATGAAGACTATCACATAAGTGAGTTCTTTATTTTTCTGAGACCAAAGAACAGTACAGTTGTTCCCTGCGAGGCAGTCATTAGCACCAGTCAACGTGGCTACACAGATAGCTCTGTGATCATAAAATCATTAGGTGACTGAGCCTTGTAAGGAAGGAGCCTTGACCTATGTAAGAAACAGAGAAGGAACAAAAGTAAACATGAAAGAAATCTCTTACAAGAATGTTAAGCTTCACTTCAGGCTCTTGACGATGTTACTGAAAATAGTCTGTGGCATTGGAGACAGGAATGGATCCAAGGGTAACACAGACAAGGGCTGAAAAAGTGAGGCAGCACAGTAGTTCAAGTGTGGAAAGTCCCAAGCGCTGCAGACAGAGTGGAGGCAAAGCACTCTGACTCTGGATTCATGCTGCTGCGCACGTCTCTGCTTCTCAGCTATTTCCTACGGGGGCTGAGCCTGACACCTCCTGGACACTCCAAGACCCAAAGATAAACTTTTATCCTTTCACGTCAGCCTCTGACTTGTGGACTGCCTTTTGCTACATTATCTCCTCCACTCCTTCAAATAGACTGAAGGCTTGTAGCAATGCTAGAAAAACTCAGTGCTCTCAAAAAACCTTATGATCATATGACTAGCTTACAGTCATCTATTTGATTGGTTAGGGTTAAAACAGAGATACTTGTTTCCTTTTACCTTATAATCCAATCATTCCATTGTTCTAACACTCTTCAAAAGGGAAATCTGATCAGCTTTTTCATAGCGTGTGGGAAGGGACATTGGATCATGTTTTATAGAAAGGAGAACTGGAGGCTGGAAGAACAGACCTACCAGGTGATGCCACAAACCTGCCCAGGTCTAGCTCAAGCTGCTATCAAAAAGGACTTCCATTCAACATGGGCAGTTCTCACCTTCATGGCTCTGAAGTCCTTCTTCATCTTCTCAGGGATTCCAGTCATGAATGAAAGCTCAGGCAGCAGCAGGATTTCGCCTTTCAGCAGCTTTGAAGAGAGAATGGAAAGCAAAAATAAGGAAGTAGAAGATTGTCTTGTTCCTGTGACCTGACAGACATGCCATGCTCATGGCTGGGCCTGCAGGGACATAACTGGCACACTAGGGAACATAAAACCCCAAAGAAGAGGGCAATGAAACACTGCAAGTATTTTACCCTTTTCCCTTCAGTCACAATACTTTGAGCCTGTTGTATTAGGTAAAGGGAAAAAAAAATATTTTTTAATGTTTGTTTATTTTTGATAGAGAGAGAGACAGAGTACAACCAAGGGAGGGGCAGAGAGAGAGGGAGACATAGAATCCGAAGCAGGTTCCAGGCTCCAAGCTGTCAGCACAGAGCCCCATGCTTGAACCCAAGCTTGAACCCATGAACCATGAGATCATGACTTGAGCCAAAGTCAGAACCCTAACCAACTGAGCCACCCAGGCACCCTGGTAAAGGGGAAAATACTGATATGGTAAAAAAGAAAGGAAAAACTAGAAGAAAACAATCTGTCCCTCCTGGGCCTCCATACAAGCTAAGGTGATACCTCCATCTCATCTAACCCATTGATCTTCAGCTTTCTCACCTAAGACCGAGGAATCAGTATCAAGGCACTTTCCCCTGGCCCCTAGCCCTGTTTGTTAAATGTCTACAACTTCCCTAATGGATGCAGTGCTCTAATCTTTAGCAGCAAATTCTTTCTTCCTTAACCTAACTTGCTCATATGGATACTTAGCTCCTCACTACAGGGACTTCAAAAGCAAGTCCTAGCCGTGCACAGCATTCCCCAACCACATTGTAACTCTGCTCCAGGGTCCCCAGCACCATGGATGAAGATGAAGAACTTAAGCTGGAAGTACAAATCTGACACTCCCCACTCACCATCCCTTGGTTATTCTGTCTCTCACTGGGCCTGTGGATCAGCAGTGGCTGGTCCTCTTCCTTAATTGTGATCCCATAGTTTTTGCTAGAGCAGGGCAGAGGCAGGAAAACATTTCAGAAGCAGCATCACTACTCTTAACAGCAACACAGTCTGACTCTCCTAACTAGCACTGAGGCACACAATTTGCATAATAGCCTTGTCAAGAATCCACTAGAAACTCATCATAGCGTATTTATAGCTGGAAAAGGCAGGCTCAAGTTAACACTGCAATTAAATGGAGGAGAAATTGTCTAATAGTCCAGGGAAAAATTTGCTTAAAACTGTATCAGGTTGAAGGCTTGGGCAACTGGAAAGGCAAAATGATAGTCAAATGATTAATGACTCGAATTTCATCTCTCCAACCAGACTTCTAAACCAGCAAAAGAAATATAATTCAAAGCCCTGGCATTAATTTATAAAGTAACTTCCAAATGCACTAAAAGAAATGAAATTGTAAGGGTAGCATATTCAAATCAAATCCCACAAACAAACTCATTCAACCTTAGGTGTATTACCAATCCAATTATTTTAAAAGTGTCCTGCTGTTTGCTACTATGGAACTCAATATCCTGCAATAGAATGGTAGATTACATTCCACACCCTCCCAAAGGCACAAGCCCAGTCAGTCTCTTCTTTCCACCTGTAGTATTCCAAGAATGTGATCTCCTTCCCATCAGACATTGTGAAGCTATCTTTTGGTGTCTTATTCCAATCCACATCATCAATGCGATAGGTACGATTGTTGTATCGGGTTATAACAATATTGCCAACCAGAAGCTTAGTGCACTCATCCTGGAAGTTTTCTTTGTTCTGCTGATACATGGCATGCCTTTGGAAAGAGACAAAAGACTGGTCATCATATTTGTACATGCAGAGCACAGTGAAAAGGATAGGGGATGCAAGTAAGTACCTCAGGGATATGATCACAGCTATATAGCACCGGAAGGCTCCAGCTGTCTCTTTAAAGAGATAGGACTCTCATCTCTTTTCTTTTTAACATTACCAAAAAAATCAAAATCAATAAAAAATAGTGAAAAGGTAAAAGTCAAAAACAGCAACTACAAATTAGTAAAATTCATAGTTTGCCTTCAAAAAGGGTATTTATTCAAACAAATCAAACAAAATAATTATTTTGTATCATCATTATTAGGATAGTCTACAGTGGAACAACAGAACATTCTTTCAACTATATTTGCCCTTTTGAGCTAATGGAAAGGATTACAAATACCTATCATTATACAGCACTGGTGAAGATGCTGAAGATGCAGATGAGCAGACTCACCATAGGCAAATGTACCCTCAAGGTAACCTCTAAACAATGCCGTGAACAAGCCAACACAGGTAACTCGCAGGAAGCATGTGTGAATATGCCCAGGGAGTCCAGGAAAGTTTACAGAGGCAGCTGATACTTGAAGAAGCAATCTGCCAAGCAGAAATGCCAGGGGGCAGAGGAATGAGTGACACTCCAGGCAGAGGCAGCAGTATGCAGGGGACAAGCAGGGATCTGGGAATGGGGAGGACAAGGAGGTGGAACAGGGACAGAAGATGGTAAGCACAGGCTGAAGATAGGCAGGGACCAGATGTGAATGTCCTTGTAAGTCAAGGATCGGAGCTTGGACTTTGTTCTGTGGGTCAGTGTCACCCAGGGTATATTCTTCAGAAACACGGATCCCTTGAGAAGTTGTGAGAAGTGTGGAAAAGGTTGTACAATCAAAAAAGTTGAGTCCATTCTGCATATTATAAGCCCTGCTTAGAGATTCACTGCATACATTAGCATATCAGGCTACTAAAGAAACGTACTTAGCTTGATTTACCTCCAATGTATTTAACCAGATTCCTCCCACCTTTTTCCTTTTTACCTCACAGAATGAACATTCAGTTCATTACCACTCTGGATAATTAGTGTCCTGCAGAACTCTCCCTAAGAAAGACTATAGTAAGTGATGAAAATCAGACACCGGAAGCAGTTCAACATTGATGACAGACCCAGGGCCAAAATGCTTGGGTTCAAATCTTGTGTCTTACACTTACTAGCCTATGAAACTTTTGAGCGAGTTACTGCTCTTTGTGCCTTGGTTTCCTCATGTGAAAGTGGGTCAGTGAAAGAACCTAACTCATAGCGTTGTTGAGAGAACACAATGACTTTATATAAATGAAGTGTTGAGAACAGTGCCTAGCACAGATAATAGAACTGTGTTAAGTGCTTGCAAATATCATCTCCATCATTGCCATTAGTGCTTGATACATGCCGGATGCAGTGTGAGTGTGTGTGTGTGTGTGTGTGTGTGTGTGTGTGTGTGTGGCCTTATTCTGTCTGCTAGGTTAAATACAGAGGAGAGATGGCTACAAACACAGTTCGCTATACATATGTAGCTGTGGAAATCAAAAGTAACCACTAGTATAGAATCTATATTCAAACACTTTTTAAGCTGTAATTTATTTTCAAAATCTTCCATGACAGTTTTTAGTATTCTCTCACCAAAGCCCATTCCCCTAATCATTGTCTTTGCATTAGAAAAGGTACGTGGAAGATGTGGAAGAGGGAGGCCCAATCAAGAAAAAGCTAAAAATGGACTGAGGAAGGCAGGAGATAAAGAATATAGACCTATATCTTGTTACTCCAATATTCAACATTGAAAAGTAGATAAAAATCAATGATTTTTAACTGTACTATTTTACTCTGACTTCTCTACTGAGATTAAAATAAAAAATAAAAAATAAAAAATCATGCTGAAAAGAAAGCAGACCAAATAACAAAAAAACAAAAAATGAGTCTATGCCATATAATTCTACTTACAATTTCTAGAAAATTCTAGAAAATGCAAACTTATCTCTAGTGGCAGAAACCAGATCAGTGCTTGCTGCCCATGGTGGGTAGAGAGAGGTCTGAAACAGACATGAGTAAATTTTGAGTGGGAAATGGATATGTTCATGATCTTCACTGCGATGTTTCATAGGTATATAAGTATAGTAAAACTCATCAAATTGTATACTTTAAATGTATAAGGTTGATTGTGTCCACTGTGCCCTACTAAATCTGAAAAAAGAAAAAACAGAATAGAATAAGATCCAAATGAGACTGGAATATACATTAGGATTGAGTGTCCAGTGATCACTAGTGGCATTTCAAGTTAGTGAGGGGAAATATATCATTAAAAAATGGATAAGAACACTTGCTAATCATTTACAAAATAAATTCTTATTAAGTTAATGTTAATGTGTAAGAAATTAAGTAATAAAAGTAGATGATAACATAAACATTCATATCCTCCCGGAAATTAAAAAGAAATCATCACAAACTTTGGAAAAGATAATTTTGTAGCCACAGTAACCAGTAGCCATAAAATCCAGTTTAAAAAAAAATTTTTTTAAAGTTTTATTTATTTTGGGATAGATAGAGAGAAAGAGAGAGAGAGAGAGAGAGTGGCAGAGGGGGAGAGAGAGAGGGAGAAAAAGAAAATCCCAAGCAGGCTCCGCACTGTCAAAGCAGAGCCTGACGTGGGGCTTGAACTCAAGAACCCTGAGATCATGACCTGAGCAGAAGTCGGATGCTTAACGTATTGAGTCACCCAGGTGCCCCTAAAAACACTTTTTTAAATGTTTATTTATTTTGGGGGGGGGGGGTAAATAGGGGAGGGGCAGAGAGAGAGAATCCCAAGCAGGCTCTGCACTATCAGCACGAACATGAACCGTGAGATCACGACCTGAGCTTAAGTCAGACAGATGCTCCACCGACTGAGCTATCCAGGCACCCCCATAAGATCCAGTTTTAATACATCTGTATCAAGTCACCTCTTGCAAGCTATCTAACCAATGTCAACCCCTTGTTTCTATACATTGAGGAACGCCTTAATCCAATAAGCATCCCACAGAGTACTAATCAATCAACAATAGACTGCCTGAGCAACCACTTTCTACTGCTTGCCCCTCTGCAAGACTGCCGTCCTGAACTCCATACCTCTCCAATACTCTATGTAAGGTCAGCAGTCTTTTACTGCAATAAGCAGGAACTCAGCCTTTTCTTTATTTCAGATAAAACAGAAGTCTCATCATTCTTTGGCAATTCTGAAGGTTTCACCAAGGTTAACTATGGAAGCTCTTCCTCAGCAACACTCCAGGAGTTTCAGACCAACAGATGCACTCACTGGGCCTTTTGTGCTTAACTCTATTTGTCCACCAGATCTGCTGCAGTGAGTCAATCCCAACAACAAGCTGAGCTCTGACTAGTTTCATTAGGCTTTGGTTGCCTAATGACCTTTCAGGTTAGAAGTCATTGTTTGGCAATCCCTATCAAAATAATGCCAGTATTCTTCACAGAACTAGAACAAACAATCCTAAAATTTGTATGGAATCAGGAAAGCCCATGAATAGCCAAAATAATCCTGAAAAAGAAAACCAAGCCTGGAGGCATCACAATTCCGGACTTTAACCTATATTACAAAGTTATAATCATCAAGATAGTATGGTATTGGTACAAAAACAGACACGTAGACCAATGGAAAAGAATAAAGAACCCAGAAATGGACCCACAAATATATGGCCAACTAATCCTTGACAAAGCAAGAAAGAATATCCAGTGGAATAAAGACAGCCTCTTCAGCAAATTGTGCTGGGAAAACTGGACAGCGACATGCAAAAGAATGAACCTCGACCACTTTCTTGCACCACACACACACACAAAACTCAAAATGTAGGAAAGACCTAACTATAAGACAGGAAGCCATCAAAATCCTAGAGAAGAAAGCAGACAAAACCTCTTTGACCTAGGCCACAGCAACTCCTTACTCAACATGTCTCTGGAGGCAAGGGAAACAAAAGCAAAAATGAACTACTGGGACTGCATCAAAATAAAAAGCTTTCGCACTGCAAAGGAAACAATCAGCAAAACTAAAAGGCAACTGATGGAATGAGAGAAGATATTTGCAAATGACATACATGATAAAAGGTTAGTATCCTCTAAAAAGAATTTATCAAACTCAACACCCAAAAAACAAGTAATCCAGTGAAGAAATGGGCAAAAGACATGAAAGACACTTTTCCAAAGAAGACATCCAGATGGCCAATTGACACATGAAAAAATGCTCAACATCACTCATCATCAGGGAAATGCAAATCAAAACCACAATGAGATACCACCTCACACCAGTCAGAATGGCTAAAATTAACAACTCGGGCGACAACAGATGTTGGCAAAGATGAGGGGAAAGAGGAACCCTTTTGCACTCTAGTGGGAATGCAAACTGTTACAGCCACTCTGGAAAACAGTATGGAGGTTCCTCAAAAGATTAAAAATAGAACTACCCTATGACCAGCAATTGCACTACTAGGTATTTCTCCAAAGGATACAAGTGTGCTGTTTTGAAGGGGTACGTGCACTGTTTAGAGCAGCGCTATTGACAATAGTCAAAGTATAGAAAAAGCCCAAATGTCTATCAACTAATGAATGGATAAAAAAGATTGTGATACACACACACACACACACACGCACATACATACAATGGAGTACTATTCAGCAATCAAAAAGAATGAAGTCTTGCCATTTGCCAATAATGTGGAGGGAACTGGAGTGTATTATGCTAAGCGAAATTAGTCAGAGAAAGACAAATATCATATGACTTAACTCATGTGGAATTTAAAATAATGAACATAAAGGAAAGGAAGCAAAAATAATATAAAAATAGGAAGGGGGGTGCCTGGGTGGCTCAGTTGGTTAAGCGTCAGACTTCAGGTCAGGTAATGATCTTCCAGTCTGTGTGTTGGAGCCCCGCGTCAGACTCTGTGCTGACACACAGCTCAGAACCTGGAGCCTGCTTTGGATTCTGTCTCTCCTTCTCTCTCTGCCCCTCCCCCGCTCGCATTCTGTCTCTCAAAAATAAATATTTAAAAAAAAAACACAGAAGGGGACAAAACATAAGAGACTCTTAAATACAGAGAACAAACTAAGGGTTGTTGGAGGGGGTGGTTCTGGGTGGGGGGGATGGGCTAAATGGACAAGGAGTATTAAGGAGGACACTTGCTGGGATGAGCAATGAGTATTTTACGTAGGAGACGAATCACTGGATTCTACTCCTGAAATCATTATTGCACTATATGCTAACTAACTTGGATGCAAATTAAAAAAGAAAAAAAAAGTCATTGTTTGGACCCAAGTCTTTGTTTTGAAAATTATTTTTGCCATTAACTTGATTATTTTCCATTTGCTTACTTTGCTTTTGCTGTTATTTGTCTAGATGCATAAAGTCTTCTTTCATATGTTTTTGTTTTGCCCTAGATTTCCTTGTCTCTGTTAAATGTATGAGGGTGTTCTATAAAGAATGCATGGAGGCATAAACCAGATAAAGCCTGGTTCAGAGACACTTCAGAGACATCATACTTGAAGGTCCATGAATCCAGCAACCAATTTGTAAAAAAGCAAGTGGTCAAACGTTAGTTAGGAAGGCACTTCTTGTCTTGGCAATTTGTGAAAGAAGCTCACTGTGTTTATTTAGTTCAAATTCCAGGGTCAATGATAGTTGGATCACTGATCTCATGGCCCTTTCTATCTGTGCTTGGAACCTGAAATACGGTTCACAAACACACATCCTTAGACAACTTTAGTGCTTCTCTTTCTTGTTTGTCATTAAGTTTGCCTATGTCAAAGGTCTCAAACTCTGCCTGGAAGAATTTCTCCTTCCAATATAAAGGTATACCATAGTTGTTCTGATTCTGGCACTTTCCTTGATAAATGTAAAAAAAATTTTGAGTTAAAATTACAATGTCAAAAGCGCACACAGAACATTCTCCAATATATATCATATGCTAGATCATAGAACAACTTCAATAAATATAGAAGGATAGAAATACAATTCTGTTGTCTGGCCACAACAGAATGAAATTAGAAATCAAAAACAGAAGAAATTCAGAAAACTCACATATATATGGAAATTAAACAACACACTCCCCTAAATAATCAATGGATCAAACAAGAAATCATAAAGGAAATTAGAAAATATTTTGAACTAGATATAAACGAAAACACAACATACCAAAATGTACAGGATACAGCTAAAGCATTACTTAGAGGAAAATTTATAGCTGTAAAAGCCTATATTAAAAAGAAAAAATATCCCAAATAAACTAACCTTCCACCTCAAGACACTGGAAAGAGAAGAGCAAACTACACCTTAAGTATGCAAAAGGAAGGAAATAAGAGTGGGAGTTAATGAAATAGAGAACAGAAAATAAAGAAAATCAACAAAACCAAATACTGGTTTTCTGAAAAGGTCAACAACATTGACAAACTTTTAGGTAGACTACCTGTGAAAAAAGGAGACTTGGATTTCTAAAACCTGGAATTCAAGAGGGGACATCACAACTGGCTCATAGAAATAAAAAGAATTGTAAGGGAACACTTTGAACAGCAATATGGTAACAAATTAGATCACCTAAATAAAATGAACAAACTCCTAGAAAGACACAAATTACCAAAACTGAGCCAAAAATAAACAGAAAATCTGACAAATATCTAACATGTACAGAAACTGAATTAGTAATTTAAAAACTGCACACAAAGAAAAACCAAAGCCCAGATGGCTTCTCTGTTGACTTTCTACCAAGCATTCAAAAGAAAATGAATTCTAATCCTTCACAAACTCTTTCAAAAAACAGAAGAGGAAGGGACTACTTCCCAACTCTTCCTATAAGGCTGGTATTACCGAGATATCAAAATCAGACAAAGGCCTCACAAGAAAGATACAGATATTGTTTAGGAATACAGACAAAAATCCTCAACAAAATACAAGCAAACTAAATCTAGCAACATATAGAAAAAAATCATATACCATGAGCAAGTAAGATGTATCCCATGAATGCAAGGTTGATTTAATATCCAAAGATCAATTAAAAAAGGATTTTTTAAATAAAATTTATTTATTCTGAGCAAGAGAGCAAGCAGGGGAGAGGCAGAGAAAGGGGAAAGGAAGGAGAGGGAGAGAGAGAAAGAGTGAGAGAGAGAAGTCCAAGCAGGTTCTGCACTGTCAACACAGAGCCTGACGTGGGACTTGAACCCACGAACTGTGAGGTCATGACCTAAGCCGAAATCTAGAGTTGGACATTTAACCGACTGAGCCACCCAGGCGCCCTAAAAACAGGATGTTTTTTTAAAAAACAATCATCTCGGGGTGCCTGGGTGGCTCAGTCGGTTGAGCGTCTGACTTTGGCTCAGGTCATGATCTTGCGGTGAGTTCGAGCCCCGCATTGGGCTCTGTGCTGACAGCGCAGAGCCTGGAGCCTGCTTCTGATTCTGTGTCTCCCTCTCTCTCTGTCCCCTCCCCTGCGCATGCTCTGTCTCTCTCTCTGTGTCAAAAATAAACAAACATTAAAAAAAAAATTAAAAAAAAATGATCATCTCAATAGAAAAAGCAATTGACAAAACCCAAGAGCCTTTCATGATAAAAACACTTCATAAACTAGGAATAAAATGGAACTTCCTCAATCTGAAAAAGGGCTTCTAAAAAAGCTCACAGAGGGGTGCCTGGGTGGCTCAGTCGGTTAAGAGTCCAACTTCGGCTCAGGTCATGATCTCACAGTTTACGGGTTCGAGCCCCGCATCAGCTCGGAGCCTGGAGCCTGCTTTGGATTCTGTGTCTCCCTCTCTCTCTCTGCCCCTCCCCTGCTCACTCTCCCTCCGTCTCTCAGAATAAATGAACACTGAAGGAAAAAAAAAACCTCACAGATAACATACTTAATGGTGAAAGAGTAGAAAAGAAACTGACTGAGCACTACTTTCAAAATATATTCAGGGTGCACCTGGGTGGCTCAGTTAGTTAAGCTTCCAACTTTGGCTCCAGTCATGATCTCCCAGTTCATGGGTTCAAGCCCTGCATGGGGCTCTCCACTGGCAGTGTGGAGTCTGTTTGTAATTCTCTCCCTCCCTCTCTCTCTCTCTCTCTCCCCCCTCCCTCCCTCTCCCCCACTCGCACTCTTGCTCTCAAAAATAAATAAACTTAAGTTTTAACACACACACGAAACCAGGAGTCAACCACTTCTCACCACCTCCACTGCTGCCATCTTCATGTCGCCACTGAGACTCCTGATTGGTCACCCCACTTCTATCCCTACCCTTTTAAAAGTCTCTCCTCCACGCAGCAATGGGAGGGATCGTTTTACAACTCAAGCCACATCATGTCACTCCAGCCACAAGTCCTGCACTTCACTCAAAGTAAAAGATAAAATCCTTACAGTAGCCTTTAAAGCCCTATACTGTCATTTCCTCCATCTTCTCCTTCCTCCCATCACTCTTTTACTTGCTCTGCTCTAGCCACCCTGGGTTTCCTGCCACTCTCTGAATGAGCCAGGCATATTTCTGTCTTTTAAAGGCCTTTATCCTAGCTGTCTCTCTGACAACAAGTCCTTTTGACCATATATTCACCTGGCTAAATCCCTCATCTCCTGCAAGTATTGGCACAAAGAAACTTGACCACTCTATTTAAAATTACAGCTCTCCAACCTACCCCATCCCACCCCTGGTACTCCCATCTCTCCTACCCTGTGTTCTTTTTCTTCCTTCCAAAGCTCTCAACACTTCCAGTACGCTATACAATTCACTTACCTGACTACAATGTAAACTCCATGAGAAGAGGGATCTTTGTTATGTTAACTGATATATCTCAAGGCTCTGGTATGTAATTGGAGCTCAAATGCATATTGAATGAATCAATCAATTTATCAGATAAGCAAAGATTTATAAGCCTGATAACACCCAGTAGTTGTACACAGATGGTGAAAAAAATGAACTAACGTCTTCTAGAGGGTAATTTGTCAACGTACATTTAAGTATTTTTATTATAGAAATATTTATCAAGTTTCTATAATGTTCAGCCCTTTCATTAAGTGACTCCACTTCTAAGTACATAGCCTTAAAGACTCCGCGATGAACGCAGATTTAATCTATAAGATGAGATTTCGTGAAGCCATTACAAATTGTGCGCATCTATATTTACTATAGTAAATGATTCACTATAGTAGCACATTTAAACAAAATCCAGGGTGTCAGTGTTTCGTTTTTTTTTAACTTTTTCTTAACGTTTATTTTTGAGAGAGGGAGAGAAAGAGAGCGCGCATGCACACACGAGTGGGGAATGGGCAGAGACAGCGAGCGATACAGAATACAAAGCAGGCTCCAGGCTCTGAGCTTTCAGCACAGAGCTGGAAGCAGAGCTTGAACTCGTGAGCCATGAGATCACGACCTGAGCCAAAGTCACATGCTTAACGCTTAACCGACTGAGCCACCCAGGTACCTCAGGGTGTGAATGTTTTAAACCAACCCTTCTTAACCAGAGCATTAAATACAATTCCTCCTCAAAGTACAGCAAGTAATACCTACCTCAGCAAGACTTATCAATAGAGCACATATATTCAGTACCCTTAATCAGTTCTACAATTTAAAACCCAAAGAGAACAATGGCCAATCTGTATTTGTTACCAGCTATTATTAAACTTTTCAGAAAATTGTTAGCTTGTTAAAAGTTGATCCCAACATTCACTCACATGACATCCAGCACTGAATCATTCCGAATGACCTTATGGGAGACATCAGCTAGCAGAAAAAGACCTCCATCTGTTCTTCGGATACTAGCTGCATAGCCTGGCCAGATCTGCAACCTGAAGGGACAGATGAGTTTTATCTTAGGGTTCTAAAAGGGCCACAGATACTTCCCTGCCCCACTTGAAACAAGTGAGTAAATACCATCCGCCTCCCTAATAACAATGGAAAAAGCACCACGAATCAAATTAAATCAACATCATTGTGAACTTACTAAAAAAACTAAATTGTGGAACAGATTTAACTGATAAATTGTATTCACAATCATAAAATACTGTTGAGATTTCTATACTAAATATGGTAATCACAATGAAAAATTTCTTTCCAGAACATTCAAAGTAAGGAAGAGAAAAACACCACTGACCTGTGCTGCTGTAGAACCATAGCACTTGTAGGGTCATAAAAGTTTCTCCCTACAAGCTTCATATCTAGAAGTTTCATTACCCTGAAATAAAGAGCAAAAATGGGTCTTCCAGAGAAGAATGAAAAAAAATTAGGCTCTATTACTCTTAGTTATATTTTCCTTTTGAAGCCTGAAATGCCAAAAACGTTGGTGTCCTTTGCACAATATAGCTTTTATGCTGAGAACACCCTTGCCAAACGAAAAAGAAAAATTATCAAAGCATTTATCCTGGAGTACATACAACTGACAACAGCTTGTCTTAGTTACTAGGTAACCAAAAACTGAGTTGATTTCCCAAGTTCCATTTACATTATTTTTCACAATTAACTAAAAAGAATGCAAGAGAGTCGATTTCTGTTTGTAAAGATCACTCTGGCATAGGAAGTTATGTTTGTCCTGGTAGTTCAGCTTATTAGTTAGAAATCAGGTTCTGTGTTTCATTTAAAAAGAGGTGGTGCAGGAATAAGTTTTATCAAAATTTGGATCTTATAAAAAGTTAAAAACATGAACTGTATCCAAAAATTCAAGGGACCTAGAAAAAATTCTTCCAGCAAAAATTTTTGTGCACTACCACTTTGAATAGCCCCGTCAGTAACACCATTAAATTACGCAATATAAACATCTACTTTTAAAGTTCCTGAATGATTCCAAGGAACCCATCCTGCTACTGACCTTCATTATACCCAAATCTGGCTAATCACTTGACATAATTTTTGAATAAGTTAGCCTCAATACCATCCATTTATTTATTAAATGTTTCCAAACTCATCCCTATAGGAACTGTGGTATATAATACCATCCAAGCTTCTTGAAGAGCACTGTTACAAACACAAGACTGTGATTAAAGAAAATAAGCTGTTTTCTCACCGACGGAAAACAACATTGTAGAAGGGAATGCACAAGTCAGAACAGGGCTCCAGGATCTTTGTCAATTGAATCTTAATGCTGATCTCTGCATCATCAGTTTTCCTTTGACTTTTTAACTCAAGGACCTAACAAATAAATATATGCAAGTAAAAAAAAAAAAAAAAATGACAAAACTACCAAGCCCTAATCTAATCAAATGTGTTCTAGAAAACACTAAAATATCTTAACTATATTTTCCACTTTCCCCTCACCTTGCTGTCCACACTGAACAAAATCATAGCATGACAACAAAGATTTAAGAAAGGATTTGGTAAGAGAAATGTAATGGAGAACTGACTAGCAATAGATCCCTTTCCATCTGAAATCTTAAACCATTTCCTATCACTGAGTTCACAGGCTTCAAACCACTCCTCTTATTTAAGAAGGGACTTCTTGGAGAACTCAGATGAAAAAGTGGCTTAGTTTGACATTTTGTTGTTATGGAGAAGTCTGTCTTCCCTCTAAGAATAGGAAAGAACAACTCAAACGTCAGGATGTCTATGACTTCCTACCACTCAAAACACCAGAACTCTCTTAGGTTTCATTCCAAAATACATTTCCTATTTGGTCTCACTTGTTTCTGAAGTTTAATAGGCAGATAGAGAATGGATCCATCAAAAGCAGTAACGTTGCCGGTGACAGCTTGATGGTCCTTCAGCATGCCAAACCTCATGCTTTTGCACTCCACATTGGGGCTAGAAAACAAAAAGGATTTTACTTCAATTTGCTCAAATGGCAGCCTTTACTAAATAGGTTTGTTAAGAACCAGTCACTTGTAACTACTGCTCCATCTAGTGGTCGTATGAAAAATTCAAATACAGTTTACCTGACTACAAAAGGAACTTCAACCCAAGAATACCTGCCCACAGAAAAAACAACCCACTACCCAAAGACAACTGCCTTAGCATGTCAGCATATGTTCTTCCAGATTTTAGACAAGACAGAAAACTTTTTCATTAAAGGACCTGATAGCAAATATTTTAGGTTTTACAGGCCACATGGTCTCTGGTATAGCTGCTCAACTTGACCAACACGTACCTAAACACCACAAATGGTATGTACACCAATGAGCCTGGTTATGTTCCAGTAAAACTTTACTATAAAATAGATGGTGGGGGGCGCCTGGGTGGCTTGGTCGGTTAAGCGTCCGACTTCGGCTCAGGTCATCATCTCACGGTCCGTGAGTTCGAGCCCCGCATCGGGCTCTGTGCTGACAGCTCAGAGCCTGGAGCCTGTTTCAGATTCTGTGTCTCCCTCTCTCTCTGCCCCTCCCCTGTTCATGCTGTCTCTCTCTGTCTCAAAAATAAATAAACGTTAAAAAAATTAAAAAAACAAAAAAACAAAAACAGATGGTGGGCCAGATTTGCTCTGCAGGCCAGTCATAGTTTGCCAATCCCTACTCTAGAACCTACAGAGATACACACTTTAAAAAGAACTTTTTAAAAACATGATTTTATGGGGTGCCTGGGTGGCTCAGTCAGTTAAACGTCCAACTTCGGCTCAGGTCATGATCTCACAGTTCGTGAGTTCAAGACCTGCACTGGGCTCTGTGCTGACAGCTTGGTGCCTGGAGCCTGCTTCAGAGTCTGTGTCTCCCTCCCTCTCTGCCCTTCTGCTGCTTGTGCTCTTTCTCTGTCTCTCAAAAAGAAATAAATGTTAAGGGGCGCCTGGGTGGCTCAGTAGGTTGAGCGACCGACTTCAGCTCAGGTCATGATCTCACAGCTCATGAGTTCGAGCCCTGCATCGGGCTCTGTGCTGTGCTGACAGCTCGGAGCCTGGAGCCTGGAGCCTGCTTCGGATTCTGTGTCTCCCTCTCTCTCTGCCCCTAACCCACTCGTATTCTGTCTCTGTCTCTCTCAAAAAGAAAATAAACATTAAGAAAAAATTTCAAGAAGAAAAAAAGAAACGTTAAATTTTTTAAATAAAAATAAAAACGTCAAGTGGTAATCGAACATAGCTGTCCCCAAAACTAAACATGCACATGCTAACATCACATTTCAAAAAGCTTCTCTAAAAAAAATTCATATACATGAAAGGCACTATGTCCTGAACACAACACTTAAAATTGTCTTTCTGGACTCCCTTCACATAATACAAGGAAGCCACAGGATGACCACTCCACTATAATACACCTTCTGAGTATCCTCTTCATGGCCTGGCATCCTCTTCATATTGCAGCTTCAAAGGTCCAGATCTACAATCTTAAAATTTATAAAATCCATGTCTTTTTCACTGTCAGTCAATGCAGAGACCTGTGAGGACTCATACTCCTTTCTGCATCATGAACATTTGTCAATCCATTTCCACAGAGAGGGTTCTTTCCTCTTGTTAATGCTCATTCCTTTCCCTTACATTCCAGAGCAGGGACTACCCTCCCTTCTCAGGGGTTCAATTTTACCCTCTTTTTTTAGTTCCTTCTCTTCATCTGTAACGTGCTCAGCTTTAAAGCAATCATCCTGGTACTCTCTTTAATTATCATTCCATTTCTCATTCCTCTTACATACTTTTTAAATAAATGGCCAATTTAGTGGCTGTTTCCCATGGCCTATGCTCTCCTTGTTTTTGTTTTTTTTTTTTTAACGTTTATTTATTTTTGAGACAGAGAGAGACAGAGCATGAATGGGGGAGGGTCAGAGAGAGGGAGACACAGAATCCGAAGCAGGCTCCAGGCTCTGAGCTATCAGCACAGAACCCGACGCGGGGCTCGAACTCACGGACCGCGAGATCATGACCCAAGCTGAAGTCGGCCGCTTAACCGACTGAGCCACCCAGGTGCCCCAAGGAAGGGCTCCTTTGAATGAGGAGTAGGTGGTTGACTTTGGCCACAGGAAAAAAAGTTAACTGAATTTACTTTCAAGAGCACCCTTGTTGATTTCCTAGTAGCTTTGTTAGAGTTATGGAGAAAAAACTAGACTAAAAGAACCAAGGAGGGGCACCTGGGTGGCTCAGTTGGTTAAGCATCCGACTTCAGCTCAGGTCATGATCTCACAGTTTGTGAGTTCAAGCCCCCAGTCGGGCTCTTTGCTTTTAGCACAGAGCCTGCTTCAAATCTTCTGTCCTTCTCTCTCTGCCCTTCCCCAACTTGTTCTCTTTCTCTCTCTAAACAAACTAAATAAAACTTATTATTTATTTTTAAGGATAATAAAGGAGCCCGTCCTTTGGTCTTTATAGTCTATCTTCAGGGTATTTCCTCCTAACTGTTCCTTTCTTCTCTCTTACACTCCACGTATTCCTCTTGTACCAATTAGCAGCTGTGCTTCAAAAATTCAGTCTTCCGTTTTCCTATTTTCTCCCCAAAGATACTCCAAAACACTCATTTTCACAATTCCAGCAATAACCTCCAGCTAATAAGTTTCCTGAGATTTTAAAAGAGAACACAAAGTAAAATGAATTCTTAATTTTTAAGAATGAGAAACCCTGAAGTTACGGACATAATATTAAAGTTATTCTCTCTGATTTTCTCACTTTTAGATTTTTTTAAATGTCTATTCATTTTTGAGAGAGAGAGTGTAAGTGGGGGAGGGGCAGAGAGAAAGGGGACAGAGGATCTGAAGCGGGCTCTGCGCTGACAGCAGCAAGCCCCATATGGGACTTAAACCCACAGACAGTGAGATTATAACCTGAGCCAAAGTCGGACACTCAAGTGACTGAGCCACCCAGGCACCCCTCACTCTCAGATTTTGTCGTAGACTGTCACTGGAGAGCCATGATGGTAGGAGACTTATTGCAAGGAGGATCTGCGTTTTGTGAGATGTGGGTCTCACGCCACTGGGGGAGAGGGGTCTCTCCTTAAGACAAGGAATACAAAATAATAGATACAAAATAAGTTAAAAGATTATGGAAGGGGTCTATGCAAGTAAAAGGCCCTGCACTTAAGCTTCATTAACTTCACAGAAAATCCACCTTACAGGCGCATAAAATGGTAAAACAAAAATAATAAAATCTGAAATGGTAACATAGCTGAATATAAATAATGTTAACCTTAAATTTAATGCAAAGACCAGAGTTTGTGCATTATTGTAGGCAGAAGTTCATTATGAAATACGCAGAAAAATACTGTTTTTCCAGGAAAACTATTTCATTAATGCTAAGAAGTGAATACAGAGAAAAAAAGCTGTGAATACCTGAAAGTCACATGATATTGATAGACTGCTTCATTATGACACTGTATTTTGATAAGATTCAATCCCAAAGATTGAGGTGTACCTTTTGATCCTTGCTTCACAAAAAGCTCTCTGAAAAATAAACAAAAGCATGCATATATACCCAAAACAAAAGTGCAAACCCATACCACAAGAAAATAAATAAAAAGAAATAAAAAAACATTGAGGGAAGTAATATTTTACACTTAGCTTACACAAGACACACAAAAGCAAGCTTTGAAGGCTAGAAGCTAAATTCTTAGCAATCTCTAATTAGAGAGGCAGGTTCACCTTCTTTGCTCCAGTAATATAAATGGAATAATCTAGGCCAGATAACTAAGAACACAAAAATTAGTTCCACTAAGATAAACTGCTGCAATATCTTTCCTAGATGACTTCCTTATCTTCAATGTGACAAAGAACTGCTGTGTCTGAATTGAGAAGAGAATGAAAAATCACTTGAATCACTCTCTGGTACATGCTATCTATACCATCAACCCATTTTACTTCGTTAGGAATTGTCCCACCTCTTGTCATTCCCCCCACTGGCAAAAAAAAAAAAACAAGAAACACAACAAACAACCCTCCAGTAGCTACCACCCACAAAGGAGCTTAGATACAACAGAAAACAGTGTTTACAATATTATGAGAAGGCCTCTCCCCACATCAATGCCAAGCAGAGAAGGCAGTGCTCCGGACTTACTTTCCCTTGTGTTCTACAGTCCCAAGTAGAGGGTGATCCAGAGAGTGTGGTGAGGATGGGGGCAGAGGTGGTGATGATGACAGCTGGGCAGGATCCCGAGAAGTCAAGCTGAGAGTAGCAGGAGCCTTGTATACTCCTCTGCCTATACCACCAGCTGCTCTTCCCAAAGGGAATAAAGACATATCCGAATTCCCTCTTCCAAGCATTCTGAAACATTGAAAAGAGAACAAATCAGGATTTTCTTGACCGTCTAAAACCCATCTAAATGATTCCTCCAAGTCTACATTCTTTTCCTGGAGGAGTCAGCAACAGGGACCCAACCTTGGGATTCTCTCCAGATCCAATACACCTACATGACTCATTTCGCTAATTTCTATTAATACTGACTCTCAGGGCCAACTTTCATGGCACAACTGAGGTGGAAGTTAGAATCAGCCAGGTTAAAGAACCACACAATCAGGTTAACTTAACAGAGCAAATGGAGTTGTAAATTGCTCAGTGGAGAACTACTTTTTACCCTTTTCTAATGACTGATTACATCAGTGGCTCCTAATTATTCTTGCAAAATATCCATTCTTTAATATAAAACCATGCATTGTTTATAAGATAATACAACCCTTTTCAGAGTTTCTCTCTGGATTTACAGAGCTATTTCATCTGAATTTGACACTTACCTGAGAAGGCAACTTTACCTACCTATTCCAACCAAAACAGGCCTCTGCCATCTTGTTATCCCCAGCTGCCAGCACTGAAGGATCCGGAAAAGTGGGATGGGGTTCTTCTTTGTCCTTGCGTACCATACTGGTAGACAAGCCTCGACCTAAAATGCCTCTACCTGAATGGAAGGGCCAAAACCCAACTATAACTGTGAGCTGACGATGTTTTAAAGTACAATTATTTTCCTGAAGATAAACTGTATGAATTTAAGAACAAAGCAACCATACAAACATACCACCACATTTTTTTTCAAATTAGTTTTTCACATACCTAATGGAGGCATTTCCCGTTTCAGAGGGGTCCGAGACACTGTTTCAAGGCCCAGCCCTCGGAACATGGAGACCAAATCCACACATTCCTATGAAAAGAGTAGAGTTATTCTAAGATATATTTCAAAAGTTATTCTAAGATGCAGAATGTATTTCATTTCTAAAATGAAATAACAGTGTTATTTCAATGACTGGAAGTGATGCACATTCTGTAATGCACATAGTGAAGTGTTTAAGAAGATGTAATAAAAATCATCTTTGAATTCTATACATGTTACAACCATAAAGGAAAAAATGCTTTATAAAAAAATTATAGATATGTTTAATAAACCCTTTAAAAAATAAAACATTTATTTATTTATTTGGCAGGAGAGTGAACACGCATGGTGGGGGGAGGGGAGGGATGGGAGTGGGAGAGAGAATCCCAAGCAGACTCCATGCTCAGTATGGAGGCCAATTCAGGGCTTGATCCAATGACTTTGAGATCATGACTTGAGCCAAAATCCAGAGTCAGATGCTTAAGGGACTGAGCCACCCAGGCACCCCAATAAACACTTTTAATAAACACTTATAACTACATGTGACTATACATGACATTTATAACTATATCATATTAGACTGTCAAGTATATATACAGCTATAGCCCATGATTTGATGTATAGAGTAACAGAGTGCAATTCTTCTAGTTTATTTCCTATACACCCAAGGTAAGAGAAAACACATACACTAGTTAATGTATTTTCAGAAAAACTGGATCATTTAAAAGTATCTGAAGTTTGTGGGGTTTTTTTTAACAACCTCTAACAAAACTTGCTGTTTTCTTGCAGCAGTTTTGAAAGTTTACTGCTGTTACACCTGTTAGAGCTGCCACTTATAGACTCAAGCAAGTCATCTGAGTAAAAATACAACATAACGTCATCAATTTTTCTTCCTACAAAATATTACATTTGACACTGTCAACTCTTAAAATTGTCATAACTGTTTATCAGCTTCTTCCTATATGTGCTAACTCCTTATTCTTTGAGATTTTTAAATTACAAATACCACTCTTAAAATTACTGTATAATTAAAAGATTAAGAATGCATATACATGCAAGAATACACACATTAAAAGCAATGGCTGAAGATCTTTTTATTTAAGATTTGGGCAAGGAGCCTTCTGGAAAAACTTTCTTAACAATTATTACCTCAGAAGCAGGAGTGTCTGCTAATATCACAGAGCCCAACCCAGCATGAAAATCTAAACACTTAGAAAAGAACAACGAGCTATTATCTTTAAACTTGTCATTTGTGTGTATGCATTTATATGTATAGATGCTAGGGAACTAAAGCATTTACCCAACTCTATTTAGCATTCTTTATGAGGCACTTTTTCTAAACTCTTGCAACTTTAGGATTTGAAACAGATGCCCGGCATGCAATTACTTGTTAAAGAAAAACCAACCCAACCCAACCAATCAACCAAAAAACCCCAACCATTTTTTTTTCATACAGGGCTTCAGTTTTCTAAGCACTTTGAAATCTCTTATTTCCTCTGATGATAAGCTGTATGCTGCTACCTCTGCATCCAGACATGGTCTTACCCTTTGTGCTGGCCCACTCCGTGGGCTTGGTTCCCCTGGCTTCCCAAATACATGGCCTCTGCCTGTAGATCCTGCCCTGCCCAGCGCTGAGTCCAAAGGTTTAGGAGCTTGTGGCCAAGAGCCAGGCATCCGTACACACTGAGATGGGTTCACAGAAGAGCCCCTGAAGGGTGGTTGGACAGGATCCATTGAACGGCTGCAGAGGACACTGGTGTCAATCCTATTCTGATAAATTACCTGCCAACATTTCATTTTATAAAGATTAAAGATTCCCAATTGTTTTCCTTTTCCTTCAAGACAAATTCACAAAGCATTAAAAACATAGTTGGGTTTTTTTTGTTTTAGAGAGAGAGCGCATGCACACAAAAGCCAGGGGTGGGGGAGGAAAGAGGGAGAATTTTAAGCAGGCTCCACGCTCAGTGAGGAGCCCAACGCAGCTCAATCCCACGATGCTGGGATCATGACCAGAGCTGAAATCAAGAGTCAAACTCTCAACTGACGGAGCCACCCACATGCCCCGGAAATATAGTTTCTTTAGGTCAGACCAGTAATACAACCAGCCTCCTTCCTATATCATGTTCACTTCAAAAGCTCTATTTAGCCCAGAATATTTTGAATATTCTCCATCAGCAAGCCCTTAAAAGCCAAGCTCTCCTCAAAGGTACTTGTATTTTCTACCCAAACAGCCTCTCAGAGAACCCAGTCCTGCGAGTTAACTACCTATTGCACAAGGAAGCACTTTTTATGTATGGACAGGATTTTGGTTTATGAGCAAATTCACAGTTAACATAATCATACCACAAAATTATTCTGTCAGCAAATATTTACGGGTTTTGTTTTGTTTTTGGCCTCTCTTTTCTCTACTAGACTCGTAATTTTTTTCCCAGTCTACTTTCACATAAACTATTCCATCTCCCCCTTGATCTCCATAGTTGCTTCTCTGAATCTTTATCCAATTCTTCTCTATAAAACTCTTCTTTCAAACTCTACCAGAACTGAAGTCTCTAGGATGCGGACTCTTCTGCTTTGAGCTTGCAATACCTGTTGAGTCTCACGGATGACATTTAACACTCTTTTCTCACCCAGGTAACCAGGGATAAGACTCTTCCTGGCTCCTCAAATCTCAGGACCATCAGGCCTCTTCAAAATCACTTTATAATCTATAGAAGTCAGGACTCCTTCTTTAAAGAGCTTCCTTCATTGCCCTGTTCCCTTAACTGACAAGGAAACCTCTTAACTTTTGCAAACTTGCCTTAAGTATTAGCTACAAAAAATCAGGCCATCCGCATACAGAAAAGACTGACAGAATTCCTAAGTCAATACTACAGATGGTTATAGTTCAGGATCTGGGAAGAAACAAACAAACAAAAACCACAAAACAAAAAACAAACTTTTAATTTTTAACTAAACTATAAATGTAAAACTAAAATGGCAGGATATGCCTCCCTTCCTTAAAGGCTACAATAGTACTCCCCTTTAATTGTTTAAACTCCTTTTCAGTTGCCCTGGCCTCCTTGCTCACATCTTCCCAACAGCACCCAAAGAATGAGTTGTCTAACCAGCACACACTGAGAGGCGCTATAATACCTACCAATTACAGGATTTCTGGAATCCTCCTCTTTCTCAGCCCTTCCCTCATCTCCATCATCACTTCTAGGGATTCAGGCTCCTCCTACAGTATGCCCTCCCTCAGTATGGACTTTTCTCCTTTGATTAGTGAGCAGAGAGCCGGTTGGTTAGAAGGCGCGATAGGGACGGGCCCCAGGTCAGGCCTATCTTCCCGACCTCTCCAGGTGGGAGCTCTGGGCTGGGGAACTATGACTTGGGGCCTAACCAGAAGGGAGGGCTGTGAAGGCGAATCCTACTCTCCCACCCCAGAACAAAGTCCTATTCCCAAAACCAATAGCTCTGTCGGGGTTCCCACTCCCCGTTTCCGTCTAAGTAACTTTCACGCTCTCCTCTGGCCACAAGCTTCCCACCTTTTCCAGTCCTGCGTTCCTCCTACACACCCAGCCTCAAATAACGACTTCCCGCCCCCGCCCCCGCCCTGGCCCCGGCCCAGGCCCCGGCCCCACCGGGGACCCACAGCCCCTCCCGCCTGGGGTTGTGGGGTGGAGGACGTAGAGTCCGCAGTGGGCCGAAAGGAACCCTCCCCGCCCCCACTTGCCACCTGGAGCTTGAGCGAAAGCCCACCTGGCCTGCATCGGGAGCAGCTGCGCCTCCCTGGCCTTCCAAACCTGCGTCCCGTCCGCTCACCAATCTCCAGCCGTCGCCCCGCTCTGCTGGCCTTCAGGAGAACCCGGTGCTCAACGCCCCCGACACGCCGAAAGGCCCACATGCTCCAGACCAATTTCTGATCTTCTCGCGAGGCCTCAAGGGCTGAACCCATTGGCCAAACGACGTGCCACTCACATGATGCAGCCATCTCATTGGCTCGTCTCAGAAAAGAACCTCTCCCTTTCTAGCAGCTTCGTTCTACAGAAGGTTCATCACCAAAGAAGTGCTAGAAATGGGGGTCCGGAAGTTAGGGGTAAACCTAATTAAATGTGTTTTTTCTAAGCTCTAGACTCCGTTCTGTGGGCAACTCCTGTTAAAAAAATTTGTCCATAATGTAAATGACTTGCCCCATCCTTCTCAGTTAGAGGATATAGGAATATAGGTGGTGAATAAAGGGTAAACTTGAGTTTACATTCAAACTCAAGGTCACCTGATTATGTGATCTCTGTGCCTCGCTTTCTTTATATATAAGATAGAAATAAAAACATCCATTCACAGGGTTGTATGGAAATACATCATTAATGGGATGATGTATATAAATTACTTACCAGAAGATTGCCTGCAATAAATGTTGCTTACTATTATTATTTATGGATGTTTGAATCTGTTAGCCAAGAAAAGCTTTCTCCAAAGTATATAAAAGTATTGGTGGTTAATTTTGCAATTACAGAATATTTTCACCCCAAAAAATAAAGATTTTTCCCCCACTCCAAATATTTTGGCAAATAACTACACCCTTACGTAAACCCAGCTTTTCCAAGGTGGATGGGTTTAAGCTTCAAGAAACCTTGGCTGATGCTGCTGAGACATGCAAATACTCTGCATGAAATAGCACTAGAGAAGGCTTTTCTCTAATTTCATATTTCATAAACCTCAGATATTTCATACCTTGTTTTAATCCATACATTCAAGGAATCTCCTCTTTTTCTCAAATCATAATAGAGTTTGAAAATTATTGGAGCAGGAGGATTTACAAAGCAGGGATCTATCTGCAAGATACCCCTTTACTGTTTGTAGATATTATTTGTTTAACGTTGTAACGTTGTAAGTTCTTCTACCCTGCTACCTTCCTGCCTTGCAATGTTAAAATGTTATGTTCTAATAACATATATAGTAGGCAGAATTTTGTTGCCCATGCAAACATTTAGTAGCAAGTGCACTCAAAAACAGTAATAAAAACTGTTTTGTAACCTTGGTAAAGTCCCAACTACCTGTCCTTCTGGGTACTTTCATCAAACTTCGCATGGAAGATTTATTCCATACCCAGGAAACAATATTTTAGGGGAAGGGTTCAGCAGATCTTCACAACAACAATTCTCAGGTAATGTTCTGAAGCTGTCAGTTTGGGAACCTAAACCAAGAGCACCATTACTAAGGGTAATGGTAATATGTATTACAAAGGGCATATTTAGGGTTCCTTGTCATGCAAGAGTAGGTGGCCTCTGTACAGTGTTTCTAGCCAATCCATACATTATGAATACTACTTATTTCACCAAAGAAAAATCCATATAGTCTCAGTGTTGAGTGGACATAAAGATGGTTGAAGCTCTCTAAAGTGTGGACATCTGCTTAGAATCTTTCAAAAGCTAATCAACCTTTCCTGGAGTTTATACTCCCCATCAGGGTACTTCACTTGTTAATTAACCATACGTAGGATATCAATTAAAAATAGCACGCATACATCATACTGTCTTAAGTATTTAAAATTAAATTATCAACAATATTTTCATAAAACCAAATTCCATCTACTTAGCCCTGCCAGGCTCTAAAGCTCAGGATGAAGATGACCCTATAACTACCTGCAATCTGATTTTCCCAGGCAATCATGACTTCAAATACTCTGGCCTTTTGTCCTCATAACTACTTCCATTCTGACCACATTTCCAGAGTATTTTTGTTCAGAAAATATAGTCACCACAGCCACAGCATTGTCAAGGGCAGAAAATTACATTGCCTGTTGGGCCTAGAAACTACAGGGAGGATTTACTTGGAAGTAGACCTATGTCTGTAGTACCTCTGGGTTTCAGGTATAAGTAAATACAGATCCTCCCAGGAGAAATACAGCTTCAACCTGGCCTCAAATGTCCCATTAAAAAGTGTCAGTAAATATGAACTCACAAGAAAAATAGATACATACAAAACACATTTAGGGTCAATAAAATGAGTGAACAGTTCTTTTGTTATTTGCAATTTAAATCTAAAACACATATAAACACACACACACACACACACACACACACACACACGGCTCAATAAGAAGACAAAACAATCCAATAAAAAAGCAGGGGTCAAGTGATTTCAACTGATCTTTCACCAAAGATGATATACAAATGGCTAGTAAGCACATGCAAAATATGCTCAATATCATTAGTCACTAGGGAACTGCAAACTAAAACCACAATGAGATATCATTTCACACCCACCAGAATGCTTATAATAAATAAGACAGATAATACCTGTGATGCTTAATTTTATTAATCAGTTTGACTAGGCCATCTCTGGGGTGCCTAAAGATTTGGTCAAACATTTTGTGTTTTGGATGGGATTAACATTGGAACTGAGAGACTGAATAAAGCAGACTGCCCTCTCTAGTGTAAGTGGGCCTCATCCAATCAGGAGAAGGCCTAATTAGGACAAGAAGTCTGACCCTTTCTGGAAGAAAAGAATTCCTCCTACCTCACTGCTTTTGAACTGGGATATCCGCTTTTTCCTGCCTTCAGACTCAGACTAAAACACTGACTGTTTCTGGGTCTTGAGCCTGTCAGCTCTCAGACTGAAACAGCACCGTATATGTACCCTAATGGTTCTGTTTTTCTGGAGAGCCCTGACTAATAACAGATTTTGGAACCATGAAGTGGGGTGCTGTTGTGACAAATACATAAAAGTTTGTAAGTGTTTTTGGAACTGGGTGGTTAGTATAGACGGGAAGAGTTTTGAGGTGCATGCTAGAAAAAGCCTAGATTGCCCTGAAGAAAGTGTTGGTAGAAGCACGGATGTTAATGGTGCTTCTGGTGAGATCTGGGACTGAAATGAGGACCATGTTATTGGAAACTGGAGGAAAGGTAATCCTTGTTATAAAGTGGCAAAGAACCGGGCTGAATTGTGCTCTAGTGTTTTGTAGAAGGTGGAACTCATAAGCAATGAACTTGGATATTTAGCTAAGGAGATTTCTAAACAAAATGTTGAAAGTGAGACCTGGCTTCTCCTTCCTGTTTCTAGTAAAATGTGAGAGGAGAGAGAGAAATTGAAGGAAAGATTGGGGCACCTGGGTGGCTCAGTCAGTTGGGTGTCTGATTTCAGTTCAGGTCATAATCTCACTGCTTGTGAGTTCAAGCCCCAAGTAGGTCTCTGTGCTGACAGCTCAGAGCCTGGAGCTTGCTTTGCATTCTGTGTTCCTCTCTTGCTTTGCCCCTTCCCTGCTCATTCTCTCTCTCTCTCTCTCTCTCTCTCTCTCTCTCTCTCTCTCTTTCTCAAGAGTAAATATACATTAAAAAAATTTTTTTTTAATTGAATGAAAGATTAAGCAAAAAGGAACTAGAACTTGATGATTTGGAAAGTTCTCAGCCTACCCATATTGCAAAAATGGGAAAGCTTGCTCTGGAGAGAACACCAAGGGTGTGGCTAGACAATCCAGTCCATTAGGAGATTATCTAAGATTAACTATGGAGTTAATCAGCTATCTCAGCAGAAACTGGGAGTAAAGATGGGATTATAACCAGCAGAGACACTGCCAGTTTGAACCAAAAGGAACAGAGCCTGGATGAAAGAAAGGAAGGCTTTTGGACTTCTGGGACTCTAGAAGACAGGACAATACAGCTATTCAGTCTGCTTTATCCTTTAAGGCGAGGAAAGAATAACCCCAAAGGTGACTCAGGGATGTCGGGGCTGGGACTCACCCCAATCTGGGAGGGAAAAATGTTTCTTCTTTACAGGTTCACAGCTGGAGAGGACAATTACCTCAGGATGAATCAAACTTGATTTAGATGATATCCAGATGAGACTTTGGACTGGGAGTTAACACTGGAATGGGTTAAAAGTTTAGGGGATGGGGTGCGTACTGGGATGGGATGAATGTGTTTTGCATGTGATAACGACATGCATTTTGGGAAACCATAGGGCAGGAAGTCATGGACTGAATCTTGTCATCCCTAAATTCATACGTTGAAGCCTGACCTCCACTGTCACTGCATTTAGAGACAGGGCCTCTACAAAGATAATTAAGGTTAAATGAAGTCATGAGGGTAGGGGTCCTGCTCTGATAGGATTAAGAAGAGGAAGGGACACCAGAGATCTCTGTTTCTCTCCATGTGAGCAAAGAGGAAAGGCCCTGTGAGGACACAGCAAGAAGGTAGCTGTCTACAAGCCAGGAAGAGGGCTCTCGCCGCAAACCAAATTTGCCAGCACCTTGATCATGGACTTCTAAGCCTCCAGAATTGTAAGAAATAAATGTCTGTTGTTTAAGCACCACCGTCACCACCCTCATATTCTGTGGCATTTTGTTATGGCAGCTGTAGCTGACTAATACAGTAATAAATATCAGCAAGAATGTGCAAGTGTATGTGCCTGACATTAAGCTTTTGATTGCTGAGGTGCGCATTTCAAAGACCTCCATCTCAAATACACGTGTTGCCAGCTAAACAACTAGATAAGGAGCCAGGCTGCCTTTATCCATGAAGTTCTTTAGAAAGCCTTGTGGAAGTCTGACTTATTGAGGGCCCCTATTTTTCCCTCCCCACATCCTGATTCCTGCTCTTATGTTTTATGCTCTTATGTTTACTCTTTATCACCAGATAAAGAGTAAACCCACACAATGCCAGCACCCCACCTTTGATCCTAATAAAGGTGGAAGTTCAGGTCCCACCCCACCCCATACACACACACCTTGTCTCTCTCTTTCTCTCCCCTTGACCTTGCTATGTGGCCCTCAGGCATTTTGTATACCCTCCAGGACTTGTGAGTAATAAACAATAAACTTTGTGTTTTGTTTTGTTTTGTTTTCAAAGTTCCCTGATGGTTGTTGCTGAGATGGGTCTTATAATGATAAGAACCACAAGGGTGGGTCCAGCCACAACATTAGCTCCAGTCAGGGAAATGTCTGTGGGGGCCTGCCACAAGTAGAACAGTGAATGCCAGGTGAGTACCCCCCGGCATTCCTAGCTGACAGCATCACTATCAAGAGGCTCATGTAGCAAAACCAGAATCCTCATACATGGCTGCTGGGAATGTAAATTGGTGCAACCACTTTGGAAAACATTTGGCAGTTTCTCAGAAAGTTAAACAAAAAATTTCACTTGAACCAAAAATTTCACTTGTTGGTAACTACCTAAGAGAAATGAAAACATATGTCCACCTAATGCATGCACGAGAGTGTTCATAGCAGCATTACTGATTAAAGCCAGAGCATAAAAACAACCTATCATCAACTGGCGAATGGACAAAATGTGGTACATCGAAACAATGAATAAATGTAGCAATAAAAAGGAACAAACTATGCCAGATGCCATGGATAAACCTCAAAAACATTATGTTTAGTGAATTAAGCCAGACACAAGAGACCACATATTGTATGATTCCATTTACATTAAAAGTTTAAAAAAGACAAATGTGTAGAGACAGAATGTCGTCTAGCAGCTGCCCGAGGCTGGGAGCAGGAATGAGGAGGAGTTATTAATGGACCTAAAGGATCTTACTAAGATGATGAAAATGCTCTAAAATTGATTTATGGTGATGTCTTTACTACTCAATAAATTTACCAAAAATTATTGAATTTCATACTTGACTAGGGTAAATTTTTGATATGTAACATAGATCTTAATAAAGCTTTTTAAAAAAACACACATTAAGAAATAAGCAGAAACTACAATGAACAGACTAAGACCCACAAATATCTCAAAATAAGAATCACTAGACACAATATAAATAAATCTGTAAGATGTTTCAAGAAATGAAAGTGGCAATTAAAATCACTAGTCAAGAGCAAAGTCTATCAAAGTTGACTAAGCAGACTTGAAAAATAACCAAAATGGAACTTCTAAAGATGAAGACTATAAAAGTTGAAATTAAATATTTAGGAGAAAAATTACACAAGGGGGTGGACATGGCTGAGGGGGGCCATCATGAATTATAAGAATAATCTGCAGTAATTACCCAAAATGTGGCACTGATGGAAAAGCTGAAAGAGAGGTTGAGATACATGGAGAACAAAGTTAGAACAGAGTTTGAGAAGGAGATAATAAGGAGAAAAGAGGAAAAACAATATTTAAAGAGTTAACGGCTGAGAATTCTTCAGAATTGATGAAAGATGTAAATCTTAAATTTTTTTTAAGTTTATTTATTTATTTTTGAGAGTGAGTGAGAGAGCAAGCGAGAGAGAGCACAAGGTGGGAGAGGCAGAGAGAGGGAGACACCGAATCTGAAGCAGGCTTCAGGTTCTGTGCTGACACCTCAGAGCTTGACACGGGGCTCGAACCCACAAACCTGAAGACCATGACCTGAGCTGAAGTCAGACGCTTAACTGACTGAGCCACCCAGGCACCTCTGAAGATACAAATCTTAAGAATCAGAAAGCCCAGTGAATCTCAAAAGAAAAGTAAGAAGAAATCTACACTTAGCACATCATACTACACACATACGTCACATTGTGCAGCAGAATATCAAAACCAAAGAAAAGATCTAAGAAAAAACACATTCCCTACAAATGAAAGAAAATGGGCTCAACAGAAAAAGCCTGGAAGACAGTGGTATAATATATCCACAGGCCTGAAAAGTTAAGAGGGGGAAAAAAAACATGACAAAACACTGTCAACCTAGAAATTGCATATCTAATGAAATTTTCTTTCCAGAACAAGAGTGTAATAAAACATTCTGAGACAAACACGAAGAGAGATTTACTTCCAACAAACCCTCTCTAACAAATTCTAAACACTAAAATGAAGAAAAATGAACCCAAAAGAAAAATCTGAGATGAAAAAAGGAGTCATAAGGAAAGCAGTTGTCTGAATCAAGTAATAATAATAATGTCTGATAGGTGGGTAGCCTAACAGGAATTCCTCAGAAGGCAGAGCCTGAGATAAAAGTTTAAGTGCAAGGATTTTATTGGTGTATGTGATCCTAGGGAACAAGAATAAGGGACAGAGGAAATTGTAGGGCAGAAGAGTTCATTCAAGGATACATGATTAATTTGGCCACTGCTACAACGGTCTGGTTGCTCCATCCCTCAGGACCATTTAAGAAACTATATGATGTACCTATCAAGACTACCCATCTTGGGGTGCCTTGGAGGCTCAGTCGGTTAAGCATCCAACTCTTGATTTGGGCTCAGATCATGATCTCCGGGTTGTGGGATTGAGCCTCACGCCGGGCTCTGCACTGAGCATGGAGCCTGCTTAAGATTCTCTCTCTCTCTCTGGGGTGCTTGGGTGGCTCAGTCAGTTGAGCGACCGACTTCAGCTCAGGTCATGATCTCACAGTTGTGAGTTCGAGCCCCACGTCGGGCTCTGTGCTGACAGCTCAGAGCCTGGAGCCTGCTTCTGATTCTGTGTCTCCCTCTCTCTCTGCCCCTTCTCCACTCATGCTCTGTCTCTCTCTGTCTCAGAAATAAACATTAAAAAGATTCTCTCTCTCTTTCAGGAAGGGATTGATAGGTGTGGCCAACTGAGGTGCCTGGGTGGCTCAGTCGGTTAAGCATCCGACTCTTGATTTCCATTCAGGTCATGATCTCACATTTTGTGGGTTCAAGTCCCTCGTTGGGCTGTGCACTGACAGTGCAGAGCCTGCTTGGGATTCTCTCCCTCTCTGCCCTTCCCCCAGTCATGTGCACTGTCTGTCTCTCAAAATAAACTTAAAAAAATAGGTGTGGCAAAGGAGATATTCAAATTAGTGAAAGTGTTTTGTAGAAGAGTGTAGTATTAGATACATAATATTATTCATTTGTTAAACTCATGGAACTGTACAACACCGAGAGTGATGCTGATGTAAACTATGGCTCGGTTAATGATAATGTACCAATATTAACTCATCAATTGTATGGAACTGGAGAGTGTTATGCTAAGTGAAATAAGCCATACAGAGAAAGACAGATACCATACGGTTTCACTCTTATGTGGATCCTGAGAAACTTAACAGAAACCCATGGGGGAGGGGAAGGAAAAAAAAAAGAGGTTAGAGTGGAAGAGAGCCAAAGCATAAGCGAGTCTTAAAAACTGAGAACAAACTGAGGGTTGATGGGGGTGGGAGGGAGGGGAGTATGGGTGATGGGTATTGAGGAGGGCACCTTTTGGGATGAGCACTGGGTGTTGTATGGAAACCAATTTGACAATAAACTTCATATATTGAAAAAAAATTCATCAATTGTAATAAATGTACTGCACTAATGCACAATGATGCTAATAGGGGAAGTGAGGGGGGAGTTGAGGAGGATAGGTTATGTAAAAAATCTTTATACTTCCTGCTTAATTCTTTTGTAAAACTAAAAAAACTCTAAAAATAAAAAAAATTTTTTTTTTAATTTAAAAAAGATTCTCTCTCTCTCTCGCAGGGGCGCCTGGGAGGCTTAGTCAGTTGAGTGTCCGACTTTGCCTCAGGTTATGGTCTCCTGGTTCATGAGTTCGAGCCCCACATTGGGCTTGCTGCTGTCAGCCTGTCAGTGCAGAGCCCACTTGGGATCCTCTGTTCCCCTCTCTCTGCTCCTCCTCCACTTGTGCTCTCTCAAAAATAAATAAACATTAAAAAAAAAAAAAGATTCTATCTCAGGGTGCCTAGGTGGCTCAGTCAGTTAAGCACTGACTCTTGATTGCAGCTCAGGTCATGATCTCACAGTTTGTGAGTTTGAGCCCCCCATCGGGCTGTCCCCTTCACTCTGCCCCTCACCCACTTGTATTCTCTTTTTCTCAAAATAAACATTAAAAAAAAATGCCCCCCATCTCTCTCTCTCCCACTCTCTCTCTTCCTCTGCCCCTCCTGGGATTCTCTGTCTCTCTGCCCCTTGCTCACTTTCGCCCCCTACCCTCAAAAAAAAAAAAAAAAAAAAAAAAAAAAAAAAAAAAAAAAAAAAGACTATTCATCCTGGGGGGAGGGGACGCTACCTAGGAGAGTAAGGGGGATGCATGTATCCATTGATTCTCTCCTTTCCCTTGGTCAAAGGCTCACCTCAAGGAGCATTAACCCCTCATACCTTCTAGGTGCACCATGCCAGGTGAGAGAGAGCATGTCCCTATGCTCTTCCATGCTTTGGCATCTTCCCCTTCTCAGGGGAGAAGGCAGGGGATGGACAGGGCAAGCCTGAGGCTAGGCATTATCAGATTGTAATTGTGTAGACCTGGTGAGTGCCCACAGAGAACTGTTCACTACAGAGCTGGCTGTATAAGGAGAAGTAAGGCCAAGAGGATTTGTAATGAGACATAAGAGGTGTCCAATACAGTGAAGTTAAAAAAAAAAAAAAAAAAGGGAGAGCCAGGAGGTTGAGAAAAATAATAGGTAAGAGGGAGGTAACTAGAATTAAAGCATTATGAAGTTCTGGAGGAGAGTATAATAATTAACTTTACACTCTATAAGTATGCATATTAAAACTTTAAAAAAATATTGTTTATTGAAGTATAATTAACATACAATTTAAAATTTTTAATTAAAAATTGAGGTGTAATTGACATAAAACATTATATTAGTTTCAGGTGCACAGTATAATGATTTGATATTTGTACACATTGTGAAATGATCACACAATAAGTCTAGTTAACATTCGTTACCTTACGTAATCACAAAAAATCATTTATTTTCTTGTGATGAGAACTTTTAAGGTTTACTTTTAGCAACTTTCTTTGTTTTGAGAGAGAGAGAGAGAGTACATGCAAGCAGAGGAGGGACAGCTGGAGAGGGAGAGAGAGAATCTCAAGCAGGCTGCACACCCAGCGTAGAGCCTGATGCTGGGCTTGATCTCATAACCGTGAGATCATGATCTGAGCTGAAGAAATCGAGAGTCCCACACTTAACCAACTGAGCCACCCAGGCACCTCCCCTACTTTTTTAAGTAGGCTTCACACCCAGCATGGAGCCCAAGTCAGGGCTTGAACTCACGATTGTGAGATCAAGACCTGGGCTGAGATCAAGAGTTGGATGTTTAACCAACTGAACCACCCAGGTGGCTTCCTCTCTTAACGACTTTCAAATATGCAGTACATATTATTAACTATAGTCAGCATGCTATGCATTACATCCCATGACTTATTTATTTTATAATTGGAAATTTGTACATTTTAACACCCTTCATCCTTCTCTCCCACCCCCCCACCCCCATCGCCACCTTTGGCAATCACCAGTCTGTTCTCTGTATCTATCAGCCTGTTTGTATTTTAGATTCCACATATAAGTGAGATCATATGGTATTTGTCTTTCTCTGACTTATTTCACTTAGCATAATACCCTCCAATTCCATCCATGTCATCATAAATGGCAGGATTTCCTTCTTTTTTACAGCTGAATTATATATATATGTATATATACAGAAATTCCAAATATATATATATATATATATATATATATATATATATATACATATATATATATACATACACACACATATATTTGGAATTTGGAATTTCTGGATCACATGGATCATGTGGTAGTCCTATTTTAAGAATTGTTTAAACAAGTAAAATGCATATATTTCCAATCAGTAGGAGGAAAAATGAGAACTCAATCCAAACAAAAAGGCAAGAAAGAAAAATAAATCATAGAAAAAATCTGGACAAAGAGAAAGCACAAATTAAATGGTAGAAATAAATCCAAGGGTGTTAGTAATTACAATACAAATGGACTGAACTTTCAAAGTAAAAGACAAAGATTATTGGGCTAGATTTAAAAAACAAAATCCAGGGGCCGCCTGGCTGGCTCGGTCAGTTAAGCGTCCAACTTTGGCTCAGATCATGATCTTGCAGTTCATGAGTTTGAGTCCCACGTTGGGCTCTGTGCTGACAGCTCAGTAAACATAAAATAAAAAACAAAATCCAAAAAATAAAAAATAAAAAAAAAGGTCCAATGATATGGTGTTTAATAAATATTAAGTAGAGATAGACATAAAACATAATAATAGAGGAAGGCTGAAAGTCAAATGCTTTAAAAAAAGAAAAGAAAAAAAGAAGCTGATGCTACTGTATCAATTTCAGACAAAATAACCTTAAAGCAAAAGTATTATTAGACAAAAAGTGGGTCAATTAATGTCAGAGGATTCAAGGACAATTCCAAATTTCTATGCATCTAATAACATAGCATCAAAATATGTAAAACGAAAACTGATGAAAACAAAGAGAAATAGAAAAACCCGCCAACAAACTGGAAGTTGACAACATGCATCTCTCAGTAATTGACTGATCAAGTAAACCAAAAAAAACAGTAAGGTTAGAGAAGACTTGAATAGCACAGATCACAGGCTTTATTGGTTTTGTTTATGTGCTTGTTGTTTAACAAATATTCATATGGAGTTTATTATGTAGCAAGTGCTATTCTATTTCTGTTTTAATGTTTATTTATTTTGGGGGCACCTGGGTGGCTCAGTTGGTTGGGTGTCTGACTTTGGCTCAGGTCATGATCTCCTGGTCCGTGGGTTCGAGCCCCACATCAGGCTCTATGCTGACAGCTCAGAGCCTGGAGCCTGCTTCAGATTTTCTGTGTGTCCTTCTCTCTCTGTCCCTCCCCCACTTGCACTCTGTCTCTCTGTCTCAAAAATAAACAAACATTAAAATTTTTTTTAAAATGTTTATTTTTGAGAAAGTCAGTAAGAGAAAGGGGTAAGGGCAAAGAGAGGGGATACAGAGAGGGGATACAGAGATACAGAGATCTCACAGACTGTGAGATCATGACCTGAGCTGAAGTCGGACACTTAACCAACTGAGCCACCCAGGTGCCCTGCAAGTGCTAGTCTAAAGAAGTTTTGTCAAGAATTGGAAAGAAAGGGCTCTGGTCTGAGTACCTTCCAGAGTCAAGGTGGTGTCATTAATCACGTCAGCTAAATTCAAGGACACATTTTATAGCATTTTTTCTAATAGGACAACTCCCATCATGAAGATAACTCCCCACGTAGTGCCACACAAATAACAAGCTAATTATCTCCCAGTAATAAAAGACAGGCTCATTTTGAAGAGGTCTCTACAATTGTCTAAGAGCCACATGATCTACTAGTCATGTTCTCATGGTCTCTTATTACTCACCCCAAAGTACATACAAGTCACTATGATTTGGGGATACAGGCAAGTTAATGCCTGGCTTCCATGTATCAAAAGTATTCATGGTGCTTCTGGAAAAAAAAAAAAAGCATGGTTTATAATTGTTGGGTCCCCCTAGTAGGACCCTACATCAGTCAGGGGTACAGGCTGACAGTATCTCCAATGTGACCTCCCAGCAGGATTGTAATCCTTAGGGTTCATAGTGTTGTTCAAAGAATTGAGTCTAATCCTTGTTTTTGGAGGGACTGCTAGAAGGCAGTCAGTTCACCCTCCTCTACCTGTCCACACCACCAGCCAAGTGGCATTCATCAATCCATCCAATGGAATGACTGATCAATGGCTGCAGGAATGATGGTGAAATCCGGAGGTGCTGATGGGTGTTTCATGTGGAAGGGGAAGAAGCTAGGACCGGCGCCTGCTCTTTCCCATAGACCCTAGCTAAGATTAAAGAGAAAGGTGATCAAATGGAGGTCAGAGCTATCTTGCAGAGGAAGGCCGACTCAGCAGTCAGTTCAATGTCAAGGGCTTGTGACAGGTGGAGAGAAGCAAGGTGCTTTCCTTTGTGGGGAAGTTCCAGAGGCAGTTCTGACAGACAAAGATCATTAAGGTCTCACCCTCTCCCATGCCTTCTCAGGGACTGAAGTGGTCTTTCCCTGGCAAGTAATTCATTATTCTCTCTCCACTGTTTCCCATTCCAGTAACTGTAAACTTACCATTTGTCACACCAAGACCATTTGTCCAGAACGATCAGGTACAAGAGGGACAAGGGTAATTTTATAAAATTTAATTGGTTGTGTTCCTAGTGCTGGGTAATTTATTTCACAGAAACTCAGGACAAAAGAAACACCTAACAATCCCATTATTAGTTTGTGAGGTCCCAGTATCTTAACACATATTTATGTTGTCATAGCTTGTAACCATTTGAAAAAATAATACATGTAAATTGGAAGAAAAATAATACTTTAATTCTATTTTTAAGTAACCATAATTATTTACTAATGGGATGTTCTGAGTGCTGTACAAGTTCTCAGACCTTGGAGTCAGATTGGACACCACCATATTCATTGCTTGTTCCACACTGATATTCACACAGTACCTGCTTTTTAATCACAGCAATGGCAGGAAACCCAACTTTGCAAAGATATGACATTATTAAAAGGATAATACTCTAATGCTGGAGCCATGATCTACCTCGTACTAGCAGTTCACAGTCTCCTACAGATGCCGAGGGTGCTTCTCTTGAACATTTAAAATAGTCTGTGGTGTCCCATGGGCTTACTGCTGCAGCACCCTGGAGAGCCTCCTGATACAGTTTGGGAACTGTGGGTCTAACACAAAATCATTTACTTTTAGGCACAAAATTCTTGGGGGAGGGATTCAGATTGTCACATTTAATATTCCTTACTAGTTAACAAACTAGTTAATGTTAACAAACCGTATAACAAGTTAATATTTTAAAAACTTAATCAGCATTAAATTTGAATCCCCAAGGCCCCCTTTTAGCTGGGCAGCCACCAGAGGGTGAAGCTACCAGGTCTTCCAGGGTTGCCTTCAAGAGGAAGAAACATCACATGCATAAGAGAATCTCAAATTCTCAAAGTAGACCTATGTAACACCCCACCAGTGGTTAAGAAGAAACGATTGCTTTCTAAAACAGTCAAATTTAGTGACCACACTGCCTAACTAACATGCCTGAATCAGGAGGGGGTGATGGAGGTAGGGTCAGAAATCGTTTTGAGTTGATTTTTGAAGAATCCACTCCAATGCTCAACAATCGCAGATGCCTGTGGATGGTGGATGGTACAGAAGGTCCATCAATAAATACCTTAAGTGGCTTGAGCGCTCGCTGCGATCAAAGGTACATCTTGGTCAGACTGCAAATGTCTGGAAAGCCAGAAATATAACAAATATCAATTTCAAGTGTTACAATGGTCTAGCCAGAGTCAACTGATTGGACTCAGCACTGCAGCAACATTGCAACCTAAAAAAATTACCAACAGTGGTAAGCTACCACCGGTAGCCCCAGGAAGGGGGTCAAGTGTTCGATGGTCTCAACTGTCTCACCCTGTGCAATGGGCGTTCCTCACGGAGAGACAAACAGTTCAACTTTTATTATGAGTCACAGGCCTGGCATACAGTAATAGCTGGTGCATCTGAGTCCTTTACTCAGTGCCCAGTTTACGCTGGTGGGTATGCTGTGTGTCTGATTTAATGATGGGTCTACACAGCAAAGGTGACTGGGTGGTGCAGGCTCAACCTGCAGCTTGACTCCAGTCGGTCTCAAAGAATGGACCCTCACCATGGGCACTTACATGAATGATCCAAAAATTTCCATCATCAGCCATGATTTATTTCCATGGTTCATGGCCCCAAAGAGGGAAGTCTTTAATCTGCCAGTCTGTAGTTTTCCAAGTGGCAGACCAAACAGCTAGGCCAGTGTTAACAGCCCAAGAGTCAGTAAAAATGTAACAATGTTCATCAAGGAGTACTGGCTGGAGTTGTGAGGACAGCTTTGAGTTCTGCCCTCTGAGAGGAGTGACCACATCTGTTTTCCATTCCACGTAGCTGGCACCAGCCACAGCAGTCCAGTGGACATCATGGGTTTCAGCATAGCCAAACCATCAGTGAACCACGCCCAGGCATTTAGGGGAGCCTCTGTGGATTGAGAGCCCCACTGAGCAAATGGCTTTGCTTTAGCTATGGAGTGGAAGATAACATTTCCCCCAAAGGGATAGATGCCTTTTCTTCATGTAAAGCTGAAAATGCCATTGAGGCCAGGCAGCTGCAGACTTAAATACACCATTTCCATCACAACAGTGAGACTTGTCGGGCCCTTTCCCAAGTTATTAGTTGTCACAAGGCCGCCATCGGTGTGTGTTCTAGCACCTTCAGGTGCTCAGCTTTGACAAGAACTGCTTTTCAAAAGAGGTATACATCTTAGCCACATTAGGGAGGAAACCCCTCACCTCCACCCCCAACAAGGGGTGCCTCATGGTGAAGGCAGCCTCCTTGGAAAATGATCAATCAGGAAAATGATCATTTAGAGAGATTTTTAGCTCAAAGGGGCCTTAAGGTTATGATGTCCCGCCAAATACTAGCAGTTCCCTGATTCAGCATTCCGGACTGGTCTAATCCCTTTGGGCACTTATGAGCATTCACAGTACATTCATGGAAAACACCAGTGCCAGTTACACACTCAGCAGTGAAAGCCATGAGAACAGTACACGGAATTGGTCCAAAGCCCTGCCTACAAGGTCAATGAGATCCTTTCTTCTCTCTGGAAAAGTGAGGAACATTCTTCCCTTGGGAGGAAGAAAGGAGACTTGAAAAGTCCTTTTTTGCACTTGCTTAGGAATATGGTTATCAATTCTTTAGCACACACTTACAACCTACATAATGATAGTCATCCCTTCATTGTTTCAACAAACATTCATTTGGTGCCTATTATGTGCAAGGAACTATTTCAAGTTCTGGGGATACACTAATGAACAAAACAGTCTCTACTGTCACATAGCTTATGTTCTAGAGGGAATATCAAACAAACAAAAAAATAATATGTCAGATGGCGGTAAATGTTATGGAAAAAAGAAAAGCAGGAAAAGGGGCATAAGGAGTATCTGAGATGGGACTTCACTAATTTATGCAGCACAACCAGGTTATGTTGCCTCAAAGACTGGAAGGAATGAGAAAACAAGATGTGAAGATGTCCAGGAAAGTGGGTTCTAGGTGGGGTTGTGGGGGGGGGGTGGTAATAATGCAAAGACCCTAAAGCTGGAGCCTGCCTGCTCTGTTTCAAAAGTGGCAAGGCCTGTGCGGCTGGAGTTGAGTGACCCAGGAGGGTAGGACACGAGGTCATGAAGGACATGTGAGGGTCCCTTGAGGTCTTGGTAGATTGAACAGACTTGGCTTTTACTCTGAATGAGGTGGAAAGTGGCATGATATGGCACATTTTACCAGGATCTCTCTGGCTGTGTGTTGAGAACAGACTGGGGCAGGGGGGCAGTATAGAGGCAGGAGGATTGTTTAGGAGGCAATCATGAAATCCCAGAAGAGAGGATGCTAGATTGGAAGTGTGGTGAGAAGTGGTAACATTCTGGAGAAATTCTTTTTAATTATGATTTTGAAAAATATAACCACAACACTATTATCACGGCTTAAAAAATAACAACTATTGATATTATCAAGTATCTAGTTGACATATAGACATACCAGATTACCTCCTGAATTATTTTTACATGTGTGAGAAATGTCAGTGATAAAGCTGGATATTAGTTAAAGCAGTGAAAACACAGTTATTCAGTAACTACTGACAACAGGGAAAAGAGCTGAGTCCATTCTGATTTATGAAGAAGCAACTTGGCATTTTAAAGGGAGAATGAAGGCAAAGGGGCAAAACAGGGCCTCATGCTGAAAATTACAAAGGGTTGGTCACTGTCAATGTGATTAGGCCAGCAGTATCTGTTAGCTGGCAATTATGGAAGTTAGGAATCTATCCTCCCAGAGACTGGGAGACAGAAGCCCTCTTCTTCCTGATTATATTTCAAAGGAAGGCTTTCAGGTCCTTGGGACAGAGTTGGGAGTTAGAAAAGATATACATACATCTCAAAGGGACAGAGGAAGAATTCACAGTTGTAAGCCCTTTTTAGTGAGTGCTCTAAGAAAAAGAGATGGGGCCGACGTCAGGTGTTAGCTGGAGCAAACAGCAGTTTTTGTTGTTGTTTTTTGTTTTGACAGCGCTGAGCTTTTCCCAACAGGAACTCAAAAGGCGCTGGGTTGTCTCAGGGATGAGGCCTTGAGATGTTACATGCCAAGTTAAAATTTGGTCAAGACTCTTAGGGCAGGGGTTTGAAGGGAGTGTTCATGCTGAGAGTTTTCTGAAGTTCTCAGAATCCGTATCAGTTAAGGATTGTAACTGATTGACAGTTGTCTTAAATTTCTTTTAATCTATAGGGTCCTCCTTCATTTCTCTCTTTTTTCCCTTACAGTTTGTTGAAGAAATGGAGTCCTGTAGACACAATCAAGATTTTGCAGACTGGACTCTCTTGGGTGATTTTAATGTTTTTTGGGTCCCTGTATTTCCCCAAATTTGGTAGTTAGGGTTGAGTTGCCTAGTAGACATTCAAGAAGAAATGGGAGAGTGGCCAGTTGGATATAGGGCCGGGGGACAGGAGAGATCCAACTGGTGATAATAATTAAAAGTCCTAGACATAGTTCAAACCATGATCCTGGCTGTGATTGCTGAGGGGATGAGAGGACAGGAGAAACCCTCTAAGGCCTGAACCCTGGGCACTCCCATGTTTAGAGGTGGGGAGATGGTGAGGAGGGACTAGGAAGGGTGAGGAGCACATGCAACATGAGACAAGAAGGAACAGTTAGGGCAGTGACTCCAAAGCCAAGAAAAGAAGGTACATAAAGAAGGAAGGAGTGCTCAACTGTGTTAAATGTGGTAACAGATTCAGTCAAGTAAGGATTGCAAATTTACTATAAAGTTTGGTAAAGACGTCACTGGTGACTTTGAGAAGAGCTGATTGTTATGGGTTCAAGAGGGAATGGATGAGAGCAAGTGGAGACAAGTAAAGACAACTCTTTCAAGAAGTTTTACTGAAAAGGAAAGCAGAGGAAAAAGGTTAACTGGAGGCCAACACAACCTTGAAGGAAAATTTGTTGTTTTCAAGATGGATCTGTAAGAGCCTATTTGTATCCTGTGAAACTGGTCTCTGTTTTTTTAAAATTTTTTTTAATGCTTATTTATTTTTGAGAGAGACAGAGTATGAGCGGGAAAGGGGCAGTGAGAGGGAGACACAGAATCTAAAGCAGGCTCCAGGCTCTGAGCTGTCAGCACAGAGCCAGACATGGGGCTCGAACTCACGAACCACGAGATCATGACCTGAGCTGAAGTCAGACGCTTAACCAACTGAGCCACCCAGGTGCCCCGAAACTGATCTAATAGAAGGGGAAATTGGGGTATTGTGTAGGGGGGGTTGCTGGAGCAATACCCTTGGAATAGGCACGAGGAGACGGAATTCAGTGGCCCAGTGAAGGGTATGGTCTCAGGGAGGAGCAAGACAATTCATCCATAGTAACAGGAGGTGAGGCTGTAGACCCGGACACAGATGCAAACAGATCCATAGATGCTGTAGAGGGAACACGTGTTCTGAGTGCTTCTATTTTCTTAGTGCAGTAAGAGGCAGGGTCATCAGCTAAGAGTGAGAAGGGGAGAGGTACTGGAGGTTTGAGGACACAGGAATAGGGATTCACTGGTCCTCTCTGGGGAGTGAGGAAAGTTAAGTGGACAAGGAAAGTTGGTCTAAAAGTGAGATCATCAGCTTGGCTGGGTGTTTCTCCAGCCAAGTTTCAGCCCTCAGGGGAAATGCAGAGTAGGTAGAGCTTTCCATTTACCTAAAAGTGGGATTTTGTCCAATGAATAAGACAGGAGAGAGGGGCAAGGGCACTAAGAGTGTATGCAAGGAAGTGGTTATAACAACCATGCATGATATCTACACAGACAATTGAGGGTTTGCTTATGCAAGTGATGTGCCTTCGCAGTTCTTCTCTGTCACAATTGGGACCAGCAGTTGTTCAGTTATTCTTAAAGTAAGTTAAATAGATGTGACAGAGGCTGTTTGTCTTTCCTCAATATCCTGTTTCTTTCATGATCATGAACCTTAACTTTTAGGAGTGTATATGCTCATTCAAGACAAAGACCACATTTCTCAGCCTCCTTCAAGGCCAGGGGTGACTATGTCTCTACTTTCTGGACAAAGGTATATCATCATCAATATCATGACACAGCTCCCAGGAACCTCCCTAAAAGAACTGATACACACCCTGTCATCTGGCAAGGGGTGGGGGGTATGAACTTTTCATTCGTCTGGCTGCCTAGAATGGGGATGCAATGGCTAGAGCTCTGGTCTTCAACTGAGAACATGAGGATGAGGTCCACACCCTAGACACCATAGGGAGATAAGCTGGAGGAACCCTAGGCCGTTGGGACTTTGTGGAGCTGAGCTGCCATACCAGCTCAGACTGTGCATCTTTACAGTTTTATAAGTGAGAAATATAATTTTGTTTAAACTACTGTTTTGGGGGGGGGGGCTCTGTTTCTCATAGCTGATCTAATCTTAACTGATATTTTGGGCAACATTTGTAATGAAAGAAGCATAGCTATTTTAAATATTTTAACATGACACTTATACATCTATCTTGCCTACACTTAATTCAACAGCACTTTTTATGGACTCACCTTTATTAAGTCTTCCCACAGCAGTTACCTTAGTTTAGAAATAAGAATTTTGTTTTAATGCTTATATTTCATCAGTTTATGTAAAACTTACTTACACATTTACCTTATTTTCATCAGAAACACTTTCTCTTAGCCCTCATACTTTATTAGTTTATACAACGTTTAACTGAATTACGTAATTACAACAGTGAACACAGCTGGCAAAAATGAGCTGAGTAAAACATGACTTTGGGGAGCATATAATCAATTGTGGGAGCAGTGTATTCTTCCCACATTAACCCTCTCTGATGTTTGATGGAGGGAGAGAAAGAACATTAGTTATCTATCCAGACAGCCAGTTGAGTACAGGTCAGATCTGCTACTTGGCATCTTTTAACATTTATATAGTTGTTGTTGTTGTTTTTTTTTTTTTAAGTAGGCTTCATGCCCAGCATGGAGCCCAACACAGGGCTTGAACTCACAACCCTGAGATCAAGACCTGAGCTGAGATCAAGAGTCAGATGCCCAACCAACTGAGCTACCCAGGCACCTCCTACATTTATACAGTTTAACACAGAATCTTGACTATGCATTCAACTTTACAAGTGTGCGACCTCCTCTTATACACTGCTAATGGGCATGTGAATGGATAGGAGTACTCTGGAGGTATTGATCAAAGCCTTAAAAATGTTATAGAATTGGCTCAGCAAAGCCATTTTTAATAAAGGATCCTAAGAAAATAATTGAGGCATTTGCAAAAGAATTCCTGTGGTTATCTTGCCCTGGGGAAAGGTTTAAGAGCCATGCTCAGTACAGCTAGTTTTAAGTACTAACTGCGTTTTCATTTGGAATATACTGTGTTAAAGGAATGAATCAGTGAGAACTTTAACTTTGGATGGCAGCATGACATGGTCACAGAAGGCTTTTATTAAAATTTTGGGTCCTTGGGGCACCTGGGTTACTCAGTCAGTTAGGCATCCGACTTTGGCTCAGGTCATGAGCTCGTGGTTCATGGGTTTGAGCCCCGCATTGGGCTCTGTGCTGACAGCTCAAGAGACTCTTTCTCTATATTTATTTATTTAAATATAAATAAAAAAACTTAAAAAATTTTTTTTTTTAATTTTGGATCCTGAAGCCAACTGTGGTAAATGCAGCTTACCAGCACTCAAGTGCCACCTGATTATCCAGGGTTAGAAAGGGAATACCACATTTCCCCAAATCTCTTGTGCTGGGGTTCTGGATGTGAATTAGACTCTACCAATTGAGATCTTAAAGGGGGAAGTGAAAGCCATCTTCACACTGCTTTGGCTGTTTTCTGATGCCAAAGCTGTGGAGTCTGATTCTTCTGTTTCTTTCACACCTAACATCTACTCTATCAGCAGACTAAGCTGGCTCTACCTTTGAAAGAACTATCTACAGTCCAAGTACTTACAGGCACATCCGCTATTCCCACCTTGGTCCACACCACAACCATCTGCTGCCTGGATGACTGGAGCAGTCTATGAATTGGTGTCACTGCTTCTACCTTTGCCTCAACACAGCAGCTGAAGTGAGCCTTTTAAAACTTAGACAACACTTGCCACAGTGAACCATTTCACTTACAATAAAACCAAACTCCTTACAGTGGCCTAAAGCCCTGGCTGACCTAGACTGCACACCCCACAACTCCTCTTCCACTGGTCTCCCGTGGTTTCAGCTCTAGCCAGCCTCCTTTACTGTTGCTGATTCTAGCTGTCCTCACTCCCTGATCCTGCCAGTTCACGTCCTCAAACGACACTTTCTCAACTTCCTATAACGTGTTGAGCTGCCACCTGTAGATTCCCCTTACCATTTTAAAAAAATTTCTAAGCACTTGCCACCTTCCAAATACCATGCAACATACTTACTTATGCTTGTTGTCTGTCTCCCTCACCAAAATGAAAGTTCCAGCAGGACAGAGTTCTTTCTGTTTCACACTGATGTATCTTAAGCTACAACTGTATCTAGCACCCCAGAGGCACTCCATCTGTGTGGGTTTTTTTCTGCAGGTGTTTCAGGGTCCAGTCTTTCTCTCTGTGGCTCTTCAGAGGTGATTGAGACTGGGGATTTCGTGATCACTGGAATGTAGCATGCAGTGTGTTCTGTAACTCAACTGCTCTATGGCCAGATTCTCCCCCCTCCTGACTATGGTGGAGGCTGTAGCTCCTCTGGTGGTCCCTTCTCTGGCGTTCTGATTCCTAGAGGCCCAACCTATTACTCCTCCAGCTTTCCAATGAGTCTATAAACACTTATTTTCCTGTATTAAACTTTTCTGCTTAGAATAATTGGAATGGTTTATACAATAAATTCAAAATGGGCAAAAGACCTAAATCTGAGACAGGAAACCATCAAAATCCTAGAGGAGAACACAGGCAGCAACCTCTTTGACCTTGGCTGAAGCAATTTCTTACTGGACACATCGCCAGAGGCAAGGGAAACAAAAGCAAAAATGAACTGTTGGGACTTCATCAAAAGAAAAAGCTTCTGCACAGCAAAGGAAACAATCAACAAAACTAAAAGGTAGGCTACAGAATGGGAGAAGATATTTGCAAATGACATATCTGATAAAGGGTTAGTATCCAAAATCTATAAAGAACTTAGCAAACTCAACACCCAAAAAACAAATAATCCAGTTAAGAAATGGGCAGAACACATGAACAGACACTCTTCCAAAGAAGACATCCGGATGGCCAACAGACACACGAAAAGATGTTCAACATCACTCATCATCAGGAAAATACAAATCAAAACCAAGATGAGATACCATCTCACACTGGTCAGAATGGCTAAAATTAACAACAAAAGAAACAACAGGTGTTGGTGAGGATACAGAAAAAGGAGAATTCTCTTACACTGTTGGTGGGAATGTAAATTGGTGCAGCCACTCTGAATAACAGTATGGAGGTTCCTCATAAAGTTAAAAATAGAACTACTCTACAATCCAGCAATTGCACTACTACTAGATATTCACCCAAAGGATACAAAAATACAGAGGGGTACATGCACCCTGATGTTTATCTACAGCATTATCTACAATAGCCAAAAGAGAGCCCAAATGTCCATCGACTGATGAATGGATAAAGAAAACGTGGTGTAAATATGCAATGGAATGTTACTCAGCCATCAAAAAGAATGAAAACTTGCCATCTGCAATGGCATAGATGGAGCTAGAGTACATTATGCTAAGTGAAATAAATCAGAGAAAGACAAATACCATATGATTTCACTCACACGTGGAATCTAAGAAAGAAAACAGATGAACATAAGGGCGGAGGGGGGGAAGAAAGAGGGAAACAAACCACAAGACTCCTACAGATAGAGAACAAACCAAGAGTTGATAGAGGGAAGTGGGTAGGGGATGAACTAGATGGGTGATGGGTATTAAAGAGGGCACTTGTTATGATGAGCACTGGGTGTTGTATGGAAGTGATGAATCACTGAATCCTACTCTTGAAACTAATATTGTATTGTAGGTTAACCAAAAATTGGAAAAAAAGAATAATTGGAATGGTTTTTATTTTTCCACTGGACCCTGAAAAACACAAAAGATACAGTTGTCAGGCCAATGATGATCAGGACTACATTTTTTTCTGACTAGATCTTAGATGTAAATGAGACAAATAGAAGAAAGCCCAACCCCTGCTTCAGTTCGTGTGGAGCTGGACCCATGACTGCTCTAATACAAAGGAAAGAAATGCTTCAGAAAAGTGAAGTCATAAGTTGGCCACACAGGGAGTTACTAGAGTTGGCATTCTCTCTCCATTTTTTCTGAGGATAACCCTGAGACCCAGCTGCACTCCAGTCCCTATCCTCTATTGGAGAACTTTGGCAGCTGAACCATGTCCAAGAGGAGCTGTTAATACCACATCTGTCATTAGCTACAGCCATCTGAAGAGGGCAAAAGCCCAAACCGTGACTGTCTTGCACTAGGATGGCGGTGGAAGCACTGGATGAACAGGCAATTGTGCATAATACCTTAGAATTAAGCCTCTTTTCCTTTAAAGAGCCAAGTGTTAAGTGATCAGTTCAACTGGACCATAGGGGTAGTCTAGGATTAAAAGATCCTGTCTTTAATTCGTTCAGCTAGCTCAGGCATATCTTTTTTTTTTTTTTTAATGTTTATTTATTTTTGAGAGAGAGAGAGAAAGCACGAGCAGGGGAGGGGCAGAGAAAGAGGGGACACAGGATCTGAAGTGGGTTCCACGCTGACAGCAGAGAACCATGAACTCACAAACCATGAGACCATGATCTGAGCGAAGTCGGACACTTAACTGACGGAGCCTCCCAGGCTCCCCTACCTCAGACGTATCTTAAGTAAAAGATGTTCATTAACAAAGAACTATATATACTTTCAAGCAAGATAATGCACATAAGACAGTATAATGTTTATATCATCATCCAGAATATACACAATTTTAGAGTCTGAAAGAGCGTGTACTAAAATGTTAAGTGGTTTATTTAGAAGAAAAGGTAATTAAACATTTAAAAATTCTACCTAGATATACTTCAACTCTATCATTGCTGCTTTTTCCCTACTAACAAAACTCTGTCTCAGGTAACAGGATGCCAAAGGCCAGGAGACAAACTGATCTATCCATCCCTCTTGGTCAGTGCCCCATCCTAGGGTAGTTATGTGGCCCAGCTGTCAGAGACACAGGGGCAAGTCTCTTTGGGCCTCTGAAGGAACTTCCTCCCTAAGAGCACAATGAGGAGAAAGTTCCTTTACTGCTGTTTACTTTGCTTCTTGCTGTGTCTTTGGACGGTTATTTGAAGAAATGACATTGTGTAGCAGCCACTTTGCAGTACTGAGGCTAGCAAAACCAAAGGATCTGAGAAAAATCTTGATAACGTTTTGGCTGCCGCCCAAGTCTGGAGCCATTTATCTCTAGACTTCTCCTTACAGGTGATAACATCCTTATTGCTTATGTCACTGTCCGCCCAGTTTCCTGTCACACTTGTGCCAATCTCATTCTGCAAGAAACACTTTTCTGTCTGGCAACAAATAAATGCTTTATGGTGCTCGCTTCAGCAGCACATATACAAATAAATGCTTTATGTTCACTCTAATTGAAAAACAACCCTATTAAAAGTCTACTATGACCTCATTTTTATAGAAAGCGAGTAAAACTGAACTTAGGAAGGGTAACCAATTTTCCCCAAAGTTACTGGTGGAATTGAATTAAAACCCAACCCTGACTGTAAAGCCTACACTGTGTCACTTACAGTTAAAAAATGAAAAAGTCTATAGCTCTTTTAGAATCGTAACAAAATGCCTACACGCAGATGCAGATAGTAATAAATTTGCATGCGTTTGCACTCACACCTATGAACTTGACTCTAGGCTTTTTACTCTCCTTATTTGCATGTATTTGTTGGTAGAAATGTATACTTCAGAGGCTTGGTCAAGAAAGTAGACTTGGGGGGTCGCCTGGGTGGCTTAGTCGGTTAAATGTCTGACTTTGGCTCAGGTCATAACCTCACAGTTCATGGGTTCAAGCTCCATGTTGGGCTTTGTGCTGACAGCTCAGAGCCTGGAGCCTGCTTGGGATTCTGTGTCTCCCTCTCTCTCCTTCCCCGGCTAGCGCTCTGTCTCTCAAAAATAAATAAACATTAAAAAAAATTTTTTTTAAAAGAAAGTAGACCTGGTGTGCCTGGGTGGCTCAGTTGGTTGAGCATCCCACTCTTGATTTCGGCTCAGGTCATGATCCCAGAGTCATGGGATTGGGCCTGTGTCGGGCTCTGCACTGAGTGTGGAGTCTGCTTGGGATTCTCCCTCTCTCCCTGCCCCTCTCCCTCACTTGCACATGCTCTCTAAAATTAAAAAAACAGACTTGCTTCACCTTTTTCCACACTTTCACTGATGACCTCCAATCTGTACACCAGGGATATAGAGACAGGTCACGGGGACTCTGATGCAGGATCATAATATTCAATCCCTAAGATACTTGAAATGAATAATGCGAGAGTGGTACACACTCTTCCTAAAGCTTTCTTAGAAGTCAAAGAGCTAAAGACTGCAAGATACCAAACAGCTAAGGAGGCAGGGCCTTTGAGTTAGCCCAAAAAAGCAGAAGATTTTTTGAACCAAAGAAACAGAAGAGAAACAGAATTACAAGAGGCCCACTGGCAGTGCATTAGCTATCTAAAAGACAGCACTGAAGCCCAGAGAACAAAAACTCAGCGTTAGACAAAACAGAACTTTCATGGTATATGCCTCCACAGAAGACTTCTGTCCCTTATAATGAAGACACCAGAGCAACACTACCAACAGAGCTCATGTGACCTCTTAGCTACAGAAGGGGCAATGTTCAATCACCCCTCATACCTGCTGGCTAGGCAGTTTGAGGGGCTCAGGACAGGAAAACCCCAGCTGTCACGAATAAAAAACAGACTTGAGGGACAGAAAGGTGAGACCAAAGGAAGGTATATTCATCCAAAACCTCTGGGACCACCTAAAAGTCAGGAGGAGGCACTCTTATGAGCCTGTGTGGTCCATCGCTGTTCCAGAGGTGGTTGGCTAAGCTCCCAACTTGGGACCATGATGTCACCCAAGGGTAACTGTAGGGTGCTGGAAGGAGTCTCTGACTTTACCTCTGGTATAGCCTATAGCTAGCACCTCACTACAGTGAACAGGGAGCTGTGACATCAGCATCTAACAACCACAGACACTGCTGCAAGCAGCCTTCCCTAATCCCAAAGATGTCTCCTACCACTGAACCAGGGAAAAAACCCAGCCTGTGGACAAGGGAAGAGAAGCTGCTCCTCCAGAAACTACACACTGGAAGGATCAAGAGTGTAATGACCTGGTACAAGAAACAAGATCACAGACCCATGAACTCAAAGGCCATTGTGGCCAGCTGGGATTGAGATGCAGATCTGGTGACGGTAGGACAGGAGGTAGAAGGGGGCCTCTCAAATTCAAAGCTTTGAAGTGGGAGGTCATCTGTCAAGTGTCAAAGAGGCGGCTCTTCAATAAATCCTAATTTCTGTCTTATCAGAGGTTGTTCTTCAGCAGTATTTGAGTGTGGTTATAATTCTGAGTGGTCACAGGATTCTGTTGGGAAATATTTAAATGGAAGTCAAAAGAGTACTGCTACTTATTGGAGGAGTTGGGGGGATAGGGGAGAGGAGTTGAGAGATAGAAGGAAGGAGTCCCGGGACCATGATGTCACCCAAAGGCAAGTGTAGAGAGCTGGGAGGAGTCTCTGACTTCACCTCTGGTAGAACCTTTGGCTTGCAACTCACCACAGTGAACAGGCAGCACTTAACTGCTCAGGAGAAAATGAGCAGAGAAGGGCCTGAACCTATACCGTGAGAGCCTCAGGGCCCAAGGGGGGATGGGAGGTGCAGCAAGAAGGCAGAGATACAGCAGCTCTATTCACTTCTCTCAAGAGATTCTTGAAACCTCTATTTTGTTTGAAAACAGACTCAGGCAAAGGGAAGGAGACTAACATTTATTGAGTGCCTACTGTGTATATCTGGCCTTGTGCAAGGAATTTTCATTTACAACATTCCATTTAATCCTCACACCAACCCTGTGAGGTAGGTATTATCCTCATTTTTGTCCTATGAGGAGTATGAGGCTCAGAAAGGTTAGGTAGTTTGTCCAAGGTCACACAGCTAGTAACTGATGGAACTGGGACTGCACACTGAGTCCCAGACTCAAAAATTCCCTGCTCTCTCTCCAACACTGTTTCTTGGGAAGGAGGAGGGAGCAAAAGCAGCAGCAGTCTTTACGCTTCCTACCCTGAGAACAAGACAGTCAGCAAGAGGAGACTGGGCTTTCCCACAGACCCTCCCCTCTCTACCAGGGGAGGGTGCAGTCATTTGAAGAGATAAGACATAAATACAAAAATAAATAGAAGGGACAAGCCCCCCAGCAGCGAGGATGTGCAGGATCCATGCTGTGGGAAGGCCACTGTGCCATTCACAGCTGCTGTGGGAGGGAGCCACGTGGGCCCTATGGGGAAAACTGGGACAATGGCCGCCAAAGGCTGGAGTGGGTGGGCTAAACAGACCCCTTCTGGGTCGCACAGATTTGAGAACAAAACGTCTGGAGCAGGCAGCAGCCGTGGGCACAGTCACCATCATCCTCCATCTGCTCATTTTACCGGTGTTTGTGATCCAAGAGGGACTCAAAATCGGGGGAACATACAAGTTTGTGCTTTATGTGTCCCAGGACTGTCATCTCACCCGTCCTACTGTCTCCAAGGCCCACGGACACCAGCTCCTGCCAACCAACAGAGACAGTGAGGAGAAACAAACCAAACAGCTCATTACTCAGTTCTATGATTCTCATGTGATAATCCCCAACCCCTACAGGCTCTCACCTGCAGAAAGGAGCAGGTGGTTCCCATCGTTACATCTAGAGTCACCTTGCCCAGGAGGAGCTGCACCTTCCCTGACTTGCGGATGAGCAGCTTGCCAACCTGACCCTCTGTCAGGTCAGCCAGGGTACAAGCATTCTCTGCCAGCCTGGCTTCCTGTGGAGAGAATCAGGAGATGGACACTGAGTAAGGAGCCGCTTCCTCCATCCTTCATGGATGAAACCTTTTCTTTTTTTTTTTTTATTTTAAAAAAAAAAATTTTTTTTTAACGTTTATTTATTTTTGAGACAGAGAGAGACAGAGCATGAACGGGGGAGGAGCAGAGAGAGAGGGAGACACAGAATCAGAAGCAGGCTCCAGGCTCTGAGCCATCAGCCCAGAGCCCGACACGGGGCTCGAACTCACGGACCGTGAGATCGTGACCTGAGCTGAAGTCGGACGCTTAACCGACTGAGCCACCCAGGCACCCCTGGATGAAACCTTTTCTAAAGGAAGGCAGCAGCAGCAAAGGTTAGAATGAGCTCCTCAAGAAGGCCTTTTCCCAAGGCTGCCTGTTGTTGGCTGAACGACAAAACCCAAAGCAAACAGATGAACGAATGGACAAAATATTCATAATTGCTGACATTTTCTCATTCGTACATGTTTAAAATATTTCATTGTAAAAAGTAAACACGTGTAATTGGGGTTGAAGTACAAAGCCCCAAGCCCCTCATGGGTAGAAAGAACAAATGTGTATTATTTTGGCATTTCAGCTTGGGTGGCACACTTTTGCTTCCCCAACAGGTTGCTGTTTCCCTTCCTGGTCCCCCCGCATTTTCACAGAACTCACTCCTGAGCATACCCGGTCTTTCTCCTGCTTTATAACCACCATCTGTCCATCCTCGCTCTGCACTTCGGTCTTGATAGGCTTGATGTCCTGGGTAGGCGGCTGACCAGGGAGTGTGTCTGGCAGCTGAAGAAACAGCAACTCTTCATCCTGGGTGAGGCTCAGCTCCCTGAGCAGCTCTGCCACAGATACGTCCTTTGGAAGGCTCGGGGTCTTTCTGGCTGTTCTGGGAGGAACCTTCATCTTGGCCTCCTCCTCCTCATCCCGGGGCTCCTCTTTCACTGCCCAAGATAACAAATGGAAGAGCTATCAAGTGGCCACTCTCTACGTCCTCTCATTGTACCCATCCCTTCATCCTCGTCTGCTTCACTGTCACTCAGCTAGGAAGCTGGAGGGTTATGGTTATGAAGAAGGACCCAGGAGTTGTAGGACTTACCTAAAAAGGATTATCTGAGGCTGACCCACAGATCCATGGCAGCATGAACCCTCTGCGAGTGAGAACCCTCTCTGTAAGGTCATGTATTTTACAGCTAGAATGTGGGGGAGGGGGATCTGCTTATTAGTCTGGGAGGTTCATTCCTAAGGAGGATTCAGGTGAGGGGGGACATCCACAGGAAAGGAGAGGAGACGTTAATGGACACAGAGTACCTCTCACAGCAGGTACATCCACCTCCATGTCCTCTTCCTTGGGGCCACCCAGCCAAGGCTTAACATCTGGTTCTTCATTCTCTTCCTTGAAAAGCCATCCTGAGTGAGCCAGCGGCAGCTGAACAGGCATGTTTCGAGTGTCATTCCTCAGCCCAGGGTCATCGATGAACTACCAGAGAAGAGACAGGGGGTCACGTGGTCTGGCTAGCATACACACAGGTGGACTGCAGCCCACCTCAGCCTTTTCTAACTGAAGATTCCTCCTGCTCACAGGCTTCCAGGACATCAGAGAGTTCTGCCACCAAGCTCGGCCCCCCAGAAGCCCATTCCTCCCAGTCTGCCGGTACCTACATCATCCTTCTCCAGCATGCGCAGGATCTGTTTCGTTTCTTCATCTGTCTCCCTCTTCTCTTTTTTGATGTTGATGATATGAGAGGGCCCCATGTCTGACACATCCACTGTCTTATCCCAGTTCCCTGCAGGAAATCACTCAGTTCACCAAGGGTACAGAAGAGGCCAACAGCAAGGAAAACTAAACTAGGAGCAAGGTAATTTTACTGCCCTTGCCCTTCTCTCAGGCAGTCTGAACTGAAATCCACTGATTCCTTCCTCCCGGAACCCCAGCAGCTTGGTACCCTTTTTCTTCATCATTTCAGCTGGGCCCTGCTCAAAGATGGAGTGGGACTGGATCACTTCTGGGCGGCCCCGCCCCCGTCCATGCCCCTCTCGCTGCCGGTCTCTATCCCTGTCACGCTTCTCCTTCTTGATGGTTACTTCTTCCTTGGGCCTAGAAAAGAAAATGGATTAAGGAGAACCACTCATTCACTCCCCCTCAAAGAATTGGTCTTACTTCCTCACACCACTCTGCTCCTCCACCTGAGTGGATAAGTAGAGAGCCAGTAACTGTATCAGAAACAGAACCCAATCCTAAGTTTAGCTAGTATCTTTTCTACTTGATGGGGCAGCGCCCTTTCAGTTTGCTTTGCTTTACCTTCTTGCTTGAGAAGAACTGTATTAGAATTATAACTCAAACGTTGAATTACAGAGACTGCCCCCAATGTGGACTTTTTACAATTGCCTGAAAGCAAAAGGTTGTAATACAAAAGAACATAAGTGAAAACCTGATACATCTTTGTCTAAACTAATGGCTCTCAACTCCAGCTGTAAAAAAATAATCACTGTTGCATTGCAAAAAAGTTAAATCACCATTTCTAGAAATGGATTTCTAGGCATCAGTATTTTTTTAAAACTTGCACATTAGAATCACCTGGAGCCAGGGTTGAAAATCACTAGTGAAAAAAACTAAATATGCACATTTAGATGTCTGAGCCACATACCTAGTTATTTCCCAAAAGACCGAAATTCAGAGCAAGTAAATAAGTGGAAAGTTTTTAGAAGGCTCAGCTACTTACTCTTCCTTGATTTTCCGACTGATGATATTTGGGGTGAAGGTTTTCTGAAAGTAAAATATGGGAGTCACTGATTTGGTAAGTTCTGATCCCAAAGTACAGAGAAAAATGACAACTCTCAAAGGCATCTTGTATGGACCAAGACTACCACTCTACATTCCACACTGTTGCCAGTGATTTACAGAGACATACATGTACTTAAGAGGGAAGAACAGCATGTCATGATAACAGTGGGCTTACGGAACAGTATACCAAAAACCATTAAGCTAGCAGCCTCAGCTTCTGCCCTCTGAAAAGAGAGCCCTCAGGATTTCTAAAACTTATTTATCTAATCTCACTTCTTGTCCTCAAACAGCTATAGAAACCATTGAGTATCACAGGAAAGAGGTCTAGCAGCAAGGCTCAAGTAGGAAGTAGGCCAGCACTCACAAACGGATGATAGCCTTAGACTGCTACCAGCATTTCCCAATGCAAACAAGTCTTCAAAAACTGGCTGCTTTATGCTTGTTATCCACCCCACCCCCCAATTTCAGGGGTATCCCTACATCTACAGTCATAAACACAACAGAAAAGGTCACAGAGCCTCTTATGCTGTGCCTAGGATTCATTACACTCTAGATAAAAGTTTGCCCCTTAGGATCCACGGCCAATTCGGAACTCTAAAACTGCAGGCAAAATTTATGCCTGCTGGCTTCCATGGTTTCTTAAAGGTGTCTAAAACATATAAAAAAGGTAAATAAACAATGCTCAAGTTGCTTGGGAACTAGTTAGGATTTTCGGCCCTTCAGCCATTTCTGAGAAACACGTCAACATCTTGTACCCTGTATCTGGACTTAAAGGTAGGGCAGGCTCCCTAGAATTTGTTGGCCAAAGTCTGGGGACAAGATTTGTTAGGCCCAAAGCCACGCCTGGCACAAGGCAGGCCCTACGTGAACATCGGTAGAACCCCAGGTCCTGGAATTCAAGGTAGCTGGGTTTCTTTAGAAAGGTGCCATCGGGTACCTTCTTAACTCCTCCGAGGGTGAGGTCCCTGGAGCGGATGGAGGGAAGACGACCTGGGGTAAGTGGAGGGGCCGGCCTCCGCCCGATAAGCCCCCGGGCCCCAGAGAGGAGGGGTCTGGGCCCTCCCGGACCACTCGGCTCGCCTGCGGCGTTTCCTTGCGACATGTTGCCTGGGAGAAGAGGATGAAAGGGGCAGCAAAGTCACTCGAGGGGGCGGACACGCGGACCCTGGGCGGAACCCTGCCCACGTGGCCACCCGCCCCCCAGTCAGTGCGTCCCTCCCTTTCCACGTGGCAAGACTCCCCGGACCACCCACTTAGAGAGCTTGGCTAGCCCTCTGCCCAGGACCCGGGTCAGGCACGAGGCTGAGACGCACCCCAGCGCCCCCGAGCTGTGGCTCCACACCAGGTGCGTCCCGACTTCACCTCCGACGCGGCCCGCAGGCGGCCCTGAGTCTCTCCGCCCGGCGGAAGTCTGCGTGGCAGGGTCCGGGCGCCGCCATCTTGCCGCGGGGCGGAAGTGAGGTCGGTGGGCGGGGCCGGGCCACAGTATTTATCCGGCGGCGCCTCGCTCCCCTCCGCCTTCTCTTCCCGGTTCTTCCCGGAGTCGGGAAAAGCTGGGTTGAGAGGGCGAAAAAGGAAGAGGGGTGTAGGTTACCCTGCGGTGCCGCGTTCGGGGGTCTTGGCCAGCGGCGAGTGGGTAGACGCGTCCAGCTCGGGGTCCGGGGGTCTTGGCACGGCACGACCCAATATGGGGATTTGCCGTGGCGGAGCCTCTGGGAGCAGTGGGGTCGCGGCTCCGGACAGGGCGAGGGGCCGAGAGCGAGATCCGCACTCAGAGTTGAGGATCCCTGGGTCCGGCCGAGTTGCGGCTGCGGGCTCGATGATGACCTTGGAGTGGTCATTGTACTCTGGGCTCCGGCCTCGCCCTCGCTTGGGGGGTGTCCCTTCCCCGGATTCCTGGTGGGGTCCTGTAGTTGGGGCTGTGGGCGCAGCGCTAGGGCAGCTGTGGCGGACTCTTGTTCCAAGCCCGGAACCTGAAAAACGAAGGTTGATCGACTGGGAGGCAAGAATTTAAAGAACTTTTATGATGATTCCAGCATTTGTAATTTAATATAAAAAAGATGCCTTTACTGTTCTTCTCCCCACCCCCAAACCATGTAAAAATCACTTAATACTGCAGAAAGTTTGAGGGAAGGAAAACATTTCTGTTACAATTCCACATAGAATACTACTTTTAAAACTTCTGTAAAATATTACAATCCCTTTCATAGAGCTGTCATATTGTACTACAATTTTGAATCCTTCCTTTTGAAATAGCATTTCTTTGTTGCTGCATCAAATAACTGATGTAATTCTCAATGGCTATGTCATGATTTGCCTATTTTCCTATTTGGACGCTTAAGTTGCCCCCCACCCCCACCCCCGTAAACAATGCTGTGGTGAACATCTGGTGCATCTAATGTTTTTTCTTCTTTTGGATTATATTCGTAGGACTACCTTTTTTTTTTTTTTTTTTTAAATGTTTATTTACTTATTTTAAGAGGAAGAGAGCTGAAGCAGGGGAGAGGCAGAGGGAGAGGGAGAAAGAGAGAATCCCAGTCAGGCCCTGTGCTGTCAGCACACAGCTGGAGATCAGGACCTGAGCTGAAATCAAGAGTCCTATGCTTAACCAATTGAGCCACCCAGGCACCCCTCCATAGGACAACTTTTCAGACTTGTGATAACTGGCCAAAAGAAGATGTACTCTTTTTTTAAAAAAAATAAATTGAGATAGTAGGTATACATGTGGTTTTAAGAAATAATAACAGAGGTCTCAAGTTTCCCCCAATAGAAACATACCGCAAAACTATAGTATAATATCACAACCAGAATATTGACATTGGTACAGTGGAAATATAAGACATTTCCATCCCTCCAAGGAGCCTTTTTGTTGCCTTTTTATAGCCACACCTCCCTCCTTCCGCCCACACTAATCTGTTCTTCACTTTTATACTTTTGTTATTTCAAAAGTAGAACTCATTCAAAAATGGAATCATACAGTATGTGACTTCTGGGGATGGCTTTTTTCACTCAGCATAATTCCCTGGAGATTACCCAAATTGTTGCATGTATCACTAGTTCGTTCCTTTCTATTGCTGAGTATATATGGTTTGTTTAACCATTTGCTCTTTTTAAAAAAGTTTTTTAATGTTTTTTTTTTATTCTTGAGAGACAGAACATGAGTGGGGGAGGGGCAGAGAGAGAGGGAGACAGAATCTGAAGCAGGCTCTAGGCTCTTGAGTTGTCAGCACAGAGCCTGACACGGGACTCAAACCCACTAACTGTGAGATCATGACCTAAGCTGAAGTCAGACACTTAAACGACTGAGTCACCCAGGTGCCCCTAACTATTTGCTCTTTGAAAGACATCTGGGTTGTTTCTGGTTTTTGGCTATTACAAATAAAGCTGCTGTGAACACATATGTACAAGTTTTTGTATAAACATAAATTTTCAAAAACAACAACACACACACACACACATTAAGGGGCACCTGGGTGGCTCAGCCAATTGAGCATCAGACTTCAGCTCAGGTCACGACCTCATGGGTTCAAACCCTACATCAGGCTCACTGCTGTCAGCACAGAGCTGACTTCGGATCCTCTGTCCTCTCTTTCTCTGCCCCTTCCCTGCTCATGCTTTCTCCCTCAAAAAATAAATAAGTAAGTAAATAAATAAAAATTTTCATTTCTCTGAGATAAATGCCCATGAGTGTAATTATTTGGTTGAATGGTAGCATATGCTTAGTTTTATAAGAAACTGCCAAACTATTTCCACAATGGCTATACCATTTTGAACATTGTACATTTTATAGTTCTTCATCTGTATTGCTGAATTGTTTTCAAAGAGGGTCATGCTGGGGCACCTGGGTGGCTCAGTCGGTTGAGCGTCTGACTTCAGCTCAGGTCATGATCTCTGGTCTGTGAGTTCGAGCCCCGCGTCGGGCTCCATGCTGACAGCTCAGAGCCTGGAGCCTGCTTTGGATTCTGTGTCTCCCTCTCTCTCTGACCCTCCCCCATTCATGCTCTGTCTCTCTCTGTCTCAAAAATAAATAAATGTTAAAAAATTTTTTTTTTAAAAAGGGTCATGCTAATATGCATTACCACTAGGAATGTAGAGTACATAAAATATATAATGTTTTGCCACATACTTTTAAAAAAATGTTTTATTTGTTTTTTGAGAGAGAGAGCACGAACAGAGGTAGAGGCACAGAAAGAGTGGGACATAGGATCCAAAGCGGGCTCTGCGATAACAGGCTGACAGCAGTGAACCTGATGCAGAGCTCGAACTCATGAACCATGAGCCTGAGCCTAAGTCGGATGCTCAATTGACTGAGCCACCCAGGAGCCTTTTGAGTATGGGCTCTTAAGATTTTAAACTTTTTTGCCAATTTCTCAATATGTTAATATTAAATTAATATATTTTAGGTCAGTTTCTAACCAGACTTTTTTCAACTTCTTTTCTCCATATTGGTTTTATGATAACTAAACCCAACCAAAGGGAGACTCTTCCTGTCTCCTATAGAGCTATACACAGTAGCCCTTACCTTCTGACTAGAGCACTAGATGAAGTTGCTTTGATTTCTCTGGGCTCTGAGGTCAGAGACATTTTAGTATCTCCTAGGTATTTTGTTTCTTGTTTTGTTTTTTACAAAGATACTTATTCATTGCAGAAAATTTGGAAAATTTTAACAAGCACCCAGAAGAAAATGAAAGTCATCTGTTATACGCTTGAAGTATTAAAACAAGTATTTATTACTTGTAGTAATAAAACAAAGTTGTTTTTCTATGCATGTAGATTTTTTAAATGTTTTTATTATTTTATATTAGAGAGAAAAAGTGAGAGTGGGGGAGGAGCAGAGAGAGGGAGAGAGAGGATCTAAAGTGGCTCTGTGCTGACAGCAGAGAGCCCAACGTGGGGCTTAAACCCACAAACTGTGAGGTCATGACCTGAGCCCAAGTTGGATGCCAAACCGATCAAGCCACCCAGACGCCCCTATGCATGTAGATTTTTTTAAATTGAGGTGTTTTACATATGGTTCTAAAAGCTGCTTTTTTTCCATCTTAATATATTATAAACATTTTTTGAGTTACTGAATATTCTTCTAAATTGTAATGTTTTTTATTTTAGAGAGCAAGGGAGAGAGAAAGAGAGCCAGTGCACGTGGGGGAGAGGGGCAGAGGGAGAAAGAGAGAAAGAGAGGGAGACAGACTCTCAAGCAGGTTCCACATCCAGTGCAGAGCCCGACATGGGGCTTAATCCACGACCCTGGGATCATGATCTGAGCTGGAACCAAGAGTTGGATGCTCAATGGACTGAGCCACCTAGCGCCCCTACCTTATAGTTTTTATTAGCTAAATAGTACTCCACATTGTTATCTTGCACCATAATTTAACCAGTTTCCTTCCTGCAATGCTGATTGGATTTCCACAAAATTTTTCACCCCAACAGGACAAGAGAAGAAAGCCTTCTATCTTTAATATTTTGGGGCTTGCTTCCTAACAACAATTACTGTAATTTCCCATTAAGAATATTCTCCAGTGTTCCCTCTAATTAGACTAATATACTTTTGGCACCATTCTCCTTTCTTTATTTACTCTAACACCTCCCTCTCCATTTTCTTTCAAACAGTGTACATTCTTTTATCTAGCCTCAAAAGAAACTTGTAAATCGTTACCAGCTGAACCCCATGTCATTGCATCTGTGGTTCTAGCGATCTTATTAATAACATTTTATTTCTACCTATTTCATAGTAAAGGCAATAATCTCATTCTTGTCTGATAATGAAATTAATAAACTCAAGAGCAAATACAGTTTTTTTGGTCTAATGCAGAATTCAGAAGGTATAAACATTCTGTCAAAAGCCTATTTCTATGAATTCTCGGTGGGCATTGGAAATACTAAATGAATAAGAAACTGTTTTGGATGTGTGTCTGTAGAATAAAAGGAATGTGTGGTATGAAGATGCTATCCAAGTTCAAGCCATTGCATGTTCTCTGTGAGTAATTTACCCTAATTTGTTTGCATCATTTTGCAGACCATTATTTGCTGGTTCGTCCTCAGGTCTTTGACCTCTGTGCATTGGAGAGCTCAGGATTCAGTCCTCAGACCCCGTCCCTTTTTTCTCTATACTTACTCTTTTGGCAATGGTTCAGTTTCTCAGCTTCAACCCCTGTGATAAATGCTGATGACTCCCCACTGCTTATCTCAGCATGGACCTCTCTGAACTCCAGATGTGCATCTCTGCCTAGCCCACCCTTCCACCTGCATATCTGCGAGCCATCTCAAACCTGTGTCCACACCCAAACTTTTTAAGGTTTATTTATTATTATTTTTTTAATGTTGATTTATTTTTGACAGAAAGAGGCAGAACACAAGTGAAGGAGGGGCAGAGAGAGAGGCAGACACAATCCAAAGCTCTAGTATCTGAGCTATCAGCATGGAGCCAGATGCTGGGCTTGAACCCACAAACCGTGAGATCGTGACCTGAGCTGATGTCGGATGCTCAGCCAGCTGAGCCACCCAGGTGCCCCTAAATTTTATTTTTATTTAAGTAATCTTTACACCCAACATGGGGCTTGAACTCATGACTCCAAGATCAAGAGTCCCATGCTCTACCAACTGAGCCAGCCAGGTGCCCCTCACACCCAAACTTTTGATGTTCCTCAACTACATAGAACAATTTTTTAATGTTTATTTATTTTTGAGGGAGAGAGAGAGAGAGAGAGGTGTAGGGGCAGAGGCGGGGGTGGGGGGGGGGGGAGGAAGGGAGACACAGAATCTGAAACAGGCTCCAGGCTCTGAGCTGTCAGCACAGAGCCTGACACAGGGCTCGGACTCAGGAACCACGAGGTCATGACCTGGGCCAAAGACAGCCGCTTAACCAACTGAGCCACCCAGGTGCCCCTCCTCCTCAAACTACTTTAAAGTGTTCCCCATCTCCATACACGGCAACTCCATCCCTCTAGCAGTTCAAGTAAAAAATTTTGCAATTATTCTTCACTCCTCTCTCTCGTGTGACACATCTAGTATGTCAGCTTTTCCAGATCTATCCCGAATCTTACCACTTCTTACCACCTTCACTGACATCCCACCCTGGGCCTGGCCATCATTTTTTTTTTTTTTTTTGCTGTGATTATTTAAAACAAATTTTTTTATGTTTGTTTATTTTTGAGAGAGAGGCAGAGGGGCAGAGAGAGAGGGAGACAGAGGATCTGAAGCAGGCTCTACAGGAGAGTCAATGCAGGGCTCATACTCATGAGCTGTGAGATCATGGCCTGAACCAAACTCAAACTGCTTAACCAACTGAGCCACCCAGATGCCTCTGCTGTCACCATTTTAATAACTTCCTAACTGGCCTCCCTGTTTTCACCTGGGCCCCCTCCATCTAGTCTCAATGTAGCATAATTAACATATTTCACATTAGGTCACATCTCTGCTCTAAACTTCCCAGCGGCTTCCCATTTCAGAGTAAAAACCAAAGAATTTAAACTGGCCTACACAGCCCTACGTAATCTATCCCTCCACCCACCATCTCTCTGTCCTTAACTCCTACCACACGCCCCCCACTCACTCTGCTCTAGTTGCACTGGTCCCCTTGCTGTATCTAAAACAATCTGGTGTGTTTCCTCTTCTGGGCTTCTGCACCTGCTACCTGGAATGCCCTTCCCCCACATAATTCTGCATAGCTCCCCTCCTCTCTTCAGTCAGGTTTTTTATCCCAGAGTCACTTTTTCAAGGAAGCCTTCTCTGATAGCATTATTAAATATTGTAACCTCCCCCACGACATTCTCTTTCCCTATTTACGGACTTCTTTTTCTCTATAGCACTATATTTTCTCTAATATATTTAATATATTTTCTCTAATAGACTGTAGAGTTTGTCTGTCCGTCTTCCCCCCCCCACACACCAGAAAGTAAGCCCCATGAGAGCAGAGATTTTTCCCCTTCTTCCACTACAGTATACTAATTGCCAGAAACAGTGTCTCACACAGAGTAAGCACCCAATAAATTAAAAAAAAAATTTTAATGTTTTATTTACTTTTGAGGGAGAGAGAGAGAGAGAGAGAATGAGCGGGAGAGGGGCGGAGAGAGGGAGACACAGAATCCATGAAGCAGGCTCCAGGCTCTGAACTGTCAGCGCAGAGCCCGATGTGGGGCTTGAACCCGTGAACCACGAGGTCATGACCTGAGCAGGAGTCAGATCTTAACCGACTGAGCCACCCAGGCACCCCCAATAAATTTTTGTTAAATGAATGAATGAATTCCAGTTTGTGTTGAGACCAAGTAGCAAATCCAGATGTGCGCTGGAGAAATAAGGGTGGATTGTTTTCTGGTGGATTGTATCAGTGATTTAACTTTAGCACCATTGATGTAAGAGCTATCTTTGCATTGTGTGTCTGTATGTCTTCTCTATAGGTTCTCTGTATGCAAGTCGCTTCATAGAGTAAGTAGGTAAGCAGCAAATAGTGAGTGGAGGGAAGCCTTTGCAGCATGGCAGCAGTTTCTGTACACACTATGTCAAGACTTGTCCCTGGTATCTTGCCAGGAAGTGCCCAATGGTATTCCATAGCTTCTACATTGTGCTTGTCCTCTCGGATGTAACTCAGTGGTTATTCCAGGACCATGGATTCATCATATTAGTCTTTTCACTTCTTATTTTGGTTGTGATTCTTTCTTCATTGCTTGTGGTCTTTTGTCCCTTGAAGTCCCTTTTGCCCCTCCAACATTTCATTAGTGTCTCTCCTGTAGCTTTTTCAGTGTCCTTAAATATAATTCAGCATTTTCCCAGTCTTAAAATTATAAAGTCTTTAAGTAAAAAACAGCTAAAGAACTTTAAACGTTCAATGTAGTGAAGATTGTAAGAGGTCTAAACATAATTTCAAAACAATAAAGTAAATAAGCACTGAGAAATCCACACAGTTTTTATAAATAGTCACTGCCCACTCCTGTCATTGCCAACACATGTCAATGAACAAAGTTGTTTTTATGAGCTGTCTGGATGTGTTTGCATTCATTGGCCCTGAGATCTCCACACTTAGTTCAACCATGGGGAAATACACGTAAACATTTTCAGTCTTTAAAATGCACGAATAATATTAAGACTTAAATCTTTTTTCCTTATGGCCTCTATCTATTGCCTCAGACTCTATTTGCTCTGTGTCCTACCATGAACAACCCAGCCTTTGCAGTCAGACCTGAATTTGAATCTAGTTTTACTTCTTATGAACTGAGTCTCATTTCCCACCACCAACCACTTCAAGATGAGACTGAAAGATCCACCTCTCAAGGTTGTTGTGAGAATCCCGTGCCTAGGGTCTTGGTACTTAAATGCTTTTGTTATCATTGGAATCATACTTTAGATATACTATTAAATATGGAGACTTCCAAGCATGGACAAAAATGCCGAGAATAGTTTATTGGACCTCCAAGGACCCAGCTTCAACAATTATCTACCCATGCCAATCTTGTTTCATCTGTCCGTCCCGTGTCCCCCTTCCCCCTGATTATTTTGAAATAGATCACAGATATCATGTCATTCATCTGTAAATATTATAGTAGGTATCTCTGAAGGACACATTCTTTTTAAAAATAGCCATAAAATCTTATTATCAGAATATCATTCCTAAAAACTATCAAATACCCCCTTAGTATTCAAATTGCCCGATTGTCACATGGGGTTTGTTTTTGAACAGTTTAAGTCAGTAGCCAAATAAGGTCCATACCCTTTAATATTTTATTGGAAATATAATTAAGGTATGGGAAGAGTTTTGCCATAAGAATGTGCATTGTAGGGGCACCCGGGTGGCTCAGTTGGCTAAGCTACTGACTTCGGCTCAGGTCATGATTTCATGGTTTGTGGGCTCGAGCCCCATGCTGGGCTCTGTGCTGACAGCTCAGAGCCTGGAGCCTGCTTCGGATTCTGTGTCTCCCTCTCCTCTTTGTGCTCTCTTTCTCAAAAATAAATAAATGTTAAAAAAATTTTTTTAAATAAAAAGAAGAATGCGCATTGTAGTGTTGTTTAGAATGGAGAAAAATAAAATAATCATAGAAGAATAGGGGATTGGCTCCAAAAAAAGGGTATGTGACCTGACAATAGAACATACACAGCAGTTTAAAACAATACTGTAGAAAGACTATGTATTGAACAGAAAAGGTATTGGTGAGTGAAAAAAGCAGGTTATAAAACAGTATTCACACTTTCTATTTTTGTTAATAAAATATATATCTCATATGCCTATTTCGAATGGTGGGGGAATGAATGATTTTAATTCTCTCCTAAATTTTAGAATTAAAATTTCTCATCATTCTATAGTGATCATGTATTACTTGTGTAATAAAAAGTTGTTAAAAATAAAAATGCAGCAAAAGCGCATTTTGGTGGTTGTTTGGTTTCATACAGAGTTACTTATATTTGGCTTGTTAAGCTTCATTCTTACCATGTGTTTTCTCATGTGATCTGCAGAGAAGTCCTCAGAGGCAAGAAGAAGCAGAAGCCCTGAGAGGCTTTGTGCCTCCACCTCATGCTAGCACATAGCTCCACAAAAGCGCATTCATACAGCTGTTGTTCACGCTTGGGACACATGATCTCATGCGGTCTCCACATGCCATCCCGGGAAGGTGGGAGGCAGAGGTGTGCTGGGACTCATCTTCCTTTTAAGGGGAGAACCGAGTCACAGAGAACATGACTTTTCCTCACACTGCCTCTCAGGTTAGCTGTAGGGCCAGGTTTTGGTCCAGATGTTTGGTGCTGGCCATAACCATGAGATTACGTTTTGCATCTCTTCGGGATTGCAACATTTCAGTGTAGGTGTGCAAGAGGCGGGACCTACCTCTGTTTGGCGAAGGGAGTGCTTAATCCTGTCTCAATGTAACACACCGCACTGCATTCTGTGGTTCAGGATCTGACCCAACTTGCTCAAATTCTCCACACCCATTTAGGGAAGGATTGGCTTCTGCTTGTCTTTGCTTTCTGTGCAATATTCACATTCTGTCCACTGTCACCTTCTCTAACCTTTACTGCCTGCTGATGTCCGCAGCCCCCAGGTCCTGTGCACTCAGCTCATGTCTTCTGTGGCACTCTGAAGCCTGCACGGTCTGTCTGCTGCCCCTGCACCAAGCCCTCCCCACCCCCACCATGCTCCTGCTTCCATGGTCCCTTCTTGGCCATGCTCCACCTGTATTCAAGCTGGTTCGGACTTCTTCTCTGAATCCTTATCTGTACCTTGCAATTTAGTTGTATATTTCTTGTTCTCTATGTCCACCCTTTTCCCCCTAAAAGACTGTGGGCTCCTTGCAGGTAGACATTGTCAATAATGATGACAATGATAACAGTTCTGATAGGTGACTGGGCCCTTCTGGTGTACAGGCCCACAGCTTAGTGATTTACATAATTTCTCACTCAGTGATGGCAGTGTTTATAATGTCACTTGACAGATGAAGAAATCAAAGCTCTGAGAGATTGAGTAACTAGTCCAAGATCACTCAGCTAGAAAGTGAGAGAACAAGAATTTTAATTGTGTCTGTTTAATTGTAAAGCCCATGCTTTTCCACACTGCACACTCTTTGTCACTGTTGGTTGCTTGATTCAAATTTCCTTGGGTGTTCTTCACAGTGGCATCCCTGGAGTTTTCCTTTGGTGGTAGCAAAGCCTCCTGTCAATAAGAGAGCAGATAGTACTCTCCCTGGCCCAGATGGTTGGCTGGGATGAGAATATTCCAGGCTCTCTGTGTGTTCTTCCCACCCCATTTCTTGCCTCTGCACACCCTTCACTGCCCAACAACTCCTCTCTCTTGTCCCTTTCCCCAGGGACACCTAAGCAGCCAGAGGACTCTCCCTAGACAACTGGGAATCCCTGGGACTGCAGGTCTAATGCGTTTTGATAGAGTTGGTAAAAAAAAAAAAAAAAAAAAAAAAAAAAATAGAGCCATGGATCAGCCTAAGTCCCTGAGGAGAGAATCCAGACTGAAGACAAACCAACCTCCCCTACACCGCCCCCACATCCCCCATCTGGACCCTTTCCCTTCAAGGCTCCCCTTCCCTTCCCCCAGTCAGAATCCCTGTTTAGGGGCTCCCAAGCCTTTGAGCACAGCTCCACCCCTCTCCCAGCACCTAAAGTTTGGGGGCTGCATTCAAGTGAGAGATTTCCAAGTAGGGGTGTGTTAGAGGGACTTCTTCTGAGGGCAGCTTGTCCTGGAAAAACAAGGAAAAGAGTGGCAGCCACCGCTGCTATCTCTGAGGACATCACCGTAGCTTCCCAGGAGACCCTCTGCCCTTTCCCCTCCCACACCAGCCCAGGAGAGCGAGCGAGCAGAGCGATCAGGGACCGAGCTTGCTTATCGTCACCTGACGCTGGGCAGCCACTGATCCCATTGGTGGAGCCAGATTCAGTCTGGCTCTCTCGTTCTTTCTCGCCTTCTCTGCCTCTCTCTCTCTCCTCCACGCTGCTTTGATTTCGCTCTTGCCTCTCCTTGCGCTCGGCTGGGAACATCGCCTCTCTGGGGGCAGCAGCAGTGCGCTGCAGAGCCGGCAGGAGCTGCCTGCCGGGGCATGGAAGAAGCCTCTTTGGCAGCCTCGAGAGGAGCGAGAGGAGAGCGAGCGCGCCTCTGTCTGTGACCCAGGCGTCGCCGCTGCCCCTCTCCCTGGGGAGCACATCCACACAGAGGTCTCTCCCTTCCCTCCCTTCCAGGTCTTCCTCTGCAGAGCCCAGTGGAGCCAGGTGAGTGCCCTTTCTCCCCAGAGCATCCTGCTGTCAATTCTGAGAGGGACTCAGGTGGCAAGGGGCTAGGAGGTGGGGGCACCAGGGGCCTGCCACTGCCCACGGTACCCACCTGGATTGCCATGGCCAACGACCTTGTCCCCTGTTCCCCTGTTCCCCAGGGCCTTGGCAAAGAGGTTAACCCCCGGATCCAGTCCCCGGGGCACCACAGTCAGTCACCCCGTGACCATTCTGCTGCAGTCAGCGATGCCAACAGGGACAGTGGGGTGGGGAGAGACTTCCCTCTGGCTTGAGGGTGGCTTTTCTGGATGGGCATGGGCAAGGGGTATCCGTGTGCATGGCATGTATGCATGCTTGCGAGGAGCCTGGAGGTTTGCTTGCGTAGATAGTTCTGTATGTACACGCCTGTGCTCATGTGTGGGTCTCCACTGCTGTGTGGCCTGTTTAGGAACATACGTTTCTTGTACATGTGAGGTACGTGTGTGTGTGGGGGGGGTCACTTATCTGAGTAGCCTTTGGGTTATGTGGGCGGGGGCAGTGTGAGGCAGTATATTTATGGGGTGGACATATCATTTGTCATGTGTGTGGGAGTACATGTTGAGGGAGGGAATGCGTGCAACCAAAGCATTTCTATGTGGGGAGGGGCGACTCCAGAGCAGAAAGGGATAGGTAGGTGGAGAGTGTGGGCAGAAGCCACTGGCTGTGGGCAGCGCCTTATAGGTGTGCAAACCTGTTGGCACGGGAAGGATCAGGGCTGGCAGAGTGTGGCTAGAGACAAACCACATTTCCATAGTTGGGGTCTTTGAGCCTGGGGAAGACTTGAGAGAGAATATCAGAATATGGGCAGAGGTTGACGTGCGTGTGAATACACATGTGTGTGCAAGCAGGCATATGGGTTGTATGCCTTCTGTGGAGGTAGGACGCGCCTGTGGCTTTCTCTTCCCCCCAAATATAGCTTGTGAGAATGTGTGCCTGTATATGTGTGTGCGTGAGCCTATGAACTTGAACATGTGTGGGTCTGTGTGGAGGTGACAGCTTGTAGAGGGGAAACTGTGGGACATTCTTAGAATGTGGAATGTGGCGGAGGCACCCGAGTGCGTAGGTGAGTGAGTGGGACCGAGAATGTCCGAGGAGGTGTGTGCAGCCCGTGTGCGGCAGGTGTGGGCGGGCACATTCAGTATATGTGTGCGTGTGTGTATACGTGGGCACGCACACATGTGCCTACCTGTGTGTGGGTGTGTAAATGCTTGTCTTGGCAGTGTGGGTGTTTCTCAGGTCCTGCCTCAACCTGTCCCTCACACCCTGACCTTCCCCAGTCACTTGGACTTGGAGAACTGGGGCTCACACCCACCCTCGGTCCACCCTGCTTTGCTGTTCTCCCGAGTGTCACTCACGACCACTCTCTCAAACTAGCATGGAGGAGTAATCTCAGCTTTTCTAGAACTGTAGAAAGAAAGGATGAGCCAGGTCCTGGAGATGCACCGCCTCCCCTTGCAAAGATGGCTGCCCTGTCTCTGGAGGAGACTCTGAAGAGAGGAGTATTGAGGAATAGGTGTCCATATGTGGGGTAGGCATAGACTGAATCCCCTGTGGATGGGAGGTGGTGGCTCAGGCCCTTTCTAGCATGGGATTGTGTCTGTGTTGGTGTGTTGTGTTGGTGCATGTGTGTGTGTGTGTGTGTGTGTGTGTGTGTGTGTATGTGTGTATGTGGGTGCATGTGGGTGCATGCGTGTGTCTCCCTGGGGAGCTTCTCACAGGGAGCCCAGAGGATAGCAACTCCCCACGTCCCCACATCTGTCCCCATGAATTGCAAACTGGTTTATTATCATCCAGTTGTTTACCAATCCTATTCTGTTTTATTTTTGGGTGGACCTGGTAGCACCCCCATGCTTGTTTACCGTAGGATTCTCTGTGCACAAGCCACCGGCATTTGGCTGGACTTCACAACAGGCAGGCTCACGCTTTAGGGTAAGAAGCTCAAATGAAACAAGGGCTCAGGGGACACCCTGGAATAGGTAAAAGCCATCACCCATATCCTTCACCCTGTGCCTGCCACTCAGGCAGCCCACGGATGAATTTAGAGGTATCAGGCTCCACGACAGGCTTAATTGACAGGAGAGTGTGGGTTGGATCTTCTGGAAGCTATAAATAGAAGTACCTGCTTTCGAAGGCACAAGGTACCCTTACCCTTAGCACCTGGGCAAAGAGAAGAGAAGACGCAGAAGGGGAGAAAAGGAAACCACATTCCAGAAAGCTGAGGTGTGCTTGGACGGGGCTTGAGAAGGAACCAGGAAAGCCTGAGCTTCACTGGGCACTAAGCAAATGCCCGGGAGCAAGTCCAACCCACATTCATGTTCCTGTCCCAGAGACAGTCTCTCCCCACTCCCTCTCCCTTCCCCACTCTGTTTCCCAGACCTCATGAGCCAGGCCACAGTCAAGGACAGGGTCAGATCTTCCTAGCAAAAGCACAGGTGAGTGACAGTGCTATGGTCCTTTCATACCTGGAAGAGCAGCCGGGGCAGAAAAAGCAAAGGTGAGAGAAGAGGAAGGTGAGAGAAAATGCAGTTACTTGAAAGGGAAGGATAGAAGGAAGAAAAATAAGTAGCAATAAAACCATGTGCACCTATGCATATACACATGCCACACATGTCACACACACACGCACACGCACACACGAGGGGACACAACCTTGGCTTAATGATAAAGAGTTTGAGCTCTGGAGTCAGATGTGAATTCCAATCATTTTCTAGGCTGTGTGACCTTTGGCATCTTGGTACCTCCCCAACTCAGTTAACCCATCTGTAAAATGGGGATAGGGACCCCTGAGTGGCTCAGTCAGTTAAGCATCTTTATCTCAGGGGCTTGAGTTCAAGCCCCACATTGGGTTCCGTGCTGGGCATGAAGCCTACTTTAGAAACAAATAAATAAAATAAAATGGGGGGCAATAAGAGTACCTGCCTATTGTGAGGTTTGCACGATATGATGCTTATGCAGTTATTATTACCACACAGATGCCCGAGGAAAATGTCAAAGGTAAAACCAATTATTTAAACAAGTCAAGCAACAGAGGATCAGCTGAAAGGAGAGAGTGATAGTTGAAAAGTTATGGGTGAAAGAAGAGCTGTGTCCCACGCTGCCCCCTCCCGCCACCAGTGTATCCAAGGGCATCTCCGTGGCACTTGTCCTCCTAGCCCTGCATCTTGGTGACCCTCCCTGAGTCACCCGTAGAGACGAGGGCGGCCCAAGCCGGAGCTACCTGTCACCCTTGGCCTCTCGGCTGCCAGTGCCCTCTGCCTGCCTCAACCCTCACACCAGTCTCCTCCGTGGGTGCTTCCTGTCTCTCCTATGCCTCGCACAGCTCTCTCCACCCCCACCCCCTTTCTCTTTTCACGCCTGCTGGCTGAGAGCCCCCCTCCTCGGTTCCATCTGCTGCAAATCTGTCCTGCCTGGCGTCTGCAGCATTCCCACTGCCTTTGCCACCTGTCAGGTGCGTCTGCTCAGCAGACCCCTCTGAGGAGAGCCAAGAACCCCCCAGGGGGGACACCCCATCCCACCTTTGGTCTTATCCCTCCACCATGCAATCTTCCCATGCAATCTTCCCATCAGATTGGATGAGGCAGGTGTAATCAGTGGATTATCCCCAAGGTTCCAATTTGCAAGAGATGTTGGGAGCAAGACATTCCAGAAAATTCAGTGGCAGGGAGAAAGCTGCTAATTCTTCCTCTCCCATCAGTCCCCAAAGGAGCCAAGCCACAGGGGAGCATGGAGCTGCTGTCCACGCCCCACAGCATCGAGGTCAACAACATCACCTGTGACTCCTTCCGCATCTCCTGGGCCATGGAGAACAGTGACCTGGAGAGGGTCACCCATTACTTCATTGACCTTAACAAGAAGGAGAATAAGAGCTCCAACAAGTTCAAGCACCGGGTGAGTGGAGGGTGTGCAGAGGGCCTCTTGTTTACACCCCTCCTTAAAGGGAGCAGGGTGATGGAATGCTTGTGGGTGATCATCAGGAGTCAGAGAAGCCTGGTTCAGATTACCCTGTGTAATCTTAGGAAAGTTCTTTAGCCTCTCTGAGCCCAAGTTCCTTCACTGGTAAAAAGGGAATAACAATGCCAGCCCCCGCAGGCTTGTGAGAGGCTTTGGTGAGGTAATGTTTGCGTGGTGTCTGGCTTGGGGCCCAGCCACCATGGACACCATTATCGGCATCATGACTGGGCTTCAGACGGATCAGGAAAACCTGGGCGGGGGGTGGGGGGAGGGGGGGCGGTGCGGGGGGGCGGGGCACAGACATCACACCTGGGGCTGGTGTCTCAGGATCCAACAAAGCCCCCGACTCAGGAAGCAGCTTTGTTGTTGACTGTGTGGGCCACTCGGACCATGGGCAGGGGTGGGGCCCTTTGCTTGGTCCTCAAGGACGCCTCTTAGGCCCCTGTGATCCTCTCTGGCCCTGGCCCTCTGGCTTACTAGTGTGGCTGGGTTTAAGAAAGAAACATGAGAGAGTCCTCCGCTGGCTGGAGTGTCCTTTCCCTGGGTCAGAGCAGTGTGGGGGTGGGCGGGAGGAAGGCTCCCACCTTCTCAAGCTGGCAGAGATGAAGGGGGAAGAGTGAGGTGGGAAGGAGCTGGTTCCCACGACGACCGTATCATGTGGGTTACTCACCCTCTCTCTCTTTGGAACTGGCTCTCCCGATCTGGGTGTCTTTTGGCAGGCCAGTTGCCACGGTGACGTGAATGTTCAACACCACCCCCTTAACCCTCCCCCCCCAAAGAATAAGGATATTTTCCCTTCCTCCCTGGCTCTCAGCATTTGCCGTTGCCGTGGAGACGGCACTGCAGTGTGCAGAGCTCTCGAAGTCTCCCTCGAAAACGGAGGTCTCACCGCCCTCAACTTTTCGGCCTCCACCCCAGTGGCCTTTCTCCCTAGTTCCCAAGAGAGTGGGTGTCAGGGAGCATTGATGAGGGGTGGAGACTGGGGGCCATCAATATGGCCTTCCCAACGGCCACTGCTTACTTCCTCAGGAAAATGGTGGCCAGGGCACCAAGCCATTGAATCTTGGAGACTTTAGTCCTCCTCAGGTGGCCCAGGTGCCATCTGGGGAGTGTGAGGTCTGGCAGAATGCCAAGATTGGACGTGACTCCCAGTTTGACTCTTGGCTCTCTGTCTGTATCCCATTTCTCAGGATGTCCCCACCAAGCTTGTGGCCAAGGCCGTGCCACTGCCCATGACAGTGAGAGGCCACTGGTTCCTGAGCCCCCGCACAGAGTACAGCGTGGCCGTGCAGACCGCCGTAAAGCAGAGTGATGGAGAGTACCTGGTGTCCGGCTGGAGCGAGACAGTCGAGTTCTGCACTGGGGGTGAGGCCCTGCTGTCCTGCCGCTTTAGCACATCTGGCTTAGTTGTGATCTTACCTCAGCACACACTTAGGAACACCTGCTGTATACAGGCTCTATGCTCAGGCTGTCAGGGAGATACTCATGGATGAGCCTCGCCCCTGCCCGCAACAAACCTGCAGTCTGACACAGGAGGCAGATGTGAGCCCTGCTAATCATGTTGACAATACCATTCCCGTACAGGCATGGAGTTACTTTTCTGGCTTGGGGCAAGCATGTTTTTCTGAACTGTAGTAAAATGCACACCAACACAAAATTTCCCATTTTAACCATTGTTAAATGTATAGCTCAGTAGTATTAAGTACGTTCACACTGGTGTGCCACTGACCTCCAGAACTATTTCAACTTCCCAAACCGAAACTCTAACCCCATTAAACAGCAGCTCTCCCTTCCCTCCTCACTCCAGTCCCTGGCAACCACCATTCCACTTTCTGGGTCTGTAAATTTGACTACTGTTGGTACTTCACGTGAGGGGAATCACAGTATTTGTCCTTCTGCAACTGGCTTATTTTGCTCAGCATAATGTCCCCAAGATTCATCCACGTTGAGCATATGTCAAAACGTCCTTCCTCTACAAGGCTGAACAATTGTATGTGCGGACTACACATTGTTCATCCATCATCGGTAGATGGATACTCAGTAGGTCATCACATTTGCTTGTCTTGAGGCTCCACTTAGCCTGGAAAATGACCCCTGTTCAGTGGTCCTGCAAACCTCTTAGCAGAATTCAGGTGGCAAATTCCAGCATGAATAAACACCAGGCTTATGTGTACTTGGTCGTGGATGACCCACGATCTGCCCCACAATATTCCATTCCTTTGGTGTCCACAGTGAGAATTGCTCCAGATCTCTCTCTGTCACAAGGAAGGGGCAGGGAACATTCTTAGCCCCGGGCCTCTGAAGCTGCTGGTTCCATCCTCTGCCAAGGCCTATGCCCCAAGTCTCCTTGACATGCCATTCTCTTTTGAGTGGTGCTTTTTCTTAGCTCGGCTGCAAAACCCCACTCTCTGGAGGTGCTCCCACTCCTTGTGGGGAAAGCCTCTGGGTTTACCCCAGAACTCCACACGTGGTGGAAGTTTAATTCAAACTGGGGAGTTGGGGATGGCTGCAGTCCAGTCCACACTACTCTTGCCAAACCCAGCACCCTGGCCAGGGCTACATCAGCAAGGAGGAAAGGGCACCTTTTTCTAATTTGTACAAAGGCTCTGTCTTGGCTAGCAGCCGCCCTGCCTGGGCCCCAGGGCCCCAGACTCTGATCCTGGCCCTGGGAGGTGTCCAATCTTACCATCTTGTTTCCAGCCTTCCCTGCTTCTCCTGGGATGCAGATGCACTCACTGCCTCAGACCCTGGTCCGGCTAACTATTCACTTCAGTGCTCTGTGATCTCCTCATGAGCCCCCACCTGTAATTTCCACTGGCTTCCACAGCCTTCTGCCTGCTGGGTTTGAGTTCTCCCTAGAGGACCTCAAATTCTCCCCTCTCAATCCTTCCTTTGCTTGCTGGTCCTCTTCACATGAGGATAGCTAGTGATTACAGCTCCTGGGGTCCCCAGTATGATTGTCTAACTGGGCAGCCCCTGCCCCTTTCTGACTCAGAGCCCTGAGCCTCTGGCAGCGAGGGTGCAGAGGTGCACCCAGCTGTCCATGTTCCCAGCTGGGCCACCTGGCCTGTTCCTATGTGGTCCAAGGTGCTGTAACTCTTTGGTATCCCCTGTTGCTCTGAGGACAGTTGTGGGCTGGCGTTCAATGTGCACAGTGGGTGAGTGTGGGAGGCTGTGATGCTCAGTCTGGCCCTGGGCTTACCAGCCTGGACTCTTGCAGACTATGCCAAGGAACACCTGGCCCAGCTGCAGGAGAAGGCCGAACAGATCGCAGGCCGCATGCTCCGCTTCTCTGTCTTCTACCGCAACCACCACAAGGAGTACTTCCAGCATGCCAGGTACGGCATGGCCCCTAGCAGGGCCTGGGTCTCTCCTTCCTCTCCTGGCTCTGCTTTGCCCACACAGCCCTGGCTGTCTGACATCACCCCCACCTTGTCATTGCCAGACCAGAGTCCCCATGACATCTTATCACAGGCTGGCTCTGGGGGGGGGCGGGGGGGGGGGGGCTGGCTGTTTGGGATTGGGCTCCAAGGAAGGAGAGGACTCTCCTTGGGATGGGGCTGCCTGGGGGAACCATGCTAACTGGCCTGGGTCGGGTTTGTTCCTCCTTTGGGACAGTTCCTTTCACTGGGTTCTAATGCCAAGGGTCAGCCATCTCTCCAGTTCAAGCCCTGGGTCCCTGGGGGAGGTGGTGAGGGTAGCACAGAGTGACAGGTTTCCATGCATGAAGGGTCATTGTTTTCAAACTGTGTGCTGGATAGCCTGGAGGCTCCAGGAAGCTATCTCAGGGCACTTTGGTGGGTGGGAGGGGGTTACTGACGGGTTGTTGAAGAAATCAGGCTGAGTCTTGGTGGGCCCCACACCTATCATTCAGCTGGAGCATCTTCAATTTTATTGCCTATGGACCGCCTATGTATAATTTCCTTCGGGGAAGAAAGAGAGGGGCTCTCTAGTCCAGAAATATTCAATCCAATTGATGATCTGGTCCAACCCACTCAGCCTACAGAGGGAGAGCCTGAAGCCCAGAAAGCCAGTAAGTCACTAGTTACTTGAGACTTCCAGGACCAGGCAAGGGTGAGGCTGGGTCTGGGGCTGCCCATCCTCCCCAGGCCTGCTGACACTGCTCCAAGACATTGTCCTTCTAAGGCTGGACTAGGGCAAGCTGCTACTCTTACTGTCTTTGTCATTGTATTCAGCTGGGGTGGGGCGTTCTGACCCTACCCCAGGGCAGCAGGGAACAAGGGAGATCTTTGGTGTTTGTACTAAAGAAGAGAGGCAGTGAGGTGTGTGGTGAGCTCACTGGCCCAGTTTGAGCTCCTCTCTCAGCAAGTAAGAAAGAGTCAGAAAGCACCCATATGTACTAGGATATAAAGGTGAATAAAGGCAGAGTGCCCCCTCTTGAAAACCTCAGAGGCTATCGGGGGGACAGTACAGACAGATGGAATGTAATGAGTGTGTGTGTGATTGTTCAGTAAAATTCAGTGTCTGCACATAGTTTTGTTGAATACAAATGCCTGATGCTCCTGGAAGATTTTGAGAGCAGGGGATACCTATGCTGGGCCTTGATGGATGATCAGGAATTTGCCAGGGTTGGTGAAAGGAGGTGGGAAAGGCAGTTCAGGCAGAGGGAAGAGCACTGCAAAGGCACAAAGGCAGGAAAGTTGGGGTTCACATGTGGCTGGAGGATCTTACCTATGGATGTGGGGGTGTTGGGAGGTGGGTTAGAAAGGCCAGATCATGATAGCCCTGCTTTTCATGAAAGCCTCATTAAAGGGTTTTAAACTGGGGAGTGGTAGGTTCAGACATCTCCTCTGCGAAGGAGTGGGCTGCATCAGCTCATCTCCAGGGCTCTCCCTGCTCTCACATTCTGGAATGTTCTATTTGTGACTGATGGAGGCGGCAGCGGGTGGGAGAGCAGGGTGCTGCGCTGGCTCCCTTCTCAACCACACACAGCAGCCAAGCCTCAGCCCAGCTAACCAGCGGCATTTTCTCTTCCCTTTGGCATTTTTCCCCGGGGGTGGTTAGGACCCACTGCGGGAACATGCTGCAGCCCTACCTGAAGGACAACAGCGGCAGCCATGGCTCTCCAACCAGTGGCATGCTCCACGGCGTCTTCTTCAGCTGCAACACAGAGTTCAACACAGGCCAGCCGCCTCAGGACTCCCCCTACGGCCGCTGGCGCTTCCAGATCCCTGCCCAGCGCCTTTTCAACCCCAGCACCAACCTCTACTTTGCAGACTTCTACTGTATGTACACAGCTTACCACTACGCCATCCTGGTGCTGGCCCCCAAGGGCTCCCTGGGGGACCGCTTCTGCCGTGACCGCCTGCCCCTCCTGGACATTGCCTGCAACAAGTTCCTGACCTGCAGCGTGGAGGATGGGGAGCTGATCTTCCGCCATGCCCAGGACCTCATCCTGGAGATCATCTATACCGAGCCTGTCGACCTGTCCCTGGGCACCTTGGGGGAGATCAGCGGGCACCAGCTCATGAGCCTGTCCACTGCTGACGCCAAGAAAGACCCCAGCTGCAAAACCTGCAACATCAGCGTGGGCCGCTAGGGACTCCTGGGGAGGTGGGGGGCTAGAGAGAGATGACAGGCAGGGTGGCGATGGGTGGCCTAGGTTCAGGGAGCTGGCTTTCTCTCCCCTGCCCCCCCTCCCCCCGCTCCCTCCACGCCACGGCCTCCCCCTTCCCCACCCCGCAGGCGTTAGAGGCAACAGAGGGCGGTCCCCTTGGTGGGCGTGGCCTATTCAACGTCTGGTGGACTTGGAAAGGCTTCTTAGCCGCGGTAGGTTGGTGGAAGGAGGGTAGATCTCTGGAGATTTCCCCATTCCCGGTTTCCCCGTCCTGCTGTTTCTTGCTTCATTCCGGCCTCCACTTAACGGAGACTCTCAGCCTGGGGGCTTTCGCTGAGCAGCCCACCCTAGCCAAAGCCCACGAGTTGCTTGCCCGCCCCCAGAGGCACAGCAGAGAGATGCGGGGTGCTCCTTTTTAGCCCCGCCCACCCCACTCAGGGCCAACCACAGAATGCCCCTCCCCGCTCTGCTGGGCCGGGGACCTCCCACTTCAGGCCTGGCCCTTTCCCTCTATACATAGTCTCTTGCACCGCTCTGCCCCCCAGCTGCTCCTTGACTCCCAGCACCCTCTTCCTGCATGGGGAGAGCTGTCCCTTCCTTTCTCCACCTGCCCTCTAGAAAGGGGCCCTCTTTTTCCTCTCGGCTTTGGGGGCTCCGGGCTGTTGGGACTTTTCCTTTCTTACCTGGAGATGATAAATACCCCAGCATACCTTCTCTCTTGCTCAGAGCACTGAGGTCTGGTTCCCCCAATGGCAGCCACTGGGGTTGAGGAGGGGGAAAGAGACCCCTGAGACCCAGAGGTACCCCTTTTAGGCCAGGAATGGGCGGCCTCACGCTCCGAGGGGACCCAGTGTGGAACTAGAATTGAGGGCTTTCCCTAAGAGCCCTGGCACCCTGCCTGACTGTGCGCTTTGCTCGCTCTCTTTGCCACGGTTCCGTGACTGCCCTGTGCCTGTGTGTGACCTGGACTGTGGCTTCCCTGCCACCGCACCTCACACCCCACCCACTGGCACTGTCTGCTCCCCACTGCGAGCCTGTTGGCAAAGAGCTCCTTCCCTGGGGAGTTCTTGATGAAGTCTTCCTGGGCTTCCCAGCGTTTTTGCCAATTTCCTACTTTTGTATGGGTCATGAGGGTGGTGAGGGTGAACCCCTGAGATAGGCGGACCAGGTCGGGGGGGTGCTGGGTAGAGGTGTGGATGAAGGCAGCTAGCTGTTTGGGGGATGACGGAGGTGATGTCAGGCAGAGGACAACAGCCCCCACAGTGAGAGCCGGATTTCTGTGATGAAGTACAGAAGGGGCCAGCAGGCCAACAAGGCCATATCTCAGTAAGGGCACAGGTGGGACAGCTGGTTGCCTCTTGTGTAGCCACGGGGAGTGGTGTGGTCAGCTGTCTCTGTGGCACAGAACAGGTCTGGGGGCCCTGGGAGATGCATGGAGGAGAGGACATGGGCCCCCAGGCCTTTTCCGCCTCTGCTGACAGCATTGCTGTGGGGGTGGCCCACTGCTCTCCCCTGGCCCTGTGTCTGCCCTGAGCTGGGGGCACACCCGCCTGTGTTGTGCTTGCATCAATAAACCACCATGGCCTGAGAGCCCCGACTCTCTTTGGGCTCTGGGAGGGGTAGTTCTGACTAGGCAAGTTGCACAAGCACAGAGGAACTCAAATGGGGATGCCCCCCAGGACAAGACATCTGGAACTGTCTCCAAGGGTGTTCCAAATCTTGCTGTGGGAGGCAGAGCTCAGAGAGCAGAGCAAAATCTCTAGCTTGGAAGGGACTTTGAAGGTCTTTTGGTACTTATGACCTTGCACTTTGCAGAAGGGGAAACTGAGGCTTCTTAGAGGAGAACCTATAGCAATCTGGAGACCTAACCAAGGTCCTCTTTTTGGAGCCCTTCCCAGTGCAGCAGCCTGACACTGCATCAACCCCAGATGCTACTGAATTTCCCTCCCCCAGAGCCCAAATGTCCCCTCCCCAGCAGGGCTCCTCATTTGCAGATCTGAGTCACCTCTGCGTCTATTATTATGGACTTATTAAAATGATCCTCTGCTGGAGTATGAAAGCTCCAGAAAAATTAGAGTCACCTCGCTGACACTTGCCTGGGCTGAGGGCCAAATGAACATGTGTCATCCAGAGCTTGGGGCATAGCCTCCTTGGGCTAGGGGAAAGCTGAAGGGCAAACGACCACTTCCTGAGGGCCTATTATGGGCCAGGCATCTGGCCAGGTGCTTTCACACACATCAGCTTCACAATGGCCCTGTACTGTAGTATTCCCACTTAACAGATAAAGAAACTGAGGCACAAAGAAGTTAAAAGGATTGCCAGGTAGGCGACAGTGCCTGGGTTTGATTCAGAGGCTGGAATCTTCCCATTGCACTGTCCTGTCCTCCTTCATGTATGCCAGGGACCACCTGGGCTGTAAGACATGGGCAGGCCCATCTGAATATGTGGCCCTCTCAAGGGTCTCCTCCACATCTCTTCTGGCTGACCAAGGCTGTGCCTCCATCTTGAATAACACCAGGGGGGGCTGTGGAGTCACAAATGCCAAGGAGCCTTCTTTTAAAGGAGTAGTGGGCAGCACTGGTGTCCAGAATTCCATGGATGGGGAGTGACCTCCAGGATCCATCCTTCCACCTCTGGTCAGGACACCCCCACCCCACCCCAGAGGGGTTTTTGGAATCCTCCCAGAGGAGCAGGCTTTAGTCTTCCTTTTGTGAGCCCTCTGGGTTTCTTAGGAAAAGATGGACTCCCAGTGTCCTCTTAGTGGGGGATGAAGGCGGCAAACTGAGGTGGGGGTGGGGGTGGAGCCACATGCAGGTTTCTCCAGAGAGGCTGCTTCTCCTTCCTCTCTCCAGATGGCTGCTCTCTGGCATACTGCCAGCCCTGTGCTGCTCAAGGCGCTTGTCAGAGCTGGGTCAGGGCACTCACTGGAATCTGCCCTGGGGTCCCTTCTGGCCTGTGTTCTCTAATCTGACCTGGTGGAGGGAAAAGAGGTCTACATGAGAGTGGGTGCACACGCAAACACACAGAAACACCACCTCCCTGTGCTGGGTTTAGAAGACACGCTTGGCTGCCACAGAGAGCCACAAGGTGAGGGACTACCCTGGGCTGTGGCTGCCACTGTCCAGCCAAGGGATTCCAAGTTAGCCCCGCTCCAGTACAGGCAGGGAGGGAAAATGAGGCAGAGGCCACCAAGGGGTGTCTCCAGGTTACAAGTGGGGCATAGCACAAACACATAGACTCAACACATACACATGGACACACACACTCATGCCTCCAACTCCCTGTTTCAGTCTCCTCTGCCTATTCCTTCCCTTCTGGGCTAGCAACGTTCTTTTAATCTTGAATGGATGACAGTTCTCCCAAGGTAGTGGGAGGGGAGGTGCCAGTTCTGAGGACCCTCACAGTTTTGTATGGTTTTGGTGTGCGTCTCTTCTCTGTGTTAGGAAAAGAAGTGGCTGGGGTCCCAAGGAAAGGGATGAGGAGGGACCATTCCCCCAAATGGAGGGAGGCCTTCAGGAAGCTGAGCTGAGGTGATTGGCCGTAAAACAGCTTGGCCACAGCATCTGGAGGAGATTGGAACCAGATGTTCCTGGGATGGGGGAGGGGAGGGTGTGGGGCTGGGAGGAGGCTGGAGCAGGAGAAGCAGGCTGGTCAGCAGGAGGCTGGGTTGGGGGGGAGTGGGGAGGGCCTCGTGGCTTTCTGGGGAAGACAGCTGGCTGCCCTATCCCCACTCCCCAAATCAGACACTGCTATTTTTGCAAACTGGAGCAGCAAATCTTTTCACAGATTCTAGAATCAGCCTGTGTGTAGGGACAGTCAAGCACAGGGTGTGACTTGGGAGGTGCCCAGAAAGGCTACCAGCTAGCCAGAAATGTCTCCTGCTGCCCCACAAGCCCCGCCTTGCTGCGGGCTAAGTGTTGCCTTCTCTGGCAGGAGTACATCTGCCCTAAGCTCCTAATGCTCGACTGGAAACTAGTGTATCCAGAAGTTTCCTTTTTGCATAGAAAGAGAGTAGTCCAGGAACTGGAACATTGTCTGGCAGAGGAAAGGAAAAGAAGGTCCATTTATGGAGAGCCTCCTATTTGCCAGGATCTCTTCAAAGGTTATCTCATTCCTTCCTTGAAACCCTGTGAAGTGTTGTCATTCCATGTGTCTAGATGAAGAAACTGAGGCTCAGAGAGGTTAAATGACTCACCCAGGGGCACACAGCCACCAAATGGTAGCACTGATGTTCAAAACCGGCTATGTTTGCATGCAAGTTTGTGACCTTTTCATGGCAGAGAAGCATATAGGGTTAGGGTTGGGGGAGGGGGAAGGGAAAAAGAGGAAAGAAACAGTGAAGCAGAGGTACAGGGCACGTGACTTTCCTTCCACTATAGTTGAGCCAAACTTGGCCCTAGACATCCACCCCCCCCCCCCCCCCCATGAGGAACCCTGCTCTCTGGCTGCTTGGAGACTAGACAGACCCTGAGTCTTCTTGTCTGTCTCAGCAGTGGCAGGAAGGAGGAGGGTTGCTGGGGAGGATGACAGGCTTGGGGGGTAGAGGCCCAGGGAGGAAATAATTGACCAGCACCACTGGGCAAACCATGGCAGATTCAGGTCTCCTGGATCAGCATCTCCTAATTCTTTTGTCCTGTCCTCTGAAGGCTACAAGGGTGCTCCTGGAAGGACAAGTCTGAAGCTTCAGGTGCTTATCTCAACCTAGAAGTCAGGCAGATCCATCCCAGCTCTTCCACTACTGGCCATGTACTCAGGACCAAGGGGGCCCTCAGGGGGCCCTCTGGGGCTTGGAGACAGTTGTGGGAGCAGGAGTACCTTCCCGTGACATGGAGTCAACTGAGCTGATGGTAGCCACACTGGAGTTGGTCTAGTCTAGAACCCTGAAGCCGGCAGAAGGTGAGGGTGGGCAAAGCATTGAGAGTGCATGAATTAAGTTCTGGAATATATATTAATGGCCTGCACCCAGGTCCTGAGCAGCCTCTATCACTGGGAGGCAGCCTCTGAAGATAGGCCCAGAGAAGACAGGGAAGGCCCATCAGCATGATTCCTAAGTCGTTAGAGGGATCTGGATCTATGGTGGTGATGGAGTCTTGGGACAGGCGTCTGGGGTGGCTGTATGAGTCAATCCTGAGCTGCCTCTGGCTGTGGCATTGCTGTTCACAGAGCCCTTGTTCGGGGTGGAAGACTGGGTACTCGCTTTGGGCTGCAGGCCACTCTCCACAGTCCGGAGGGGTTCTGAGCCTGGTTCCTTCTGGGCATGTGACTCGTGAACTGGGAGTAGAGTCCTCTGAGCTTCAGAGGGCCCTGGAGGGCTGGTGAGGAGAGCTGTGACCACCAACTACAAATTCTGCCAAGTGGGAATGGCAAAGTGTCTGGGTGAGATGCCCAGGCAGCTCCAATGGTTTGCGGGCCTTTCCATTCTACTCATGGTCCTCCAGGCTGTCCTGAGCACCGAGGTCAGAGGAGGTGGAGGCGGGGAGGGGTGGTTATGATGTCACAGCCTGTGACCTCACTGGAGCAATAGGCAGGAACCCCTCGGGCCATCCCCCCTCCCTTGCAGGACCTCAAGGCCTCATCTGCTCTCAGGACGGAAAGAGAGGGCTGCAGCCTGACGGTGGGAGCAGGCTGGCTTCCTGGAAGGAGAGGGTCCTGCATACACATCAGATGCCAGCAATGTGTCTGGTTTCCACTACTGCTTTCTGCTTCAAGGGCCCATCTGGGGTGTACCATACCATAATGCTGCCTAGGGGTAGGTCCCCTCCCACAGTCCAGAGAGCATAAGGCACAACATGTGCTTCTGCAATAGGGCGGAGCTTGAGGCCAGTAAAAGACCTACAGACCCACTGAAGGATCTCAAGGAGCCCTGGGGGTTGGAGCAGCATGCCTGGCTCTCTCTGAAATGTGGGAGGGGCCAGCCCAGGCATAAGAACATGGGTCCTCTCTCTTTCTTTCCCTTTGAGATCCATGTAGAGTAAAGGGAGAGAGAGGCTCCTCTGAATGGAAGGGGCAGGGATGTGGCTTCTCTCCTCCTGGTCTCTGGGAAACAGGTCTGTGCCTCACTGCTGTCTGGGGAGGGAGGGGGCAGTGGCAGGAAGGAGGAGGCCAGACAAGACACAGCCTTGGGAGAGGGGGCCAGAGCTGGAATGTTTGCTCAGTGGCTGCCTAGTGTCTGGCTCTTGTCTCCATGAGAAGAGAAGGACCTGCAGGGGGCCAGCACTGGGTGTTTGACCTTCAGGAAGGCAGAGTTTCAGGGCCAGTTAGTAGATCTGTTCAGGCTGATGCCAGTTTTCTGGCTTCTGGTGAGCTCTCCTGGGACACCCTCCAGCCCACCCACCCCTTCCCCAGTCAGAGACAGAAGACATGGATGGACACCAGCTGGACAGACACATGCCTATCCCCTTTTACTTACCTCCCCCCACTCCCGCCCCCAAACAGCCTCTTTACAGAATGTTCCACTCCTCTCGTTGTGTGGGAGGGCTATGAGCAGTGCGTGTATATGCGGTACGCCTGCAGGCTGAAGTGTGCTAGGAGGCTGTGTTTGTGTGTGCCTGAGTGTGAAATCACACCCTCAGGGGTCCTGGAATAGAGGGAAGGAAGTGCAGCCAGCAGGGCCAGGTGTCCTGGCTGTGGGCTGGTCTCAGACACAGCAAGCCTGCACATCTGGAATGAGATGCACCGCACCCCCCCCCCCTGCACCCCCGCCCCATGTCCCAGACAGCATCTGGCACAAGATACTGGCTGTAACACTTTCAGTTTATTGGCTGGTGTGCCCTGGTGTGGCTGACCAGCCGCTGGGCCTGAGAGAAGCCCCGTCTTGTTTCCCCACCCCTTCTTCTGCAGCCCCTCACGGTGCATCCTGTGGGACTCCTATGGAAACTCACACCCCAGGAAGTGGGGAAATAGGGGCTCAAAAAAACCATGTCGAGGTTGGAGAAGGGGTGGGAAATGTACATTACAATGAAGCTATGCCACCGGCTATACACAATACGGTGCACTTAGAGAGGGCAGGGAAGATGGGAGGGTCTGCTGACAGACGCTCTCCCCCCCAGGCCAGGCCCCCAGAGAGGAATGGCCACTTCAAGTGTCTCCGTGAAAGCTCTGGCTCCCTGGCCCTGGCCCCTTGTTCTGGTGGGGGCAAGGAGGAAGGGATCACGGGGAAGGGGCTCACGAAGCAGTCCCATTCCCCCGCCTCCTGAGGACAGCCTCACCTGGACCACCGGCCTGCAGGTCCTGGCGCCTGGGGGACAGGGACAGGGTGCCCACCTCCTGCCCACCTCCCACTGTCCAGTCCAGGTGACTGAGGGCAGCAGGCCTCCCGTCCCCGCCCCCGTGTGAGGCAGTGGTCATTTCCTGCTGTGCAGTGTGTCCTGGAACTTGGTGCTGGTGAACCGCAGGTGGAAGCCTTTTTTGGTGATGGTGTCATCTGAGTGGAATTTCACCAGGACAGAATCTCCAGCCGAGTACACCTCCTCAGGAGGCTGACAGAGGAAAAGGATGGGCATGAGGCTGAGGCTGCTGTTTTTCCTCCCCAGGATCCCCCGCTCTAAGGAAGGTGGGCGGCTCCCAGACACTCACCAGATTCCCCCAGCCCCTTGAAGCAGGGGAAGACTATTGATAGCAAGAGTTTAAGGGGACGCCTGGAGGAGGGGAAGAAAAGCAGGGGATAGAGGAGCTTGCCTTAAGTTCAGAGTCACACTTCATACCCAGAGCTGCTATTAACGCTGCTATTAACAAGGTAGTTGTGAAGTCTCAGGCAAGGCACTGTCCCGCTCTGGGCCTCACTTCCCTCAAGGGCAAGCGGGAGTAAATGCTCCCTGCTCTCCAAGCTCAGAAGGGCTGATGGGGGTTGTGGGAGGGAGCAAATGAGAGTGTGGTTGTGAATGGGTTTTGCAAAGGGAGTGGGTTCTCTGAGAGGCTGCCTTCTCACTGTCTCAGCTGCCTCTCGGAGAAGACAGAATAGCTGGGTGCTCCAGACATAGCTGTGGCCATTCCCCTTCCATCCTCCCCCAGTTCTGGCCATGGTTGGCTCTAGGCGATGCCCCTGCCTAGCTCCTGCAAGCCCCTCCTTACCTCTGTGTACAGGCCCTCAGAGTGAGAGCCGCCCACAGAGCCTCAGCACACGGATGCCCTGGCTCTCAGGGCACAGAAAGCATCGTTTCCGAGAACCTTGGGGACATTTCCAGCAACCCTGCCAGGAAGCCCTGACAGGATTGGGTTCCTTCCCCAGGTTCCCTCCCGTTGGCTCCAGCCTGGTGGAAGTGTCTGGAAGAAGCCACCTGGGGACACCCAATTTGGTGTGTGGCTCACTGGAATGTGCCAGATCAAGGGAGTTACAAAGGGCAAAATGGGGAGGGGGTGCCGGCTTGGTGACCAGGGGATTCCAGAGTGGTGAGCCAGGCAGGGGAGGGGCCTATGTGCTCTGCTCCTGCCCTGCCCCCCACCTCCCTGCCCTGTCCCAGACCCTGTGAAGCAGAAGCTCTGTCCTAAGGGCACATTCAGCTGGCTAATGCTGGGCCCAGCAGATGCTGCTGCAGCTCCAGGAAGGAAGTTTAACACTTCCTAAGGTGCCCAGGTTACACTGGAGCATAGCCATGAGAGAGGTGAGGGACCAGGGAGGTGAGGGGCGGGAGGGCGTGTGTGTTTGTGTGCGTGTGTGCGCGCACGCATGCACGGGTGTGTAATGGAGAGGAGAAGACAGTGTTCTCCGAACGGGGAAAGGATTCACAAAAACAAAAAGAAGCCACAGCTCTGAGAGGAACATAAATCCACCTTTGTCATTTTCCTGTGGCTTCAATTAAAATCAAGCAAACTTTTGCCCACTGCCTCTGAAGGTGCCATTTTATGGACCAAGAAGCAATGCTCAGTGTCTGCTTGGACAGTAGCACCAAGGGCTTTGGGACCAGCTGGCCTCCCACCAAGAAGGGAAACTGGCAGTGGAAGAGATGAGGGTGTTTTTATGGCTCAGCCAGATGACTGGTTAGCACAGTTCGGCTCAGGTCCTAGGTCCCTGGCTCTTGCTTCAACCTCTGCCCCCGACCCTGGGCCCTGGTAAGCTGCTTTGGGACTGGAACAAGGGCTGGGGGGGGGGGGGGCTAGAAGGAACTCCATCCACCTCCCCGGATGCAAGCTACCCTGTAGGTCCAAACAAACTGGTGCTGAGCAGTCTTGGGTCAGGGCAGGGCCTGTCCCAGAGGATGCAGAAACCACAGTGTTGGGCAAAAAAGGACAGAGTTTCCTGGGTGGGGATGGCCTAGGGCAGGGCGGGCCTCTGTGAGCAGCCACCCACCAGGCAGGGTCTCCTAGCTCCTGCAAAGGGCCAGGCATGTGCTAGCACCCATACCGGCACCCCACACCTGCAGAGGCAAGGGCACTGGGCAGGGTGCGGGGTCTCACCCCTGAGCCGCAGTAGCGCCCCAGTCTGGGGGCTGTGCTGTCATAGCCATCGAAGAGCTCCATGTAGTCGTAGCCACAGTCTGTCTCCTCCTCCACCTCGAAGGTCTGGAACACCAGCTCCACGCCATATCCTTCCTCTGCCACGATGACCCATTCGCAGTCCACCCCCCCAGGGTAGTTGTTGTCACCAAACTGCGCATGGGAGTAAAGATCCTTCGTCTTCACCTCTGCCCGAACCTGGCCTCCACACTCTGTGGGGGAGGAGCAACAGGATTGGCCACCACTGCCCGAGGATGGCCAGGGACAAGGTACCGCGCCTCACTGTGCTGAACCCTCATGGCTCGATGGAGAGAGGGCCACATGGCTAGGGGCGAGTGGCTTGGGACCTGCCTGGGACGTGGCCCAGAACAAGTGCTCTGCTGCTCTACTTCTGGATAGATGCCCACAGAGGACCAGGGACACACTGGGCTGTTAGGCAACTCTGAGCTGAGGCACTGGGGAGGGCATGCTTGTCAAAAGAGCACATTGCTAATTTGCTCCAGCTGATGGCTGTCATGGAAGAATGTGGGCCCTGCGTTGCCAGGGCTTCCATTCTTAAGAGAGAAGAACCACATCTGGATTTTCTGCGAAAACTCTTGATTTTTCAATGTTGGCTCACATTTTTAAAAAACACACTGTGGGCCAAACAGAGCGGAACTGAGGGCCAGATAGAGTTCTGGGCTTCCAGTCTGTGACCCTCTGCTGGGAGGGCCAAATGAGAGCATGCAGGACAGGGTCCTCAGTGTCCATCCTCCTCTGGAAGCCCTCTGGCCTCTAAGAAATCTGGTGCTTATGTCTCCCTGGAGGGGTGAAGAGGGGGTGGGATAGGGCCTGAGCTACAAGGAAGGATGAGAGGCTCTGGACCCAGCAGTCCTGGGGACTCCCAACAGGTGGCTCAAGACCCACAAGGAGCCTGTGAAGCCCCCATCTGACACCTGATGTTCCAGGCCTCCCAAGCCTGGGCTCCAGGCTTTCTCTACTGCTGCACTGTTTCCACTTCACTACTGTCCTGTCTTTACATACCAATTGCTCAGGCCAAACGAAGTGACCTGCGGTCACCTGTACACACCCAGAGCTGTCCTGGGATTGTGGCTGTGCCTGGGCTCCTCCCCCTGCTGGAATGACCCCACCAACACCTGTCCAGAGCTAGAGCTTATCATGTTTTTTCTCATGCTATAACTATCTGTGCGCGTCCCACCTCACCTCTGGACCGCGAGTTCCTGGTGTGCAGGGGTGAAGGGCTCATGCCTGATTCACCTCCATAAGCCCCTCTGAGTCTTGCATACAGCCAGAGCTCAGTAAATGGTTGTTAGATAAATGGACAAACGATCGCTAAGTAGCCCCTCAAGGCCTAAGATGTTTGTCTGCTTCATTTTTGTGACCTGCACTTAGAGCACTGCTTCATCATACATGTTATGTGTTAATAAATATCTCTAGACGAGTGACTTTTGGGTTTGGAATGTGGGTGGGCTGCCACACAGTCAGGCGTCCTACCGCTGGGGACTGTGGGGCTTCCCTCCCCATCCCTGGATTCCCCACCCACTGGCGTCACTGCCCTCTGTTTTCCGGCAACTTAGCGGCCCCTAATCGGGACCTCTCCCACTCTCCCTTTAGTGCTCACTCTCTGCTCCCCTGCCCGGCCCTCAGAACACAGTCTCTGTCTACCCAGGCCATAGCTCTGTCCATCTGTCCCTTCATACACTCTTTCTCATCCCCCTGTGAAACTCCAGAGCCTGGGCCTGCCTGTGAGAGCAGGATCAGCAGAGGCTTGCAGAACAAGACAGCGTGAGGACATTGGGCTAGCCTGAGATGGCCTCACCTGTGGAGTGGGATGCCTGGAAGCCCTTCCTCTGGACGGAGTTGTCGGAGTAGAAGCGCAGGAACATGCGGCTGCCTGTGGCCAGGACAGGCTCAGGCTTCTTGCTCCCACAGAAGCGGCCCAGGACGGGGGCCTTGGCGTCACGGCCATCATACACCTCCAGGTGGTCATAGGCACACTCAGGCTGGGACTCTATATCCATCTCCACGAAGGTCTAGAGGGCACGAGGGAGGACAGCAAGTTCAGAATGCGTCTGGGGGGGGGCAGCAGGTGGCCCCAAATCTAGGCCTCCAGACCCCAGCTGATGGAGACCAGGGAAGCAGCCCCTGCCAGGGGCACTGCTGGTAGCAGTGAGGGAGGACCTGGGAATGGGTAATGGCAGGCACACCCCCAATATGTACTGGGACCGGGCCTCTGTCCAGACCAGACTTGGGGCTCATGAGGATCCTCACAGGGATGACAGCCCTGTGGGCTCAGCCAGGCCACCAGCCTGCAGTCTGCATGGCTCTGGTCAGGACCTCTGAATTACCCAGAACTTTGGAACTGATAGGAAACAGGTGGTAGCCCGATGGCATGGAAGAGCAGGGGTCCCCATGCAGGCTGGGGTGTGGGTACCTTACCAGCTTGACCCGGTGGCCAGGGGTGCTAGAGATAGCCCAGGTGCACTCCTTCTTGCTGGGATATTTGTCAGGCCAGTTGGGGCTGGTGATGGTGCCGCTGGTGGATGTCACCTTGTGGTCACAGCCGGCTGTGGGGAAGTGAGGGTAAAGGGATCAGCAAGAACCTCGGTGCTCCAATGTCCCCTGTGAGGAAAGGAACAAAGCCCTTCCCTCCTGCCCTCCTTGCTTCTTTCTCTTGTCCCCCACCTACAAACTGATGGAAGGCTTACATTACTTCTTTTCTGTTCAGTTACCCATGGCCGGGGAAATCTAGCTGCTTGCCTCCAAGCGAGGTCTGCCTGGCAGCATCCATGAAAGCCGCCCTCACAGGCACTCCCGTGCAGATCCCTGGACCTTTGAGGCCTCTGGCCACACCCCCTCTGCCCTCCATGATGTTGTCATCCTCTGGTATCCTGCCACACTTCCACATTCACAGAAGACTTTGGCACCTGACTCAGTTCTATACCCATTCCTGCTGCCATTCCAGGTGATGTCAGCCAACACTCTAGCCTCTCTGTTCCTGATCTTCTCAGCTCTATTGGCACTTATCTTCTTCCTCTCAAGCCGGGCTTGCTCATGACTTTACTCTAGGCCTTGCCATCACCTACCATTTCCTGATGCTACAAACACATCACCTCTCTGTGACCACTTCCTGTTCTTCCAAGGTGCTCAGGCCCTCACTATCCTTTCAACACTTCTTCAGCTTTAGAGAGACTTCCAGGGTCTTGATCCTTCTATTTTCTCCCAATATTTCCTCCTTGGTTGACTTAACTTGCTTCCCTATCTGGCTGGACTATATGGCTGATCACCCCGGCTGCTCATCAACATACTGTCCTTCTACTGTATCCTTTCGGAAAACCCCATCTGACTCAACCACTGGGAACCGAAACCACTTGATACTCTTGGATCTGTCTTTCACCACCTCCACCCCTTACCTCCTCAACAACGGCTCCAAATCTTCAGCCCTCTCCACTCCCATCCCTTCCCTCTCAGAAGATCACCTCACCTCCTGCCTCCCTGAAAAAAATCAGGGCCTCAGATATGAACAACTTCAGCTTCCCAGCCCCTCCCTGCAAACTCACCTTCCTCCTTCCTCGTCTCCAAAAAGGAGTCCCAGGTCCACCTGGGTACCTTTGCACCACAAATTATCCACCCTCACTCTCTGTGCCATCTCTGCCAGCCTGTGGACCCTCCTATGCTTTGCCCCATCCTAAAGTAACTCCCCCACGGCCCTACATTCCCCTCTAGCTGCCACCCATCCTTTCTCCTTTTCTTCTCAGTTGTTCTTCAAGAAAACTTGCTATCACCCCATTCTCACTGTTTATGGCTCTTTGATCCATTGCAATCTGCCTTCCCACCTCTGAGAGTGTGGCCTCACAAACGAATTTAAAAGCTGATGTTCATGATTTATTATCATCCAATCTGACAGGTTTCTTGGGGAAAAACAGGCGGCCAGTGCACTGTGGGCTGGGGAGGAGAAAGGGATGGATAGGTGCCTATGGTCAGTGGCTCACAGGATGAATACACAGCCATGAGGCCCAGAGAGCAGTGTGCAGGCTGCCCAGAGGCCCTGTGGAGGCAGGTAGAGCTCCTGGCTCTCCACAGTGGACCTATGGGCCGTGTCCATCATCCTTCTGTGGTTCTCCAAGGCCACATTCGCTGCTCTCCCCCATTTATACACAGGTCTTTGGGGCCCTCTAACTTCTCTGTGTGTGCCCACTTCTCCCCCAGCTAGACTGCAATCTTCCTGGGGGCAGAGGGACTCCCTTCTTCTTTTTTTTTTTTTTTTTAGTGAGCCCTATGCCCAATGTGGGGCTCAAACTCACGACCCTGAGATCAAGAGTTGCATGCTCTACCAACGGAGCCAACCAGGCACCCCAGAGGAACTCCCCTCTTGAGGTCCCTGCAGAACTTTGCACAGCCTCTGCAAGGAGGAGTCAGGAAATACTGATTTGTAATTCGCCTATCATTTGAGTGAGGAATCATGAGTGCTTCTAAAATGACTCAGCTATGTACAGGTCGTCCACCCTAGAAGTGTAAAACCTCTCACAGCTATCTTGTTAATGTTGATGTACTCTTTTTCACACAGTACACACAGAGAGAGAATGCACTTTGGACAACCACAGAATAAGGTCTCCTCCAGCTAAAAGACGTGGAGGCCCTATGAATCAGGAACTTCGTATGCGGGGAGACCGAAGTAATCAGGTTGGAAGCTCTTTAGTGTCCGTTGGGTCACTGCTGAGTGCTTCAATTCTGTTTATTTTATCCAGGAGTTTATTTGTTTATACCTTGGTTGTCCACCTAAGAACAGTGAGAAGAGGCATTTGCCAGGCACTGTGCTAAGTGTTCAAGCAAGATCTGTAAAGTTTAGTATGCTGCAAGGCAGTTACCATTGTTAATCATCTCATGGGTGAGGAACTGGAAGCTCAGAGAGGTGCAGTGATTCACCCAAAGTCACACAGACATTCAGTGGCAGAGCCAGGTCTGTGTTGTGCTGCTGGGATAGTATGTCCCCAGCAGGCAGGGGACACAACGGCATTCGGGACTTGGAACAGGCCAGTGTTGTAGCATGTCCAAAGAGCTATCAGATGATGCTGGTGAGGATATGAGTGCTGTTTTCAAACATCTGCAGGGCTTTAGTGTCTGGGAGGCGGTGACCCTGTTCTGAATGTCCCCAGGGGTCAGCAGTGTGACCAATAACGGCTGACATACGACTGTGCTTGCTTTGAGCTCAGCACTGCTTGGAGCACTTCAGAGAGCCCTGTGCCCTGATGAGGTAGGTCTATTGTGACCTACGTGTCACACAGGAACAAACAGAAGTGCTCAAGGGTGCGCAGCTGGCTAAGCAGTGGGGCTGGGCCAGGCAGCCTGGCTCCAGCCTGTGCTCTCGACCTCTGTGCCATCTCGACTCTCTGCCACAGGAAGGTCGTTATGAAGACAAGGACTTGCCCATGGATTTTAAGAAGCACTAAGATCAGTCTGAAAATGGAGCCTGGGGATGAGTGTGAGCCCCTCCTCTCCTAACATGCACAAGGAGACATGGAAGCATGTGTGGCTTGGATATTTTGAGGACGGAAGAATCTGTGGACCAGGTGGGAGGCAAAACAAGGTAATCTCAGAGACCACTCGTGACCTTGAGTCTACACCGGGCCGGATGGAGATGGCACCCATGTCCTCGTGTCCCCAGCCTCCAGTCCTTCGGGCCTGCTGGCCCTGCCCTAGGGGCTCTGGGCGCTGCGCTGGCAGCGCTTACCTTCCTTGCAGTCGTGTTTGTTGTCATGTAGGACGAAGCCACTGCGACACTGGCACTCATAGCTGCCGAAGGTGTTGACGCAGTCTTGCTGGCAGCCGCCGTTATCCTTGGAGCACTCGTCCTTGTCTGCAGGGGAGCAAACAAGGCGGGCCCGGGTCTGTGCAGGGCTGAGGTCGGGGTGGTCACCCCAGGGGAAGCGGGAGGCTGGCTGGGTTTCCTCCCCCCGGGGGGGCCAAGGCCACGGTGGGGTCCAGGGCAGTGCATCCAGCGGAGCCAGCTGAGTGGCCCAGCTGTGGGGAGAGAAAGTAGAAGTGGGGTGGAGGGAGGGCTGGGGGCTGGAGCTGACCAACATGGGCACCCTCTACCATTACCTGCTTACTGGACAGACGGACAAGTGGAAAAACAGACACACGGACAAGCAGACTGCAAGAGAAAGGAGCAGGACGCAGGGGTCCCTCTTTTACTTCACAACAGGAAATGTCACAGACACCATCAAAATGGGAGGGAGTGGGGGCAGGGAAGGTCCCCTGTCCATGGGAGGGGGGGACAAGGGGAGAGGAGAGCACCAGTTCTGTCCGGCCAGAAGGAGGCAGGCCGGAATGGCAGAGCGGAGGTGGGGGGTGGTCGGGCACTGAAGCCCCCATCCCATTCCGTCCAAGGTGAGGTTCCTGAGTAACAAAGGGTCCGGGAGGCCTGGCAGGCCTCACTGGGGGGTCCGGTTTCTTTTCTGCACTCGGAATTTGAGCTGGTGGGGGCGTCCCCGAGGGGGCTGCAGAGCGGGCCTCTTTTCTGAAACGAGAGAGAGAAGGAGAAAAGGGACCAAGGGGTGGGGGTGGAGGGCAGGGACCAGGGAGGGAGAGCAGTGAAAACCAACCCGGGGCCTCAGAGGCAGATTCACAGGGCAATGCGGGAAGGCGGCGGGACACACATGCAGGACGGCCATGTCCGGCGCAGCCAGGTCAAAGAGGAAGAGCAAGTGGGAAGAGGCACAGCGACAGAGACAGATAGGAAGAGAGCCTGTGGCAGGAAGAAGGCCTGGAGGGGTAGGCACGAGGCCCGCACATATGGAGGGAGAGAAACAGAGTCTCTGGTAGAGGGGAGCAGCCCACGGAAAGGGTGGGCCCGGCTGGGAGCTCAGAGCTCTCACTCTGGCTGCTGCAGCTACAGGCTGTGTTTAGACACACACACCCACACCAGCATGCCCACAGACACGGGATCCCTCGGGGATGTACTGCGGTCCCACTGGGGCAGCACAGACACTGACCCACAGGTACACCACACTCACGCGCAGGACCCACAGGCAGACATAGAGACCGCATGCACACATACCACTGGCCAGCCATCCACCTGTGTGCACGTGTACATAAGGGACACACACTACTTCCTCCCACATGTGTGTGAGGAAGCGTGTGCACAGATGCATAGGCAGGCACTCAGGGGCCAGTACGCGGGTATAAAGACACAAAAACACAGAGACCACAGGCTCTTCAGCAGACCTGTGGACTCAAGTGTGCTCACACATGCAGCTGCTCAAGTTCGGGTCAACCCACACACGCACTCTCCCATGAGCACACACACACAGAGACACAGGCTACAGGCATGTGTTTGTCACTCCCACACATGCTCCAGTCTGTCTGCGGTCACTCTGGGGACTGTGTGCTTGGCACAGAGGCAGGTGTTCAGGGAAGGTGTGTAGATCGAACGGACATCCAGATTTCCAGAGGGGAATCGCGAGGTAGAAAGATGCCCGCTGGCATTCAAATGGGCAGGTGGGGTCTGTGACAAAGGTGACCTTGTTCCTGGTCTCCATCAGTAGTGGAGGGGCCTGAGCACTGGCTTCCGGAAGGCCCGGCTTCTCCACTCCATTCTCAGGTGAGCCAGACCCCTTAAGGCCCGCAGGAACTCAAGGTCAAGAGGTGGGATCCCCAAGTCCCTCCCCAGGGCTCCTTCTCAGTTACAGCCTCACAGGGGATCCTCGCTGAGGGCCCTGTGGAAGCTGCCAGCCCTGCAGGAAGGTGGGGGTGAGGGGCACCCTACAGCCCAGGAACTCGCCTGTGACTACACTAGGAACTTTAGGGGCCCCATCTTACAAATGGAGCAAAGATTTGCCTGAAATGTTTTGAACCCCACACCTTCCCTATATGTGCACCCTAAATACCTAGTACAGTGCCTGGCACATAGGAGGGGTAAAAGAAATACCTGCCCAGTAAACGAACGAGTGCGTGGGCAAGTGGGTGGCTGAATGGATGAGTGACAGAAAAGTGAGTCCTGAGGAAGGCCTGCTGTAGCGTCCTAGGGCAGGGCTCTGGCATGGGGGTTGGGGAGTGGGAGTGGCAGCCTCACAGCCTCACCTCAGAGGAGCCGAGGAGCCAGGGAGCAGGTTGCAGGAGGGGCAGGAGCGGGGAGGGTGGACATGGTCCGGACAAGGAGACGGCACTCACCCTCCAGTGCCAAATGCCCCGGAAGGTGGCTGGGGTCAGACTGAAGGTCTTCAGGCTCTTTCTTCTCCTTCTTGGCTTAGGGTCTCCTCGCTGGGTGTCCCAAAAGTCCAAAGAGCCCCCCTCCTGGGGGGCCAGAGTCAGATGCCCCATGCCCTGAGGGCTGAACGAAACTTGATGCCCACTGGTGAGGGTCCTCTGCAGGTTTCTTAGGCAGCAGGGCATTGCACGTGTGTGTGTGTGTGTGTGTGTGTGTGTGTGTGTGTGGCTGTGCATGTGTGTGTGTGCATCTCTGTGTGGGTCTGAGGGGGCAGGTGGCCCAGTGTCAGGCCAGGGCAGGGCAGTACCCAGGGGTGGAGAGACCTGGGCTCTAGCCTGACAGATGTGTCGGTCCCCCTCCCGCCTCTGAGAGTCAAGTAACAGAAGGGCAGAAAGAGACGAGAGTAAGCAGGTAATGGTTTCCCCAGGGCTGAGCCCACCCCTGAGTAGGTGTTACATCCCCTTGGCCCTCTGGTGAGCACCCTGTAGGAGTTCCAGGTGGGCATAGGGAAGAAAAGGATTCGCATTGCAAGGGGAGGGGGTCTCAGCAAGCAGTGGGGCAGGGGCTGTGGGGCACTTTAAGCAGAGCAGGATGGCTGGCAGTGACAAGCAGGGAACCAGTGCACAGGGGCAGTGCATGGCATCCAGGTGGGGCAGGCAGGGGTGCAGGGATGCAACATAGGGGGCTTGAGGATGCAGGACCCTGGGCAAAGGGGGGAAAAGGAAGGCAGTGTGGACTAGGCCATGGGCTTCCTGCCTTCCTGCTACCCCATGCCCGGCCCACCAGGCCAGCCGAAGATCAGGATCCCTGGGCCACTCCCATATAAAACCAGCTGCTTCAGCCACTCCCTCCACCTCCCACTCCCCAACTCAAGTTCATGGAGTTCCCACCCCACACTATCAACGTCCCAAGTCAAAGAGTGCCTCTGAAAGACCACCAGCCTTGCCCCAGGATGAAGAACTGAGGGAAGACTAAGGCAGGGGGCAGGTCTCCTGGGACCCCTGGAGGCCCAACTCAGAGACGTTGACTGCATTTTAGGCCTCCCAAGAATGGGTCCATCAAAGGGGCTTGATCACAAGCCTTATACGGGGCAGCTCTCAATAAACATATGCTGGTTGGATCTGAGTCCCCCACCTATGGGCTGAGGGTGAGTGGGAAGGCTTTGGTGTTGATGAGAGGGAGGCTCCTCATCTTTTCTGAAGGCCTTGGCATGAACCCATTTGGCATGTGGGTCTGATTAGAGATGTGGCCGCTGCCAGATAATCTGCCCCACACACTCCAAGGCAAACACCCTCCTCCTCTGCATGCACCCTGCATTCTCTGGCCATGCTGAACTCCCTGTTTCCAGGGCCTGCCCTCTCTGGGGCCTCGGCATGATGGCTCCTGAAAGGAAAGCCCTCTCCTTTCATTTCTTCATGCCTATGTACTGCCCATCCTCAGGCTGGTTCCCATACAGTAATGGGGTTCAGGAACAGAGGGGTTGGCCTGGTGGTGGTGGGCTAATGGGGGGAGCAGGGGACAGACCCTGCTGGCCTGGTAACAGAGAGGGCTAGAAAGTGCAGGGGTAGTGTGGCAGGGAGGAGGGGTGGTGGGCTTACAGCTGGGTAGTCCAGGTTACCTGAGAAGAAGTGGGCCTTGAAGCCCTTTTTGGAGACGGTGTTGTCAGACTTGAACTCCACACGCATGTTGTTGTACTGGGAGGTGATGACCTCGGGCTTCTCGGAGCCACAGAACTTGCCATGTAGCTTGGAGTCAGCCGTGAGCCCACTGCGTACTTCCACGAAGTCATACTTGCACACCTGCAGGGCAGTGCAGCTCTAGGCCTGCCTCCTCCAGGAAGCCTCTCCTGACCACCCCCCACCTGGGAAGGCTCCCTTTTGTCCTTTTGTCTTTAGTCACCCATCTTACATAATCTAACAACTCAAAAAGGTGCCAAGCCACCCCCACAGGATCCTCTTGCGCTCCCCACACAAGCCCTGAGTCTTGCCTTGCTCCACATCCCCCTGTGCACTCCCTGACCTTCAAGCCCTCCTCCCCGACCCTCCCCTGCTTCCTGGAATTGGGAGCAGTCTCTCCTCCTCTACATTCTTTGGCTATTTCATATGGAAGGAAGCAGGCACTGAGCTGAGCTCCCACGCCTCAGACCTTCCTGAGTCTCCTCAGCTCTGGTGGGCACTTACGTCATTGCCTTCCGTCTCGAAGAAGTCGAACTGCAGGGAGATGCGGTACTGGGTAGGGGCCACCAATTGCCAGATGCAGTTTTTGTTAGGGGGGTACTCCTTGGGCCAGCCTGGGCTGGTGATGGATCCGTTGAGCTTGGTAAGGAATCCACCACAGGCAGCTGTGGGGACAACGGAGGTGGCATCAGCCACCAGGAGTCCCCACTTTAGGTAAGGGCCAGGGGTAAGGGTGCATTAAGGAGAAGAGGGGGATGTGTGGATGCCCTGCAGTCCTGGGGCTTGTGTCTGGTCTCTCAAGGATGGGAGGGAAGCAGGCAGGGTGAGGGGTGTACCTTCAGAGTATGAGGAATTGGGGAGTCATATGCATGAACACTCTACTTTCTCAGGGCCTCTGCTAAGAAGGAGGCGGGGAATGAAGGGCTCAGGGAAGGCTGGGCCGGTGGGCAGTGAGGACTGGAGGCAGGGAGAGGAAGGTGGGTAGAGAAAAGACACACAGCAAACCCAGGCTGAGCTGCAGGCAGTTGGCAGGGAATGCTCTCACCTCAGGGGCAGGTATAGGGAGAGGCTGAAAAATCATTGCCTGTCTGAAAACAGTGGTTTCCAAACTGGGGATCATGACCTTCAGGAGGATGATGAAATCAATCAGCAGGTCATGATCAGCATTTTAAGTGAATAAAAATGGAAAAAAAAAATACCAGAGTGCATCACACCTGGTAAGTGTGTTCAGGGGGCTGCAGGGCTGCCATATAAAATGTATTCCTTGTTGGTGATGAGTGAAGAAAGTGCTAGGGAATCTGGGCTTTCCCAGGAAGGGGTGTGTCCAAGGGCTTAAGAGATCTGGGCTAGAGGGTCTGGTCCCTGGGGCTGTGTTGGAGGCACTCACCCTCACAGCGGCGCTTGTCCGGGGCCAGCTCATACCCAGGGTCACAGCTGCACTTGTAGCTGCCCAAGGTGTTGAGGCACCGCTGCTCGCAGCCCCCGCGGTTGGGCCGTGAGCACTCGTCCACCTCTGCCAATTGGGAAGAAAGGGTGTCAGTGACTGCCAGGCCAGGGCCTGCCTCCTGTGCTCTGCTTGAGAGTCAAGTCCAGTGTCCCTCAGGCTTCCTGTGACCACCTCCAGCCCCACTGCAGGGGACAGGAGTCAGCTGTGGACCACTCAGCTTTGAGGCTGTGGCCCTCCCTACCTCAGCCAGCCCCCCAGCTCGGTCCCTAGGGGTTCCTACTCCTGAGAGCCCCAAAGGGACAGGTAGTAACCTGAAGGAGGGGACAGGTAGACCCCACAGAGCCTTTCTTTGACCACAATGGCTGGGCTGGTGACCACCACCATTTATTGGTGCCTCTTGTGTGTCATTCCCCAGCCTTTCTTCATTTATCCTTCAATCCTGACATGACCAGTGATGGAGGGACTGTTACTATCCCCATTTTACAGATGAGGAAATGAGGTTCAGGCAGATTACCTGTCCACAATCACACCGGTAAAAGAAATCCATGCTGCCTTGCTTCCTCCCTAAGCTTCTATGGCACTTCCTGCCTCTATGCCTCACTGGCATTTCTTCTACACAAACTTTTGGACTTTAAGGCAACTCCTGAACTACTATTTCAATTCACAGTTGAGCACCTACCACGTGTCAGCTACTTTTACATATGTGTGTCATTTACTCAATGAGATATGCAGTTTCTCAGTGCAGTTGACCTCTTCTCCCCAGTTAGGCCATAAATTCAAGCACAGGGTACCATGGTCTATGCATCCCTCATAGAATCTCTGTGTAGAATAGGTGAATAAAGAAGACATGAAGTCACCACAGCAATATTCACAATAGCCAAGATGTAGAAACAGCCTAAATGGTCACCAACAGATGAGGATAAAGAAAATGTGCTACAGGATTTAGAAGAATTAATATTGTTAAAATGTCCATACTACCCACAGCAAACTATAGATCCAAAGTAATTCTGACCAAAATACCATTTTGCACAGAACTATAACACATAATCCTAAAATGTGTATGGAACCACAAAAGATTCCAAGCAGCCAAAGCAATCTTGAGAAAGAACAAAGCTGAGGGGCATGCTCCCATATTCCAAACTGTAGTGCAAAGCTATAATCAAAAACAAATAAATCCAAATGGTATGGTACCGGTACAAAAACAGACAAATAGATCAGTGGAAGAGAATAGAGAGTCCAGAAAAAAAACTCATGATTATATGTTCAATTATTCTATGACAAAGGAGGCAACAATATACAATGGGGAAAAGACAGCCTCTTTAATGAATGGACAGATCAGACAGCTACATGCAAAAGAATGCAACTGGACCACTTACTTACATTTTACACAAAAAGAAACTCAAAATGGGTTAAAGACTTAAATATTAGACCTGAAACCATGAAACTCCTAGAAGAAAACCAAGGCAGTAAGCTCTTTGGCATTGGTATTAATAATATTTTCTTTGGATCTGTCTCTTCAGGCAAAGACAACAAAAGCAAAATAAACAAATGGGACTACGTCAAACTAAAAAGCTTTTGCACAGTGAAGGAAACCATCAACAAAACAAAAAGTCAACTTAATGGGAGAAGATATTCACAAATGTTATATGAAATAAGTGGTTGACATCCAAAATATATAAAGAACTCATAAAACTCAATATAAAACAACGACTATTGATTAAAAATGGGCAGAGGACCTGAATAGACGTTTCTCTAAAGAAGATATACAGATGGCCAACAGACACATGAAAAGATGCTCAATATCACTCATCATCAGAGAAAATGCAAATCAAAACCACATTGAGATATCACTTCACACCTGTCAGAATGGAGAGTATCAAAAAGTTAAGAATAACAGGTGTTGGTGGAAGATGTGGAGAAAATAGAACCTTCTGCATGTTGGTGGGAATGTAAATTGGTTCAGCCACTCTGGGAAACAGTATGGAGATTCCTCAAAAAATTAAAAACAGAACTACAATATGATCTAGCAGTTCCACTTTTGGGCATTTATCTGAAGAAAATGAAAACACCAATCTGAAGAGATATATATAGCCCCATGTTCACTGAAGCATTATTTACAACAGCCAAGATATGGAAGCAATTAAAGTGCCCATCAATAGATGAATAGATAAATTAGATGTGGTATATACATACAGTGGAATATTACTCAGCCACAGAAAAGAATGAAATCTTACCATTTGTGACACCATGATGGACCCAGAAGGTATGAGGCTAAGTGAAATAAGCTAGACAAAGATAAATACTGTATGATTTCACTTACATGTTGAATCTAAAAACAAAACAAATGAACAAACAAAACAAAACAGAAACAGACTCATAGATATGGAGAACAAACTGATGGGTGCCAGAGGAGAGGGAGTGGAGGGATGAACAAGATAGGTGAAGGGAATTAAGACGTGCAGTTTTCCAGTTATAAAAAAAAAAAAAAAAGCAAGATGTGGAGATGTAATATACAGCATAGGTAATATAAGTCAACAAGATTGTAACAACTTTGTAAGGTGATGGATGGTAACTAGACTCACCGTGGTGACCATTTTATAATGTACATAAACATTGAATCGGTATGTTGTACCCTTGAAACTAACAGGATATTGTGTGTCGATTACTCTTCACTTTAAAAAATGTGTTATATACACACAGTGGAACAAAAATGGATGAATCTTATGAACATTATGTTCAGTAAAAAAGCTAGTTACAGAAAGACAAATACTGCAGGATTCCACTTATACGAGCTATCTAAAATCGATTCAATAAATGAATGAATGAATGGATGAATGAGTGGATGAAAGAATGAATGATGGCTGCCAGGGGTTGGGGGCTGGGGGAAACGTGGAGCTGCTAATCAAATAGGCATAAAGTGGCAGTCAAGCAAGATGAATAAGCCTTGGAGATCTGCTGTAGAGCACCGTGCCTTCGGCCAGCAACATGGTATAGTACACTTACAAATGCATCCAGAGGACAGATCTCAAGCTACGTGTTTTTACCACAACAAAACACAATTTTAAAAATTAAAAGAAGGAATGGAGGAGATGGATTGGCCATGGGGATGGGCCGGGTGGGGAATGGGGAAGGAGCACCTTTGAAAAAGTTGACAGCAAAGCCAGCTTTGTTAATGGATCCGTCAGAGACGAATTTGAGCCAGAGGCGACTGGAAGTGCTCTTGATGTCATCCGGCTTCTCGTAGCCACAGTAGCGCCCGATGAGAGTGCTGCTCTCACTGTGCCCATCACGCACCTCCAGGTAGTCGTAGGCACAGCTGTCATGGCGCTCGATCTGAGGGTCAGGGGCTGGATCAGCTGGAGCAGCTCTGGTGGCCAGGGCCCAACACCAGGAAACCCACAACAGGTGGGACAGCAGGGTCTCCGACCTACCTCAAAGGACTGGAAGGTGAGGCCCACGTGGAAGCCCTCAGACACCTGGATCCGCCAGATGCAGACTTTGCTGGGCCGGTAATCATCAGGGTAATTGGGTGACTGGATGTGGCCATTGTCCTTCTTCACATCTCCCCCACAGATGGCTTTGGGGACACAGGGTGAGGTCAGTTAGAATGCTCTGCTCAGCTCAAGAGCCCCTCTCTCCCCTCCTTCAGTCCTTCCTATGTACCCCTCCCCCAGCTTCTTAGTACCCCCAGGCCTGGCCAATCCCACTGGGGTCTCTGCTTCCTCCCTCATGCTCCCCTGACCTTGCCCTTAGTGTGCCAGGAGTGAGCGTTTTGATCCCCAGGGACCACACCCAATCCTCCCTCGTCACTCTTCTTCCATACCTTCATAGACGGCAAAGAAGCCCTTCCCGACCCAGTTGCTGCTGCTGCGGAACTCGACCCAGAGACGGCTGTCGGTGGAGACAATAGGCTCGGGGAGTTTGCCCCCGCAGAAGCGGCCTGCGCAGACAGTGTGGACAGAGGGCAGTGAGGCCTGAAGTGGGTCCCTCTCCCCTCCCTGCTCCAGGGCTGTCCCTCCAGGGAGCCTGTCCCACCACTCTAGGGGCTCAGGGGCTCAGGGGCTCTGGCCTTGGTCTGCACTTGGCACACAATCTCAAGGCCCTCCAGTTGGCCTGAAACTAGTCTAAGGTCTAGTGTGGTCTTGAAGGGCCAGAGAGTACTAACTTCTACAGGATTTTATGCACTTGAGGAATAGAATATGAGTTCTGGGAGGAAAGGGGACTTCGCACAATATCAAACTGTATCTGTGTTTTAGTTACCTTTTTTGAAAAGTAGGCTTCACGCCCAGCACGGAGCCCAATGCGGGGCTTGAACTCACGACCCTATTAAGACCTGAGCTGAGATCAAGAGTCAAACACTTAACCAATTGAGCCACCCAGCAGCCCTATTTACTTTTTTCAAAGAGCATATTATCATTACTTTTCTTATTTGACCTTCATGCAAACAAGTAATAACCAAGAACGAACTCAGCTTTCTTTGTACATTTAGAATGTTTTCATTTGACCAAACGCAAGAGATGGCAGAGGACCCCAAATAAATCCTAGAATCTAGGGACTGGGTCAGAAAATGTCCCCTTTGAAATAAAACCTGACAGGAATCTGTGTAAGCAGATTAGGCTGGCCATTTGTAGAATTCTTTGTAGTGGAGAATCAAGTAGGGATGGTTTGTGTGTTCTGAGTAAGATTGGGTGTTTCCCAACCTTCAGCAAGGGACAGAGGGTGCTGACCCAGGAATGTAAGTTATGAAAAAGAAACTGTAATCTTGGAAATGCTAACATGTCTTCAGGAGGAAGTGTTGTAATGACAGCTGCTTTGGGTGACTAATAAGAAATATTCAAATATCAGATACTGGGGGGAAAAAGAGATGGTTAGTAACGGTTTGTCATCCTGCTTCAGACACAGGCTGTGGAGCAAAGACTCTAGTGACAATGAGTAGTCCCGGGCTATTTAGGGTTATGTCCAGATTGGAGGAGAATTCACACAGCTCCTCAGGCTTGACGCAAAAGCTTCTTTTGGCCCTAACTCCATGTCCATTAAAATAACTTCTGTCCTGTGGTTCTGACTACACATCCCCCACTTACTCACCACCCCCCGCCACCAAGGGACAAAGTATCCTGTGCAAACAAGTCTGTGCCAGGTAGGTAGCCCTCTGTGGTGTGCCAGGATGCACTGTGGGTACCCTTAAGCCAGACCTTACAGATAGAGAAAACAGAGCCTCTGAAATTGCCCAGATGAGGAGAGCCTGGAACTGTGGAGATGTGCCTGTCTGTCTCCCTCTGTCAACTTATATGACACCCCTGACCCACACACTGAGAGTCACCTCTGAGGGAGGCCCAGAAGCCTATACCAAAGACCCTAAGGTCCAGACTAGGGAAGGGATTTGCCCAAAGTTATACACTTGGTGATGGAGTTATCAGGCACTGACTCTATCAGGAGTCCTGATTCCCACACCAGATCACCCTTGGCCAAGCTATGGGTTTCAGGGGAGGATGAAGAGAATATGAGTAGGTGTAGGAAGGAAGTAGCCACATCAAACCGAAAAGCTTTTGCACAGTGAGGGAAATGGTCAACAAAACGAACAAGCAATTTACTGAATGGGAGACGATGTTTGCAAATCATACATTGGGTAAGGGATTTCTATCCAAACTATATGTAAAGAATTTACACAACTTAATATCAAAAAACCAAACAACCCAATTAAAAAACGGGCAGAGGACTTGAGTAGACATTTCTCCAAAGAAGACATACAGATGGCCAACAGACACATGAAAAGATCCTCAACATCACTCATCATCAAGAAATGAAAATCAAAACTACAATGAGATATCACCTCACACCTATCAGAATGGCTAGTATCAAGAAGACAAGTTAAAAAAAAAAGGTGGGGGCACCAGGGTGGCTCAGTCAGTTGAGCATCCAGCTCTTGATTTCAGCTCAGGTCATGATTCCAGGGTTATGGGATCAAGTCCTGCATCAGGCTTCATGCTGAGTGTGGAGCTTGCTTAAATAAGACCACTGACAACAGGTTTGAGGAAGTGGTGATAAGGGAACCCTTGTACACTGTTGAGAGGAATGCAAACTGGTGCAGCCACTCTAGAAAACAGTATGGATATTCCTCAAAAATTAAAAATAGAACTACCGGGGCGCATGGGTGGCTCAGTCGGTTAAGCGTCAAACTCTCTTTTTTTAATGTTTATTTATTTTGAGAGAGAGAGAGAGAGAGGATGAGAGAGAGAGAGAGAGAGAGAGAGAGAGAGAGAGAGAGAAAGAGGGAGAGAGAGTAGGGGAAGGGCAGAGATGGGGAGACAGAATCTGAAGGAGGATCCAGGCTCTGAGCTGTCAGCACAGAGCCTGACATGGGGCTCAAACCCACAAACCATGAGATCACAGCCTGAGCCAATGTTGGACACTTAACTGACTGAGCCATCCAGGCGCCCCCAAGTGTCAGACTCTTGATTTTGTCTTGGGTCATGACCTCATTCATGGTTTGTGAGATCAAGCCGTGCATAAGGCTCTGCGCTAACAGTGTGGCTCCTGCTTGGGATTCTCTCTCTCCATCATTCTCTGCCCTGCCCTCCGCTCAAAATAAATAAATCAACTTTAAAAAAATCTAAAAAAATATAACTACCTTATGATCCAACAATTCCACTTTTGGGTATTTATCAAAAGAAAACGAAAACACCAATTCAAAGAGATATATGCAATCTCATGTTCATTGCAATATTATTTACAACAGCCAGGTGATGGAAGCAACCGAAGTGTCCCTTAGTAGATGAATAGATTGAATAAGATGTGGGATATCCATATCACTCAGCCATAGAAAAGAATGAGATTTTGCCATTCGTGACACCACGGATGGACCTAGAGGGTATGATGCTAAGTGAAACAAAGAAAAATACCATATGATTTCACTTATATGTGGGATCCAAAAACAATACAGATGAACAAACAAAGCAAAACAGAAACAGACTCATAGATACAGAGAACAAATTGATGGGTGCCAGAGGGGAGGTGGTGGGAGGTAGACAAAATAGGTGAAAGAGATTAAGAGACACAAGCTTCCAGTTGTACACTTGATCTTAGCCAGAAGGCCGAGAAGTGATACAAGCTTCCAGTTATAAAATAAATCAGGCATGGGGATGTGATGTACGGCATGGAGACTATAAGCAATAATATTGTAATAATGTTGTATGGTGACAGATGGTAACTACCCTTATCATGGGGATCATTTAGTAATACATGAAAATATTCAATCACTGTGATGTATACCTGAAACTAAGAGGGTATTACATGTTAATTAGACCTCAATTCACACAAAAAAGAAGGCTCCACAGAGGAGGCACGGGGCGGGCTAGTGCCTTACCTCGGAGGGGTGCTTTCCTCCAGAAGCCGTCTCGGACCTCCACGTAGTCATACCAGCACAGGCGGCTGCGATACAGGTCCATGGACGTGAAGTTCAGAATGATCTAGGGGAAATGGGAAGAGGAAGAGGGTTACACAGCTCCCCACCAGCCTGGCCTGCCGGCCCCATGACCACTGCCTGCCTCACTCTGCATAAATAGTGAAGGGGCTCAGAAAAGGAGCTCCTGGTGCAGAGACGGCACTCCTCTCCCCAGCTGTCTGCCAATGACGGCCAGCTTTCTCAGGTAACTCAGTCATCACTTAACATACATGGCCTTGCTGAATATCTGTATAAGACCAGAGGTCTCATTTTACTGATCCCCTTAGTGAGGAGACACTGGTTTGGGTTAAACAAACCCATCTCTCCTCCTGGTCGACTTAAATAACACCAATCACAGCACCATTAGAGGGATGAGGTATCAGTGATAGGAAGGGCCCAGGGTGGCATGTGGGTACCAGGGGCTCTGAAATGGAAATGAAGGGTCCAGAGAGGAGAGGCAGAGAGACGGGCTGAGTCACCCATCATCACATATTCATTGAATGTTGATTCCAGGCAAGGGGTCATGCTAGCTGCTGAGGGGAATACCAGATCTGAATCCTTCCTGTGAGTGGGTTTAACGTCCATCCCTATCAAGGGGCTTAGGATTTAGAAGGATAAGAAATACACATGACTTAGAAGGATAAGAAATCCACATGAAAAGCTCACTGAGTAAAAAAACTCAGACTCCACACACATGGGCCTGGGTTGGAACATCACCTCTGCATTTCTTGCTGGGAGTCCTTGGGTAAATCACCCAACCTCTCTGACCTCAGCTGCCACGAGCATGAAATGAGGAAAGAGCACCTCACCCTGAAGTAGCACCTCGTAGGTACAGCCACCGCCCTAAGTGCCTCCTGTTCATGAACTCATTTCAGCCTTTGAACTCATCAAATGGTCATGTAATACTGGAGGAACGTTTGACACCTTGGTAAATACCAACTCTCCCCAGCCGGTGGGCATATTAACAGTAGACAGGTACACTTTCCAAGAGGGAAATTGCTTTAGTAGTTTCCAGAATGTGCCCCCAAAGCCTCTTTTGTATCTAGAGTCCAACAAGCAGGAACAGTTCATGGTGACCTGAGAGGTGTATACAGTGGACACAAATGGCCCAGGAACCCACCTGTTAGGTCTAGCTGGCTTCTCTGCTGGAGGAAAAGGGGACAAGGTGTATCTCTCCTCTGGCTCACTGCAGTTAGAGGCAGTCAGAGTGGAGGTGAGAATGAAAAAGATCCCAAAGCAGGCACTGGCAACTGTGGTCTGTAGCCTGTGTCAGTGCTGTGACGGTCAATGGTCAGAGAATGTGTCAGTGCTATGACGGTCGATGGTCAGAGAATAACTCTGGCTCTCGGTCACTCCCTGACACCGACCCCTTTAGAATTCTTGGTGATTTCAATAGCCACCTAGATGACCCTTCCCATTTCTGGGCCTCTCCATTCCCTGACTTCCTCTCTCCACCTCTTCTCGGCCACACATGGCATGACATGCCCTAGACCCTGTTATCATCAATAACAGTGCATCCCCCATAAGCTCAAGTTCAAGCACCCCACTGTCCATCCACGTGCCCCAATCTCTCCTCGTTCACTTGCTCCATACACCTAGTCCAACAATCCTTCCAGTTCACCATGACCTTCCACCTTCTGAGCCTATGGGGTTTTCCCACCCTTTATCTCCACGTACTCACATCAGTCCTTGCCTGGCTTGGAATCCATAGCCCATCCTGCCTCTTTTCTTTTGATTTGTACATGAGTTGAAATGTGTTTGTGTTTGGGGAAACATTTATGAATTGTGGCACTCTGGGATGAAATCGAGCAAGACCAGGTTTTGAAAAGTGCACCCTATTACTCTTGATGATTATTATTAGTCATCATTGAGTGTTATTGTTATTATACAGATACAAGTCCTGGTATTTTGAAAAACTGAAGTTGAAAATCTGTTCTGGCTCTTGCTCTGGAGACAGACAGTGTGCCTGGATCAATGACCAAAGTAGGACATAGATGAAGTGGCAAAGGCCTGGGGCAGTCACCTCACTTCAAAGCAAATCCATGGTCCATCTTTATCATCACCTCCTTGTATAGGACCTCAGCTCTCTTTTTCCTCTTTTCTCCTCATTGTATTCACTGGAAAACCACACCCCTGCTTAAATCCAACTTTCCACTACTCTGTGCCTGTTCCCAGGAGGCTGAAGTCATGGTTAGAGGAAATACAACCATGTTGCTTGTCTCACTTGAAATTTGAGACCACTGACCTCCACTGCGTCTTTAGCGCTGCCAGGCACACCTTTCACATTCTCCTCCTCTCTCCTCCAACCATCTGTACCCCTTCTTGAACTCTCAGTCCTGGCCCTACCATTATCTTTTTCCAAGATTAGTTCAATAGTCACTGCTCTTGATCTTGCCTCCCAGCAGAGCAGAGCTTTCATGATGTAATTGGATCATATCTCCCCACTGCTCAAAATCCTTTAATGCATGTTACTCAGAGTAAAATCCAAAGTCCTTACTTACCATGTCCTCTATGGCCATTTATAATCTAGCCCCCTGCTATCTCTCTGACCCCATCGCCTACCACTTTCCTCCTTGCTTACTTGGCTCTGGCCACATGGACCCTACTGGTCCTCAAACACACGAAGCCTGCTCCTGCCTCGGGGCCTTTGCATTTGCTGGCTAGAAGCTCTTCCCAGCTACCTGCCTGATGTGTTCCCTCACTTCCTATCCATTTCTACTCCAACTCACCTGATGTGAATGAGGCCTTCTCTGACCATCCCACATGTTACAGTAACCCCCACCTCACTCCTTTATCTCCTATTGCTGATTTCCTTCATAACACTTATTACCATCTGACCTATCGCATTTACTTTTTATTTGCTTGTCTGTCTCCCCCTTACCCCTACTCTGCCAAAATGTAAACCCTATGAGGACAGGAATTTTATTTAACTCGATATGGAATCTTTGGTGTGTGGCATGTAGTAGTTGCTTAATAAATGTTTCTTGGATAGAATTTTTCTTTTAGGAATCTATTTTATAGATACACTTTCCCAAGTATACAAAGATCTCAGGTTTGAGATATTTACTGTAGCATTTTTGGTAATGATAAAAACTTGGAAAAAACTTAAATGAAACATCAGAGAAATGGGGATGACAGCATGTTAAGCAACCATCAAAATGTCTGAGGTAGAACTTGATGCGCTAACATGGAACAATGACCATGATTTCCTGCTGAGTGAAAGGCAAGTTACATAAGACCACATATCCATACACACATGCACGCACACATACTTAGAAGAGTCTGGAAGGACATACCAAGTGTTACCAATGTTTGGTCGCCTCTGGGGAGTGGGATTTGGAGGAGGACCCAGGGCAGAATATTCACTCTTTACCATATGAATTCCTATACTTTTCAAAATACTTATCTCTATATCCGACAAACAACAAAAACATCTTTAAGGAGTTGCTGGATGGAGGAAGGAATGCAGAGGGCTGAGTGAGGGCAGTCTGGCCCCTAAACTTACATCCTTCACCACTATTCCATGTGGCCTCCGATCAGTTTTGCTCAGCAGCTGACAAGAACAGCAGCAACTTTCCCTTCGCCCTCGGAAACTACCCTGGCTCTGTCCAGGGAGGATGGCTTCACACCCTCCTGAAGAACCACGCCCACAGGCAGAAGCCCAAAGGACCCACCCAAGACCTCCTATGGGGCAGGAGGAAGCAGTGGTCACCTCGCTCAGGAAGAAGAGACCTGTGTTGGCAGTTAAAGGCATCCTCCAGGAGGGCACACCATGGCTATATTGAGACCAGAGATGTCTAATTAAGAGTTGTAATGGCTTCTGTCATGTGGAAACAGCTGTGCTCTGGTGGCAGGGGCACTGCCCTTTGCCAAAGAAAACCTGGCCACCTCTACCACTTCCTGGCTGGTGATGATGGGCCCGTGGCTTGACTTCTTTGTGCCTTGGTGTCTTTGTCTAAAAAACAGCAGTAATCATAAAGAGCTGGGGGATTCAATGAGAAACAGGGTGCAGAGTGTCCACAAGTGGACCCCGCAAATGGGAAGTACCCCCCACATTTGTTGGATGCTCTCAGGGAGCAATTGGGACGATATGTTGACCCCCGGGGACTCACAGTCTGGCTTCAGTCTGACTTTGCTGTATGACCTTAGGCTCATCATTGAACACCTTTGTGCCTCCATTTCCATATCTATAAGATGGTAATGGTAATAGTACCAACCTCATAGGACTTAGAGAATTAAACCAATACATGGAAAGTTTATAACATTGACACACGTATGTGTCACACATGCAATATACATACATGCCACACATATATAGTACTGTGTATGCCACTCAAAAAAAGTTAATTTCACTGTTGGAGTTGAGTTTGCTTAAGATTTTGAAATTTGAAATGGTTCATCCCAGAATCTGGAAGTAGAAGGAGGCAAAAGGGGGACCTAGGAAGTCGACCAGGGATTACCGATTTAATAGATTAAGACTATAAGACATTGGGCACCTGGGTGGCTCAGTCAATTGAGCATCTGACTCTTGGTTTCAGCTCAGGTTATGATCTCACAGTTTTGTGGGGTCATGCCCCTTGAGCTGTCAGCCCAGAGTCTGCTTGGGGTTCTCTCTCTTCCTCTCTCCCTCTCGCCCCTCCACTGCATGCATGCATGCACATGTGCTCTTTCTCTAAGTAAATGTAAAAAAAAAAAAAAAAAGAAAAAGAAAAAGGCTACAGAATGACAGTAGCAGCCAACATTGGTGGAATTCCTGCCATGTGCCAGGCACAGCACTGAGCACTTTACGTGCATTAACTTGTCTAATCCTTGTATCAACCACATGAGGGAGGCACAACCATCAGACCCACTTTACAAATGGGGAAACAAAGGAACAGAGTGGTTAAGCAACTTCCCCAAGATCATGCATCTAGCAAATAGCACGGCTGGGAGTCAAACCCAGGCACTCGGGTCTTAAACTTAAACCCTTAAACTTTTATTCCATGTGGCCTCCCCAGGCCTGCCAGTCAATTTTGCTTAACAGCTGCATGAAGAATGAGGGTCAACTTTCCCTTCACCCTCAGAGCCCCACACCCTTCAGCACCAGGAAGCAGGGGACTTAAGGGAGGGGTCATAGCTGCCCAACTGGAGGACTGGAGGTGGCGTTGGGGAAGGCATTACAGATGAGCGGAATTTGGAACTTGAAGAATAGGCAAGATATCACAAGGCAGGGATGGGAATGAGGGTGGACACTGCCAAAGCCAAAAGACATTTTAAGTTCTTATCTTTTTGGCTCGGCTGCAACAATGGACCATGATCTCCTGAAACCACTTTCCTGCTCCTAAGGGGCGGGCTTTGTCGCTTGGGAAACACTCTTAAGCCTTCTTTGGAGCAGCTGCTAATGACGTACAGTGGAGACATGGGGGTCCTACAAGAAGCCTTCCAAAGTGGCTCTTTCTTGTTTGATATATCCCTGCCTTGCATAAAATTTCTGTATCACTCAAACTTCTGGCAATAAGCAGAGAACTAGAAGGCAAGTGAAAACAACCTCTCAGCACAAAAGAAACATCAAAGTCCACCCACGAATGCAAGCGAGTTTATTTAAGGTTGACTGTTGAAAGAACATAGACTTTGGAGTTGGACAGTCCTGGAACTAAATGCTGGTTCCACCATGACTGCCTGTGTAAACGTGGGCAGATTTACTGATGCCCTCTGAGCCTCGACTCCCTCATCTACACAGAAGGGACGAGAACACCTGCACCACAAAACTGATGTGGGGAATAATGAGGTCATACATACAAGATGCCTAATACTTTGCCTGAAACGTAATGGGTAAACAGCAAAGAATGGTCACTATTATTTCATGACGCTATCCTCCCTGGCTCCCCAGCCTCTGCAGAACCCTTAGAGGGTTCCTGTCCCCCAGGGTTCCATCTTTGACTCAATTACAGCTCTACAATTTGATCCAGAACTGTGAGTGAATTTTACTTTTTCTATTTCTGCAGCTACGCACTGAAAAGTTTGAAATATTTCTCTGTAGCCTACTTCTCTCCCTGGAGCTCCAGGCAGGCCTCTGAAAAAGGATGGGGAGTCTCTTGGGTGTTGTGGAGGGAGCATGCCTAAGGCACAGAGAGGCTCCTGGGGCAAGTCCATTTGTCTACTAGAGACTAGGGCCAGCCCATGCCAGCCTGGAACCACAGGGAAAGAAGCTGATCCTGACCAAGGTTGGCATATCCCTGCTGGCTGAGCAAACTTCTTGAACAGGAAAAAAAAAGCAACGCTCTACCCTACTCTGTGTTCCTCAGGGGCTGGGGACTCTCATGCATCTCTCTGTCCCCAATGCCAGGTGTGTAGTGGGCACACAGGTCTCTGGAAGGGCACTTTAGCAATTGTTGATGTGGGACAGGGTTTAGAATTCACAGTATTGCAATCATGGACTTTTGTGTCATAATCTTTGGACAAGTTACTTAATTTTTCCAAGTTTGTTCTCCCATATGCAGAATGGGGACAACATTAGCACCCGGCCTAGAATGTTGTTGTGTTAATTATAAGACATAACACATAAAGAATTTAACACATGCCTGGCCAATCATGTGCTCAATAATTTTAGTTGTTTTTATTGTTATTTGCTGTGAGATTTCCAAAAGCAGAAGTTGTGGAGACCTTTGGCAGAGAGATAAAGGAAGCCAGAGAATGGTCAGAACAAGACAGCAAAAAGGAGAGCAATTTTTAAATTAGATTCAGAACAAGAAAAAGAACAAGGAAGGGATGGGTTCACTTAAAAAAAATTTTTTTTTTAATGTTCATTTTTGATAGACAGAGAGAGACAGAGCATGAGCAGGGGAGGAGCAGAGAGCGAGAGAGACATAGAATCCAATCTGAAGCAGGCTCCAGGCTCTGAGCTGTCAGCACAGAGACCGATGCAGGGCTCGAACCCACGAACTGTGAGATCATGACCTGAGCCAAAGTCGGATGCTTAACTGACTGAGCCACCTGGGGTGGGTTCACTTTTGAGGGAGGGTGACAGTATGTTAACTGAGAGAGATGACGGAATTACTCAACCCTCAATAAAAGACTACCACAAATGAGAATGATCTTCAAATTGCAAACAGTAAAATAAGCATAGTTTGGAAAGGGAATAGAAACTCATTCATATTGGAGGGGAGTCAGTGAGCACCTCTTTAAATTAGCTGTTGCCTCTAGGCTCAAAAATGACATCAGAGGACATTCAAATAACTTACAGATGTGATCAGTGTCTGTAATCTTGAAAACTCAGAACAAAAGCTTTGCCAGTTTCCAAAAGGGGTGTGCGTGTGTGTGCGCGCGTGCGCGTGTGTGTTGGAAGAGGGGTTTGGAGTGAATCCTGGGAATCACAACCCACTAAGTTGAATGTCAATCCCCAAATAAACAGATAGCCTGCCACCATTTAGAAAAGAGACACTTGATTATTAGGAGCTGGTTCAGGTTCACTTAAAACAAAGCACATCAGACAAATGTCATTTCCTTTTTAAAAGGTGTTTCACCAACTGGTGGAACAGTGGCTTTGATTTGGTAAGGCAATCCATCTATATATTCAGCATTTATGAGCTGTTTCCTATGCCAGGGATATAAAGGTGACAAATTCGTGGTTGGAGAAGCTCACTTCGCAGTCAACAAGGTGATGACTCATGGCTGGATGGTAGTGTAGCAAGTGGTATCATAGCCAGTGGAATAAATCTGCCCAAAGTCTGCAGATGAACAGTGTCAGCTCAGAGAGGGAACTTGGCTCTGCTTTGATTCATGTCATGTTCAATGTTTCAATCAAAGACCAGTTTCAGAAGACCCAGAAAAGACATGCTTATCAAATGAGCTCAGGACAGAGTAAGAGAGATGGCACCCGCTGAATGGTGGAATTCAGATTCCAAATGGTCTTGAGAGCTGTTGGAATGAACAATGTGACCAGTAATAAAATCTAGTCAAGCTCAAGACTGCACGAGTATATTAAGTACCATGTTCCAATCAAGAGGAATAGAGTCTTAAAGTTGACTATTGGGAACAATTAAAATGCACGGAAGGACACTGAAGGTAAAGGGGTGAGTGAGAGGTCCAGATACCACAGGAAAACCCTGTGGATAGATCTGAGAAGACCTTGGAAAAGTGCCTCTTGAGTAGTAAGTCAGCCCCTCCTCAAGGTAGTGCTCCATCATTCTTGTGCAGTGAATGGGTCTACGTTTCCCAGGTAGGTCATTCACAGCCACAATCAACTATGCTTTCTTACTCTGGGGTCCTGGCAGAGGAGGGGACGCTCAGTTACCTTCTCTCCAGGTGTGACTGAGATACGCCATACGCAGTGCATGTGGGCGGAGTAGCCATTGGGGTACTCAGGGGAAGAGAAGTTGCCTGTGCTGTCTTGTAGGGTCTCTCCACAAGCTGTCAGAGAAAGGAAATGACTGAACTGCTGGCTGCAGATGCTCAATTCCCCCAACCTCCTGGCTTCCCACGCCCTGAACTCTGGCATCACTCAGGGGAGAGAAGAACGGCTAAGCAGAGGAAGGAGTCTGGGGTGGTCCTGTCCCTTTAAGATCCACTCTGTGCTCTTTACACATAAGCCCACACCATTGGACCTATTTGGCCTAGTGCTGCAGGATGCCCTGCTGTCCAGGCAACATGGCTTCCAGAGTTAAGGTCAAGCTCCTTTGGTGGGCCTCACTCTACCTCCGTCCCTGATAATTGCTCTGCTAGTCCCCTTTACTGCTCCTACTGCCCTATTCTCCCAGACCCTCCGAAGGTACATGGCTCAGTATCTCACCTGATCCCAGCCCCAGTTTGGTTCCTTAACTTGAACACTGCCCCTGCCTGGGTACCTCCACCCCTACCACCAGGCAGCCGCTGGCCTTCTCTAAGACTTACAGCCTTAACGTCCTCAGCCCCAGGTCCTGGCCTCCGCCTGCTTCAGGCTCTGCCCTCCACCCTTCCCTGGTCCATCCCTCCCTGCCCTGACCTGGGCACTTGTAGAGCTTGCGGGCCTGGGCGATGTCCCCCTTGCTGAGCCGGGTCCTTTGGCCAATGGGAGGTTTCACCCCATTGACCTCGTACTTGGGAACAATGGTGTCCAGGAAGATGCCCCTGAGGAGGAAAAGCCCGATCTGGGTGAGAGTCTGATGGAGGGAGGGGTGGTGTGCCTGTGTGTACCCAAGGTCACGACCCTGCCAGAGCCCAGACATTCCTCAGTAGGGTCAGGGACGGGTGGAGATTGCTCACCCTGTCATTATGCTGCCCACTGACCAGCAGCCACCCTGCTCCGTGGCAGCCACACTGCTGGAGCCTGGGGGAGCCCCAGGAATACGCTGGGAGGTCAGGGACATAGGCTCCACATGCCCTGGGAACCTAGTGGTGTTCTGGCTCAGTCTAGGTCCAACCCCCAGCCTCAGGAGAGCTTGGGACCCCTAGCGACCATGTCTCTAGCCTCACCAAGCCTCTGCTTTTGTGGCCCCTCGTGCTCGTTCGGCTGTGACTGAACTTCTCCCAGGACTACCAAGGCCAGTGCTTCATTTTGCTGGCACGGACTGCTTTTGATAGGTTCCACCGTGGTCAGACCACACAACTCCGGATCCATCCATGTCTCCTGTCCCCCCTGCCCAGTTCCTGCCTGCTAAGTCCTGGGTGTTTCCATCTGGGAGGAGCAGGACGAAGGGAAACAGGCGGCCCTCTGCCTCCCCAGGGTCCCTGACTCACACCCAGCTGGGTGGAACTCAGCAGGGGGTGGGGTGGGATGTGGTGGGAAATGTCCAGGGGAGGTCTGTGGCTGTGGGGGGCAGGATGACCTCACCACCCTTCCTTGGTCTCTGTTCCCTCAGGTCTGGAGGCAGGGAGACTGAGGAGGGGCACTGTGCGTGGGACAGAGCAGGACTGCAGACAGAGGATAAGGAAAGAGCCAGGCATGGGAAAGGCCAGGCTTGGAAGGGGAGCCTGTAAAGGAGTAGGGAGGGGCTGTTTCCCACACTCTGCTAAGGAGAAGCTGCCGGTGCAGAGGCTGGGCCACTACCTCTGGGGGTTCCGGTCATGATTTCGGGGAATGTGGGCCCCCAGGAGGAGTGTGTGCACTTGTAAGCAGAGGAAAGGGCTAGTTCAGGGCAGTAGCCAGCCTTTGTGCAAATTAGCCAGTTCCAAAAAGGCAAACTGATTACAAAGGATGCCCCCAATTAGAAAAATGTGTCCTCTTTTGGATGACAGATGAGGGAAAAGCTCCGCTCCCTTGGCTGATACAGTTCTGAGCCACAGCATATACATATGTGTCAGGCAAAATGGCTGGACTTCAGCCTCCTGAGCCAGGTATCCCAGGGGTCCACAGTACTAGGCTTCGTGGGTCCAGGCCCTGCCATGGACCCACAATAGAAGAGGACAGCAGGGCAGGCAGCATCCATGGGTCCTCTGCTCGGGAGCTGGGGCCACCAGAAGCCCACTCTCACCCTTGGTGACTGCCCCAGCAGGGCAGCCCAGTGCAAAGTGAGAGGCCCAAAGAGAACGGCCTACAGAAGGCAGGATTAGGCTGCCCCAGAGGAGGCCAGGCCCCTTCTCTCACCTGGAGAACGTGTTCCGGGCATAGTGCATGATACTGTCAAAATCATAGGTCTCCCCTAGGGACTCCACTTCCTGGAGCTCCATCTTCAAGAAGTTATACTCCTGCCCTGCGAAGACCAGGAAAAAGGTGTGGGGGGTGGGAGGGGTGGGTCTGTGTGCCACACAGTGCCACTTTTTCAGGGTGGGGAGTGGGGCCCCTCAGGTACTCGAGAGATGCCCCCCTACCTGAGGGTCCAGGGAGCAGCCAAGGGAAGTCTGGGGGGTTAGGGGCGGGTCTCTAGAAGAGTCGGTCCAGCAGAGGGGCAGGGTCAACGAGGACTGGCTGGAGGGAAGGCTCAGAGAGTATGGGAAGGAAGCACCCATTTCTAGAACCACAGGGAGATGAAAGCAGGGAAGAGCAGAGGAGGCCTGGGGAGGGAGGAAGGAAGCAGGAAGGGAGGGGAGAGGGGGTAGCCAGGAGAAACAAGAGAAAAAAAAAAAAAAACAACCCTTAGAGGGGAGAACAGGCAGAGGGCAGAAGACTGGGCAAAAGTGAAGAGAAAGGCTGAGGTGGCATGGGGGATGGGCCAACTCCCCCCCTCCCCCCTCCCCCCAAGGCCAGCTGGGCTCTGGGCTGCTCTGGATGGCCCGCGTGTGCAGGACCAGGACCTCTCCCAGCCCCCCAAACAGCTCCACAACTGATCTTCCGTCTCTGAGCTGCTACTGGCAGGAAGCAGATGCCTCAGGGGCAGGGTCTGGACCAACCTGGGCCCTGGGCAAGGGCTGCCACAACACTGAGCTGACCACAAGCTATGGCAACAGGAAGCAGCTCCCACCCCTACTAGAGGCCCTGGAGTGGTTGGGGGGGGGGGCAGGTGTGGCACACAGCTAGGCACTCAGGCCAAGGTGCGTACCTGGCTGGATGTTTTCACGCACGATAGAGACATGGCGGTCCCGGTCTGGCCGCGTGTGCTCATGCCAGAAGCCAATGACATGGCCCAGCTCATGGACAACAATGCCGAACTTGTCACAGTTCTTGCCGATGGAGATGGCCTGTGGGCCTCCACCGCGGCGACCCACGTAGGAGCAGCACCTGGAGGGCGGGGCCAGCTCAGGGGGGCGGTCCCGAGCTGGGGGAGTGCATCCACTCAGGGGCCGGGCGAGGCTGCCAGGAGGGTGAGGGAGTGAGGTACAGGGGAGGGGCCTGAGCGTGGGATGCCCAGGCTGTGTTCAGGGGTCATAGCCACACCAGGGGGCAGCTCCTGGGAAGATGCCCGATGGCAGGAGTGGGGACAGATGATGTAGGATCGTGCCCAGATGGGGCAGCAGTAGTGCCCAGAGCAGAATGTGGACTGGGGTGATGGCCGAGGGTGCAGTGCCCAGGGGCCCCTGCTCACCCGCAGGGTCGATAGGTGAATACAATATAGCTGTCCTCATCAGTGCGCTCCAGGAAGGTGACACAGGTATGCTTCTCCCAGTGCCTCATGGCTTGCCGGAAGACTGCCCTCTGACTGCCTGCCAGGATGAAGGGGGCCAGGCTGCCACAGTGTCCACGTGGGCCAACCTCAACCCACTGCCAGAATGTCAGCCTCTTGTTGGACAGATAGGCAGAGGACACCACTCATACCACTACACATGACAAGGCTGCCCCAAGGCTAGGCCCCGATGCAGGCTGCTCCCTCGGCCCCACAACATCATGCTCACCAGTGAAGTTTCCCCCAATGACAAAGGGGATGACCCCATCAGGCCACACACGCTCTGGTCTGGATGTGGCTGCCCGCCGGCTCCGGGACCTGCCTCTCCATCTCCCACGGTTTCTCCTCTGTGGCTGCCCACTGGTGCTCTGGCAGTTGGGGGTAGAAGAGTTTCCTGGTGTTGGGAGAGGAAGACACTGGTAGCAAGTGAAGGAATAGGAGTACGGGGAAACAAATTATACTCTATCCGCATTTTGGGGGGATTCCATATCTGTCCACTCACTAAAATTTATTTGTAACCCCCAAACCAATAACCTTAGCTCTTTCACGGTCAATCACTGACACGCACAGGACAGTGAAAAACATGAGTCACCCCCATACCCAACAGAGGTTGAACAAGGTGACACTTTGCCTTCTTGATTCAGCTCTCAGAATGTAAATAAGCATCTTTTTCATAGTCTGTTTAGTGCCACATTTGTTTTTGTATGTGGGGACTTTTTATTGGTGATTTTGCTGTTTAAAATGACCCCCTTCTGCCCTGATAGTACAGAGGCACCAGACCACTGTCCAGCGTTCCTAAGTCCAAAAAGGATCTGATGTGCTCTATGGAGAAAATACACGTGTGTTAAATATGCTTTGTCGAGCCCCTAAGTTACAGTCCTGTTGGCTATAGCTCAAAGTTAATGCATCTACTGTGTGTTAAATAAGGGGTCTTTAAACAGAAACATACGTAAGACAGGGTTACGTACTGATCAGTTGGTGAGAATGTTGTGACAAGAGGCTTGCAGGGACCTAACCCTGTATTTCTCCTAGGAGTGATGACTGACTCAGTATTTGTTAATTCGGTGTTCACAGTGACTTTATAGAACAAGGTTATTCCATAACTCTATTCATAACTACCACAGATAGCAAGAATGGACTAAAACTGAAAAAGAGAACAATGGTGTACTAATTTCCTAGGAACTATAGGGGACTTGAGACCAGGAAATGTTGACTTCTCATCTAATAAAACTTCCTCCTTGTGGAGCATATAGAGCTTGACGTCTTTAAGTGTTCCCAAATATATGTTCTCATTTGACACAGTAGCTCTCTGGGATGCACTGTGCAAGTGTCACTGTGTATTATTTGACAGATAAGGAAACTAAAGCCAAAGATTTGCCCAAAGTCACCTAGTGAGTTAGTGGCAGGCCCACATGCTCCAGTTCCTCCATTTTGCTTGAACCATGTCTGCTGGTCCCCTCTCAGGCCAAGTAAGCCTTGCTAGTCATCAGGCCACTATGTTCCCCTCCAATGCCAGCTCCTCTCTGGGAAGTATGACCTTTACTCCATGGCTGCCCATGCCAAGATCCTCTCTCATGCTGGACAGGACAACCACCAGAGTGTGTGCAGAATGAGCTCTGGATGAGAATCCCTATCCTTTGTCAATGGGAGGGCTCCCTGTGGGCAGCACCATGTTCCTGAGCAGTGACAAAGCTGGACAGAACTAAACCAGCCCAGGCACTCATTCTTCCTATTCTCTTACCCATTCATAAGTGCCAGGTGGGTTGCTAGGTGCTTGGGCCACACCTAGGGATAAGAAGGACCCATCCCTGACCTTGAAGAGCTTTGAGTCCAGCTGGGGAGATAGACATATAAAAAAAATCATTGAAACATGGCTCCATGAGTGAGATACTAATACTGTAAACAGAGAGCAGACAGAGCACAGAAAATGGATGGATAACCATGCCTGGGGGATGATCAGAGAAGATTTCATCAGAGAAGCTCTTGAGATGGGCTTTGAAGGAAGTATAAAAGCTTGCAAAGTGGGAACATGAGGAGAAGCTGGGAGGGATTGGAGTGTTGAGCAAAGAGCATCAGATTTGGAGTGAGAAGGCTTGGGTTCCTGTCCCAGCACTGCCACTGACCAGCTATGTGATCTTGAATGAGTCACGTTATCTCCATGAGTCTTAGTTTCTGGATCTGCAATGCGGGACTTGTCCTACATCTACCTTCGAAGGTGGTTAGGGAAAAGTTAGGTAATGCTGGTGAAAGTACTTTGTAAACTGTAAGCAAAAAGAATGTCAGTTCTTTGCTCCTGGGTATGTCTATACTTGCTGCTCCTCTGGGGAAGGGACAAAGATATCCCAAGGGAAGACAAGCCATTATGCTGGGTTCAAGCTCATAGCCTCTGTCCTGAGAGGGCCTGGTTGGGAAACAGGGAGGTTGCTTGTTTCTCTAATTCTGGAACCCATTTCTGGGACATAGAAGGGCCCGCCTGTACCCAGAGTACCTGTAGTTTTGATGGAAGACCTGTGGGTTGCACGCTGCCTGAGGTCCTCAGCCTGCTGCACCTGGAAGGCCCTCAGGTCCTCCTCATCCAGGGCGATGTCCCCAAGGAAGGCAGCTAGAGAGAAAAGATGAGGCCTGGGAAGTTAATCCTCCTACCCAGCACTGACAGTTCCAACCCCATGGGTACCACCCCTACCCCCATAGCAACATCTGTCTTCAAATGCCTTCTGAGGAAGGGGGTCATAGGGGACTGGATTTGAGGATCCCGGGGGAGACTCGTGCTCACTTCTAAGTTGGGAATTTAGCAAAGCTGATACACGCTCCCTACCAGAGGAAGACATGATCATGTCACTTTTCCCATCGCTCTGTGGCAAATATTTAGTAAGTCAGGTACCACTTGAGTTATTAGCAAGATAGAAGAGGTTCCTGCTTGGAATACCTGGGTGACTCAGTCGGTTAAGCATCTGACTCTTGATTCGGGTCAGGTCGTGACCTCATGATGGTCGTGAGATCGAGCCCCGAACTGACAACAAGGAGCCTGCTTGCGATTCTCTCTTTCTCTCTTTCTGCCCCTCCCCTGCTTGTGTTCTCTCCCTCTCTTCTTCTTCTCTCTCTCTCTTTCTTTCTCTCTCAAAATAAATAAATAAACTTAAAAAAAAAAAAGAGGTCTCTGCTCACATAGAGCTAACCTTCAACAATACATAACTAAATAAACACTGAACTCAAGAATTCCAGACAGTGATGCATGCTATGAAGAAAACAGAAGGGGGTGAGATGATAGAGCATCTATTCTGTGGGCCCATAACCTTGGCACTGCTCTGAGCCTATGGTATTCACTCAACAAATGCCGTTTCAATTAAATTGAGGGGAGGCCGTGAACAAAAATTGGAGCAGATAGGCCTATCAGGGAAACCAGGACACTTAATGGGAGCTGCCCAGCTAGAAGGAAAAAGTTTAACGGTTCTCAAGCGATTCCTATTCTGAGTCTCAGGGTCTCCTCTCTGGAGGAAGAAAGGCCTGGGGGAATAGAGCCCCCTGAATAGGCATTTTGATTTCTGGACCTGGGGAGAGATGTTTCTGGAGAGATGAGCTAAACAATCTGCCTGCCTTTCGAGAAGCTGGGAGCAAGAGGAAGCTGAGTACTCTGGAAGGAGCTCAGAGGCGAGCTTCATGCTGAGCTGGGCTGGGGAGGCGGGAGGGTGAGCTGGATGGAGGTGGGGCACAGAGCAGCTTCCCTGAAGCTCCACCCATGGCAACATCTGCTTCTCATCCTGAGTGCTACACAGGCCTGGCGGCAGCATTACACAAATTATTTTAACCTTGAGGCCTTGCACACAGGTTTCTCCTCCCCAGATGGCCCGCTGGGTGGACACACACACACACTTCATCACACAGAGAATCAGCCACATGGGTTAGTGATCCTACAGACATTTGGTGACATCCACAGCCATGCCCTCAAACACAGAGCTATGTGAGTCACAGAGATGCCCCCTCCCCCAGCAGCGCCCACACCACCCTTGTAGGTAGAAGGCACTCCAGAACATTTATTCGAGTGAAGTGTCACATCAGTAGTCTTTAGGCCTGCAAACACATGCCCGTAGATATGTACTCTGATGGGACCTTCACCTGGATCAACAGAACGTGGGAGTCCCTCTAGCAGTTATCTAGGCCAGCCTTCCATTTTACAGATGCGAAAACTGAGGCTCAGAAGGGAAATGGTCTCCCACACTGCTAGTCATCGGAGAGGCTGGATTCATAACCCAGGCCTCCTGATTCCTAGTCTGGCATTCATTGCACTCAAGTTCATTACCTCTGTGGAGCCATATACACAAAGATAGACACTCACTCAGACACACACATCCACACACAAAAATACAGTCATAAACCACATGTTCTAAAAAAACACACACGCACACGCTCCAACACACACAAACTAACTGCAAGCTCCAAACCCATGAAGCCAGTAATGGTAGCAATAATGACACCTTATGTTAATGTTGAAATCGATGTTGTGCTTCCTAGTTGACAAAGTGCTTTCTCATTAATGGATTCACTTAATCCTGGCCCACTCGGCACGTGCCCGTTAAGCCACACTCCATCTCTGCATTTGCCTGGGCGTGCACAATTACAAATTGCTGGAGAGAGAACCGAGTGGCTAGATTCCAGCCCACCTCCCCGACTTTAGTGATTAGAACACTTGGGCTTAAGAAAGGAAATGAGTTGCCCAAGGTCACCAGCTGGTAACTGGCCCAGAATCTCTTCCACCACACGAGCAATATTCTTTTCTGTAAAATGTCGCCCTTGGTGGCCTTGGCTCAGGAACTGGTGGGACAGCAACAGAAGATATTTCTTAGCTGACATGCAAAGATCATAGGATCAGAGGGACACTCCAAGGAGGCAGTGATGGCTTCCTGCACACCAACATTCAGACAGGTACACTCATGCCACATGAATAACCCCACACCTTTGCACAGACACGAGTACCTCCAAGCTCACGTGCCCGTGGGCATTATCATATACACATGTGGCTGGATATTTAGACTCGTCTCTGCACACAGCAGCAAAAAGCAAAGTCTTTGTAGTTAGACCTGTCTTTGAATCCTAGCTTGGCTAATATTAGCTGACATGTCATATAAGCTCTACTAAACCTCAATTTTCTCCTACATAAAAAGAAGCTAACAATGGAATCTGTCTCCTAGAATTACTGCATGAAATAAGGCATGTAAATAAAGCACCTAGCACAGAGTGTGGAGCACAGTAAGTACCCACTAAATGACTACTGTTAATATTACTCCAATAACAGCCCCATAAGCTCATAATCTGCTCTCTACTTTCCAAGGGCACATTGGTTCACCCACATTGGCCTCCCAGCTGAGGGAAGCCCTGGAGTGCTCAGAAGTAGAACCTCGAATTCCAAGTACAGAGGCCACAGAACTGTGCTGGCCTGTGAAACCAGGACAGTGGGGGAAGGGAGCAGGGAGCAGGGCAAGTGGAAGGCGGGAAGGCCCTAGGCTGGCCGCAGAGCTCTTCTGCAGAGCCGGAGTCCTGTGGTGGGGATGTCATGACTGAAGAATGTGTGGGAACAGAGTGGGGGTGGGGAGACACAGGGTGGGCAGGAGAGCCTTCTGGCCGGGAGCTGAGCCTGAAGGCCCTGCCCATTTGGGATTCCCTCATGGGGAAGCTAGGGAATCTGGATGCTGGAAAGTCCAGGACACCTCCCCCCTAACCCTTACCCGGAAGGAAGCCCTGAGGTCAGGGTCAGAGTAGTAGTTGTTTTCAACACAGGATCAAAAGTTTGTTTTGTTTTCCGGCTGTAAACCAGCCAGGAGCAATCGTGGCTGCTCCACTGCCAGGCTGGGAGCAGGAGAGGAAAAAGAGTGAGGTGGACTTCATATGCCCATCCTGTAGGTAGGCTTCTTGACTCCAGAGTCTCCTCCCCACAGGGTGTTGCAAGGCATCCCCTTCTGGGGAGAGGGAGAGGACCCTCACCGGTGTGATGGAGCCCCAATGCCATGTGTACCGGGTATACGCATGTCCTATCACATAAATGCAAGCTTCTAGCTGGGGAGAACATACTTAATCACAGCTGTATGCTTAGATACAGGTGAGTATTTGCATGCATCCTTACATGTACTCAGGAGTACCCATATGCACAGTTGAAGAGACTTGCTCATAAAGCAGAGGTGCACCCATAAATGTGCCCATACACCACCCTTACTACTTTCCTGTGTAAGCCGTAGTGTGTTCAAACATACAAATAATTGCATGTGCACATTCCACAGGCCATACCCCCAAAAGGAGAAGGGTGACCTTAAAAATGGATGGGGGGTGCAGACAGAGAGAAAGAGACAGAGAGATTAACTGATTCCTCTGGATACCCTTAGGAAGTCCTTAGTGGCCTGAGTGACACATTCTACTCTCTCCCTGTCCTCCCCTAATATCTTCTCCCCAGATCTCTAGAGAAACTAGAATTCTTGAGAGCTCCTTCTTCTGGGGAGTCCCATGGTTCCCCTCCATCTGGAGCCCAGGGAGACTGTCTTTTCCTCCTCCCTTGGGGCACCTAAAAGAGAAGGTGACTCAGGGAGCAGGGGCATAGGTGGGTGGGTGACTCATTCAGAGTGTCTGGAGGGGGAATGTGGTCTGGCAAGAGAAGGGATTGCTTCTCAACTTCCGGAGCTTGTGACCTACTCCTCTAAGGCCCCTTGAAGTCCAAATCTGGGCCACAAGGCCCTGGGCTGAGGATAGTGATGAGGGTTGGTAAGCTACCCCCATACCTCACCTCCTAAAAGCAAACCTCTGGGATGCAAGTTGAGGTAAAAGGAAGGTCCTCACTGGTTCAAGGGTAGTCCCCATGTGTTTCTCTGCTTATGGGAGCAACTATGTCCCAATTCCTGCCTCCTGGGTCTCTCCCAGAGTCCTGAGGGTCATGGCCAAGTCTCCTGGGGCACCAAACAGAGCTGGGAATCTCAGGGAAGGACCCCCCCCTCCACCTTGATGGTTTGGCATCCTAACATACAAGAAGTCAGGGCTGACTTGCAATCTCCCTGGGCAAGGGGGAGAGAATGAGAGAGACAGAGAGACAGAGTTCATATTTGCATTTGACAGCCTGCACACCAGAGTGCAAGCTTGGTGGGACCAGCAATCAGCACACACATAGACCAATTTGGCTTCCCGCCTATTGTTCTGGTGTTGCCCAGAAGATCCAGGAAACTCTCCAGGGTATCAAGGGTCTTAATTTTTCCTTACTTCCCTCAATTTTGCCCTAACTCTGACAGTAACTGCAAGAGGTAATCTCAAATGAAGGGGCCTGGTTATCCTGAAAAGATCACAGGTGAGCCAGGGGAGTGAACAGGGCTTTCATTCTTGGTTCTCTGTGTGCAAGGAGGAGAAAAGGAGAGAGATGGAGAGGGTCAAGGGAGAAGAGGGAAGCAGACATATCAGGTGCATCCAAAGGAGGTAAATCCAGGTACACCTACCACCAGAGCTCAGAGAGGGCAAGAGGACACAGCAACATAGAGAAAAGAGCCTAGGGACCTAAGGCTTGAGGGTGTCAGTGTGGGGCCTTAGGGAGTCAGGGCAAAGGTACGCAAGGCTGCACTAGTCACACCCAAGAGGGAAACCTGATCTGACGCTAAATCTTGGCCTTGTCAGGCTTTCGGGCCCTCTCGGCCACCCCCCAGGCCTGGCCCAGCTCCCCACCAGCCTCACTTCACCCTGGTGCAGAGCTTTCTCCAGAGCCCTTGTTTGAAGTTCCAACTCAGCCAGCCCCACCCTAGCATGAAATCCGAGACTGGGGATAGAGCCCTCAGCCTCCTGCTGCCTCTTCCAAAAATCACTCCAATTCCAACCAGGAGTGAAATACATCAGAGTGACTTCCTACCCATTCTTTAAGGCCTTGCCTCCTGCATGAGGACCCCCTCCCCAACCTTCCCAGCCTGCTGTGATCACTGTTTCTCTGCCACCGTCACCACTGGGACTGCAGAGGGACAAGAGGCTCCTTGAGCCTTTAAGTCCTTTCCTTCCAAGGTGGCACATAACGCATTGTGGTTTGTGCTGTTGTTTACACGTCTTATGCGCCTACTGGACTGGAAGCTCACTGAGGGCAAGGGCCATGTCTTACACTTTTCTGTATCTCCCACAACATCAAGCCCAGGGCCAGGCACATATTAGCATTCAGTACATGTAGACCAGTAGAATAAACAAGTAATACAAGGACAGAGACAGGGAGAACACTTCCTTTTCCTGAAAACCAAGCCCATTCCTCAGAAAAAATAATGAAACGAGAGTGTGAGGCACAGAACACAGGGGAGTAGGCAGCAAACATTTATTAAGTGCTTACTGTGTATTAATCTCTAATAAGTGTTTTATATATGTTCTCATATTTAATCCTTACCACCAACTCTACAGAGAGACGTATTATCAGTTCCATTTTACAGGTGAGAAAAGCCAAGTTCAGAGATGATAATTAACATCCGCCAGCCAGTAGAGCTAATGAGCTGTGGGTCCAGGATTGACAGCTTAGGTCGGCCTGCCTTCAAAGGCCAAGCTCTATCTGCTTAGCCTCATGCCCACCCCAAGCCCAGGGAGAAAGATGATGGCTAATGTCTGGGTCACCCACAATCCAGAGGGGGTGGAGAAGAAGGGCTGAGAGATTTGGCTTCTGCTCCTCCCACTGGAAGAAGGGTCTCCTACTTTGCCGCTTACTGTGATCCATTCACCCAAAGTGGGGAGCCCAGGGTTAGGACTAGAGTGACCCAACCTCTTATGCCACATACAGGCACTCCTAGAACCTTAGGGACTGTGCCACTGCCCCTGGCCCTGGCTATTTGGAGACAGGCTGAAATCAGAGGCAGGAAGTTGAGGAAAGGTTCTGACATCTTATGCCCTGTGTGTTCTCTTGTCCCAGGCAGCCTGTTCAGGGTCATCTGATTAGGCAAACGGCCTGTGTGCCTGGCCATCTGGTCACTCCAGGGGCAGGACCCCTCTGGGCCCAGCAGGAGTGAAGGGGTTACTTGGGGTCTTCATGGACAAAGAACACACACACGCAAACACACACTCCAGGGCCCTGACCTCAGCTAATTAGCCTCCAGTGTCTGTGGACTGAGAGAGCTGATATACAGTATTTGAGTTCTCTGTGTTTTTCTCCTTTCCACCCTAACTTGGCCTTGTTAGGTCTCTCTGGCACATAAGGGCAGAGGTAATTCCCCCTCCCTGGCTGGCTTCTCTAACTTTGACAGCTGTCTCCTCTGTCCCAGAAGGTTGCTGTGTTTGGTGGGGTGACACATGGGATACCCAGGGAGCATGATTTCAGAGGATCCCTTGAAAGACTTTCTTCTTTCTCTTGGCTGGGTGGGGGCCTCAGGAGACTTGCTGCTCAGAGATGCAGGCCTCCCGCACCCCCTGGGCAGACAGATGTGCAGCCTGGGGGCAGCCCAGACAGGCTGGAAAACACCAATGTCCTGAAGCTTGAGATGGGGGAGAAGGGAAAAGTGCACGCGGGCACACACACACACAGACACACACACACACACACACACACACACACACACACACACACACACACACACGGGAGTTTGGCCAGAAAAGTTTCCTGCAGGAGGAAAAGCCTCCTTGGCCGCAGGTTTCTCCCTGGACCCAAAGAGCTTTCCCCAGGAATCCTCTGGGAAGAGGAGGCAGCGGCAGCAGCTTCCACAAATAGCAGCAAAACTTCAGTCCTAAAAGTCCCCCAAACTTCCCCCTCCCTCTCTCCCTCTTTCTTTTGTTCCCCACTGCATTGCCAACCAGGCAGCTCCCGGCTTCCCACACTGGACTGTCCTCCCCCAACCCCAAACCCTAAGCAGCCCGCGCCTCCCCGCCGGGCCTGCTCGCTCCCCGGCCCCGGCGCCCCTGCGGGTCGGCGGGGTGGGGGGCGCCTACCCGCCTTGCAGGGGTCTTTGTAGTTGACGGGCTCCGAGTCCTCCTCCTCCCCCAGGTCATAGGTGTAGTCGGCCAAGTCCAGTGGCCCGCCCGGGCGCGCGAGCAGCAGCAGCCAGAGCAGCAGCGGCAGCGGCAGGCGGGCCACGCCGGGCATGCTGGAGGGCGCGGCGGCGGCGGTGGCGGCGGGTGCGGTGGCGGCGGCGGGTCGCGCCCGGACGCGGGAGCCGGCGAGAGGGGAAGCGGAGGACTGGCGGCGAGGGGAGGGCGCTCCCCTCCGCTCGCCCGCGCGCTCCCTCCCCGCGCTACCCCCCCCCCCTCGCGCGTCTCTACCTCTCCCCCTTCCCTGTCCTCGCCCCCCTCCTTCCTGTCTCCCGCCCCCTCTCCTGCGCGGCTCCTCGGCTCTCTTCCTGAGCCTCCAGCCTTCTCCGCTCCTTTCCCTTCTTTCCCTCTTTCCTTCTCTCCTCCCTCCCTCCCCCTCCCCCCTTTTTAGGGAAATGAGCTCGCTGGAGGGCGGGTTTTCGCCTGGAGCTCGGCCTCCCTCGGGTCCCGGACAGCGCACTGCCAGATCGGGCCGCGCGCCAGCCGGGGGCGGGGACCGCGGAGAGCCGGCCCGCCCCGGGAGGGGGCTCGGCCGCCCGGGGCGCGGGGCGGCGAGGCCGGGGAGGGGGCGCCGGGCCCCGGGGTGCCCGGCCGACGGCCGCTCCCGCGAGGTGCCCTCTAGTGGCGGCTGGTCCCGTGGGCGCCGGGCCCGAGCCCCGTCCCGGGCAGCGGGACACGCTGTCAGGTCTCTCCCGGGCTTCAGCTCGCCTCTGCCCCCTCGGTCTCTGACTGCGTTTCTCCGCCCGCCTCTCTTGGTCTCTGCCTTTTTCCGACCCTAGCTCTCTCCCATCGCGGTCCCTGTCTCTCTAGTTCAGTCTTTCGGTGTCTGGCTGTCTCTGTCTCTCTCCCTCCCTCGGGAGACACCACTGGGGGGCGCCTCAAGCCCGTGGATTGCCTAGTCCCCTCGCCACTGCCCCCGGCCCCCGCATCACTCCTGGACGAAGTGGGAAGGGGAAACCCCCATTGCTTCCCCAAGGTCCTACCCTTCCCCTGACCCACCCACCAAGAGCGGGAGCGAGAGGGTGTGGGAGATAGAAAAGGCTCACCCTTCGTTTTTCAATCGGGTTGCTTTATTCTTTCATGGTAGTAGCCCCCTGGCCCCAGGAGCATCTCCGCTGCCCGTTCCCCCCTCTCCCCACAGCTCCCATTTCTCCAGCACCAGTCCCTGTGGTGTGGGCAGGAGCAGCTTCCTGCGTCTCTGCAAAAGACCCTTTGCTCATGGATCTTTCCTGTCCATTTGGGGTGTCCACAGGCCCTGAGAAGCAAAGAAACACTTTATTATGAGAGGGAGAGAGACTGGGGGGAGGTATCTATGAACCTTCCCTCCCCTGAGCTCCCTAGATGACCTGACTTCAGTGGATCCTCCCTGTTGCTTGGTCAGCTGACATGGGGAGGTGGCCCAAGCCTTCCTGGGCCACAGCTGCTCAGTGCCCTGGCAGTCACACCTGCTCACCTGAGGGGTTCTAGATGTAGTAGAGGGGCACCTCGCCACACAGGGTGCTCACAGTGGTGCCCAGGAAGTCCAGGTCCACAGAGGATGCTGAGCCAGCATCACGGACCTCCTCCTGGCCCAGCTTAGAGGTAGACACTGCAGGCTTGACCTGGAAAGAGCACCTGATTTTGAGCCTGGGAACTGAGTTTTTGTTCCACCTGTGGCCCTTATTGTGGGACCTCAGGCACGTGAGACCATCTCTCTGAGCCTCCTAAAAGCCTTGGTTTCCTTACCAGTAAAGAGGGGGCTGTGCTGGAGTCAGAAGCCCCCAAGTGGTGAGGCTCAGCTGAGGCCAGCAGCTTGGCATCAGGGTGGGGCTGGGGAATAGGAGGGAAGGTGTGACACAGGTGAGTCTGGAGAGGGGCACTCACCTGGCAGCCCACAAGGAGCAGCGCTCTACAGGTGACAAATAGCTGTCATCTCAAATGCTCCTCGGAGCAGCCCTGGGAGGGGGACAACTTATTCCTCCTCATTCACACACCCACCTGGAAGTTCCGGAACTTTCTGGTGAGAGCCTCAAGACTTGGGATGTTCTCTGGAGCCATCTTCATGATGTAGCAACAGGTTCCTGGGGCTGGCTTATAGGCAATCAGGAGCTGAGGACAGAAACCCCAGGGTTCATTCAGAAAGGCCCTGCCTTACTCACTCCCTAACCCTGATCCTGGGCTATCTCCCTCTAGGTTAGGCACCGAAGGCAGTCATATTGGAATCTGGGGATCAGCCTGGGCAAGGAAAAGAGCTAGGGGCTGCGGAGAGATGGATATGCATGAAATGGCACAGCTGGGTGGGTCTAGCAAAGTCTCGTCATTGGCCCCCCGTCCCCAGCATCAGGCGGTCCAGGTATACCCACCCGCTGGTAGTCATACAATACAATGCCAGTGGAGCCGATGGAGAAGGTGGCAGTGGTACCCACACGCTCACTCAGGGCCAGGCGCTGCTGGGCTTCTGGTCCCCCAATGCTCATCTCTAGGACCTGGGGGAGGGCATAGGATGGACTGACATTTCTCTTTCCCCACTCATCCCTTTGGCACCCATGTCCACTCTCAGCCCTCTTTACTCAAATGCAATCCCTTCTTCCCTGATAGCTCAGAGAGCTTGGAAAGAACAGGCTGCCATACCAGCAACAGGCCTGGTGCAAAAACCCAAGCCCCATTTGCCACCAGGTGCTTCTGTCCTTTATTGAGGCACCCTTGCCTCCTCCCCTCTGGTCCCCTTGGACCATTCATTGTCTACCCAGCCCATTCAGCCACTCTGTTTGGCATGTCCTGTGTCCACTGCCCACTCCATCCCAGGCCTGCTCACCATCTCGGTGTGTTTCTGGCTCATGTGAAGACCCATTAGCAGGGCCCCTACAATCACCACGACCACAAGGACTACCACCACGACGATGATGAGGAGGCGTTTGAGGTTCACAGGGCAGCAGGGGATGCTGAACCGGCCCCGGGGAGCTGCTGAGTAGTCCTGACATGGTGAGGCAGGCAGGGAGATAGGTGTGAGATCATGAAGTTGGCCCTTCTTCTCCCTGCACAAGCTGGATACCCTCCCACAGCTGGACACCAATACTATGGACATGCAGAAGAGGGTGAGATCAGAGAAGGCTTCTTGGAAGAGGTGGCCTGGATTCCAACAGAAATGCTTAGATGTGAAGTCTACCATGAAGAGACCCAAGAGAGTCTGCTTTGCTAGTCTCATCTGCTGTTTCCTCCAGACCCCTGGCACCCCGGCCATGCCCAGTCCCTCTCTGTTCCCCCAAATAATCCACGATCTCTCACACCTCCCCGCCTTTACACATACTACCCCCTTCTTCCTACAATGTCTGCCTCTTCCACCTAGTGAGCTCCTACCTATTTTTCCAGAGCCAGTTCAAATGTCATTTTCTCTACAAAGCTTCCTGTGACTTCCCAAATAGTGGCTGCTTACACAGCGCTCTCTATAGCCCTTTCTAATGACCACTGTGGTGGCTCTCAGCCCCTCACATTGGAATTATTGGCTGCCACATCTGTCTCCCCGAAGGACTGTGCCTTGGTGGTTGGTGTCCCTGCCCTAACTTAGCACAGTCATGGGTTAGTTAAATGAATGAATTTGGATGAGGAAACAGTCTCAGAGAGGTTGGATGAAGCAGGGCCCAGCTCACACACACGTATACACACACGGTCACACTCACCGGCGGGCTCTCAATCAAAACTTCCTTGCTGCCCACATCCATCTTGCTGCAGACGCCTTCCCCTCTCATCCCCTAAGTGTGACTAGCATCTTATATGTGCTAGTAGGGAGAGGGGACAGAGGTGAAGGATCCAGGCCCCTTCTGCCAGCCAAGCCCTTGACCTTGAAGCCTGTTTGTTCCTGGCCCTCCAGAACTGATGTCCGGAGAAGCCAGCTGCAAGAGCGCCTAAGGGCTCTTGGCCGTGGCACATGAGTCCTCTTGGCCCCGGCAAGAGCGAAGCTGGGCACACTGAGCAAATTTGCCCTTGGGTAATCTGCGCCTCTCACTGTGGGTGTCTTCCTGGCATTGGCCGCCTTTCTTGCTGGCACCTGCCCCTGCAGTCTTGTGGCTTTCCCTGTTCTTCTGCCAGCTTGAACCTCTCAGGCAGCCAGGGGTCTAACCCAATGGGGAGTCCACCACATTTCCCAACAGAATTTCTCTCATGCATAGGGATGAGCTCCAGGAACAGGAGTGAGGAGGCAGTGCCTATGGACCCAGAAAGGCAATGCTGAAGGCAGGTTGTGCTTTGGCATCCCTTGTGGGGGTCCATATATGGCCATTTCTCTGAGAACCTCACGTTTTCAATTCAAGTATGCCACCTGCCTGGCCCCTTCCAGCACATCTGCTACCTAACCTCAGACTTGCCCCTGGTCATTCTTTTCCTAATTCTGAAAACTCTGTCCCCTCTGGCTATAAATTCATACCCACTAATGTGTGGTTTCTTCCTTCTTTGCTTTGGGCTTGTTTGTAAACTGAAGGCCATCCCCCCCCCCCCACCGCTTTTACTTTCATTTCCATTTATTCTATGCTGAATTTATTCCCCGGTCATATACTGTTGTTTCTCCAGTTTCTTCTGGGATATCTTTCTCATCTGTGCAACCTCATCTGGTTTGGCAACAATCTGCTCTGTTTCAGTAAGGATTATCTCAGTGTGGCAAGGAGAGCTCATGCTGGGATTAATCTCACCATGAACCCTGTAAATTTAGTGGCTCATTTTGGGGGCTTTGTTCACCTGGATGTGCTCGATGACCAGAGAATGTACCTCTAAACCCTTAAGTTCAGCATTACTCTCTACATGTTCAAGCAAGTGCAGTAAAAATCCAGCACTCCTTTTAGGCCACTGACCCTGTGCGCAGCCCCACCATTTGGCCTGGACACACCTATCAGCTCCACCATTATGATGATGGAATGGCACACATTGCTTCTATAAAGTGACATCCTTCAGATACTTGGTGGCTTTTCAGATAGATATGCCCTTAATGACCTGGGAAGTTTCATGAGTGTTCTTAAAATGAATGTGAAGATTTGAACCTCTTGATTTGAATGATTTTGTGGGTTTTCTACATCAAGTGAATAGTAACCATTTTCAGAGATCAAGTTGAGGGCTTTTGATAGCAGATTCCACACCTGACAGTTCTTTCTTATACCTCAGCAGCCTTGCACAGGGATGGGTGTGGTGACTGATGGGGTCCCAATCCCCTCTTCCTTGAATCTCATCTGCTTGGTGCTGCCTATGACCCTATTCCTCTGTGTTCCTCTTTTTATACCCTCAGATCCTAAATTTGCCTTGGGAATGCTACTCATTCCAGTATAATCCACTTTCTGGACCTTCTATTTCTCCCTTCTGTCCCTTTACCTCCTTCCTCAAAGCCACTTCTTTTGCTTTGTTGTACTAAACCAAATCTACTAATGGCTGCATCCTTTCTCTTGGGTTCCCCTCCACTTGCCAGGCCAAGTGGTCTCTATAGTCAGTGCCTTTACCTTGGAACTTCCATAAGTGTGTAAGTCAGAGCCCCACTCTCACTCCTCTAGGCTTAACTCCCTTGTCCTCCTGACACTTTACCTCCAACACTTCACCCCAGTTCCTGTCCCTGCCCTGGGGGCTCCCTCCACACCTTGGCCCTACCATTCAGTCATGAGCTGACCCCCAGCTCTCCAGCACTGGCAGGTTGCCCTTCCCCACAAGGACCCTCTCTCCAGCTGGAGGGCCTTCAGCCTCCAGGTTGCACAACAGCATGGCATCTGAGCTGAGAGTGCCTGAGAAGCTCAGGGAAGGAGAGAGGGAAGGGAAGGGTGTTTGCTCCCACCATCCTCCAATAGCCCCAACTACCCCTTTAAGTATTTGCCAAAACCTCTCACAGCAAGTGTCCTAGGAGGAGTGAAGGAGGGAGGGGTCCAGGAAGGAGGGGGAAGCATCCTCCTCTCAACTGTGTGTAGCCTCGGCTGGCTGTGTGCAGGTGCCAGATGTAGGAGACAGCTGCCTGCAGTGCCCACCCCTGCCCGCCCCTGGTTGTCCAGGCAACGCTGGGATTGATTGGCTGACTCACATGCACTGGGCCTAAGCCAGGTGGGCAGGAGGCCAGCAGGAGAGCCAAGGAGGACTGCAAGCATCTCGGGGTCCCTGTGGGCATCTCAGGGGGCCGCATGGTCCAGCTGTGGAGCTTGTTCTGAGCAGGCGCTGTGTGTAGGGCTTGCCGTCATCAGCTGGTGCGGGGAAAGGAATCTCTGTTGGAAAGAAGCCTCTGCTCTCTCAGGTCCTCAGTCTCCCCTGCAGGCTGCCCTTGGGCTGTAATTCTCACAAGCTTTATGGTTCCCCCCCCCCCCCCACACACACACACTTGTTTTTGCCTGTTCAGCAATTGGGGAAAGAACGTTGCCCTCAAATTTCATAAGGGGAGTCCAGATGCTAGCACTGAGACTTCTGGAACTGACCCAGTAGAGGTCTTGCGGTCCTCGTCTTCCTTCTCAGGAAGCGAGGAGGGACCTTTAGCTGAGCACGCATAGCTATCACCTCAGCCCCAACAAGAGCCCTCTGTTGTAGACTTCTCATGTCTTGGTCTTTACTGAGGCCATTTTTCTCCCCTGGAAATCCCACCCTTGATGCCTCTCCACCTCTCTGAGAGCCACCCACCCTAAAAGGCCAGACAAGAGCCAATCGCACCTGCTCTGTGACCACACCACTCCAGGCAGTGTCCCATCCCTCCTCCAAAATCTCCCAGTCTCCTGCTGCTCTTTAACCTGCCACTTAGCATCCACTGCTGTGCTCCTCAGCTATGTGGGTGCTTATTGTTGCCCTATGTTCCCTGGGACTGGCCCTGAGACCATGCTCCCCCGAGGATTCTGTGTACCTGTTGCAGGGCAAGGAGCATGCACACAGCCAACATGGAATTATATTCAGTGGTATAGCCAAACACCAAGTGGCTCTTGGCCAACAGTCGATAGTTTGTTCCTTCAGTATGTGGACATTGCAATGCTTCACTGACAGCTCTGGGACCCTGAAAGAGTCATTCTGCCTTTCTAGGCTTTAGTGTGGACAACTGTGAAATGGGACCAGTCTGCCCATTCTGTCTCCCTCTCCAAGCTCTTGTGAGGATCCAATGACATCATCAAGCTGATCATCATGATTATCATCATCTACTTCGCTGACCCCCCCCCCCAAGACATTTCTTCTCATTAGCTGACAGTAGGACCCAGACTCCCTCTTTTTCTCTGTCTCCAGGTTAAACCCCTCTGGGAGAACCTTGGGTGATGTAAGCCCTATGGTAGCCACTCCTTTTATGTGTGCCTCCTCTTTTCTTCCTTCCAGCTCTTCAGCTGCAGGGGTTAGGACAAGATTCACTCTGCCCTTTGTGTGCTGGGCAGAGCAGTGCCAGGGACCAGTGGGGACGGTTGCCCAGCTGCCCCAGCCACGTTCCCCACCCCCCATTGCTTGTATTCCCACAAGCTGGCATGGGAGGGCAGCACGGGCAGCTGGATGGGCATTGGCAAGTGAGCATCAAAGGGAAGGGACATCCCTGGTTGAGAGAATATGGACATAAGTTCCTACCAGAGAGGCCCCCACTGGCAGAGGCTGGGGACAGCTGGGGACACATCTTAAACCCAGTGATCTTGATCTCAGTTTCCTGGCTTGATGTGGAAAGAATACCAGACTGAGAGCCCAGCCAACCTGACCAAGTCTCCCCTTGTCCTGTACCTGTGAACTTTTGGTACAGTCAGTCCCCATGAGGACCCCCAGGGAGGTATAGAGCAGCGGTTCTCAAACATTTTGAGAACATCCTTCTTTTTCTTCTTTTTTTTAAAGTTTATTTGATTTTTGAGAGAGAGAGAGAGAGAGTGAAAGCGTGTGTGTGAGCTGGGGAGGGGCAGAGAGAGAGGGAGACAGAATCCTAAGCAAGATCCTGACAGTGCAGAGCCCTATGCAGATCATGACCTGAGTTGCAATCAAAAGTCAGACACTTAACCAACTGAGCCACCTAGATGCCCTGGACCCCTTAAAATTCTTAAAAAATACTGAGGGCCCCAAAGAGCTTTTGTTTATGTTATTTTTAAATGTTAGTTAATTAATGAAAATTGCGATAAACTCATTCTATGTTTTAACATAAATAACATAATTTTTAAATAAATTTATTTTACAAAGCAAAAGAAATTAGTAGCAAAAATGTCGTTGCCTTGGATTTCTGTAAATCTCTTTATTTTTTTTAAATGTTTATTTATCTTTGAGACAGAGAGAGAGAGAGAGCATGAACAGGGGAGGGTCAGAGAAAGAGGGAGACACAGAATCTGAAACAGGCTCCAGGCTCTGAGCTGTCAGCACAGAGCCAACGCGGGGCTCGAACCCACAGACCACGAGATCATGACCTGAGCTGAAGTCAGACGCTTAACCAACTGAGCCACCCAGGCGCCCCTCTGTAAATCTCTTTAATTTCTGGCTTAAAAAAATTTTTTTAGTGTTTATTATTTTTGAACGAGAGTGAGACAGAGAACAAGCAGGGGCGGGGCAGAGAGAGAGGGAAACACAGAATCTGAAACAGATTCCAGGCTCTGAGCTGTCAGCACAGAGCCCAACATGGGACTCAAACTCATGAGATGTGAGATAATGACCTGAGCTAAAGTTGGATGCTCAATCGACTGAGCCACCCAGGCACCCCTAATTTCTGGCTTAATAGAAGATATATTGTGTAGCCTTTGGAAAATTCCAGGATACTTTTGTGAAAGCATGAAAGTGAAAAGGTAAAATTATGTTCTAACATTATTAGGACAATTGTTTTGACCTCAGTGACTCCCTGGAAGGTTCTCAAGGCCCCCTGGACTCCCTGGACCACACTTTGAAGACTCCTGGTGTAGAAGTATGACTGTGAACTTTGGCATTGGGCACTGTGGGTTGAAATCCTGGTTCTGTCGCTTTCTTCAGGTACTATCAGCCTCACTCCTCTTATCTGTAAAAGGGGGCTTACTATCATCCTCAAAAGGTTGGAAGGATTACATGCCTAGAGGGCACACCACACAGTGGATGTGACATCTACTGTGGAAAGCTTGGCTGCTTTCCTCCAAGTTTGGGCCTCAGTTTCCTCATTTGTGACAAAGAGATGGACTGGAAAACATCCAAAGCTCTTCCCAGCTTCAACAGTCTGTGGTTGGGTAGTGAGATATGTTCCAGAATTCCACACACTCCCAGTCCAACTCAGTGACAAACATTTCCCTTTTCCCACAGAGACACACAGGCACATTCTGTTCACTGGCTCTTGGAAACAAAAGAACACAGATGCACATACATGGCGCTTATGACACACCCATGAACTCTTGTTTAGAGGATGTGTCCCCTAAGGGCCAGGACAGATATACAGGCACACAGAGCACGTGGACCCACAATGCAGAAATGCCCGCAGCAGGGAGTTTGTGCCCGTTCCCGTGCAGAGGCAGGTGTGTACGCGTGCACAGTCATGCCATCATAGGATGCACATGTATACCTCGCACACCTGCGCTCACGACAGACACTCTGGGTGCCAGACACACAAGCAGATGGCCCCAGAGACCGCTGGTAGTGCATACAGCGGCCAGAGCCGCAACCACTTCTTTCTTTGGCTACTCCCACCCCGGGACTCCCCGCGCCGTCCCCCCACCCCCGCTCCCCGCCCCCCTCGGCCTTGCGCGCGCCCCCGCCGCAGTCCGCGCCCGCCCCCGCCGGTCAGCCCTCGCTCGGCTCCGGGCCCGCGCAGCTCTCCCAGCCGGCTCGCGAGAACGAGCAGGGGAGGGGACGGAGCCCGCGGCCGAGGGCTGGAGGACTCGGCTCTCCGCAGCGGGCAGCCGGGCCCCTAGCTGCGGCAGCGGCTGCTGGCGGCGGTGGCCGGGAGGTGCCAGCCCGCGCTGGGTGGCGGAGAGCCGCGGGGCGGGGGCTGCGGCCGGTGACCCGAGGGAGAGCTTGCTTGCAGTCAGCATGGCGGGGCTGCGGGCCAGGCGGGGCTCCGGGCTCCGGCTGCTGGCGCTGTCCACGCTCGGCTTCTGCCTGATGCTGCAAGTCAGTGCCAAGAGGCCCCCCAAGACGCCCCCCTGCCCGCCTAGCTGCTCCTGCACCAGGGACACCGCCTTCTGCGTGGACTCCAAGGCAGTGCCCAGGAACCTGCCCTCCGAGGTCATCTCTCTGTGAGTGCCGTGGCTTCTGAGGTGGGGGAGCGGAGAGAGGGAGGAAGGCAAGAGCCTCTCTGGGAGTGGATGGGAAAACCCTCGCTCCCAGTCTACAAAGCGTGGGGAGCAGGAATACTCCAGGGGTCCTCAGGACTGGAGATTCAAGGCATCCTCCAGGTAGGGAGTTCTGTAGTCATGCAGGCTCAGCAGCCATGGCTGGGGAAAACAGGAGTTTATGGCCAAGAATGAATCATCACCACCGGCAGCATCAATGAGACCTACTGTGTGCAGGGCTCTGAACATGGGGGAGGGGTTGTTTACAAGAGCATGTGGGCTCCTGCCTGTGATGTCACACCAAGGGCAGAAAGGCTTTTTGTGGAGGGAGGGAGGGTGGAATCAGGGGGAGGGATAGAAGTGGGATATACCCACACAGTGCCCTGTCTGGGGACAGACGCCTGCCACTGGTCTCCCATCCACTCTGGCACTGGGCCAGCCAGCCCGTCACTTGCAGTTAAGTGGCCTCAGGGACTAGATGAGCTGTGTGGTCCTTGAAAGCAGGGTGCTAATCCCCACCGCCATCCCAGTGCCCCATCCCTCCACAGCACCCAGCACACTGTGGGTGTTTGGATGATCTTGAGGGTGTGGGTGATGGAACCTTCTTTTGGCTGAAGGGGAAGCTGAGCCTGGGGCCACTGGTGCTGAGGGAGGCAGTAGGGGAGGATAGTGAGACCGAAGGCAATGAGTTTATGAGGAGAAGAGAAAGATAGCCCTAGGTGGGTGGCCCAGGCTGGTGAAATGAGTGGTTTCCAGGGCAAGTGTGCACAGAACAAATGCCCTGTTCACCTTGTGAACCCCGCCCCTCCCCCCCCTACCCCCCCAGTCCCTGCAAAGTCCCCACAGTACTGACTCAGGTGTCCCCTGCAGGACGCTGGTGAATGCTGCCTTCTCGGAGATCCAGGATGGAGCGTTTTCCCACCTGCCACTGCTGCAGTTCCTGTATGGACAGGGCCTTGAGGAAGGGCTGGTAGGGGGTGGGGCAGTGGAAGGGGGCAGACCCTGGACTGGGGGGAGGAGAGCAAATGAAGATAGCCATTGGAGATTAAGATGCAGGTGTCCCTTACTTTTACTGGATGGGATAGCCACAAAAGGTGCAGCAGCATAGAGTCAGGAAGGGTGAAGGGAGCCGCAGTGGGGAGAAAGAAGGTGGGGGTTGCATGCAAAAGCCAAGAGTGGATATTTAGGGCCCAATTAGGAATGGACTTGCCTCCTCTGGAGACCCAAAAGAACTGGGGTCAGTAACTTGGGCTGGTGCCATAGGATGGACACTGCAGGGAGAAGGGTCATCATAGAGACCGCTGACACCAGGATTTGAAGGAAGAGTTGGGGGTTGAAAGGGAGGGAGGAGAGGGTGTGGAATTGTAATAGGGAATGTTTCTGTTTGGAGAGTCAATTGCAGGAAAGGGTGCTTGTGAGTTACCCCAACTCCTTTTCACTGTGGGTTATCCTCAAACTCACCACCAGTCTGAAAGGGACAGAGTGAGCTGGGGTGAGGGTAGGAGGCAGAGAGTGGTGATGGAGACAGGAATGATGCAGTGGGGAAGGACCCAGCTTGACCGGAGAGATCTGCCCCTGGCTGTTTCTACCCTTGAAGAAGATTCTGGGACTAGAACAGGCTCCTGGCTAGTCTTGCTGCTGGGCTTCTCTGGGGCTCCCGGCTGGGGCTGGGGTCCCAAGGTGGGGTGGCAGGACAGCCAGTCTGTGAGGAATCCCCAGGGTGAGGCAACAGGTTGGGGGCTGGCACAGCGGGCACAGGCTTGGAAGCTCTAATTCTCCCTCTGTCTCTCCAGGTTACTCAACTCCAACAAGTTTACTCTGATTGGAGACAATGCCTTCACAGGACTGTCGCACCTGCAGTACCTGTGTGTGGCAAGGAACCGGGAAATGGGAACTAGAAGGGAGGAGGGAGCTGGGACCTGGGTGGACTGAGAGGGGAGGGTAAATGAGGAAGGCCGGGGGAAGATGGAGGGAGTGGAGAGCCCTTGGATCCTCTGACCACAGGACCCGAGCAGAGGGTCATTTCATCCATCCCTCTGCCTAAACCATCCTGCCTGGATGCCCTGTCACCACAGGCTTAATGTCTCCAGAATCAGAATGGAAGCCTGGCTTAGGACCATGGGCAGGAATCTAGATGGAGCAGAGGGAAATAGCTGGCTGGGGGTCTGGGATGCTGAGTGGCATCTAAGACAAGTTCTCATTTTCTCCAGCTTCATTGAGAACAATGACATCTGGGCACTATCCAAGTTTACCTTCAGAGGACTCAAGTCTTTGACACACCTGTGAGTACATCATGTACATAAGCACACCAGACCAAAGCCCTTCATCTCCTGTGGCCTATGGCCTTAGCCACAATCTTCAGGTGACTCAGGGTCTCTCTTGCAGATCGCTGGCCAACAATAATCTGCAGACACTGCCTAGAGACATCTTTCGGCCCTTGGACATCCTGAGTGACTTGTAAGGCTGAGCCCTACTTCTTTTAACAATGCCACAGAGGGGCGCATCCCTGGAGGGAGCGGTGTGGGAGCCAGAATTGGGAAGATCATAAGGTCTTGAGAGGCTGGGAGGGCTTGGGTTTGGAGATGCCTCCCGGAAGGCTGTGTTCATGCACACGAGACACCATGTGTATATGTTCTTTTTTTAAGTTTATTTATTTATTTTGAGGGGGGGAGGGGCAGAGAGAGAGGGAGAGAGAAAATCCCAAGTAGGTTCCATGATGTCAGTGGGTCTCAATCCCATGAACCATGAGACCACGACCTGAGCCGAAACCAAGAGTCAGGTGCTTAACCCACTGAGCCATCCACGTGCCCCCAAACACGTGCTTTTTAAATCTATGTTTGATTTGAACCTTCACTGAAGTCCTAGAGCATAGCCACAATCAATCGGTACTTACACAAGAAGAAAACCAACCCAGGATTGTGGAAGGTCTGGAGGAACTGAGATGTAACATAATTGTGCAGGTTCTACACTGCAAAAGGCCCCTGACCTAGGAGGCAAGTAGGGACTAAAACTCAGCTCCCACTCCACTGGCCAAGCATGTCTCCACAGGGGTGTACCTACCCCCAGGGGAACCTTTCTCTAATCTGTGCAAAGATGCCATGTGAAAAGCCAGCAGTGGCCTTGATTATACCTACTTCTAAAAACCTAGAGAGCCTGGGTGGGCAGGACAGCTGGGAGCCTGTTCCTTTCTATATTCCCTCCGTCACCCTCATGATCCAGGGACCTGCGGGGCAACTCACTCAACTGTGACTGCAAAGTGAAGTGGTTGGTGGAGTGGCTGGTGCATACCAACACCACGGTGGCTCCCATCTATTGCGCCAGCCCGCCCCGCTTCCAAGAGCACAAGGTGCAGGATTTGCCGCTGCGGGAGTTCGACTGCATCACCACAGGTAGGAGATGCCCCCAGCAGACCTCCCCAGGGCAGCCCCACAGGCACTGCCAGAACCACCCCCAACATTGGCCTTGCAATCCAGCAACCTTATCACCCAACAAGCTCTTACCCTTCTTCACCCCACCCCTCACTTCTTGACCCTGCAGATTTTGTGCTGTACCAGACCCTGCCCTTCCCAGCAGTATCAGCCGAGCCCTTCCTTTACTCCAGTGACCTCTATTTGGCTCTGGCCCAGCCAGGTGCCAGCGCTTGCACCGTCCTCAAGTGGGACTATGTTGAACGGCAGCTTCGAGATTATGATAGAATACCAGGTACCTGCCCCAGTCTGGCTGTGCTGGCCCCACTTTAAGGGGTTGGGGTGGGGATGGGCTTCATTGTTCCTCTCCAGTGGGTTCCTATAGGTAGAGAGATAGATGAGACATGGTCTCTGCCCATAATAACTTTCCAGTCTTTGGGGGAGAGGCCAACATATACACAGATAACATTCATGTAATAGATGGGTGTGAGGAGGGAGATATGTACATGATGCTCTGGGACCGCAAAGGAGAGCTGTACCCTGGACAATCAAGGAAGGCTTCCTAGTGGAGCAGACACCTGAGCTGAGTCTTGAAGGTGAGGGTGAAGGACAAGTCAGAGGTGATGCCCAAGAGCCTGGCTTAAGTAACTGGGTGGGGCCTGTAAACCAAGGAGGAGATGGGAGTGGCTAGTGAGCTCAGTTTGGGATCCACTGAATTTGAGCTGAATCTAGAAGGCTGAGGGATACCTAGCTCAGAGAAAAAATGCAGAAAGTATATTCTGGCAGAGAGAACAACATGAGCAAATTCAAGAAGGAGTGCAACAGCTTAGTGTATGAATGTGTACATGTGTAAACCATAAGCAGCTCATTTGACTGCACCATATGGTTCAAAGTGGAGAGAGGCAGATGAAACCCAAAAGACATGAGGACCAGGTCATGGACAGGTTTTGAGCAGAGTGTGTGAACCAATCCAACCTGTATTTTAGAACACTCTCTCTGTATGCGGCATGGAGAGTGGCTTGGCATGGCCAAGTCATGTGGGCACACTATTAGAGGGATCTGCTGGAACCTGGACTGGGGCAATAGTAGTGGGGTGGAGAGATAGATTTAGAAAGGAGGAGCGAACTGACACAAGATGAAACAGAAAATTTAAATTGCCCTGTATCTCTAAAAGAACTTAAAGTCCTTATTAAAACAAAAGCAAAACAAAACAAAAACTTCCCCGAAAAGGAGACTCCAGGGCCAGATGGTCTCCCTGATAAATTCTATAACACATTTATGGAAAGAAAATAACAGCAATCCTACACAAACTATATTAGAAAGCAGAAGGGAGGATTGACAGGACTCAGGACTAATTAGTTGTGGGTGAGTGAGAGACAGGGAGGTGTTGGGGATAGCTTTAGGTTTCTGGTGGGGGGGACTGGGTGAAGCCACAAACTGAAGCTGAGAACACAGAGGGAGAAGAGGACCAGGTTTGGGGGCACATATCTGCTCAGTAATGGCCAGCTAGAGTTTGAGGTGCTTTTGGGTGTGTGGGCAGGGAGGGTCTGAGCTGCAGCTTGGGTGCTGGGGGAATCATCAGTATCTACACAGGTGCACCAAGGCTGTGGAAGGGATTCGGGGGTGACTGCCAAAGCCTGGGGCTCAGCATGAGCTTTCCTGGGGAGAGAGGAGGGGGGGAGGAGGATGGGTGAAGCAGCACCGGGAAGGAAGAGAGGAGAGGAAAGGAGAAGGGAGGGGAGGGGAGGGGAGAAGGAGAGGGGAGGGGTGGAGAGGAGATGACTGGGGACACCAAGATAGGTAAAGAGTGTGGCCCCATGTGCTTTGGGTGCCTGAGAAGGGGTCAGATCTGTCTGGTTGTTGACAAATACATTTGTGTGGACGTCCTCATACATTAAGGCCCTTTCAAAAGTAGGAGTTCTTAGGAGAATGCATTTTCATACACAACTATCCAAACATCAAGCTGTCATTTTGTATACCTTGGCTCTATCACCAGGCTGTGGATAGGCACAGACTCTTCCTCCTTCCCCTTCCTGGCATCTGGCCAGTCAGGTAGCTTTGGGCAAGTCACTTAGACTCTGAGCCTGCTTCTGGGCAAAATAATAGATTCCACTTCGGAGTGATTAATTGAGGAACTGTGTTCACACTTAGCACAGTGGCTTCACACAATAAAAGTTCAATAATGACATTATGGATAAACAACGGGTCAATAGCTAGGGATACCTATTTTGTGCTTAGTGTCAGCTTATATTTAAACTCTGGGAGCAAGGGCGGAGGGAGCATGATGCTGAAACAGATTATTAGCTGTGAAAAGTGGGTGGGCATCAGGGGGAGGGATGCTCTAGGGGAGAGCCTTAGTTCTGGCCCGGGGCTGGAGGGAACTGACCCCCTTTGCCGAGGGCATGGCGTGGGCTGGGGGCCCGCGGCTGCCTGACACTGCCTCCACCCTGCTTCCCTCCACCCTGGCAGCCCCCTCTGCAGTGCACTGCAAGCCAATGGTGGTAGACAGCCAGCTGTATGTGGTTGTGGCCCAGCTGTTCGGTGGATCTTACATTTACCACTGGGACCCCAACACCACACGCTTCACCAAGCTGCAGGATATCGACCCACAGCGTGTGCGCAAGCCCAACGACCTGGAGGCTTTCCGCATTGACGGCGACTGGTACTTTGCCGTGGCCGACAGCTCCAAGGCGGGTGCCACCAGCCTCTACCGCTGGCACCAGAATGGCTTCTACTCCCACCAGGCCCTGCATGCCTGGCACCGTGACACTGACCTGGAGTTTGTAGATGGCGAGGGCAAGCCACGGTTGATTGTGTCTAGTAGCTCCCAGGCACCTGTCATCTATCAGTGGAGCCGCACCCAGAAGCAGTTTGTGGCCCAGGGTGAGGTGACCCAGGTGCCTGATGCCCAGGCTGTGAAACACTTCCGTGCTGGGCGCGACAGCTACCTGTGTCTCAGCCGCTACATCGGTGACTCCAAGATCCTGCGCTGGGAGGGCACCCGTTTCTCTGAAGTGCAGGCCCTGCCCTCCAGGGGCTCGCTGGCCATGCAGCCCTTCCTCGTGGGTGGCCGCCGCTACCTGGCGCTGGGCAGCGACTTCTCCTTCACGCAGATCTACCAGTGGGATGAGGGGCGCCAAAAGTTTGTGCGGTTCCAGGAGCTGGCTGTGCAGGCCCCTCGGGCCTTCTGCTACATGCCTGCTGGGGATGCTCAGCTGCTCCTGGCCCCTAGCTTCAAGGGACAGACACTCGTGTACCGACACATAGTGGTGGATCTCAGTGCCTAGAGGGGTGCCGAGGCCTCTGTGTTCCTCGGGCAGCCACTCGAGGCTGAACAGAAGTCTCTGTGTGAGCAGCATGTGTGCCCATGTGAAGACACATGTAGCCAACCTGTGTACATGCCCTCACATACACCCTCCGCACCCCCCATGAGCATGGGCCACACTGTGGACTGGCCCAGGAGAGCCACTTGTCATAGTTGTAATCAGCATGAAGACTTGTATATGCACCAGGCAACCCAGCAACCCTGTGCCCTCTCATATGTGGACACTTGTCTGCCCCACACCCTACCTGAAGGCCCCGCCTTGGTCTGCTGCTTTCCCCGTGCTCCGGCCCCAGGGAAGGAGTACGGGAAGGAAGGGCAGGGCCACCCCTCTTGTTTTTCAGCTTATTCTTCCTACTCCCCAGTTTCTCCTGTTGGTGCTCCAGGTGTCTGTTTACCTACTTGTGCTCTGCCCTGCAGCCCACAGCCACATTCTTCACACTGCTGGGCTCACTCACCCATGCTGTACTTCTGCATGCACACGTGGACACACGCACACACACCTGCTGACACTCCCATTTCTGTGTGCACACATGCAGGTTCAGTGCTGCCTAAAGAGGCTCTCTTTCATCACCTTGCCTCTCTTCTTGGAGAAGACACACAGTACCCACCCTCCTCTGCTCATCCCTGGTGTGCCCACCCTGTAGCTGATAAGGATGGGAATGGTGGTGCCAGCCTCTGGACACCAGCTTGATCTCCTGGGGGCAAAGCCCCTCTGCCCAAAGCAATAACAACAGCAGACCCTGACTTCTTTTTTTTTTTTTTGCGTTTATTTATTTTTGAGACAGAGAGAGGCAGAGCATGAACGGGGGAGGGGCTGAGAGAGAGGGAGACACAGAATCGGAAGCAGGTTCCAGGCTCTGAGCTGTCAGCCCAGAGCCCGACGCGGGGCTCGAACTCACGGACCGCGAGATCGTGACCTGAGTTGAAGTCGGACGCTTAACCGACTGAGCCACCCAGGCGCCCCAGACCCTGACTTCTTCTTAGGGCTCTCTGTTCTTACTGGAGTTTCCTGCTCTGATCCTGAATGCTGCTCACCTGTGGACAGGAGACCACCCAGATAAAAGCCTTCCAGCTTTTCTTTACTATAGCTGCCAAAGCCTCAGACCACCCTGTCGTTCAGCCCCACCTTTGGGACTGGACCTTGAGCTGTGTAGGCTCCTTTAGGTGGGTCCAAGAGCTGGCCGAGCCAGGGACTCTGCAAACATGAGCCAACTGGGTGGGTGCCAAGAGTAGAGCAGGGATAGAGAGCATCTTGGGGGATCCTGGGACCTCTCTAGTCCACAGAGACAGGCCCCAGGTGCATTGCCTTCTAAAGCAAGCTGAGTGGTGGAGGGGGTGAGGGTCCTGTGGGAGTAGCACCTGGGAGTCAAGCTTCTGCTGCCCTCTGCTGTATGCTGGGAATAGGTAGTTCTGAGCTGGAGGCCAGTGGAGAAGGCACAGGGTGGGGAAACCTCCCTGTGCCCAAGCTGTGTGAGGGCGTACTGGTGGCAAGATGCCCAGGGGCACTTGGGGGCAATGTTACGACTCACTGCTGCAAATAAAAATTTCCTACCCCATTGCTGGCTCTCAGGTGTCCAGTGGCTTTGGTGGTAGCTGTTTCACTGAGAACAGAGCCAGGGCTGTGCTCTCTGTCCCTGCTATTCACGGAGGTGGGGGGGGGGGCAGCATTAGCGTTCAGACTCCCTTCTTCCATGTTCTCTTTCCTCAGAGGAGCGAGTGGGCACCCCAAGGTCAGCTGGTCCTGGAGTCAGGAGTTCATGGTGATGATACTCAGGTGCAGAGAAAGTGTAACTAGTCTCTACCACCTGTGGGTGACTCATGACCCAGCTGTTTCTTCCTGGAGATCACAGTCTTGGGGCCCACTGAGATTGGAGTCTGTCCCTCTGTTAGGTCAACTCCAACCAACATAGCCAAAGACAAGCTCAGCAGTCCCTCTCCTCTCCTCTCCCCTTCCCCCATTGCTGCCAGCCCTTGCCCTATGTGTGAGATTTCAAGCAAGTTGACTGATTTCCCTGGCCTTTGGTTTCTCCTTCTGTAAAGTAGATAATAAAACGTACACTGTCAGTTCTTGATTCTGCCACTTACTAGCAGGGGTGGCCTCAACCCTGTTACTTAGCCTATTTGTATCTCAGTTTTCTCATCTATGAAAGGTGGATAATCGAGATACATACCTGACAGGGTTAGTGTGAAATGTAAATGCATTAAATATACAATACATTAATATATGAAAGACCCTTGGAATAGTGTGTCTGTCACAGAATTATGATTTGTATTGGTCTTTAGGACCATATGAGATACAGAAGTGGCTCAGAGAAGAGTGCTTGGTGGGAGAGAAGGTTGATCTTTGGGGAGAACTGCTGTCTGTGGCTGAGGGTTCCTTAGCCGTCAGTCTCAGAGCCCCTGTGCCTTATGTCTCACCTGTAGCCTCAGATGCCCAGCCAAGCCTGCCCCTGAAGAGTCCTCAAAGTGGAGTCTCATAGGTGACATGTCTGGGTTTCCACCTCTTCAAACCACATTCATGTGTTCTTGGCTTAGCAGGTGCCCCTCAGGCCCCACAGCCATACTGTCCTGGGAATTCCTGTTCTGCTTTTTCAAATGGGCAATGGACCCTCATATTGTGCCAGGGAGAAGTTGCCAGGGAAAGTGGGTTGAGTCTCTCAGACACGTTGGCACTCTGTTGCCCAGTAGGAAGATAAACATCATTCTGTCACTTCCCCCCCAGGACTCCTTCTAGGGGTGGGAGACACTTCTCTCCCCGAATGCCCAGCTTTCTTCTCTCCCCGAATGCCTGCCTGGTCACCTGCCCTGGGGGTTCATCTGTGTGTCCAGAGAGTTGCTCAGCAACCCAGTGTAGCTGGGTGACTGTGTCAACATCTCATGACCAAAGGCCGTGAGAGGCAGAGTCCACTCACTCTGCCAAAGCCAAGAAGGATGATACCTCTCAGCTGCCAGCCACACGCCCCTCCATGCTGAGTCCTGCTCTCAGGAGCAAACCTCTGATGTCCCTTAGATTTCCTAAGCACAGTCATCAGGACCAGGAGTCTCCATGTGAGAGATCTTCCCAGCTGGGTAGCCTTCAAATAGGTACAGGGGAGGTCTTTGCCAGCAAGTAGGGGTAGATGCTGAGGTCAGGTCAGGTGACTCTGGAAGGCAGCTGGGAAGGAGGTGGTTCTGTAGCAGGTACCAAAGGACCCAAGGCACACATGCACACAGTCAGCCTAGTACCCTTTCCTCCAGAGGAATGGGTGTCCCTTCCCTCTTCCGCAACCTCCTTGTTCCTTCTAAGCTGGCCCCCTATTAAGTCAGTCACATCCTTCTGCTCCAAGGACACAAGGATGTGTCTCCTTGATGAACCTCAACTTTCACCTCGATCACAATGTCTGTGCCTAGAGATAGATGGTGGGATCCTAGCCTGTGGTGTCTCTTATCCTTCCAACATAGGGTGGGAGCAAGGCCCAAGGTGAGGGGGTGGTTAGATGGGAAGAGCAGGCCTCAGGGGAGTTTCTCCTGTGGGTCAGTTTCACTGCTAGCTCTCACACCCAGCAACACCAATAAAATTGATGATAGTAATTAAAAGAACATAATTACCACGAGTTTATTTATTCCCAGGAAGCCTCCTTTCCCTGGTCCCAGTCATTACGTATTCCATCCTTTCCATAGGTGGTGGGTGTTAACTATAGCTCCAATAAAAAGTAATAACTGCCAAAGTTGCCCACCTCCATGGATCTGGGGAACTCTGCTGTCTCCTTCACGTCAGCCCTATGAAGCAGAGGGGAGGTGGCACAGGGTCTAGGTGGGGGAGGCAAGGTCCCCATTGTCCGAGGGAGGAATGGAGTGCTAGGCAAAAGAGGTACAAGGAGTGCAATCCAATATACAAAGTTCTAGAGGCAACAACTTTTGCCTTCTCTTTTGAGCTCCCACCTTCTTCCCCATATGCACCTCCCCCCAGAGGAACTTCTGAGTTCCCTCTCCCCTTCCAGGTTGGAGCTCAGAAGACTTGATAAGCCAAGCATTATCATCCAGCAATAAATACCACCAGGTGAAGTTACTTTTCATCCCAGAGGGAATGTATTTCCTAAATGGTAAAAAAGGGATCTTTGTAAAGGTCAAGACCCTGCAAACAAAAACTTGCTACAAAGTGGCAATTGTTGATATGATTAAGCTCTTAGGGATATTTGTGTTCTTGACTCCCAGGAATAGGTGGAATTTCAAATTTCTGGTGAAGAAGGCATGGAGAGTACGGCTGCTCAGGGCTCTGCGGAGAATCTCTTAAATCATCATGGTCAGCCCACCCAGATATGTGGGCTCTGGAGAGGTAACTCTGAGAGACATCAACTCCTGAAGCCCACTCTTCAGGGTGAATCTCATGGGGATGTTGAGCCCCTCAGATCCCCTCTCCCTACTTCCTCCCGCTTTCGCTCTAGGTCAACTCAGCGTCTTTGAGGCACTCACGCATCTCCTGGCCCAGTGGTGCAAGACCTGGATTTGTCCAGGCCTAGCCTCCTTCTGAGTGTGCGTGAGCCTGGAAGCGGGGTCCTGCATCCATCCCATGCCCTTTCTCATTTTACAGAAAGGAAAGACAAGGCAAAAGGAGGAAGCCGGTTTTCTGAGAAAACTCTGGAATCCAAATTTCCTTCTTTTCCTCCTCCCCACCTTTTTGTCGCTGTTTCCCACCCTCTAATCTTTGCAATCAGGGCTGCTACTCAACCTATGGACCCCATCCACAAGTAGGAGGTGCATCGCCCCTTTAAGGGGCAGGCCCCTGGCCTCCCTGACCTCGTCCCGCCCCCTCCGGGGCCGCACTGCGCCTGCGCCGAGCGCCGGAGACCTGGGGTTGGGCAGAACCCAGTTCCGTGCAACTTTCAAGTGAGTTGCAAACTCCGCCCCGAGGCCGGAGCCGGTGGCCCAGCGCACTGAGACCTCGGGGACCCGAACGAACGAAGGCCTTGACCGCAACCCGCTGCCTGGGACGCAGCAGCGCCGCGGGGAGAGTCGAACAGCTGGTTCTCCGCAGCAGGAAGTGCGGGTGGGAGCCGTAACTGCTCCGGCAGCGCGGCGAGGCGGCAGAGCGCGCCCGCCCTTACCGGCTCCCTGGTCGGTTTCTCCGAGCCCCGGCCTCCTCGCCTCAGCCCACGGGTCTCCCCATTCTTCAGGCTCCCCGCACTGCAGATTTAGGGGGCGGCCGGCTCCGCCTCTGCCAAGGGGCAGCCGGAGCGCCCCTCTGGTTCTCGCCCTTCCGCTGATTACCCCATCCCAGCCCTGCGTGAGCGTCCCTCTAGGCATCTTGTAGGGGTTCTCCCTTCGTCCTGAGGCTGCGGGATGGTGTCCTGGATGATCTGTCGCCTGGTGGTGTGAGTATGGCCGCTTTCATACCCCCTCTACCTCCAGGTGCCAGGCCGCCCTTGAGGTGGAAGATGGGAACATCTGGTGGGAAAGGGGCTTTTAGTGCCCGCAAGGGTTAACGGACCTTCGGGCCTACCGCGTGGCATCGGGCACCCGTGCTTGTACTCTACCCCCAAAGTCTTCTTGGCTCATGGCGACCGCCCTCTCCCCCGCCCCCCCGCAGTCACATACACTGCAGACAGGAGTGTGGGACAGAGGACCTCACACCAGCCTGCAGCCCCTTGTCAAACAAGGTGTTGTGGCACGTTGTGGGCGGAGATTTCGGGTGCCTGCTTCCTTTCTGAGCAGTCACATGACTCACCACCCTGGCCTCAGCCTCCCCACTCTGTCCTACCTTTCAGTACTCCAGCACCTGGCTCCAAGATCCCTGTCTGCAGCCTGGCAGTGCCAGGTCTGGTGGCCCTGATTGCGTGTCCATGGGAGGGGACAGCCTGGCCCTCTCACCAGCTCAGAAGCCTGCTTCCCACCTACCTGCTGTGTGTGCTCCCGCTCAATAATGCACTCATAGGCCACTGGTGCAGGCTTGGGCAGGCTTGGACTGTTTGTAAACAGCAGGGTGGGGAGGTGGCCTCCAGGGCACTGACTCAGGCACAGGTTGTGCAAGCCAAGCAAGAAGAACAGGGTAGGCCCTTGCTACTTCACACCTTTCAGGGAAGTGGCCACCTGGTGTGGGGGGGGGGGAGGGCATGATGCCCCTCATACTCCCCCTCTGTTTTCTAGGCTGGTGTTTGGGATGCTGTACCCAGCTTATGCTTCCTACAAGGCTGTGAAGACCAAGAACATACGTGAATATGTGAGTGTGGCTGTGGGCAGGAGAGCTTGGTTCAGGTTGGATGGGATGACAGTCAACCTTGGGGGATATGGTAGGCCTTGGCAAGGTGGGGATGGTCTGACCTCGCCTCCCCTTCCTCCAGGAGCATAAGCAGGTGCGTGTAGAGTGGGTGTGGTTGGAGGGCAGGCTATGGGGGTACCTGTGCAGAATCTTGTGGGTGAAGCTTCTTGGGGGTGGGTACAGGAATGAGTGGCAGTTTCTCAGAGGCACCTCTCTAGGGCCAGCCAGGTGCCAGGAGAATGCAGTAGGACAGGCTCTCTGGAATCTCTGGGTCAGCCTGGGACAGGGGAGTTGGCTCTGCAGGCTCAGCTGTTGGCCTCTGACACCCACCCCCCCACCCCCACCCCCAGGTGCGGTGGATGATGTACTGGATAGTCTTTGCACTGTTCATGGCAGTGGAAACCTTCACAGACATCTTTATTTCCTGGTATGCATGCAGGGGGTCTGTGGGCTGTGGGGAGATGATGGGCCACTCTTGGCCCAGCTCCCTGGCTGACCTTACTCCCACTGTGCTCTGACAGGTTCCCTTTCTACTATGAGATCAAGATGGCCTTTGTGCTATGGCTGCTCTCACCTTACACCAAAGGGGCCAGCCTGCTTTACCGAAAGTTTGTCCACCCATCCTTATCCCGTCATGAGAAGGTACCTTGGGGGGAGCCAGGGAGGGAAACATAGGGGTGGGTGTGAAGGAAAGAGCCTTGGACTCGGGGTTCAGGACGCTGGGTGAAACCTGGGTTCTAATCTGAGTCCTGCTGCCCTTCAGCTGTGGGACCTTGATAGAACCTAGCCTTCTTCCTCTTCTGTGATAATCAAATGGGGGCACAAGTGAATGAGCATTTGAAGGTGTGAAACACCAGCTGGAAGTTGTGTTGGGGATGGTGGGAAGAGGCTGAGCATGGTCATTCACTGAAGCATGGGAATGTCTGCTCTTGGTGTGGTTGCTAGTGCACTGTAGGCAGGGGTGGGCAGGGAGGCATGGCACGCACTGGATTCTCTGGGGCTGCAGAGGAGGAGTGACTTCAGTCTTCAGGTGTCCACCTGAGCTCTCTCCCCTTCCCGGCCCCTACAGGAGATTGACACCTGCATCGTGCAGGCCAAGGAGCGCAGCTATGAGACGATGCTCAGCTTTGGGAAACGGGGCCTCAACATTGCTGCTTCAGCTGCTGTACAGGCTGCCACCAAGGTACCTTGGGCCCCAGCCCTCCAGCAGTCCTCCCAACCTCGTGCCTTTTGGGTGAGTCCAGCTCTCTATCAGGGAGCTGAGAGAGAGCAGCTGACCATGCCAGGGAACAGGATGAGAGGTGACAGGTGGGGTGTTGGCAGGAGTGTGGAGCGGGAAGTTGACTTCCTTGGCTGGGACAGTGACTGAGTGGTTGCTCCTGCTCTCTGGGCCTGTTTCCTGTTGGTGCCACAAAGGCACGGGGCTAGAAGGTCACTGGGTTGCTTTTAGTTCTGAGGCCTATGCCCCAGTGATTACCCACCAGTCAGCCCTTGATTTTCCTGAGTAGCTGCCCCGACTCAGACCCCTTCCTACTAGGATCCCCTGCCCCATTCCTCCAGGTGATACAGTGGTTCCCCATCATTTGCAGAGTCAGGGTGCACTGGCTGGAAGGCTGCGGAGCTTCTCCATGCAGGACCTGCGTTCCATCCCTGATGCCCCTGCCCCTGCCTACCAGGATCCCCTCTACCTGGAGGACCAGGTACCTCGCCGCAGGCCGCCCATTGGTAAGTGGACAGAGAGATCCAGAGCTGTTCCGGAAGGAATGCCTCTTCCATGCAAACTGTGGCTTCCCTAAGGGTTAGAAGAAGGTCTATCTTGGCCCTGGGCCTTCAGACTATGGAAATGCCCAGCTTTGCCTCCCTGGCCTCCCTCTCCTCTACACAGGGTATAGGGCAGGGGGCCTGCAGGACAGCGACACTGAGGATGAGTGTTGGTCAGATACAGAGGCAGTCTCCCAGCCACCTGCCCGGCCCCGAGAGAAGCCCCTGAGCCGCAGCCAGAGCCTGCGTGTGGTCAAGAGGAAGCCACCCATGCGGGAGGTCAGTGGCAAGGAAGGCACAAGGGAGGTGGGCTGTCCAGGTACTTAGCCTACACCTCTCAGGTTGTGCCTGCCCTCTCCCCGCAGGGCACCTCGCGCTCACTGAAGGTTCGGACAAGGAAAAAGACCATTTCCTCAGACATGAACAGCTAGGGTCTTCAGAGCCTGGCTCAGTCTTACCTCTTGCCTTGTGGAGCACCAGGTGCTATTTGGAGGGGACCTCTGGCTGCATGTCTGACCTACCTGCACCAGCTGCTCAGGCTCTGCCCCCTTGGCTCCTGCTGCTGGCTAAGGGCTGGGTGCTGCCCAGGCCATGCACAGGACTATACCTGTAATGTACCAAAGCAGGCTGGGCCCAGGATTCTATTTATTGTCTTTTTCATCCTTCTACCTTCCCGGTGTGTGGGACCAGCGCCCTTCTCAAACCTCTGCAAATGAAACCAAAAGTCCACCCAGCTGTGTTCATTCCTTTCTGTCCTTCAAAGTACTTGACAGTCTCCTCCAAGGCCTGTGTGTGTGTGTGTGTGTGTGTGTGTGTGTCCTGGTTGTATGTTTTATGTTGGTGAATGAGGTCAGGTTTATGCAAGTTTTGGTAAATAAATACATAAAAGTGGTCTGTTTGTCCTGGTTTGTACTCCTGGTCCTCATAGCACATATTATTAAACAGCCTTCTACAGGCCAGTCCAGGCCTAGGATGGAGGCTCAAGGGACAGACAGACTGCCAGAGGGGCCCAGTCTAATGGGGGAGGTAGCCATTGACATATAGTTGTAATGGGTCAAGTACTGTCACAGGAAATTCTTGGAGACCTCTGAGAACATAGATGGGGGACAGAGGGAGTAGGTGAACAGCCCTAAGAGGGGTCAGAGTCTAAGAAGATTGCAATCAGGAGATGGGGTTAGATCTTGATGGGAAGTAGAAGCCAGTGGGAACAGAGGTGTGGAGGGAGCTTGGGCAGCACAATAATCCCATGGGGACTAGCTGGAGCTGTAAACAGACCAGGCCAGGGGAGGCCAACTTCCTCCATGGGCCTGAGGTGGTCTCTAGGCAGCTCTGGGGACATTGAGTTCCTGTAAACACCCAGGATAATGCAGAGAACATTGCACCTCTTTGGAGTGGCCGTGAGAGGGCAGCAGTTGCCAAGGTCTGGGCTGCCCCTAGCTTCCAGGTCAAGGAGGGCGGGGTTGGGAGGCTGGCCAGAGCCCTGCCCTACAGGGGCCTGGCCGCTGGCTGGCTGGCTGGCTGGCTAGCTGGCTGGAGAGACGATGCAGAATTCTGGCCTGGCCTCCAATGGCTCTTTCTGCTGTTCCTTCCTGTTGTTTGTGGTCATTGGTCCTGTTTGCCCCCTTCACGGAGTCTCCCCTGTCCTGAGGCCCAGGCTTTTTGCCAGAGCTCGCTCTACTCCATCCCCTCCTCTAATCCCTGGGGCAGTCAGTGCTGGCTTTGCCCTCTCTTGCTCCTGCTCCTAGGTACTGGACTCACTGCGGTGTCCCAGGGCTGCTCCCCTTGCCCACCCCATGCCTGTTCTTCCTTCCCACTTTTGATTAAGCAAAGAGGTGGGTGGGAAGAAGGGAAATGGTGTGGTAACCCGGAGTGACCTGAGGAGTGTGGATTAACTCTTGGTGTGGGGATTATCCAGGTTTTATTTGGGGAAGGCACTTAATCGGTCGGGGTGGTTTAGCTCCTCACGTATTGGTGTTCAATGACTTCCTATGTAGGCATTCCCTTGCATCATGGTGTTGCCTCATTTCTTCATTTCTTCATTCAGAAAGTCTGTTGAGCATCTATCGGGTACCAGGCGTGTTTCCAAATACTCAGAATGCAGTCTAGGAATGGCTAGCACCTAGAATGTGACTCCCCAGCAGGTGCTGCTCTAAGCCCCTAACACATTCACTTGATCTTCATGACAATCTCCTGAGGTAGGTACTATTATTATGACATCCATTTTACAAATAGGAAAACAAGGCACTGAGAGGGCAAGTGATTTGCCTGAGGTTACACAGCTAATAAGTGGCAGAATTAGGCTTTGAACCAGGCAGTCTGGCTCCAGAGTCAGTCCGCTTAACCACTGTGCAGGACTAAAGTAAATGAGGCAAGAAGAAGGAGGTAAGTGTGTAGCAAACATGTAGCTGTGTGTGTAGTTGTGTGCCTGTCCTTGTGCTGGCCATTTTATAGGGATGATCTCCTTGAATCCTCCTGACGAGCCTGAAGGGAGGGGTTAGATCCATTTCACAGATGAAAAAACAGAGACTTGGAGAAGTGAAGCAACTTGTCCCCAGTCATGGCTGCCTGTGGGTGGTGTCCCTGTTTCTTGAGGCAAGCTTGCCCAGAAGTTGCTGCGGTAGACGTGGAATGGCAGGATCCACACTCCAGAACTGGGGGAAGCAAACAGGAATGTGTGGTGAACCGGCAAATGACACAAAAACTCCGAGGAAGGGGAAGGCCTGAAGTTAAAGGGTGTTGAGGGAGCTTTCATGGGAGCTGGAGCTTCACCTGCCCTCATTCCTAGAATGCGCTTTGAGTGGGGAGCAGGGTCTTTTGGGCCCCTAGGCTGAAATGGTGACACTTTCTCAGGCCCAAGATCTCCACCTCCACCCCCCTCCCCGCCAGCCTCTTTGCTAGCCTGGCTGCTCTGCAGCTCCTGCCTTTTCTGACTCCAGAGCACTCAAGTTCATCTGTGCATCCACATCAGCCTCCAGGCCTTTGCTCCAGCTGTATGACTCTCCTGCCCTCTGAACAGTCTTTCTTTCCTGGCCCCCCATAGCCTTCCTTAGAGACCTGCTTTCTCCCAGAAGCCTTCCCTGACTTGCCAACTCCTCTTCAAGCTACTAAAGCTCCTGATCTCTGGCTGGCTCACCAGTCTTGGGCTCACAGTGGGCTGCGTGGGTGTGCCAGTCCCCAGCTGGCCTCCCTTAAACCTGATTTGCTTTGTAATCCCCACCTCATCCAACCGGACTGCCTCATACCTCCATGCTGTTCCCCCTGACATGATCTTCCCCCTCTACTCAACTCTCTGTCCTCCTCCTATGTGCCCTGTGAACCTCACTCAGACACCACCTATCCCAGGAAGCCCTCTGTGAGCACGCCCCCCTGCCTCCTTAGAGTTGATTGGTCATCCAGACCACACCATAGCTATTCTTACACGAACCTCTCTGTTTTTGCCTTGAGCACATCCTATTTTCTCCCCCAATTCATTGTGACTTCATAAAGAACAGACTTGCAACTTACTCACTTTTGTATCCAGCCTGGAATAAGTGGTGGTTAAGCCAAAGTGAAATGTCGTCGTATGTGTGTGGCTCAGTGAAGGCCCACTTATTCTCTGACTTGTGAGCTCCAGCATCACTTCCTCCGTGAAGCTTCCCCCCACTTCCCCAGGGTGGGACTAAGAGCACCTCGTACTCATTTGTTAATATGCCGACTCCAACAGTCACCCCACAGTGCCCAGCACAGGGCCTGACATGTAAGAGGCCCCAGTGAATGTTTGCTGGTAAAAGAACAAAGGCACTAAGTGAGTATAAGCTCCTTGAGGGCAGGGATGGCCTATGCTTTCATCTTTGTGCACTGTACCTCCTTGTGCCCATCACAGAACCTTGAAAATGCCAGGGTCTCTACAACACACACATTTGCCAAATCGCTGCTGCTGCAGTTATACGGGTTCCAAGACATCCTGAGGCCAGAGGGGAAGGGGTAAAGAGAATTCCAAGTTCTGGGGCATTTCTGGCCAAGCATACATGTGATCCTGAGACTAGAGCCTTGGGTGTGGGCTGGGCTTCCCTCAGAGCCTGACCTGTCCCTCTGACAATCACTGAGACGTCTGCCTTCTTCGACACTGCCTCCCTCTGCATGGGGGGCCTGGCCCTAGGGCCCCCTAAGCTCTGGCCTGCCCATAGCCCTCAACCTCCTATTATCCACTAGTATGCCCAGGTAGGATCAAGGCTGGACTTCTGCTGCAATTGACTTAGGGCACAGATGTGCTGGGCTCCATGCTGGGCACCCAGTAGGGAGATGAGACAACCTAGGCCAGCCCCCTTGCAAGAACATACCTCTGCTTGGCCCCGGTACTAGTCCCACTCGGTTTGTGCCCAGGGCTTACTCTCCGGCTTCTCAGTCCACCTTGCCTGCTCGAGGGTCTCCTCCATTGCCTCCCAGTTGCCAGGTGCGTGTGGTCCTGAATTCCTGGCCTCCTCTTTCCTGCCTCTGCACTGCCCCACCTTCTTTTGGACCTTAGACGGCTCCCCCTCTCCCTGCCTCTTCAGCCCCTCTCAGCCTGTGGCCCTTTCATGTCCTGGTCCCCCTTCCTGCCTCTGGCCTCCAGGTGCACTTGGCCCCCTGCTGTAGTCTTACCGCCACTCTTGGGCTGCAGATAGTTAACCTCTTGTTTCAACATGGCCCTGGCCCAAGCTGAGTTGGGGAGTCTGGGCTGGCACTGCCCCACCCATAAGGGGGTTGACAAGAGCACCCAGGCTCTTGCCCCTTGTCCCTGATAAACATCAGGGATAATGGCTGGGTAGGGGGCAGAAATGCCGGCAGGAGGATGATGCCTGCTGCTCAGGAAACCCTGGGGGCCAGAGCCTGGTTGCTAGGCAGAAGGTCTTGAGCCTGGGGCAGAATGAGGTAGCTTTCTCTACTAGGGTGGTTAGATGCAGGGAGGGGAGGGTGGGGGAGGGAGGATGGGGCACTGGGGAGGTGTGGGCTGAGAAGAGGAATTAGGTCAGGGATGTGGGTGGGTGGGCATGAGGGGAGGGGGCATCTACTGTAGAGCTTCCTCCTGGCTTCAAAAGCATTTCCACACTTCCCTTCCTCTCTCCCCCTCACCCCAGGTCCTGGGAGAATTCTCCCCGGTATTCCCCCTCCCCCATGCCCCCCGGTCCAGGCTTTGCCACAAGGGTGGGGGGCAGAGTGGGGGGAGGCCAGCCTCAGCTGTCTGAAGGATGGAGGGGCTGGGGAAGTAGGGCTAGGTGCCCAGACGGCCGCGTGTGTGGGAGGGGATGTCCTCAGATGCCCTCCACCCGGCAGTCCCCGCTCTGACGTGGGTGCCCCCCCCCTCCCCGCCCGGATTAGTGGCAGCTTGGCCTGACTCTCCGGGGCTCCTTCCCCCGCCCCCGCCTGCTGCCCTCCCCTGGGCAGGGGGCTGTTCCACCCGAGGGGCACTGTGCTTGCCCAGGTAAGGGGCTCTGGGGACAGCGTGAGGGCAGCTGGCTCGTGAGTGCTGCTGTGCTTGTCAGCATGAATGTGTGTATCAGAGTGTGTGTGTGTATGTGTGTGTGTGCTCTTGAGGGCTCTATGTGAGCCTGGGGTGGGCCAGTACGCATCTGGGGGTGCTGGTCAGCTTGCCTTTATCCACGAATTCAGCATTGTGTCCCTGCGTGTGTGGCTTTCCTTCTGTGTTTGTGTCTTTTGTGTGTCTCCTTAGATCTGCTCCGTCCTCAGGCACAGAATAGCCGGCTATAAGGGCTCTGTGGGCCGGTGGCATGGGCTGTGAAGCAAGATGGGGAGCTGGGTGAGGGTGGAAAGGGCCTTCTCCCCGCACCTCCCTATAACCCCCTCGGCATTTCAGGAACCTATTCTGAGAGTCCTGTTCTAGTCCAGAGACTGTGACCTAACAAGGCAGACAAGGCAACTGGGGGTGAGGTGGGGGGAGTTGTCTGTCATACTCCCCTGGGATAGTCCCCATCTCCTTTGGGATGACAGTGACAGGCCCTCAGCACCCAGGACAACCCAGAGTCCCACCCTGCCCTTCCCAGCCTCTTCTAGGCCCTAAGCTGAAGGGCCCAGACTTCTCCCCCCTAGACTCTCTGACAAGCTTTGGCTGCCAGAGGACACAGATGGGGGACCACAGGCACACCCCAGCCCCCCATCTGCATCGTGGAGCCAGCCTGGGGGAGGGTCTGGGGCTTGGGATCTTGGCATTGCAGTCTGCATTAGACCCTCCATGATCATATTCCTGGGCACACTCAGGTCCAGGCCACCCCTCAGGGGAGCTGGGGGAGGAAGGGAGTGTTAATAACTTAGTCATGTAAACAACCCCTACCAGCCTGCCCTGCCACAGAAGCGGCCTCTGGGGGGAGGTGGAGGGGCTGAGTGAATCTATGCCAACATGACCCAAGTCCTGCCCAGTGCCTCTTCAGGACTCCTCTTCTTAGGCCCCCTCCTCTTCTCCCCATCTGGGAAAAGGATTCCTGCCTTTGTCTCTTGGGAGGAAGGCTTGCTCCCAGCTCTTCATGGCTCCCCTCTCCAGGGATGTTAGTGTGACTTCGAACCAGGCTAGAGGCATCTGAGAGCTCATCCCTTGGTTGGGATGGGGGTGGGTGGGGTGGTGCTGCCTCTGTCCTAGGCCGGGTGAAGGCAGGCCAAGGACGGCTTCCATAGGGTGGCAGGGGAGCTGTGGGGTGAGAGGTGGGGGGGCCTGAGGGGAAGGGAAGCGCCCGTTGGGCGTGTGGGTTTCTATGTGTGTCTGAATCTGTCTGTGTGTGTTTGAATCTGTCTGTTTGTGTCTGTGCTCTGGAACCACCCCCGCAGAGGAGCCGGGATGCTTCCTCGGGTGGAGGGTGCCCTGCTTTCCCATTTCCTCTCCTCCTCTCTGCTCCCTCCCAGGAGCCACTCCCATGGGCTGCTCTCCAGTGCTGGGCCTGGAAGCACTAGGAACTGGGATAGGGCAGACCCCCGAACACCAGGCTGGAGCAGGTGTTGGGGCTCATGTGGTCCCACCTCCTCTCTGGACACTTGGTGAAACCTAGGCCCATAGAGCAGGGACAGACCAGAGCCTAGGTCTCCCGGAACTGCTAAGGCAGGACATGGGGCCTGCTACTGGGACTTGGAAGGGGGCTTTAGTCAAGAATGGTGAAGAGCAGCTTGGCCAGGTGAGGATGAGGTAGGGCAGACCTGGGCCGCGGGGGGTGTACCCATGTGCCAGAGCTGAAGGACCACAAGCAAGTGGTCCAGCAGGCACAGGGTCGGCTGGCGTGGGTCAGGAGCCCATCACTGACCCGTGAGAACCCGACTGCCCCTGCCAGCTCTGGCACTGCCCCCTCCCAGCCGCCCCGCCCTAGCACCCCGGGGGGCACCCCGCCCCACCATGGCCTGGTCCGGCCCCTCCCGCCCTTTGCTCCAGTTCCCGGGCTTGGCACCTATAGTGGGGGTGCTGCCCGCCTGCCAGGCTCCGGGGCCGGGCCCACGGGAGGGTGGGGCGGCTGGGAAGCTGGCACGCTGCCCCGGGGGAGCCTCTCTCGGCAGGCGCCCGGGTGCCGCGGGGGGGAGGGGGGAACAAAGGGCTCATTCTCCCCGTGCGCAGCCGGTGGCATCGCCGGGGCGTTGGCGGAAGCCCCCAGGGCCCGGGAGGGGGCAGGCCCAGGCGGGGCCGCCGAATCACGGGCTCCTGTTTCCCGCAGGGTGCTGGAGGAGGAAACCGGCGGAGCAGCTTCCCCACTCTCAGTTGCGCGTCTGGCGATGGCGATGAGAGGTCTTGCTGCGCTGTCCGCCGCGCTCTCCCTCCATTAGCCGCGCTGCGCCGTGCTGCGCCCTCTCTGGTGCCTCTCTCCTGGGACCCGGGATCGGGCCCCCCTTCCAGGCACGACCCCCTCCCCCGGCCCTTCGGCCTTTCCCCTGACTCGGCCGTTTCCGACCCGGGGCGCACGTTCCCCCCGGCCCGGCTCCCACTCTCCCTCCGGGGGCACCCGCTCCCTAGCCCCGGCCCGGCCCTCCCCGCGGCGCAGCACGGAGTCTCGGCGTCCCATGGCGCAACCCACGGCCTCGGCCCAGAAGCTGGTGCGGCCAATCCGCGCCGTGTGCCGCATCCTGCAAATCCCGGAATCCGACCCCTCTAACCTGCGGCCCTAGAGCGCCCCCGCCGCCCCGGGGGAAAGAGAACGCGAGCGCGCTGAGCAGAGAGCGGGAGAACGCGTCCTCGCTCGCCGGCCGGGAGGCCCCGGAGCCGGCCCATGGGGAGCGGGCGCCCGGCGCCGGCCACGACGACCGCCGCCGCCGCCCGCGCCGCGCCCGGCCCGCGAAGCCCAGGTAAGGGCCGAGAGGGGGCGCCAGGGGCGGGCCTTCAGGGGATACTCGTAGCGGGGCATTTCTGAGGCAAGCTTGGGCTGCACGCAGCGAGTGAGTTCCCTGTGCTTCTCCAGTGTGCTTCTCCGGGCTAGGCCACAGATCTAAAAGTTAGGATGCCAGACAGGGCTGGACTGCAACGGAGCGGTGGCCCCAGAAAACCCGAGCGACCTCTGCCAAGCCTCTCTGGGCTCCCTCACCTTTCTCCTGGGGGTTCATCCAGCCGGCAGAGGGGGCCGTGCTGGGAGAGCGCTGCGGCTCTGGTGCCACCTGTCATCCTGGTCCTTTGCATGCACGTTCAATTTTCCCTCCTTTGCCTCTCTCTGGGGCCCAGCCCGCTTTCCCCGCCTCCTTCCCTCCCCCTGCCAGGCTGCAGTTACCAGCGGCCGCCAGCGGCCCTGGCACTGCCTGCTGGACTGGAGCGGCTTGACCCATCCCAGCTGAGTCCTCTTAATCCCCCTCTTCAGTGCTGGCTCACTCCTTCCCTTGGGGGCGGTGGTGAAGATCCCAGCCCCCAGCAGTTGCCCGGGGACTCTGCTTCAGAAGCCAAGAAACTGTACAGAGCTGGGAAGAGACACACTAGGGGCTGCCCAAGTGTAGGGAAAGATACCAGCCAGCAGCCCTGCCTGACAGCTCTCCCCAGTGACTCTGGCCTGCCCTGCCTTCACTTCCCACCCCTATAGGCTTGAGTAGGGCTGAGGGGTGGGTAGGCAAACAGTACCCCCAGATCCACAGACTGCAATGTGGGAAGAAGCCTCTGAGACTCCCAATTTCCAAGCCCTATTTTGCACAAGGGCACACTGACGTCCAGAGGAGTGATATGACTTGCCCAAGGTCATGCAGCAGGTGCTGAGTCAGGGGGCCAGGATCTTCTTGTCCCCTTGTGCAGCACCTCCCACCGAGCTCATCTTTTGGGTTCTTCCCCCTTGCCCTTCCCAATGGCTCGTGACCAGGGTCCAGGCTCAGCAATGCAAGGACATGTTATCTTAGAAATGGCAGTCTTTGCTGAGGGGCTCTGGCCCAGGTGGGTTGTCAAGTCCCAGGTATTTGGGCAAAGGGGTGACCTCCCCACACTTGAGCATCCCACCCAGGCAGGTCCTTCGAGTCGCATGTGGGCAGGCAGTGTGGAGTCTAGCTGTGGGTTGGCACTTGCCTTACTGGTTTGAGCTGCCTTGGTGCTGCCAGGGCGGTGCCTGCTCTGTAGCAGGTGGTAGGGTGCTTGGGGCACGTGCCTGAGAAACTCATGCTTTGTCGGTTATGCTCCAGGGATCCCCTCTTGGAGAGCCCCATGAGGGCTGGAGAGTAATGGAGAGTACGCCCAGCTTCCTGAAGGACGCCCCAGCCTGGGAGAAGATAGCCCCTGAGAATGGCATTGTGGGACAGGAGTCGGATACCCTGCCTCGAGATGGCCTGCGTCGTGGGGCACTGTGCCTGGGAGAGTCTGCCCCCTTCTGGAGGGGTGTCCTAAGCACCCCAGACTCTTGGCGTCCCCCTGGCTTTCCCCAGAGCCCCAAGGACACGCTCCCACTGGTGGAGGGAGAAGACCCCGCAATGGGGAGAGGAAGGCCAGCTGGCTGGGTAGCAAAGAGGGTCTGCACTGGAAGGAGGCAATGCTTAACCACCCACTGGCACTCTGTGGCTCCGCGTGCCCGCCTCGCTATGGCCCCCTGATTCCTGAGCATAATGGTGGCCATCCCAAGAGTGACCCTGTGGCCTTCCGGCCCTTGCACTGCCCCTTCCTGCTGGAGACCAAGATCCTGGAGCAAGCTCCCTTCTGGATGCCCACCTGCTTGCCACCCTACCTAGTGTCCAGCCTGCCCCCAGAGCGTCCGTGTGACTGGCCCCTGGCCCCACACCCCTGGGTGTACTCAGGGGGACAGCCCAAAGTGCCCTCTGCCTTTGGCTTAGGCAGCAAGGTGAGTGATGGAGCAGAGAAGGTACCTGAGGCTCAGGCCACACGAGGTAGCTCAGTGATCCCTGAGCAGCCCTGCCAGGGCCACACAACTCTGCTCTTCCATTCTGATGACAAGATAAGACAGCACCCAAGTAGTCAGCTCAGAGTCAACCCCAAGCAATTCTTCTTCTGAGCAATTCCATCTCACAAAGCCTTCCTTGCCTTTGGGCCATTTCAGGGTTGACTCACCCATTGTCCACCCAGAACAAATCCCTGGGAACTGGGATCTCAGAATGTGTGGTCTCATCCTGGGGTTGTGGGGCAGACGAGGCTGTCTGTCTGGGAGTGGGACATGAGGGTGCCCCATGGCCTGTGTCTACGGCACCTCCCCCTGCCCCAGGCAACCCACCCACATGCCTAGGAATAAGATTTAAAATATTTTAAGACCAGCATGGTACTGGTCATCAAACAATCTCAATAGATTCTGGAGGCCCTTTGGGGGTGGCAAGCACTAACTTTTAGTTGCTGGATTTGTGCGGAGGTCTGAGAAATCCTGGGGGAAGGATCTGGGGTGGCCAGGGCAGTGGGGAGGCACTTAGGGAGCGGTGCCTATAAACCAGGCTTGAGTTCTTCAGTGTTTTCACAACCCTTGAGGCCACACAGGCGCACACCTGCTGGTTGTCGGTTCTGCTCGTCCTTTGAAGCACTGGGGATCAAAGTCAGCACTAGCTCCATCCCTTCTCCTCTCTTTAGGGCTTTTACCACAAGGATCCAAGTGTTCTCAGGCTGGCAAAGGAGCCATTGGCAACTGTGGAACCTGGGTTGCTGGGCTTAGCCCCTGGTGGGCGTCTCCAGAGAACTGGGGAAGTGGAACGTCCTTCATTCCATCAGAGAGACGGAGAGGCAGGAGTCAGCAGGCATCAGAATCTTTGCCCATTTCTCCTGGGACATCCAGATGCTGTTCCCCGGAACCCCTGGCCCACTTGTCCCCCAGGCCTGGTTCATACTCTTGGCAACGTCTGGGCTGTACCAGGGGGTGGGAGCCTTGGGTGCCAGCTGGGGCCATCAGCCACGCTGAGGTGCCCCTCTCCTGGGCTTCCTACCACGCAGGTGGGCTGTTGTTCGTCTCACCCACCTGCTAGAGATAGAGATCTTGGCCCTTGTGGGAAGTGCCAGGAGGGCCTGGAGGGGGGCACCATTGGGCCCAGTGAATCCAACGAGGAAGCAAACAAGACCTCTGGTCCCAGGGCCTGCCCACCCAGTCATCATACCAAGCTGAAGAAGACATGGCTCACACGACACTCAGAGCAGTTCAGGTGTCCAGGTGGCTGCCCTGGCGATGAGGAGAACCCATCTGCCCACCTGCAGGCCCTCAAGAGGGCAAGCAGCCCTGAGGTCCAGGGGGCAGGTGGCAGCCCAGCTGCCAAGCGCCCACCCAACCCTTTCCCAGGCAGTGCGGGGCAGGGGGCCAGAGATTGGCAGATGCTCAACTCATCCTTTGGGAACAAAGTGGAGGCAGAACAGCATGATGACCACAGAGGTAAGTGTGCACGGGGCCCTGCTTGGGAGGGGGCAGCTGGGACTGGGGCTTTGTGGGGAAGTGGGGTCATTAGAGGTGTTTATGAGTGGATTGCACAAGTTGTCTGGTTTCCCACCGAAATGTGATAGTTCCCTGGGAGTTCATTAGCATCTACAGGCCAGAGCCTTCTAGAAAGTGGCTTCTTCTTCCCATCTGCCTCCTCCCAAGCTATGATGTGTTGGTGGCAATATAACAACATGGTTCAGAGCATGGGCTCTGGAGTCAGAGTGCCTGGGTCCTGACTTTGCTGACTGGTGCTATGTGACCTTGGGCTAGTTACTGCACCTCTCTGGGCCTCAGTTTGTTCATCTATAAGGTGGGGATAAAGACGGCATCTACCTCATAAAGGCTGCTGCAAAGATGAAATGATATCATTCACATAAAGGGCTTTGAAGAATTCCTGGCACTTTATTGAGTAAGGACTCAGTAAACATTTGTCCTCGTTTTTGTTTTTTTTTAATTATTTTTTTTATGTTTATTTTGAAAAGAGAGAGAGACAGAGTGTGAACCAGGGAAGGGCAGAGAGAGAGGGAGACACAGAATCCAAAGCAGGCTTCAGGCCCTGAGCTGTCAGCACAGAGCCCAATGCAAGGCTCGAACTCACAAGCCGAAGATCATGGCCTGAGCTTAAGTTGGAGGCTTAACCGACTGAGCCACCCAGGCGCCCTGCTAAACATTTGTCTTTGTGATTACTTGTGCCACTTAACCCTGTCTGGCAGATTATCCCTCCTGAAGGACCCCTTGTCCTGCCCCAGGAATAAACAACTACTCCCTTGGGCAATGGGATCATGGAAACTCAATTTGGACTCTGCCAGTATTAGGACTTTGGGCACATCCTGAACCCCTCTGTCATGCTGTGCTCTTCATGGAGGGAGCCGGCACTGATGGCCCATCACCTCAATCTTGACCTCCAGGACTGCTGGACCTGGATCCCAACTCTCAATGGCCTTGCCTAAGCACCCCTGCACCTGGCGTGGGTCTGTCCACACTCTTGCAGGCCTCTGCCTGGGCTGGGAAGCAGTTGGCCCCCTCTCCCTTCTTGGGTTACTGCACCTGTGGCCTATGTTGAAACCCTCAGGCCTTCTCACCTTCCGGCGCCCTCCGTCCCATGCCGGGATTGTCTCCTCAGGCTGACACGACGCCAGAGGTATTGCTAAGCCCACGGCGCAGCAATCCAAAAGTCTACACTGACTGAGGGACGCCTGGCTGGCTCAGTCGGTAAAGCACGTGGCTCTTGATCTCAGGGTTGTGAGTTCAAGCCCCACACTGGGGCAGAGCTTACTTTAAAAAAAAAAAGATATAACAAAGTCCACACTGACTGGATCTTGAACTTGGGGCAGGATAATCATCCCACCTGCTCCAACATTGGGCCCAGCACAGTAGACCCCTCCTCTCAGCCATCTGCCCGTGTCATTCTCAGACTCCCTGCCCAGCCTTTTTTTGTGAAGTTTCTGGCTGCCTGGTTCACTTTCACTAGCTCCAAATCAGGCTTAGTAGACTAGGGCCTAGGGGCTGGGCTGGCTCTGTATGTGGGTGGGCTGAGTGCTAAGGCACGGCCCAGGGTTCACATAAGCCCAGCAAGTCCCTGACCAGCTTCATTGTCTCCTCAGGACCCCAAGATGGTAGGGCCAGCAGCCTCCAGGACCCAGGGCTTCAGGATACACCTTGTTCGGCTCCTCTGGCATGCGTGGCTCAGTGCCAAAGCTGTACCCATGCAGCTGGAGAGGTGGGAGGGCCGGCCTGCCACTCCCGGCAAGTGCTGAGGTGAGCCTGTTGCCCCGGTGTGCCCCCAGCATCTTCCAAGTGGGGGCTCCCTCCTTACCTTCCTGTGCCCTGTCTTCAGATTGCCTCCGGAAGGGGAGCAGCATCAGGAGGAAGACTTAGCAGTCAGCTCTGAGGGAGGAGGGTCTGGCCCTGAGGCCCAGCTCAGCAAGGGCCTTGCCAAGCATCTGCTAAGTGGTTTGGGGGATCGACTATGCCGTCTGCTGCGGAGGGAGCGTGAAGCCCTGGCCTGGGCGCAGCGGGAAGGTGAGCAGGACCCGTGGGGCAGCCAGAAGCCCAAGAGGGCTGGATCCTGCGGTCACTGTGCTTTTACAAGGAGCAGGAGGTCTGCAGAGTGTGGGCCCCTTCCTCCCCTTAACGCTGTCTGTCCTGATAACGGCTCAAGGAGAGCTCCTGCACTGCTTTGCCCTTATTCTTAGCTTAGGCTTCTAGTTAACGTGAGTTCTGAAGTTTCTGGCCTGGGTGAGGGATGTTGGGAGGGTGTGAAACCCGGTCCAGTCCAGCTGCCTAAGAGCTTCTGGGTTTGTTGGGGGAACAAGACTGAGAGCCAGGTATATGTATGAACTCTGGAAGGTGAGGGCCCTCCCTGCGTTTCGAGGCTAATGGGCCCTAAGAAAGCTAGTAGGGTCTGGGCTGATGTGAAGAGACCGGTGGGGAGCCAGACATTCCGTGGGTCCCCCTGGCTTCAGGCTCTCCCTCCTGCTCCCTCTCACAACACTGCATGTGCATTTGAAAATGTGTGCACACACCTGCAGCAAGGTCACAAGCTGGCTCCCTCCTGTCCCAGAAAGTTCAGCTCCCTCCCCCTTTCCTCAGCCCATCTAGCCTGCCACTCCCTCAGCCTGGATTCCCAGCACTCCACATCAGCCAGCAGCCTGTCCTCCTCGGCTCACCCCAGCTTGCCCAGCCCCTCAGGCCTTGGCACTTTCTGTTCCTTCTGTCTGGAATGGCCTTCTCCTCCCTTTCTCCCTGATGAATGAACACTTACTCATCACTCTAGGGGCGCATTTTGTGAAGCTGCCCCCACCATCCCTACCCTCGTCTTTCTATCCCTTTCTCCTACTCCAGCGCCCACCCCGTGGTGCCGTGGTCATTGCCCCGTCTATGGGCCCATCTCCCCTCTTGGAATGTGAGCTCTAGGAGGGCATCTCTGAGCCCTGACCAGCTCTGAGTCCCCAGCGCTCAGCCCCACACAGGACAAGGTGTCTGTTGCATGAGTAAATGAGCGTGTGCTCACTGGCGTCCTTCCACCTACTGCGGAGGGCTTAGTCAGAAACCCCAGGCCAGGGAAGGAGTGGCCGCCTAAGGTTTCCTCTTCTGGTGTACAGAGTCTCCTGCAAGAACGCCACGTCCGGAGGGAGGGAGGTGGGTGAAGGAATGTGTTGGAAATGATGTGGATTGGTAATTCAGGACTGATGGGGGAATCCTTGGGGCAGGAATTGGGGAGGTGAGGCCTGCACTCTCCCTGGGAGGGTTTTCTGGAGACGTGCTGTAGGGAATTTCTTTACAGAGGCTGTCGAGTAGGTGGGGTTGTCTGCAAGGGGCCTGTCTCCCTTCCAGGGTGGCCCCACAGTGGAAGCTGCTCCTGCTCTTCTCCATCCCTGCCTGGAGGTCCTCAAAAGGGACCTATGGCTTGAGCCTCCTCTGACCCTGTTCTCTCCCGTGGTAAGCAGGCCAGGGGCCAACCAGGACAGAGGACAACCCAGGCATTCCACTCTGCTGCAGCAGCTGCCATCGTGGACTCTTCAACACCCACTGGAAATGCCCCCACTGCAGCCACCGGCTGTGTGTGGCCTGTGGTCGCATGGCAGGTGCTAGGAGGGCCAGGGACAAAGCAGGTAGGAAAGGAGCTGGGGGCTGAGGGTGGGAGGGCAGAGACGGGGGCCTCCAAGGGCTGCTCTAAGGTGTGTGGCCATTTCTTGGCTGCCTCTCCTCAAGAAAGCCTCCCTCCCCAGCCCCAGCCTCAGCCACCATGGCTCAATGCCCCTTAGAGCAGACTTTTCCCTCTCCCCAGATCAGAGGGCCACGCCTGTGTCCTTGCCCACCCTTAAGAGAAGTCGAGTGCCTACTCTATGCCTCCCAATTTGCTCAGCTTGCATCTTTTTAAACCTTACAACATTGTGAGGTGGGTATTATTGCCTCAACTTTCCAGATAAGAAAAACTCAGAGAGGTTAAGTGACTTGTTCAAGGTCACACAGCTAGTAAGTGTTAGGTCCAGGATGCAGACTCACGTCTTCTAATCCCAAGTCTTACTCTTTTCATGGTTCTCAGCTTTTTCTCCCTTGGCTCCACTCAGTCACCTGAGGACTTAAAATTTCCCAGTGTTCCAATAGAGATAGCCAAAAGGAGGTGCAGGGTCCGAAATGTTTCAGAACACCGTATTCTATGTGATCATCTTGGAGTCTGGCAATGCATATCAGCATTTTAAAGGCTCTGCATTCTGCAAGCAAAGGATCCTATGTCACTCTTGAACCCAAGTTTCCTAGAAAGCCCATGTTTTATGGATTGTCAAGCCCCTTGATTTAGATATCATGCCCTTGTCCTTCTTCCCTGTCTTTAAGCTGTGGTTACTTTGGTTTCCTGACCTGCACCTTCTCTCTTCCTACCCACAGGCTCTCAGGAGCAGTCCACAGAGGAGTGTCCTCAAGAGGCTGGGCACAGTGCCAGTTCCCTGATGCTCACCCAGTTCATCTCCAGCCAAGGTAAGCCATCTTGGGGAAATGGGGTGTGCAGAGGGCGGGTCCTGGGGAGAGCAGCTTTCTGTGTGGATGTGCCTCAGCCTAATCCCATGCCCTCTTGCTTGGTGAGGCCAAGCAGGACAGGGACAGCCTCCTGTCCACACTCACCACCAAACTCTATCTCCCTTCCCCACTCACAGCTCTGGCAGAATTGAGCACCGCCATGCACCAGGTTTGGGTCAAGTTTGACATCCGGGGGCACTGCCCCTGCCAAGCTGATGCCCGGGTGTGGGCCGCTGGGGATGAGGGCCAGCAGGTAAGAAGCAGGGCATGGGACAGGTGCCAGCACTAGCTGGTTGGTCCCAGGATTGGGCAGTGTGTTTGGAAGTTACTGACCTTGGCAGGGTTTGGCCCGTATCTTTTGATGGGACTGAAGGATATGGAAGCTGGGTAAAATCAAGCTACTTCTCACCTTCCTCTGGGGATTGGGATCCATGGATTGAGCTCTAGCACCTGTCCCACCTCCCTCGCTCCTGCTCAGAGCTCCTATCCACCTTGTGCGTGTTACAGCTTAGCGTTTGCTGGCGGGTCCTGTCTCTCCACTCAGCAGGCATGGACTCCTGAAGGTGGAGTTTGGACCTACCTTCCCTGTGTGCCTTGTGCTTAACACATAGCAGGCACTCAGTATGCATTTTACAAAATTTTATAAAGTTCATGCTTTTATTATAAAAATCATTCATTCAAGAAATGGCTTATTGAATGCATTTCGTGTGCCAGACAGTGTTACATACCCATGATGAAAACTACAAGCAAGTAATAGGAAGAAAACAACAGTAGCCCTATAATGCCACCCTTATCATTGTGACATATTTCTTTCCAGGCACTTGCCTGTATATTCAGTCTGTTTTTGTGTATCTTAGATCAGACTGTGTGTGGCATTCCGTAAGCAACTGTTTCCCACCTAATGTTATATCACATAATACTTTGCTCCTTGTAAACACAGTTTTAGGATTTATAAGAGTCTGTTGTTAATACTTGTGGGTTGGGTTGGACTGAGCTGTGTTTGCTATTTTTAAATCTCTGGTTGGATTGGGGGGGTTGGTGGATGGGTTTAACAGAAGGAGCCGACAGAGAAAACTCCCCCAATTCCACAATCTTCTTGCAACGGGGATACTGACAGGACCAAGGACATCAAGGAAGGTGAGCAGCCCCCCTGGCCCTCGCTCACACTGTGCATGGGGAGGCTGGGCCAGGGCTGGCATCCCCAGGACAGATCGGAATTGCTTTAGCCAGCGCGCCCCTCCCCCCCGCCCTGCCCCCAATAATCTTCCTCACTTTTCTCAAGTCATTCCAGATGAAATAAATCTAAATACAATCTAGGACAAGTCTCCCCACCCCTGTCCAGTCAGAACCCCACTGTGAGCCCCTCCTTTGGAGAGGCAGCAGGAGACAGACTTGGCCAAGAGATGAGGGCAGACCCTATGGGCAGTGGAGCCTCGAAGGGAAGGGGAAGCCTCTCACCATTTTCCTCCCTGCCAGAGACCCCTGACTCCACGGAGACCCCAGCAGAGGACCGTGCCAGCCGAGGGCCCCTGCCTTGTCCCTCTCTCTGTGAACTGCTGGCTTCCACTGCTGTCAAACTCTGCCTGGGGCACGAGAGGATACACATGGCCTTTGCCCCAGTCACTCCTGCCCTGCCCAGCGTGAGCGAGGGCACAGAGGGAGGCCTGGGGGCCCGGGGACAGAGGCTGGGCTGGCCCTCCCTGTGGGGTAAGGCAGGTCCTGAGCTGTTCTGCTCCTCCATCCCTCCCTTCACACAGGACGACCGCATCACCAACATCCTGGACAGCATCATCGCACAGGTGGTAGAACGGAAGATCCAGGAGAAAGCCCTGGGGCCGGGGCTGCGGGCTGGGCCAGGCCTGCGCAAAGGCCTGGGCCTACCCCTCTCGCCAGTGCGGCCACGGCTGCCTCCTCCCGGAGCTTTGCTGTGGCTGCAGGAGCCCAGACCTCAGCGAGGCTTCCACCTCTTCCAGGAGCACTGGAGGCAGGGCCAGGTGAGGCTCCTCACCTCCCAGCTCCCCATTCTCATGGCCTTGGTCACCCTCAGGGCCTCAGGGTCACCATCAGGTAGACCTGGTCCATCACACAGAAGGGGCAGCGGGGTTGGTCCCCACACTGGTCTGGTGTCCCTCACAACATGCTCTGGCCTGGCCAAGTTGGGTGCCTGTCCATTCTCCCTACATCCCTCTTCCTTTCCTCCCTACAGCCCGTGTTGGTGTCAGGGATTCAGAGGACACTGCAAGGCAACCTGTGGGAGACGGAAGCTCTTGGAGCACTTGGAGGCCAAGTGCAGGCACTGACCCCCCTTGGACCTCCCCAGCCCATAAGCCTCCACAGTGCAACGTTCTGGGAGGGATTCTCCAGGCCTGAAAGTAAGTGTCCCTGATGTGGGGTATGGGGAGCTGGGAGACTGAGCCAGGGGGCAGCGAAGTCCCATGGTGACCCTGGGGGGCAGCTGGAAGCAGAGCCCAGGGCAGAAACTAGACTGTCTTGCTGCCAGGGGGCCGGGGTCCTCTGGACAAAGAGGTTCCTCCCCCGGCAAATGGCATGTCTCCTCCTCTAGTTCGCCCAAAGTCAGATGAGGGCTCCGTCCTCCTGCTGCACAGAGCTCTGGGGGACGAGGACACCAGCAGGTGTGTATAGTACCAAGGGCTGGCCCCACTTGCCGAGGCTCTGCCCAGCCCCTTGCTGTCACTTCTCCTTCTTCACCCCCCACCTCAGTGTTCCCTGCTTGCCTCTGGGAGTGACCCCACTAGTGGTGGGCTTTGAGGGGATCTGGGTGCCTGGGTTGAACCTGCTGGGTATAACCCTGCCCCCTTCAGGATGGAGAACCTGGCTGCCAGCCTGCCACTCCCAGAGTACTGTGCCCACCATGGGAAACTCAACCTGGCTTCCTACCTCCCACCTGGTCCTGCCCTGCGTCCACTGGAGCCCCAGCTGTGGGCAGCATATGGTGAGTGCTACTCCACCCTGCCCAGCCCCTGAGCCCATTCCTGTTACCTCTGGGCCCATGTGTGTCTGTGCCAAAGTCCTGGAGCCTGTGCCCAGCTGTCCCTTTTCTGCCTCCATCAGGTGTGAGCCCACACCGTGGGCACCTGGGAACCAAGAACCTCTGTGTGGAGGTGGCTGACCTGGTCAGTGTCCTGGTACGTGCTGAGGCCCCACTGCCTACCTGGCACCGGGCACAGAAAGGTGGGTCCTGGGCCAGAAGCAGGGGTGGGGACAATCTGCAGATTTCAGCGTGCTGTTTCTGCCTACCCTGGGCCCTCCTGAGCTGTTTTTCTTCCACAGACTTCCTCTCAGGCCTGGACGGGGAGGGGCTCTGGTCTCCAGGCAGCCAGGTCAGCACCGTGTGGCACGTGTTCCGGGCACAGGATGCCCAACGCATCCGCCGCTTTCTCCAGATGGTGAGGAAGGAGCTGGGAGCCCTCCTCTTCCCCTGCGCTGCCCTCATGCTCCCTGGGAGTGGGGGTTCCCAGCCCAGGAAGCCCTCCCTGTTGTGTGTGTCCCATGTGCTCACTCTCCCTGCCCCCTAGGTGAGCTGGACAGCCTTGACTCCCACAGACAGGTACAGAGAAGGCAGACTGGGACCTTATGAGTTGTGTGCTGGGGCACGCAGAGAGCAGGGGCTGAGGAGGGACCTTATGATGAAATGAGAGCAGGAGCCATCACAGGCTAGGCACTGTGTAAGAGCCTTGGGTACATTATCTCGGTTAGTCGTCATAACCACTCTGTGTGGCAGGCACTGCTGCTTTCCCATTTTGCAGATGAGGAAACTGAGGCTGAGTGGTAGAGTGGAGACCTGAGCTTATGGCTATTCCCACCTCAGGTCACTACACTGCTCCTCCTGGGAGCAGGCAGCATCCCCTGCATAGGCTGGGGGTGGAGGGGAGCCCGGCAGAGGGCAAAGGGAAGCCCATCTGAGATGTCCTCCTGCTTCTCCCCTGTCCATTATCTACACCTTATGAGGAGGTGCTCTTTGGGGTGCTAGCACTTGAAGGCTGAGGGAGACAGCATGGTAGGTAGAGGGACAGACTGGACAGGATGAGGAGCAGTGAAGGAGAAAATGAGCAGGGGGCAGGAAGCTCCAGGGGGTGGAAGGCGGTGGAAGGCTAGTGTTAAGGGTAGGACAGGCACAGCAGTTCCAAAGGCCAGCTGAACTCTGATTGTCCTGGGAAAAAGACGTCCACCAAGTGTCACCCCTGCTAAGGCACACACATACTTATACACAGACATGCAGGTGTTAAACTTGCTGTCCACCACCACCCTCCTGCCCACAGGCATATGTATCTGCAGACACATCGACAAACACACACAGATCTGTAGATGTACACACAGATGCTAGAACACACAGAGGGAGCAGACAGAAGCACACCTTCATACATAGACAGCCTCATCTAGTCTGGGTGTGGTGCCTCTAGGCAGTCTCATATGGCCAAACCTGATGATTCATGGAGAAGGTTTGAGGGGCATATTCTCACTGGGTGGCCTGGGAAACACTGATCGAACTCCAGGATGCACTCAGAGGGCAAAAGAGCCTGGGCACCTGCCTGGGGCTACCTAGGGTCCAGCCTAACACACCAGCCTCCCCTTTCCCCATGGCCCAGTCTTGGAAGCCTGAGTCCTAAGTCCAGGGACAATTGCTGAGGTCCTACTGAAGGGGTGGATTTGTCCAGCAGCCAGTTGGGGCACGATGCTGGCATTTACCCCTACGGCTATTCCCTGGGCATCTACTTCTCTGTCCCCCGTGAATCCCTGTTTGCCCAAGGAGTTCCCCACTCTGGTTGGGCTGATGAAGGCCTACCCTCCCCATAGCCATGCCTGCTCCAGAGGCCTCAGCCCAGCAGGCAAGGCTGTACTTCCACTGGGCATCAGAACTTCTGTGTGGCCTTTGTTGCATCTAGGATCTTAGAAGAATCTGATAAATGCTTTAGATCATCTCATCTCAAGGATATACAGCTATCTAGTCACCTACAACTTAGCACACAATTCAGGACGTTCACAGGACTCCAAGTCAAGATCTCCTCATGTAGACAGTTTATGAGCTGGGATTATGCAGGGTATCTTTCTGGGTTTTCGAGAAAGGGGCCCAGGACCAGGGACACAGAGGCTACTGAAGGCATCTAGCCCCACGAAAGGTGGGGGTTTAGACTCCCAGCCTCAGAGCCTTAAACCTTTCCTCTAAGCTGTTTCCAGCCAAATCTCTGTTCTGCCAACCTAAGCAGCCCTAGCTTCTCACCACCCAGCCCCTTCTCTCACTCCTATGACCTCCCCTCCTTGCCCCGCAAGACTTGACCCCTTCAGCTCTTGGCCTTTGCGCCCTGACCTTTGGGAAGTCTGTGCCCCATCTGGCAGCCCTGTCCTTGTTTCCCCACCTTCCTCATTCTGCCTTCTCTTCTTTGAGGTGTGCCCGGCCGGAGCAGGCAACCTGGAGCCTGGCACCCCAGGCAGCTGCTACCTGGACGCAGGCCTGCGGCGGCGCCTACGGGAGGAGTGGGGCGTGAGCTGCTGGACCCTGCTGCAGGCCCCTGGAGAGGCCGTGCTGGTGCCTGCGGGGGCTCCCCACCAGGTGCTTCCCCAGCAAGCCAGGGGCTCTGCAGAGAGCTCACACTATGCGAAGCGCCAAGAGCAGACACCACAGTGATACAGCGTTCCCCGGCCTGCTCTGTCTTTGCCCCTCCCGATGCCCTGAGAGCTAGGCAGGGCAGAAAGTCACGCCCCATTGTAAGGAAGAGGAGAAGCTGAGTGGTCTTGAAGTCATCTAGCCCAACTGAGCTTCTTGTCCTCGGTTCCCCACCCTGCCTGTGCCACCTCTGGCATCCCCTGGGCATGGTTTTGGCCTTGCCCTTTGAGGTGCCTGGTGCTGGATCCAGGGCTTCTGCTCTCTGAGAGCTGGGTGGGGGTCATTATGGGAAGTAGACCTCAGGGACAAGAGGAGCAAGGGGAGGATGTGTGACCCCGAGTCTCCACTGACCCTCTGCCTACCTCCTGTCTGGCACAGGTACAGGGCCTAGTAAGCACAGTGAGTGTCACTCAGCACTTCCTGTCCCCGGAGACCTCTGCCCTCTCTGCTCAGCTCTGCCACCAGGGACCCAGCCTGCCCCCTGATCACCGCCTGCTTTATGCCCAGGTGAGTGTGACACTGGCCAGATGGGCAGTTGGGGTGGCATAGCATATCTACTCTGTGCCAAGCAAGCAGCCAGCCTGGGCCTAGGAAGGGCATCCTCAGTGGGAAGAGCCCAGGAATGTGACTGTAAACACCTTGTCCTCTCTTTTTCTCCTAGATGGACTGGGCTGTGTTCCAAGCAGTGAAGGTGGCTGTGGGAACATTACAGGAGGCTAAATAGGGGTATCCCCAGTGTCTGGGGTAGGTTGGGGGGCAAATACTCAGTCCAGGCACAGCTTCAGCAGATAATGATGCTGGGAGACTTGGGGACTTTTGGTCAATCCCTCAAGCACCACTCTGGGCACAGACAGGGCACCCTGTTCCCCGCTCCAACCTAGGCCCTACAGCCAGCAACCACAGTGCCGTCGAAGCTCACACCTGCCCTTCGCAGGCTGGCACCTGCTGTCCCTGCATCCCTTGCCATGGTACCAGGCCCACACTGGGGGTGAATGACTCCCTTCAACCCTTGCCCCCTGAACCCAGGAGGCAAACAGCCCTTCCCTGGGACACCTCGGGAATCATTCTGGCTTAAGCAACACCTTCTTCTGCTGCCTCATCCCCTGCTGTCCCACCCGTGCCCGTGCTCTGCTTACACCACCTGCATCTTCACTGGGCTCCCGGGTGGCCCTTCACACTGCAGGCATGCTGGACAAGGGGCCACTGAAATCCTGCCCTCTCGCCAGAGAACAGTGAGGTGTGGGGAGAGGGTGGCATCAGGACATTGCCCAGGCTTGGCTGGAGGGAATGATATGGGTGATGCCCTGTTCCTGCTCCCTCTTCTCACCTCCCTCCTTCATGATTTCCATTAAAGTCTGTTGTTCTGTGAATGCTGCTGGAGTGGTTGGCCCTGCTCCTGCAGGCCACATGGACTGGGGAGGGGTGGGGAGATAAGGAAGTGGAGTGGGGCAGGGGTGGGGGTGATGACAGGGACCTCAAACACCCCTGCCTACTCTTCTTCCTGGGGCCTGGATCCTTTTCCCACTGAGGAGCAGATGGAACGTTCCAGGGGTCTGCCCCTGAGGATGCTCCTGACAGCAGACGGTGGGCAAGGCACCCTGGGGTGCAGCAGCATGGCAGCTTTCCTGTGCGCACTGGCTGCAGAGATCTAGAGCCCCAACCCGCGGGCAAACTTCAGGCTACCCCAGCTCTCCTGTCTGCCCTGACCTGGAGCACTGGGAGTGCGGCCCAGGAGAGCCCTTGCCTAGCCGTCTGCCCTCGGTGCCCGCGGCTGGCCCCAGGCCCGCTACCCGGGGACTGGCTTGCTGCCTGAGAGACAGTTGACAGGCCCCTCCCCGCCCCCAGGGCCCTCCGGGGTGGCTCGGCCCGCTCCGCTGCCCTTGTACATCTTAGCGCCAGCATACTCCAGCTCTTGTTATACCTAATTGTTCCTGCGGTGGTTCGGGGAGTGGGTTTTTTTTGTTTTTTATGAAATAAAATTTTTTATTATAAATTTAATATACTTTCAGAACATTTAGAAAATAGGAAAAAGTCACTTGTAAGCTCATCTCCACTCACCCCGACCCAACCACTGTTAGCATTATTGGTGTATTTCCTTGTATTTTCTCTAAGGGTTTCATACATGATTGAATTGATGCGTTTTGTACTTGATTTTTCCTTTTAACACTGTGTTGTGGTCACTTTCTGTGTTGCTATGCAACCTTCATTTTAAATAGCTGCTTATATTCCCTTATGTGGCTTTGCTGTGGTTTACATAACCATCCTGCACCTAAAAAATTAGGTTTCTTCATTGTTTGCAAAGCAAGGTTATTTTCATTTTATCATGGGATAGAGAGAAAAGAAAAAATGGAAGCAATCCTACACTTTACTCTGCCACTGTTTTCATTTAATTGATCTCATTTAATCCCTTATCATGGTTTTGAGGTAGATATTATTTATTTATATTTTACAGAAGAGGAAAGAGGCAGGCTGGGGTTGAGTCACCCAAGGTCACGCAGCAATTTTAGTGGCAGGATTGGGATTTGAACCAAGCTTCCGGACTTGAGCCTCGTTTACATTAGTCTCGGCCCTTAATGGACTTTGCAGATGAGCTTGCTGTTCTGTCCTCCTTCCAACACACACACTTTACAGTTGATCATGTTCCAAGTGGCACTGCACGACCATCCTTACTTACACTTCACCTTATATAGCTGTGTCCTAATGTCACCCTAGAACCCCAAACATGGGGTCCTTCCTGCGGGAAGACAGAGATAGCCTAGTCACCAGGCCTCTCTTTTCTGCACACCTCTCTGCTGCCTCCATCTCATGGCAGGTCACAGCACCATCGAGGGCATATTGGATCTGACTCTTGCAAACAGCAGGTGGACCAAATGTTCTAGGACTGGCCCTGGGCATGAAGCCAGTCCAGGTGGGTACTGACCCTGAGACGTCTGGGGACACTTGGTGGCACTGTTCCTCATGGAGGCTCAGCTGGCTCACCCCAGTCCAGCACTGCCCTTGGGGTCTCTGCTTCTCCCAGCATCCCCACTGTCCACTGTCTACTCCAGCCCCTCTCACTCGCCCAGATAACACAGAAGCACAACCCTCAGCGCCGGAAGTGACGTCAGCATGTAGATAAGCAGTGCCGCCTTTTTTTTCTTATAAAGTACCTTTTCAGAGTTTTTATTTTGAAATGATTTTAGATTTACACTCAAGTCACAAAGATAGTACAGGAAGTTCCTGATTACCCTGCATCCAGCTTTGTCCCATGTTAACATCTTACACAAACATGGCACAGTGATCAAAACCAAGAAATCATTATTGACACACTAAACATTTTTAAAAATATTTATTTATTTTTGAGAGACAGAGGGAGACAGAGTGTGAGTAGGGATGGGGCAGAGAAGATACAGAGTCCAAAGCAGGCTCCAGGCTCTGAGCTGTCAGCACAGAGCCCAACACGGGGTTTGAACCCACAAACCCTGAGATCATGACCTGAGCTGAAAAATGCTCAACCGACTGAGCCACCCAGGCGCCCCTATTGATACAACACTATTAACTAAGCAACAGACTTTTGGGATTTCACCAGTTTTCCACTAATGTCCTTTTTCTGTTTCAGGATCCACCTATGCCTGCATGATACAGATGGCCTAGAGGGGAGATGTGGCTCTCCCAAGGTCATTCAGCCAGCTAGTGGCAGAGCACAGGCTGAGCCAAACCTCCCCCTCCCTGTATACCTTGGGCTGCTGCCCTCCTCACACTCCTACTTTGCAGAGGGACAGCATTTGTTGCTCTGTAAAGGCCTCCAGAATCACAGACACCCTTGCCCCACCCTGCCTGCCCATCCCTGGCCCTGTTTCCAAGATTGCCTACACTACCTTCCTGTACATGTGCTCACACGCGCATGTGTGTCCACGTGCTCTGAAATGACTGCCTCAGGCTTTGCTCCCATGGATGCTGGGAGTCCTGTACTCTGTGATCTACCAGTTTGGCCACACTTGTCCATCATGCTGGGCAGCCCCCCCCCCCGTTCCCCCCACCCCACCCCCCACCAGTGCTCTGCTCTCTCTGGGAATGGAGGATACAGAGCAAACTTTAACAAAGAACTTTATTTCTGGTTCTGGAGGCTTCTCCCTCAGCCCCCCTTCCTCCCTCAGCTTTTCTTGTCAGTCTTAGGGCCTCTGCTTAGTCTGGTGTGTTCTGTCTTCCACCCAATGCCTTGAGAAAGTCTACTTTCTGTTGTCCCCCTCTGCACTCCCAGAAGGGCTGGGTACCGTGCCTGGAGAGCCCTCTGCCTGTGCAGCCCTTCTCAGTTTACAAGGGGCTTTCCTGTTGCCTCGTGTGTTCCTCACCACAGGGGTGATTAGGTCCACTTAACAGGGGAGGAGTGTTTTTCCCAGTGATAATGGGGGAGTGGAGCCGTGGTTTCTTGCAGTCTGCTCTTCCAGGCGGCCTGGTGTTTATCTTAGGCTGCCTCTGAGGCTCTCATAGCCCTGCCAGACATGACCTCATTCTCTCTCAAATCATCCCTGGGAGGCAGAAAGGAGTCTGGGACCAATGCAGTCCCCACTTCACAGATGTGAAAACTGACCTGCAGACACACACACACACACAGCAAATACGTTGACAAGTTGCTTTTCAGTCCTAGGGGCCTGACTCAGTCCCGTGAGTTCCGTTGTTTGGGAATGGAGAGATCTTGGATAGGGCTGGGGGCAGCAGTGTTTGCCAAGTACTTCAAAAGACTGTGGGCCTGGCAGGGACATCCCACCTTCAAATGCAGGGCCCTGTCTCCAGGGAACCTGCAGTCAGTTCCCTGGGAGAGAGAATCTGGTGTGACTGGAATTCCTGAGGGTATAGTTCTGTGGCGGTCCTGTAGGCATATTTCATGACAGTGGGCCTTTGTGTGGCAGCAACAAGAGCTGTGGCCAGGAGGACCCACCCTGAGGCTGCCTGGTCATGGTGACCCACACTGGACAGTCTATAGAGCTCCTCCCATGACATCTCACCTTCCCAACAACCCTGTGAAAGAAGAGCTACTATGAATCTACTGTTCAGATGAGGAAACTGAGGCCCACAATTTATCCAGGGGCACATAGCCAGCCAGTGAGCATCTGCTTCCAAGTCCAATGCTTTGCTCCACCAAGCTCCCAAAAGGAAAGTGTGCAAAGCCAGCAGGCAGGGAAAGGGGAGACCCAACTGAGGACAAGAAGCCCAAAGTTGGCTGGCTTCACAGTTTCACTCCAGTTGGCCCTGTCCTCCTGTCCTGAGAGTAGGTTAAGGGAAGCTCTGAGGAGGAAAGGTCAGTCTGGGAGAGAAGTAAGAACTCGCCAAAACAACCCACACCCTGCTCTCATTGTGCCAGGCCACCAGGCCGTGTGAGCTGGGGGCGGGGGGGGGGGGGGGGGACAAAGATGAAGGAGCAGGACCTGGTCCCCACCCTCCACAGGGCTTTCAGTCTGCAGTGGAAAGGGCCCTAAAACTGTGTGGGAAATGCAGTGGGCAGGCCGCCAGGACATCGATGAAGGCTGGACTGGCTGATTCCAGACCTTCTTTCTATCCCGTCCCCTCCTCCCATCTCCAGCCACACCTTGACCATCTCAGCCCTGCTCCCTCCTTCCTCTGAGCACCTGTCACACCTCTTGACCAAGCCAATCATTTGGCACTTGGCTTATAACCCTCAGATGACTTTTTATTATATGTTTATGTCCACCTTCCCAAGGTCAGAATCTCCTCCAAGGCAGGAGCTACTCTTCCTCCTGCGACAGTGACATGAGGTACATATTTAGTGAAGAAAGAAGGTTATTTGGGAAGTGATCAATTTGGGCAATACCATGGTATGTGTATAACCACAGCTGCACAGTATAGGTCCAAGCCACAGCCCCGGGCCTCAGTGATGTCATCGGCTTGCTGTGACGTCATCGTCGCTGGCCACTGTGGCGCTCCTCTGCAGCCTGCAGGCACGATGACGTCACCGTCCGAACTCGCCCAGACAAGTGCTTGCTGGAGGAATTAGCGAAGCTGGCAGCTAGAAATGCCGGAGAGAGGCCGGGGCGGGGCGGGGGGGGGGGCGGCGGGAGGTAACTGAGAGGCAGAGGTCAGTGCGCTGCGCACACCACTCAGACCTGGCTCCTAGACCCCTTACGGACTGGCCCCGCCCCCTCAGTCACTGACGCGAGCCAGCCAATCCGGGCAGCCCGCGGTGACGCGTAGCCTATCAGCGGACAGGGCTCGCCGGGCGCTTCCGCGTTCGCGAGCGCGCCTGGTCCGAGTCGGCAGGGGGAGGGGGCGAGGGCGACTGACTGGGATCTCACCCGCGTCCCACCTCACCCGGCGCGACCCACCTGCGGGGGCCCGTCCGCTGCCTCCCAGGGGACCCGATGGCCTCGGAGGGTCTGGCCGGGGCGCTGGCGGCGGTGTTGGGGGGCCAGGGGCTGAGTGTGCACAGCTGTGACTCGGCACCGGCCGAGGAGCCGCCGGCGCAGGTGCGGCTGCGGAAGAACGTCTGCTACGTGGTGCTGGCCGTGTTCCTCAACGAGCAGGTGAGCGTCCGCCGGGCCCAGCGCCCGGCCCTCTGGAGCACGCAGCCAGCCCCGGTGGGGACAGAGGACCTACCGACAAGAGCCACCGCTTCTTAGTGCGTGGTGCTTCCCAGTTTTGCAAAGCACTGACACTCACACTTACATCTGAGTTTTATACGGCCCAGCCCCGAGACTGTACCTATATACAGAAGAGGGATCTGAGGCCCAGGAACCTGTTTATTTCCTCCCGCTAGGCCTCATTGTCTTGAGAGGAGGGCTGCCTTCTTTCCCCAGAATCTAGCATAGTGCCCGCTTCGGAGTGGGCTCAGATCTGTCCAGCGCTTCAGAGACCTCTGGGTCCCATGGACAGTAATGGCACAACCTGCACTTATACTCAGACTTTCTGCCCCACCGTGTGATGTTCTTTTGTGCTGATCCCTGTACAAGTTGCTGCAACAACAGCTAGAAGGGGCCAGGGCTGTAGGTAGGAGTTGATGGGGTGGGGCCTGGGAGTGTGTTTCAAAGCCTAGGCCCCAGTGTGAGGCCCCTCCATGAGGGGAGGGGGGATGTCTACAATGCATCTACAGACAGGAGTCAGTGCAGGATACATGGCAAGCCTCACTGTGGGGCCTAATCCCCAGCCCCTGAAACAGCTCCCAGGAATCTTAGCCCCTTTCTGAAATGGAAGTCTGAAAGCAAAGAGGGATACATTGCACAGCGAGACAGCTGCAGCCCCCAAGCACACAAGGACCAGTCAACAATTTGAGGTATCCACCAGTAAGGGAGTGTTGGGTGACTCTGTTTGAGCTAGGATCTAACCCCAGGGCAAGGGAAGGTTCCCAGCCCAGCTGTGGTGGGGGTGAGGATCCTCTCTCTCCCCTCAGGATGAGGTGCTACTGATCCAGGAGGCCAAGAAAGAGTGCCGTGGGTCCTGGTACCTACCCGCGGGGAGAATGGAGCCTGGGGAGACCATCGTTGAGGCACTGCAGCGGGAGGTGAAGGAGGAGGCTGGGCTGCACTGTGAGCCTCTGACGTTGCTGTCTGTGGAGGAGCGGGGCCCCTCCTGGATCCGCTTTGTGTTCCTCGCTCAAGCCACAGGTATGGCCCACCTGGTGGCAGTGTTTGGCAGGGGGCAGTTGACACCTTTCCCCCAACTTGTCCTCTGGTGAGATGAGCCCCTTATTCTGACTGGTACAAGCCTGGCATGTCCAGATTCCAGCCTGAAGATTTGACCCCCCAGCCCCCACAGCCCCATGACCCTGGGTCAGGGCTAGAATGCCTGGGTGGCCATTTACTCCGCCAGGCCCAGCATTTCTCTCAACAGAGACCCTTTCCTCCACCCCATCCTCGACATCCCTGCAGGTGGAATTCTCAAGACTCCCAAGGAGGCAGATGCAGAGTCCCTGCAGGCTGGCTGGTACCCTCGGACCTCCCTGCCCACTCCGCTGCGAGCCCAGGACATTCTGCACCTGGTGGAGTTAGCTGCCCAGTACCGCCAGCAAGCCAGGCACCCTCTTATTCTGCCCCAGGAGCTTCCCTGCAGTCTGGTCTGCCAGCGGCTTGTGGCCACCTTTACCAGCGTCCAGACAGTGTGGGTGCTGGTGGGCACAGTGGGGATGCCTCACTTGCCCATCACTGCCTGTGGCTTCACTCCCATGGAGCAGAGGGGTGGCATCAAGATGGCCATCCTGCGGCTGCTACAGGAGTGTCTGACCCTTCACCACTTGGCAGTAGAGACCAAGGGGTTGCTTGGACTGCAGCACCTGGGCAAAGACCATGCAGATGGCATCTGCTTGAACGTGCTGGTGACTGTGGCTTTTCGGAACCCAGGTATGCAGAGGGAGCCCCCAAAGGTTCGGGGTGAGAACTTTTTTTGGTGGAAGGTGATGGAGGAAGACCTACAAAGCCAACTCTTACAGAGGCTTCGGGAATCCTCTGTCATCCCAGTCAACAGATAGGAAGGTGCCATCTCTGTGCAAGGAGCTGGGTGACGGTGCTCCCCCCACCGTGGCTTTGCTTTCCTCTGGGGGAAGCAGGAGGTTGGCAGTCAGGGATCTGGTGGTGTTGGGAGCAGGCAGTTCTCCTGGTTGTCAGGGGAATTTCCTTCTCCATGGAGCTGGTCCCTACATCGCACCGAAAGGACAGTGCCTTTAACCCAACAAGGATTCCAGAGCTCAAGGACCTAATTGCCCCATGGGTACGATGAGGGCCCTCCTCCCTAGGGATGGATGTGAGAACCTTCTGAACCTGAGATGGCTACTCGTCATCATGAACCTACTTGTCATTTTCCATGCTTGCCTCAGGAAAGGCCTACATCTCATTCTCAGGCACTGAGAACATGGACTGGGTGCTGAGGGAGGTCATTCCAAGGGAGTGGGACCCTTGCTGAGTAAATACATGGTACTTACTTCGCTTTCCTGCCTAAATGTCTCTGTGGAGAGGGAGTGAACAGGAAGAGGGGAGCACATCAAAAAAGAAGCTCCTCCCCTTGTCCCACCACCGCCCCGCCCCCCAAGTCTTCCCAGACAGCAGGCCTGTGTCCCCCACTTGCAGGACTGGGGCAGGCCGACTTCCTGCCACCCACTCTAGCGTCTGTGGCCCAGTGGGGTTCTCTTTCTCTTGTCTGCCATGGTGCGAGGTGTCCACATCCCCTCCAAGGTTTAAGCTGTGAGAACACCAGAAACTCCAGGGGGACAAGGAGTTGTGAAAGCTGGCCCTGCCTCTCAGCAGAGTTTCATCTCTTTGGGCTTCCCTGTTCCCTCCCTGCATCACTCTGCCTACCTCTAGGCTCCTGCCTCTGCCATTCTACAACTCTGGACCAAGCCAGACCAAAACCTTTTATTCATTTCCCTTCAGTTCAGAAGAATCTTGATTTAAAAAAAAAAAAAAAATTTTTTTTTTTTTTTTTAAAGAACTTTACTAAAATTTAAGGAAAAAAACCACAGGAAGTGAACAAAGAAAATATATCGTGCTACTCAATGGACGTAATACAGATTTCTGGTTCTGAGCAAGGACACACTTGATGAGGCTTCCCTTCTGAGGTAACTCCATTCTGACACTGAAGACCCAGGATAACCTCCAAGGCCCCCTTCCCATCCCCTCCCCCTGCCATCTTATCTTTCTAGCGTTCGGCTGTGGTAGGAATCCTTTTGTCCCCTCTGAGGACAAACATCTCCCACATGATGGAACCAAACCCTTTCACTCTGGTTCACTTCTCTCAGGGTCTGAGGGACCCACCAGTCTATATCCATGTCGAAGGGCAAACTTTGCTCCCACTTTATTTAGCCTATAGTAGTTTTCAACCCTGGGTGCCCATTAGAATCACCTGGAGAGCTTTAGTAACAATGCTGGGCCGCCCCCCAGAGACACGGCTTTCACTGGTATTGTAAAAAGCAAACCAAGTGATTCTGACATGCACTGAGGTGAGAGCCACTCAGCAGCCCTCTCCAAGTTTCCAACTTGCTCTCTCCCGGAGTTCTCTCAGCTACCCCTCCTGAGTGCACCCCCACACGCATACATTTAGGGACCAGGTTTTTAAAATATGAAGTCCACTAAAGCATTCATACAACTCCCAACATACAAACCTCAAAATGAGACTTGCATACAGATGCTTCAGACGGCCCATTCTTTCCCGGAGTCTCCGAGGCTAGCTGGCTCTCGGCTGTAGGTAAGCTGGGCAGAAATAGTGTGGCTTGGCCAAGAGAGAGCCTGGTTCCTGGCAGGCGCAGAGGAACATCAGATTTGCGCTGCCAGAGCCTGTCTCTATTTACCACCCGCCCCCCAGCACACTGCCCCCCTCCGCTCTAGTGCTGGAAAAGGAATTTGTCATTCTCAGGGAGGAAGATGGGCCCGAATGAGCAGCGGAGGCCTGCGCAGGAGGACACGAACGGTGGAGATCGGGGCAGCTGTGCCCACGCAACCAAACCATTGATTGCTGTGTTGTCTGGGGGGACGCAGTGCGAATGCTGAGGGGGATGGAGGAGGGGAGGATCTGTGACTCCCGGATGCTCAAATGTTTTCTGACTTGAAGAGGTCAGACCCAACTTGCCCCATGAGCTCTGCTCCCCTGTCCCACGCCAACACCCACGTGCGCACACACGCATGCACGCACATGCACGGTGTCCTTCAGAGCGGCAGTTAAGTCCTCCCCAGCTTGGAGGAATGCAGGAGAGGGAGAGGTCACTGAGTTCCTCCTCTTTCATGTCACCTCCTGGCAACCTGCGGCCGGCTTCTAGAAGCGGCATAGGCAGGAAAAGGAAGCGAAAGGGGCTCTGGCCTGCTCCTCCTTGCCCAGGAGCGAAGCCAGCAACTGCAGTCCTGCTGTGAGGTAATGCCTGGCGCCGCCTGTGTGTTCCTGCAGGTTGAGACAGATTCGGGCCGGGTGGGGTGGCAGCCCCAGCTGTGAAGGGCATGCAGGGAGAACAACACTACAACTGGCTGCCTGTGCCCCAGCACCTCCCCGCTAGGCCTTGGGGGCTTGGGGTCAGGTGGGCATCCTGGCCTCATCTCTCCCCTTGGCTCTCTTGCTCCCCTGGAAGAGTATTCCGTCAAGAACTCTGTGGGCTGGGTGAGATGTGGAGGGCCAGGCCTGGCCTCCCCGGGTCTCTGATCCCCTCTGCCCAGGTGTTGAGGACCTGCCGAGACGGGTTCAGAGGCGCCAGAGAGAAACCAGCTGGAGCCAGAGCCTGGCACCCAGCCCCCCACTTCCCAAGCCCTCTCCTGCCCTGGCTGCAGTTGCACCAAGTCTCTCATTAGCAGCTGCCCCCGCCTGGGCGCGGAGCATGCTTTGGGCGTTTGCCATGAGGTGGTTGGGAATTTTGCAACAGCCTCCAAAAGGGCCGGGAAGGGAGAATGGGCTTCTCTGCCATCCACTGCCCCTTCACCACAGGTTAAGTCAAGAAGGCAGGAGAAAAAATGTCAAGTCTCAGCAGCATCTGTGGTACCTAGCAAGACAGAGACAGGGCTCCCACGCCCCCATCTCTCTGGCCTACAGTTCTGACCAGCCTGAGAGCCATCACTCACTCCCTCTGTGCCCCTGGAATTGAGCCACAGGTTTTGGCCCTGGCCACAAATCGTCCGTAGAGACAGGTGATAGGTACGGAACACATGAGGGTTTGGGTCTGGGTGCTCAGCTGGCAATTACCCAGCTCTCCTGAGAAAGCCCCGAGGACACCATGCTGTCTGGGAGGCCATCTCTTTTGCTCCTTGGCTTCTGGTACCTTGGAGACCCACTCCCTGAACCCAGTCTGGTGTGACCGACAGGCCACGGTCTTCTTGAGTTAACCTGGGAGTGGAAGCCCAGGCCTCCTCAGAGGCAGAGGCACCTGGGATGTAGAGGTGGAACCAAGCTCCCACCCTGGGAGGCGGGAGGTGGCAGCCATGCCAGGTGCGAGGCAGCTCTTGGGCAGAGGTGAGGACAGGAGTCCCCCATCTGGTCCTGCTCTTGGCTCAGACGTGCCCTTCCTGGGGTGGGGACAGGTGCAGGTGAGGACTGTGCGGGGGGAACTTGACAAAAGCGATGGCAGCCAGCTCCTTGCAGAATTCCTCAAGAACCACCACGCCCTGGAGGAGAGTCTGGTGGTCCAGCCTGAGGGAGACAGCATGGAAGTCATAGCTGGGAGGCAGCAGGAGTGTACCCAGGATGACAACCCAGTGTCCATGAGGTACATCCCAACGGCGGACACCTCTGAGGGAAGATGGAGTTCGGCAACGGGCCCTCTTTGCCCCCTGGCCTGTGCTCCTCCCACTTCCCTTGAGCACTCTGCCCTCCCACCCCAGGGTCCATCCTTGGGCACCACTTCCCTCGGTTACTTACTGCTCCCCGGGGACCTGACCCATCAGCTGCTTGCGTACCAGGAGCAGTTTGCCTGGGAACTGAGGTACTCTCTGAATTCTCTGCATCAAGTCCCCGATCACCTACAGCAGGAATGAGACAGGACTGAGGGGGGCAGTGGTGACACTCATGCAGGGTCCCCTGGCTCTGCACTACCGTGGCGGGGGAGGGGCTGTGTGCCTGTGCCTTCCCCTGGCGCTGGCCAGGGTTCCCACTCCTGTAGCCCCCCACCCCCTGTCCCATTGCCCTCCCTTCCTGCACCACCAGCGACACACGCCCTTCGGCTCCGGCATCCTTACCCTGACAAGCACAGAGAACAGACTCCTGCACCCAGGGGCCAGGTTGATGTAGGGATCCAGGAGATACTCATGGATAAGGGGGTGGGGAAGAGGGCAAGCCGGGACAGGACTGAGGTCACTTGCAGGTTCAGGCTGTATGGCTGTAGGGAACACAGTGGACAAGCTGAGGGTTGGCAGGGGGCGGTGAGCATTTTTGCACTCCCCCAGCCAGGCGCCTGGCCAGTGTGAACGTGTGCGGGGGTGGGAGTCTCACGTGATGTGTGTGTGTCATGGATTCCCTGGGGCTGAGGGCCAGAACATGTTAGGGCGTGTGGAGCAGAGGCAAGATGGGGCTTCCCGCCTGGAGAACGGAGAGGGGTGGGGTTGGGGGAAGGAGAGTATGGAGCTGAAGAACCAAAGAGGGCTCGACCCCCAGGGTCAGGCCACTCTCCTGAAGGACTCCAGAGGCAAACTGCCTCGAGTTTTCCTGTGGGCCCTCACCTTGTAACCTTGTAGCCAGGGCCCAGTCCTGTTGACTACCTGTTCCAAAATCCGGGACATGCGGTCAAACAGCATTCGGAGGAAGTGACCCTCAAAGAAAGGCCGTTCAGGCTCATGGGGGTCCAGGGGTGTGGGACCGAGGGGCCAGCCCCAAGGGGCGACTCGGGAGCTGCACTCCTGGAACTGAAACAGAAGTGAGAGTTGAGGAGGTGAGCCCAGTGGTCAGGAGGCACCCACAGGCAGAGGAAGCCATGTGGGAAGGATACACTCGAGGTTCTTGGCCGGAGCAGGGAAGAGAGAGAGATCACAGAGGGAGAAGGTGGAATTGATCAATACCACGGCTTTGAGGGATGAGAAGTGGATGTTGGCAGAAGCTTCAACACTTACCAGTCCATAAGCATCGTGAACGTATGTGTCATATCCAGTCTCCTCTAGGAAAGCTGAGGTCTTGGCTTCCTCGGGAACCAGGCAGAGGAAACTGAGAGACAGGACCCTAGGTGTGGAGGAGCTCCGGCTGGGCTGCTCTGTCTTTCCCTTCCCCCTCTCCAGCCCTGAGGGAACACTCCCTCCTGGGCTGCCCCTCATCGGGGCTATGGCCAAAGATAGAACAAACAAACCTCAAGTGACTTGGATTTCCTGACCAGCTCCCTACCTGTTGACGATCTCGGTCACTGCTGTTTTGCCATCTGAGTTGGTGGCAGGAGCTGGGGGAGGCTTTGCAGAGGGCTGAAAGCTGGAGTTGAGGAAGCCGTCCGTGAAGTAGGGGTCTTCCTCCAGATCTCTGTGGCCAGGGCAGATGAGTGGTACCAAGGAATAAATGAGTAAGTGTGGGGGTACTGAGGGCCGTAGTGGGTCCTGGGCAGCCTGAGGCTTCCCAGAGGAACAAGGTTTCACTTACAGGGTGTCCTCGTAGCTCTCGGGCTCAGGTGAGCCTCGGGCCACATAATGGCGGCCCTCGAGGTTGCAGAGGACCAGGCTGCGGAGGACCTGCTCGTGTGGCTTCTGGAGCAGCTCCTCAAACAGCCGCAGCGTGGTGATGCTGATCTGGGTAAGAAAGGGTCAGCAGGCGTACCTAGGAATTGCTCACTTGGATAAGAAAGATCAGACAGCAGGGTTTGGGGGGAGTGGGTGGCTGCTGGTCTAGGAGCCAGAAGTCTGCCGTCCTGGTTCTGTTACTAAGTTGATGTGTGCTATCGGGTAAGCCAACTGGCTTTTCTGTGTCTCAGTTTCCATGTTTGCAAAACGGAATATCGGCCTCACCTAGCTCAGAGTAGATGTAAGCCTCAAACAAGCCAAATGAATATGAAATAGGTCTGGAAAATATAAAGTCACATGGCAAGTATGCGATCACAGAAAACTATGTGACAAAAGCAGTCTGGCCGCCATGACCATGTCACTGTTGGGGGCACAGGTAGGAGTTTCAATGCCTCAAGGTAAGCTAACGACAGTGGGAAGAAGCATGCAGGAAATCCCTTGGGCAGGGGTTGATGGGAGGCAGTAGGATACGCCCCCTCCTGCCCCACCTCACCTCATCAGAGAGGTGATCGCAGTGCCCGATGAGGTGAGCGCACAGAGAGCGGGGGCCATCTTCGGGGGCTGCGAGCTGCGGGTCTGCACCCAGGAGGAAAGCCACAGCCTCTCGCAGCAGCGCAGGGGAGCGGAGCTGGCGCAGCATGGCCGTGAGCAAGGCGGTGGAGGTCAGCACACTCTGCTCAGAACTACAGGGAGACAGGGGCACCTGGTGGCTTAGTCAGTTAGCGTCTGGACAACTGGACAACTGTCAGTGCAGAGCCTGCTTGGGATTCTCTCTCCCTCTCTCTCTCTGTCCCTCTCCTGCTCACTCGTACTCCCTCTCTTTCAAAAGAAATAAATAAATAAACTTGAAAAAAAAAACAAAAAACTACAGGGAAAGAGCACTGAGCCAGGCCTGGGGGCTGAAAGCCAGGCAGGGGACGTAAGACCAAAGAGGCAGCTAGGAGTGAATGAATGTGGTGCTGACAGAACCCCTTCCTGGTTTCCTTCCATCTTGGCTTATATTTCTCGCTCCCTAGCCCTCCTGAGGTCCTAGAGTCCAGGAGCGGGAGGACTTTGTCAGCCCATGTGTGTCAGGGGGCCAAACCTGGCAAACATTAACCATGGAGCCCACAGACCCATGTGACTCTGGCCAAGGAGGTCCCTGGCCTTAGGGACAGGAAAAGGTTTGGTGGGGAGGGGCAGCTGGATCCAGACCATGGCCATGCCCAAGGGGACTGGACATAAACTTACACATGCAGGAGGTGGGGCTGCAGAATCTCCATGAATAATTTCTCAGCTACAGCCTTTGCCAAGGCGTCTGCAACCACCTAGGTGCCAAAGAGCATGTATTAAACACATTTTACCCCATGAGTGCTTTCCACTGAGAAACAACTGTGTCCTTGCAGTGTCTAACATAACAGGCAGACCTAGGGCCCTAGTTCCTGAGAGACCTACTTGTTCCTCAAGGTGGATGCAGTGAAGAGAGTGGGGTGAACCGCGGGGCACCCCCACAGAGAGCCCTGTTGATGTCCGCCCCTGCTCACCACGTGTGCCTCTGTGATGAGGTGGTCGCAGTAATCAAACCAGCCCAAAAAGGCAGCCAAGGCCTCCTTGCCAGGGAAGGAAGCCTCATCAGACGGGGCACTGGGCAACCTGAAGGGGGAAGCAAGAAAGGAGCTGGGAGGCCTGCCTCAGGTACCTTCTGGAATCTGGGCCCCTTCTCCCTGCAACCACTGTTGCTGGGAGAGCAGGTACAGAAGCAAAAGTAGTGTTTTCCTCAAGGGAAAGCTGGGATGGGCTGGGATGGGCTATACCCTCAGGAAGAGGGTGGCCAGCAGGGGTCCCCATCCCTCCTGGGAAATCAGAGGAGTGGCTACCAGAGGACAGGGAGGGCTGCTAGCCACTGAAGATGTAGCCCTGCTTTCCCTGGCCAAGTGCCTACCTCCAGCTGATGCCCTCTAAAGCGGCAATGTCTGCGGGGTCCAGGAAGGTGGGCATGGACTGGTACAGCTGGCAGAGGTGCTCGACGATGGCAGGGCAGCAAGGGCTGCTGTGTACCAGGTAGGTGGCAGCTGCCTGTGAAGCCACACTTACCAGGAGCAGCAGGTTCTCCTGGGCCTTCAGAGCCACCCGACCTTTCTAGGGGTAGGGGTACAACTTCAGGGACATACATCTGAGCCCCCAGATCCCCTCCCAGCAGTTCACCCTCCCCACCCCTCTCCACTCTGTGTGCAGCTAGCACCTTGCTCTTGCACAACCCGATCAGAGAGGTGATCAGGTTGCTTTCCCCAATTCCTCCATCTGGCTCCTCTGTCTCAGCAGGCAGCTGGGCGGTCAAGGCCTGGGCCTTACAGGGACTCATGTCAGGAGACTTGCTGTGGGGGTGGTCCTTGTCTTGGATGCTGGCTGCCTCTCTAGGCAGGGTGATGGGTTCTTTGGATGACTTCTTCCTACTGACAATCTTTTTACCCTGCAAAGAAGGTTGCATGAGGCCAGCTCATGGTACAGACCATTCCCCATGATGCCCCCTTGGGAATACAGGCTGCACACTGGCTGGCAGGGCCTTGCGTGGAGCTAGAGAGGAAGCCGCCTAGGTGCCTGAGTACCTGCTCCATCCTCTACTTCCTCAGAAGGGCCACAGGGGTCTGCCCTGGGGTCTGGGCCCTCCCGCTTCTGTTCCCCACAGAGGTGCTCACTTCCAGGATGTAGGTGAGCAGGGCTGGATCCTGTTGGATCTTGGAGCAGAGAACGGTTGTGAACTGCACCTCCTCCTTTTCTGTTTGGGATCCAGGAACTGTCCCACCAAGTCGGAGAAGCTTCTAGAAGGGAGGCAAGATAGAAACAGAAGGGAATGGGGTAGCAGGGAAGAGAAGGGCTTGACCCTCAGACACCCCTTAGTTTCTTGGTCCCTCACCTGCACAGGCCTGTGGACGTTGAGGTAATGCAGGAGGGGGTGCTGCACCTGGGCCAGAACCTTGCTGAAGAACTGGAACACCTGCTGTCGCATGCCTGGGGGGTACTGGGGGTCAAGGAACAGAGTGCCCATCAGAAGATGAAGCCATGACCATCACCTGGAGTGCTCCTCCCCCATGGGCCATAGCACAATCCTCCCTTCTGTCACTGCTCAGAGGGTGCCTTTTCTGCAAGCCTCCTTCCTTCACTTCCTGGAGATACTACAGGTTTGCTTCCAGAGCACTACAATCAAGTGAGTATTGCAATAGGTGAATATCGCGATAAAGCAAGTCAAATTAATTTTTTGGTTTCCTGGTGAACATAAAAGCTGTGTCTACACTATACTATAGTTTATTAAGTGTGAAATTGCATTATATCTAAAAAGCAATGTACATGATCTTAACTTAAAAATACTTTATTGCTAAAAAATGCTAACCATCATCCACACTTCCAGCGAGTCATAATCTTTTTGCCGGTGGAGGGTCTTGTCCCCAAGTCGGTGGCTGCCGACTGATCAGGGCGGTGGTTGCTGAAGGTCGGGGTGGCTGCGGCAATTCCTGAAAATAATACAATGAAATTTGCCGTGTTGATCGAGTCTTCCGATTTCCCTGCGGCCCGCGATGCTGTTTCATAGCACTTTACTCACAACAAAACTTCTTTCAAAATTGGAGTCAAGCCTCTCAAACCCTGCCGCTGCTCTATCGACTGAGTTTATGTCCTGTCCCGACCCCTCTGTTGTCATTTCAAGCATCTTCACAGCATCTCCACCAGGAGCAGCTCCCACCTCAAGAAACCATAGTCTTTGCTCATCCAGAAGGAGCAACTCCTCACCCGTTCAAGTCTGCTCACGAGACGGCGGCAATTCAGTGCCATGTCCAGGCTCCTCTTCCAGTCCCGGTTCTCTCGCTGTTCCCCCTGACGCACACCCACAGACACCTCCGCCACCACAGTCCGGAAGCCCTCACGGTCCTCCACGGGGGCTGCGATCAAATTCTTCCAAACTTCTGTTCACGTTGCTATTTTGACCTCTTCCCGTGAGTCACGAATGATCTTAATGGCACCTAGAATGGTGACTCCTTTCCAGAAGGTTTCAATTTACTTTGCCCAGATCCATCAGAGGAATCCCTGTCTGCGGCAGCCATAGCCTTACAACATGCATTTCTTAAATAATAAGACTTGAAAGTTGAAATGACTCCTTGACCCACGGGCTGCAGAATGGATGCTGTGTGAGCAAGCACAGAAACCACATTCACCTCGTCGTCCATCTCCATCAGCGCTCATGGGTGACCCGTGCACTGTCAGCGAGCAGTGGACTTAAAACACTCAGTGAGCAGAAGTGTGGTCATTCAGGCTTTGTCGTTCCATGTACAGAGCACAGGCAGAGTGGATGGATTTAGCATCATCCTTATGGGCCCTCGGCCTTCCAGAATAGTAAATGAGCCCTGGCTTCCCTTGAAGTCACCAGCTGCCTGTCCTTTGAAGCTTTGAAGCCAGGCATTGACTTTGCCTCTGTAGCTGTGAAAGTCCTAGGTGGCATCTTCTTCCAACAGAGGCTGCTTCACTACGTTGTAAACCTGTTGTTCAGTGTCGCCGTCCTCATGAATTATCTGAGCCGGATCTTCTGGAGAACCCGCGGCAGCTTCCACATCAGCTCCTGCTGCTTCGCCTTGCACCTTGATGTCACGGAGACGGCTTCCGTCCTCAGACCTCGTCAACCAACCTCTGCCAGCCTCAGACTTTTCTCCTGCAGCTTCCTCACCTCTCTCAGCCTTCACGGAATTGAAGAGAGTCAGGGCGTGCTGGATTAGGCTTTGGTTTAACAGGACGTTGTGGCTGGTTTGATCTTCTATGCAGACCACCCACATTTTCTCAGTAACAGCAACAGGGCTGCTTCGCTTTCTTATCATTCGTGTGTTCACCAGAAAGCACTTTTAATTTCCTTCAAGAACTTTTCCTTCCCATTCACAACCTGGCTAACTGCTCGGTGTGAGAGGCCCAGCTTTTGGTCTATCTCAGCTTTCGACGTGCCTTCTTCACTAAGCTTAATCATTTCTAACTTTTGATTTAGAAACATGCAACTCTTATTTCGCTTGAATACATAGAGGCCATTATAGGGTTATTAATTGGCCGACTTTCAATATTGTTGTGTTTCAGGGAATAGGGAGGCCCAAGGGGAGGGAGAGAGATGGGGAGTGGCTGGTAGGTGGAGCAGTCTTACATGGGCACTGTCTGTGGTGCCCCCAATTATAATACCAACATCAAAGATCACTGATCCCAGATCGCCATAACAGATATAATAACGAAGTTTCAAATATTATAAGAATTACCAAAATGTGACACAGAGACACGAAATGAACAAATGCTGTTGGAAAAATGGTGCCAATAGACTTTCTCAACACAGCACTGCCATAATCCTTCAACTTGTAAAACATGCAGTATTTGTGAAGCACAGTCAAGTGCAGTGCAATAAAACGAAGTCTGCCTGTATGAAACTGGCCTCCCCTGCACTGCCAATTCCCCGTCCCGCTTTATTTTTCTGCATGACCTTGTCATTGTTGAATATACCGCATGCAGGCTCCTCTTATTATCCACCACTCTCTGACTAGAATTTTTGTCTGTTTTAATCACTGCTGTGTCCCCAGCACCTAGGACCCTGCCTTGCACATGGCTGGTTCTTAGTACATCTTCACTGAATGAATGCTGACAGTAATGGGAGCATTTCCTCAACCTAGGTGATGGGAGGACAGGTGGAAGAGCCTGGAACACAGGGGCTCCAGTTTGGGTGGAAGGTTCCAGGGGCACCCCAGGGTCCTGCCCACCTCAGCCTTGCCCAGCGTGCACAGGGTCTCCAGGATTTTGTGCTGCAGCAGGTATTCCAGACAGGGCCCTGCCTCGCCAGCTGCTGTCTGCTGCCTCTCCTCGTAGACCAGGATGTCCAACATCTGCCTCAGCCGCCAGGGAATATCTGTTTTCTTGGCGGGGGTGTTTTCATCTAATAGAGATTCAGGAAACAAAGGTCGGGGGGGAAGAGGGGCACTCTGTGTTGAGGGGGTCAAGCCCACAGTCCCCCTGGAAACACTGGGGGGGGCGCGGAGGGTAAACCTGGAGTAAGGCCAGGTTAACAGTTTGCTTCAAAGACCAAAGGAAATGGAAGTTAGCACTTGGTGCCTCTATATTTAACAAGACAAAAGATCTTTTAGGGGCACCTGGGTGGCTCAGTTGCTTAAGGGTCTGACTTTGGTTTTGGCTCAGGTCATGATCTCACAGTTCATAGGTTCAAGCCCCACGTCGGGCTCTGCGCTGACAGTGTGGAGCCTGCTTGGGATCCTCTCTCTGCCCCTCCCCTGCTCACTTGCTCATTCTTTCTCTCTCTTAAAATAAATAAAATAAACATTAAAAAAATTACAAAAAAGTGGCATCATTTTTCCTCCAAACTCTGGGACATACAGAAGGGTACACTACCCAGGCTGCAGGCCAGCTCTGGGCCAAAGTGACAAGCCATGGGCTTAGGGGTCTCTGTCACATAATGTAGAAGCTGTCTTCTAGCAGCTTCCTGAGAGGTAACCTCCTGTCCTCTTTACACTCACAGGAGACAGTACTCCATTTTTTACAAGGCAGAAAAAGTCCATGCACGACCACAGGTTTGGAGGCAAAGCTGCTTCACTGTGCGAAGGTCTTGGTGGAGAAGCTGGGGCTTTTGTAGTCAGAGTCTCAGATGGAGTGTTCTTGTAAAACTAGTTTTGGTGCTTTGGGACTGGCCTTGGAGCACCCCCTAGCTTTTCTCAAAAGCATTGGTTTTTGAGCAACTTGGCTCACCTCCCCCACATCTGCACCTCTGGTCTAGGTACTGCTCAGGAAATGAATGGATGGGGTCAGATGAAACCTCAGGTGGACCTGAGTCAGTTCTGGATCTTTTCCCACTGTCCTGATAGATTGGGGCTCTCTGTCAAGAGATGTTCAGTCTAAAAGGTACAGACTTCCAGTTAAAAAATAAGTAAGTCCTGGGAATGTTAAGTACAGCATGGTGACTAGAGTTAATGTACTGTATATTTGAAAACTGCTAAGAGTAGATCTTAAAAGTCCTCATCACAAGAAAAAAAAATTGGTAACTATATAGGGTGATGGATATTAACTAGACTTATTGTGATGATAATTTCACAACATATCCATACATTGAATCAGTATGTTGTATATCTGAGTTATATGATATGTTACATCAATTATATCTCAATAAAAAAGGGTCTTCAGTTTAATTTTTTTAATAGCTAATGACATTTCTGATTCCTTTTAAAAATATTTATTTATTTTGGGGGAGAGCGCAAGCAGGGGAGGGGCAGAGACGGGGACAGAGGATCTGATGCTGGCTCTGTGCTGACAGGCTGATAGCAGCAAGCCCGATGTGGGGCTTGAACCCACAAACTGCAAGATCACAACCTGAGCTGAAGTCAGATGTGCAAATGACTGAGCCACACAGATGCCCCTCTGATTCTTTTTTTTCTAATGTTTATTTATTTTGAGAGAGAGAGCAGGGGAGGGGCAGAGAGAAAGAGAGGGAGAGAGAGCAAGAGAGAGAGCGAGAGTGGGGGGGGGGGAGGGAGGAAGAGAGAATCCCAAGCAGGCTCTGCGAGGTCAGCACAGAGCCGAATGTGGGGCTCAATCTCAGGAACCATGAGATCATGACATGATCCGAAATCACGAGTCAGACACTCAACCGACTAAACCACCCAGGTGCCCCAAAAGATCTTCAGTTTAAAGCAGTTGTTCTCAACTGGGGGCGATTTTGCCCCCAGGAACATTTGGCAATTTTTGGAGACATTTATGGTTATCACAATGGGTAGAAGGTGCTACTGGTGTCCAGTGGGTAGAGGCCAGAGCTGCTGCTAAACACGCACCCCCAAAAGCTCCCCCCCACAACAAAGAATGATTAAGTCCAATGTCAACAGTGCCAAGATTCAGAAACGTGATTTAAAAGGACCTTTAGGGGTCCCTCAGAGTGTCCAAAGACTGCTTTTTAATTTCTTGGGCTGGCTCAGGCTGGAAATAAAGTCTTTAGGAAAGATGTAGACTGGAATCAAACCCTAGTCTGAACCAGGAGGTAGAAAGCCAGGGATGCAGGACAGGGTTACCTGGCCACCAGTGTGTATCTGCCAATACCAACATATTGACTACAGAGCAGCCAATCAGATTCTGCCCCTCAGAAAGCCATCCTGATGGGCCCAGATTACCTGAGGCTCTGGCTCTCAGCTAGGGGAGAAGGACACAGGCACGTTACATGCCTGGACTTCAGTTCTCCTCCTACCCTAGATTTCTATAAGGGAAATGCCCTCTAAGTCAGCTCAGGGAAAAGAGGAACAGGTACTTGGGGACTACAGGCCTGGACGTCTGCAGAGCTGGAAGCTAGGGGCAAGTGGGGCTCAACCTCTGCCTTGAAGTATCAGGCCAGTGAGACGCCCAACTTCCTAGTCCCTACTCCCACTTCACTCGGCTCCTCTCCCAAAAGGTCAGGGTGGGGCCAGCCCCCAGTCTGAACTCCTCGGCAGCAGTTGTCACCTTATCCAGGACACCTGCATCTCTGCCTTGCGTGGTGACCCTGCCTACACCTTCCTCCCCACTCCCTGTAGGAGTCCCCCATCCAACAGGAAGCAGGCCCCACCTGTGCTTTCAATGTAGTAGTGCGTGATGCCCTTCCAGTGCTCCACGAAGGCCTCCAGCAGGTCAATGCTGGGCTCCCGCTGTGGAGAGAGCAGAGACACAACCTAAGTAGCCACCACAGTGATCACGGGCTCCGCTGCCACCATCACCCATCAGAACAGATGTTCTACCATTTACCAAGTGTTGGGTCAGTGCTAGGCCCTGGAGGAAGCACAGTGATCCAGGTTCTCAAAGGGAACAATAACACATTTTCCCCAGGACAATCTCTTGGCACCTCTCCTGGACCCCCTCTGTCCTGGAAATGCTGTACTCCTGCTACATGTCATGATTCCACAGTCCCTGTCCTGGAAGAACTAAGAATGTTGGTGGGGGAAACAGACACAGAAACAGATCCTCTCAAGACAGTTACACTACAATAGAAAGACATAGAGGAAAACAGTGAAGCGTCCCCAAAATAACAAAATAAAAATGATACACTTGGAAAACATGGCAGAGACAAAGCTTTTAGGTCCCTCTCAATTTGAGAGTCTGCAAAAATCTGTGTTCAAGGCCACTGAAAGGCTTCATTCAACCAGATGGGTAATGTTAGCATAATATTAATAAAGTGCCTTACTTACAACATGCTTGCATCTTTTATCCAAGGCTGAGAACCGCTGGAGGAGTTAGGGGTGCACAGCCTGAAGCCCCAGGGAATTCTATTCCCATTGTGAGCAAGCCCCAAACCTCTCCCTTTTCCAGAAGTGATCTCTCCATCTCTACACTGAGAGTAGCTTTGAATTGATAACTACTTTCTCTGAAAACTCCAAAAAAGAGTATTTGTTCCCTTTTCTTGCGGAGTAAATGACTACAGGAGAAAAATGCACAAATAATCCCTTACCACAGATGCTCATTTCTACCTCTCCATCTCTGCTCAGGCCACTCCTTTACCCCGGAAGCCCTGCATCCCCCTAAGCTTGCCTAGATCCTAACAGTCACCAGTGAGGTCCGGCTAAGGGCCACCAGTTCCAGAAAGGCCTTGCCAGAGTTCTTGGACACATCTTTCTCTAACCTCACACTTTACTACATCATAGAACTGACAGTCTACTCCTTATTTATTCAGTATCTTTTGAGTGCCCACTGTGTATAAGACGCTATGCTAGACGCTACAAGCAATATAAGGATGTTGAAGAGGGGCGCCTGGGTGGCTCGGTCGGTTAAGCGTCCGACTTCAGCTCAGGTCATGATCTCAGGGTCCGGGAGTTCGAGCCCCGTGTCAGCCTCTGTGCTGACAGCTCAGAGCCTGGAGCCTGTTTCAGATTCTGCGTCTCCCTCTCTCTCTGCCCCTCCCCTGTTCATGCTCTGTCTCTCTCTGTCTCAAAAATAAATAAATGTTAAAAAAAAAAAAATTAAAAAAAAAAAAAAAAAAAAGGATGTTGAAGACCCAGTGCCAGGGAGAAGAGAATATAAAACCACCCTGAATAACTCAGCTACAGGAAGTTGCGTGAGGACACAGGAGAGATGGAACATGATCTCTGGGAAAAGAGCACTGGAACAGAGAAGGCTTTACTGAGGTTACCCTTGAACTAAAACTTGAAGAACAGGGCCCGAGTTCAACAGTTCGAGATGAAGGAAAGACATTTCCTGCAGAAGGAACTCTGCACAGAGTGTCTGGGACGAGGATGGGTTGATGAGTGTATGTGTCCCTGTACATCAAGCCACCAAGTCAGGATTGTTTTTTGCAGGCAGTGGGGGGCAGTCAACGACATCTTCTGAGCAGTGTTCCAGGCAGGGTCATCTGGCAGTTTTGTGTAGGAGATGAAGGCAGGAAGAATGGTTGGAAGGCCATTAAGATAGGAGAAAGAAGCAGTAACACTGAATCAGAGGCCCTGAAACGCTCCCAGACAACCTTGTCTTCTTTCAAAGTTAGCTGTGGGGGGCATGACTCTTACTGGAGTGGCACCTCCAGTAAGTCATTCCAAACACACTTTCCACATGAATTGACTGCATCTTACCACGTCCTGTGTGATACTATTATTGCTGGACTAGTGCTCACCTCTTCTACCAGACTGTGAGCTCCCTGAGGGCTCAGGTTCTGTGTTTTCTACCTCTGCCTGCTCCTAAAGGGCTCTGCACATAGTGACTACTCATTCATATGTACTAAATAGCTCAGCAAACTCCTTAACACCTCCTTTCCATAGTTTCTTGTCTCTTGGAAAGCCCCCTGCTCCTTGACCAGCACTATAATTATCTCACTTTTCTGTGATGGGCTCTCATCTAGTCTCAAAATTCATTGATAGTCTCCTAAAACCTTGAGCTGGACTTACATTAGAAAAGAACAATTGGGTAAGAGGAGAACCCAGAGAACACAGACTGTTAGCAAACTGTAACGGACTGTCACAAAACAGACTGTTGGAAGAAAGCAAGGGAACCTACTATTAGTTATCATAACTCCAAAGGAATTATACCACATGATGATCTTTACTATCTTGGTTAATGATAACAAAGATGTTTTTTTAAAAGAACCATAAGGATTGCTATTCTGTTTTGTCAGAAGAGGGCAGGAAGGAGCACTCTCCCTCCTTATAACAAGGAGTCAAGCAACTTGCTGGGGTCCTAACCTGGTGACCCAGCCAGGGGAAGGGCTATGCCCTGATCTGGGGGGTAGAGAGCAAAAGAGGGGCTCCTATCTCTCCTGACAGCTATACTGGGTCAGCCAAACTTCTCCAGAATTGTCTATATATTGTATACTCAGGAGCAGAAGATCACTTGCCTAAAAATATTTCCCTTGACCACCAGTACCCCCTCCAGCCACTGACGCAGAAATTCCCTCATTGGAAGCATTAGAAATTCACTTCTCAAAACTAAGGCTCTCTCTGGCCCACCTACCCACGCTGTCCATGGAACTTTCCCTGACAGGTATGAAGTAGTTTGTCACATCACTTTCTTTTTTTTTTATTTATTTTTTTTTAATTTTTTTTTATTTAAAAAAAATTTTTTTTTTCAACATTTATTTATTTTTGGGACAGAGAGAGACAGAGCATGAACGGGGGAGGGGCAGAGAGAGAGGGAGACACAGAATCGGAAACAGGCTCCAGGCTCTGAGCCATCAGCCCAGAGCCTGACGCGGGGCTCGAACTCACGGACTGCGAGATCGTGACCTGGCTGAAGTCGGACGCCCAACCGACTGCGCCACCCAGGCGCCCCGTCACATCACTTTCTAAGATGACAGCTGTCTTGATAGGAGACAAGGAGGAGCAGAAGAAGAGATCATTTTAGAACCCCTCCCAAGGGGGGCTTCCCTGGAAGCACCTGGACATTGGGAAGGGCAGGGCTGGGGACAGGAGGAGGAGAGGCAGGAGGAGAAGCTTTTCACTTTCTTCACAAATCTCATTAAGGCTGATCCTGTTCCCATGTACAATAAGCTCTATTTTGGGGGGTGCGTTGAGGAGAAAGGAGGTGAAACACAAGTCTGTTTCTCCAGAGCAACTCTGATACAATATACTAAACCGATCAATTAGAGGAGGACTTCTACTTTGAGACAAAAGAACTGTTAACTCTACAGACAGATTCTTGGCAGGGTTGCTTTAAACAGAAGGCCTCTGGCCTACCCTATCCACACTGCACTTTTATCTCACTGAATGAAGTGAACCCGCCTGTGACCAGCCTTCAACTCCCAACAGAAAATGGCAAAAACACAAACTCTTCCTCACATGGCTGCCCGAAGGCCCCACCAGGCAGGCCTCTCCTGACTCAAGGTCAACTTGGCTCTCGGCTGGTGTGGTGCGGCTAGTGTGGTGGGAGATAACATTCTGTATACAGCCCCTGGGCCCTGCTGTTTCCTGGGCCAGGCACCCACCCACCTCTGGGTTGTGTATACACGGTCAGGGCTTGGGCCATCTGGGCCGGAACTTCTCAAGTGGAGGCTGAGAGACACGCGCCTGACTAAGGTCCTGGGGTTGTCTGGAGGCTCAGAAGGAGGGCAAGGGACGTCTATTTTTCAAGCCCAGGTGACCAGGAAGGGAGGAGCGTGGGCCGAGGAGGAAGGCGAACAGCCTGGGGAGGGGACTTCGGGGAAGAAACTCTTGGGTGACAAGGGAGCCCTCTGGCACAGAAGAGTTGGGGAACTGGGAGCGAACTGGGAACGGGGAGCAGGAAAAAGAGACAGGAAGCCATTTGGGGAGAAGGGTTAGGGGCTGGGGCGATACGGAGACGGGCTGGAAGTCGGAGCGATCGGGAAAGAAGCCACGCGAAGCAGGAGTGCTGTGCGGGGGGCGGGGAGGGGGGCGCGACGGGGGAGAGAGGAGGCCAGGGAAAGGGCGCCGCGGCACGGGTGGGGGTCCACTCCCCGAGGCGGGCCCGCGTCCTCCGCCCGCCCGCCCGCCCGCCGGATCCTCCCCCGGTCCCGCGCCCGCCCTTCCGGCCTAGGCCCCGCGCGCCCCGGCCTCCCTCGCCTCACCGCCCCCACGGCCTCCTGCAGCAGCGCTCCGAGCCGGCTCAGCATGTTGGCGGCCCGGCCCGGCCCGGCTCGGCTCGGCTCCCGGGCGGCGGCGGGCGGCGGCGGCGGCAGCGGCGGCGGAGCTCACAGGCGGAGCGCGGCCCGGGAGGCGCGGCGAGGAGGCGGGGCCCTGCCTGGCCCGCCCCGCCTCGGCCCGCCGGGGCAACCGCTGCCCACCGCCCCAGCCCCGGCCCGGCCTGGCCCGGCCCGGCCCGGCGTGGTCGGGAAGGAGGCCGGGCGCCGACGTGTTTCGCCCGTGGAGAGCCAGGGGGGACGCTGAAGCCCGGCGTCGCAGCGGAGGGGCGCCTTCAAGTGCTGCCAGGGCTCCCTGGGGAGCCAGATGGCAGCGAGAAGGGCGAGTGGGACCGGGAGGTTTCTTCCTCCCGAGGAAGAGAGGCTTGAGAACGTCTGTGGATCCTGTAAGTCTCTAGATGCCCCTGCCCCCGCCCTCTGCCCAACACAGTAGCCACTGGCCGCATGAGGCTGTGGAGCCCTGAAACAAACGCGCTAGGCCTGATTGAGATGTGCCGAAGGTCAAGTACACCTCGGATTCTTAAGACTTAGTACACAAAGAAAATGTAAAATAGCTCACTGATGATGTTTGATGTTGATTACCTGTTGAAATCGTAATATATTAGATATATTGGGTTAAACGGACTAGATTATTAAAATTAATTTCACTTGTTGCTTGTTCCTTTAAGTGGATACACCACTGGTGCAGAGGTTCTGCAGAGGAAGCGACAACTGGCCCGGTTGCCCTTCTAGCAGCACCAAGGAAAGAAACAGAAGATGGGTCTCCCATGTTGAGGCGCCCCCTACCAGGGCAAGGTGAGCCCAAGAATTACACAGGCAGAACCCTCAACAAGAGCAGGGTTTCCTGGAACGTCTGGAGCAGCAACTCTTGACAGTTTAAAGCCCATTTTCCCTACCACCTCCACCTCCAACCCTCAGGAATGGAAAGATCTTTCTGAGAAGAGGGCTGATATCTGTTCAAAATGTATTTCTGCTGACCACTGACATCTGATGAGAGGGTGAGGGGTAGCCTCTATCACAAAGCTGTAGGACCTAGAGCTGGGGGGAGGGGGTCTTGGGGCTTCACCGCACTAGCCCTGCCTTTTGGGCTCCATTTACCAGTCAGGCTGAGGCCCAGGAGACAACGACCTGTCCAGAGATGGCTGTGTACCCTGGAGTGGAGCCTGGAGTCCAGGCTAAGTCACGAGGGATGGGGGGGGGGGGGGGGGGCAGGGTTCTGCCCAGCCCATCCAGAGCTGGCATTTGGATCTCAGTTCTCTGACAACTGCCTGGGAAAAAGAGACCTTTTAAAATAGTCCATCTGCAAATGGGCCCCTGTGAGGAGCCCTATGGGAAACGAGAGGAAGCTTTCAGGACAGAATGTGTAAGAACAAAGGGAAGAAACAAGCCTGTTGTGTACAGAGAGGCCACCTGGAGAGCTGGAGACCTGAGTCCAGTCCTGCACTGTGTTTTTCTGGGCCAGCTTCCTCATAGGTAAGGGAAGCAGCTGAATGGATTAAATCAGCTTTCCCCAAGAAACTCTGGGATATAGTGAAAGTGCATCAGGAATTCATAACCTTTCATTTGGCTTCACTTTAAAAATTTTGTCTTAGAACTTCTAATAAATGTTAGCGGAAACATGTGTTATATGCCAAAAGTGTTGGAGCCCACTGATGTACAGTTGACCCTTGAATAACATGGGTTTGAACCGTACAGGTCTGCTTATACATGCATTTTTTTAGATACAGTGCAACACTCTGTCTGTAATTTCTCATCCTTAAGATTTTTTCTTTTTAAAAAAAAATTTAAAAGGTTTTTTATGTGTGTTTTTGTTTTTTGTTTTAATGTTTATTATTTTTGAGAGAGAGAGAGCACACGTGGGGGAGAGGAAGAGAGAGAGAGGGAGACACACTATCCAAAGCAGGCTCCAGGCTCTGAGCTGTCAGCACAGAACCCAATGTGGGGCTCCAACTCAGGAACCGTGAGATCATGACCTGAGCCGAAGTCGGACACTTAACTGACTGAGCCACCCAGGTGCCCTTATTTTTTTGGTGTGTGTGTGTGTTTGTAATCTCTGCACCCAATGTGGGGCTAAAACTCACAATCCCAAGATCAACAGTTGCATGCTCTTTTGACCAAGCCAGCCAAGTACTCCTCTCCCTTGTGATTTTCATAATATTTTCTTTTCTCTAGCTTACTTTACTCTGAGGATACAGTATATAGTGCATATAACATACAAAACGTGTGTTCATTAACTGTTTTATGTTAGTAAGCCTTCTGGTCAACAGGCTATTAGCAGTTAGATTTGGGGGCAGTAAGAAGTTGTATGTGGATCTTCGACTGCACGGAGGAGTCAGCACCCCTAACCTGCATGCTGTTCAAGGGTCAACTGTAGTTAAAGTCTGACAGATTAGTTCATTGGGGAGAAGACCTTTGAATAAAGCCTTCCCTCCTGTCAGTTTAAATGAGGGTGGAAGGCTATTGGAGGGTGAATAGTTTTAAAGGTGCAAGTCACTTAAGCCCTGATTCAAGAAGAGGGGGCATGGACACTGCCACTCGATGGGAGGAATGAGAATGGATTTGTGTGCATTTTTAAACCACCACAATTTTGTAACTACTTATCTGTATGAATCAGGATTTTCCTGATACTGTACAGCCAAATGCAACAAAAAAGGGCAACTGTCATATACAAATCTCAAAAATTTTTATTCATCAGAGCTTCTTTGTTCTCACTCATTTTTATAATTAACTATAAAATTCTATTTATAAATGTATTCCAATTACTAATAATAAGATGTAATTTTTACTTTTTTAGTGTTTTTATTTAATTTTGAGAGAGTGTGAGCAGGGGAGGGGCAGAGAGAGAGGGGAAAAGAGGATCCGAAGCAGGCTCTGCACTGACAGCAGAGCATGATGCAGAGCTCGAACCTACGAACCGTGATACCATGACCTGAGCCAAAGCCAGAAGCTTAACTAAGCCACCCAGGTGCCCCCAAGATACACTTTTTGAAAAAAGTTTTGCAAACCACTAATTAATCATGAAGATTTTGTATCTGTTCATGTGCATGTGCCTGCGTACGTGTGTGTGTGTGTGTGTGTGTGTGTGTGTGTGTGTGTTGCAGGAAGAGGCACTGAGAGATTCTTCTAAGGTTTTGTTTTAGGGACCCACCTCCACTTCAGGTCTCCAAATCTCAGGAACTTAAAATCCTTTAGGTGTTAGCATGCAGTCTGCCCCACCAAAAGCATCTCCCAGTGAACTGTGATCAAACACTGCCTCAGCATCCCTTGGTGCTCAACACCCTGGGAGTTCCGTGGCCCTGAGGATGCTGGCCTTGTCACTGCTGAATCTCTAATGTTGGAACAGGGTAAGCCCTCCAAACATTGGTTGAACACCTAAAACTGGGTACTGGCGTTGGAGACTATTCTCTCTACGCCTCCTAGTCGGCCCTCCTTGCTACCCCTTGAGAGGGAACTACGTTGGGGAAAGTCCTGGGTTAACAGTGATGAAACCTGGATGTCTGTCTCCATTCTCCACTCATTCACTTACACGTACCTTCAAGCTTCGGCTGAACTCTTCTACAATTTTCTCATTGCCTAAAAGGATTAAAATGATCTATGCTGTTACCTTGCAGGTTGTTGAAAGGATAAAACCATGTTGTAGACGTATGAGAGCTTCTACAGCTTAAAATAATTGTCTGCATTGGAGGGATTCTTATCCCCTTTGCTTTTGTTTCAGCCAAAGGGGATAGAAATTCGTCTCAGGGGTAGCAGACTGGAATCAGGTTCCAGCTCTTAGGTTCATACTCCAGCTCACCTAGACCTTCTGAATGCGCACCTCTTTATGCACCCACATCTGGGTTCTGTTCTGGCCAGGTGAGCCCAGCCCCTCCCTTCAAGCATCCACACCTGAAGTCCTCTGATCTTCCAATCTTCACCTCCTCCACCCACCTCCACACTCCGGTTCCCTGTCTACCGGAGGGTAGACTGTCTCCGGTTCCCTGTCTCTGGTTCCCTGGCCACCGGAGGCCTTGCTAAGTCAACCAAGACCATGTGACCCACCTCCTCCCTCAGCCTCCACTTAACCAGCCGTCCGCTAGATCTCACCCAGCATTTCTCCACTGATTGGTTTTCCCCGCCTGCTCTTCACAAGTCAGCTCACCGCCTACTCCTACACCATTGAACTCTGTGTGTTTGGCCTCCCCATTGAACGGTGAGTATCTTAGGCCCCAGAGGGTGCATTCACGTCAGGTGTTGATGAGCTTGACTGCCAAGGTGAGTATATAGGGCCTCAGCAGAGGACAGACAAGCTTTCCTCCCAGCTGGCTCCTATATCAGGCTCCACAGTGTGACTTTCTGCCCTTCCTCCACACCACCATCACACAGCCCAGAAGAGGAGGCAGACGGGACCCTGCTATGCTAGCTCCTGCTTTTGAGGGCAGTGTGTGTGCTGTCCCCACCTCTTCCGACCCTACGTACTCCCCATTTGAACCCTCACTCCCATGGATTTCCTCATCCTGGTGTCACCTCTCCCTCCTTCCCAGATCTGGTGACTCAGAAAGAACAGATAGATTTGGGGGCCCAGTGCAACCTTTTAATTCCAAGCAGAGTCCCCCTCCCACAGCATTATCACACACACACACAGTGGAAAGGGATGCCAGAGTCTGGGCAGGTACCAAACCCAGCCCCAGGCGAAAATATATATATAATTATATACACATATGTTTCTGTAGAGAAGAAAAGCTGGGAGTGTGATTAAAGTAGGGCAGAGAGTTAGGAGAGAAAGCAGCTGGGGAGGTGCCCCAATAAATTACATTCTTTAGACAGCGTGGTGGGGGATGCGTGGGAATGGACGGGACCTGCTAGCCAGGACACTCAGCCTGGCCTCTTGATCCCATCCAAGGAGCCTGAAGGCCTGGGTTCTGCCCGGGACCTGGGTGCTAGAAGTCTAGCGGACTTTGCCTGCAGGCTGACGGCGGGCTGAGGTTCTGCAACATCTCCACTCTAAGCCAAGGCTTCTGGGGAAGCCACAGGGCTGGAGCAAGAGGCTCTGAAGCTTAGGGGTCACAAGGAGAGGACAAGGTGAGCTGGAGGGCAGGGTGGCCTCCTTGTTAGAGGCTGAGTTCAAGCCTGCTCCTGCTAAGAGTCAGAGAAGCCAGAGGCCCAGGTGTAGGGGAAGCTGTCCAAGGTGAGGTGAGGAGGCGTGCTTGGGTGCACACAGCATCCTGGGGCTCTCCCTGCCTGCCTGGATGCTTCCCACCCTCACCTGCCTCCTAGCAGGTCCGAGGGTCCTACCCACCCATTTGGTCAAGACAGCCAACATGCCTGACCACTAATGCTGCCTCGTTTCTCCTCACTCTCTTGTGGGGACCTTCATGTGAGGTTGGGGTGGGGAGAGGGTACAAACATTAACTCTGTGTGTGCTGGAGTCCAGACTGGGTTTGCCCTGTGCAGTGAGGACCAGGGATGAGGGAAGGAGGCCCCCCCTAGCTCATTATGGGGAAGCAAGTTCATGTCCTACAACCCCAGCACTACAGAGGTCTTGGTTCCTCCTCACCTGGGGAATGGAGCCAACCCTACCTCTGCCCCACCTCCCTGCTCCCCCAAGGGATGATGCTTTGGGGTCTAGTGACCCCAGCTCCAGAGCCCTGAAGCAGCAGGGGACAGGGTCAGTCAAGGAGTGGGAGGGGTGGTCAGAAGAGAGAGGCCTTTTTCTTGAGTTCATTCCTCTTCCACAGGGCCAGCTTGCTAAACTCTTCAGGAGACATGGAAAATACTCTTGAGAAGTCCTCCGCAGACAGATGCCTCTGTAGAGGGGACACGCAGAGGCAGCTTAGGAACAGGGGCGCAGGGTGGGGCTGGCCAAATGACTAAGGGAGCACTCAAAGAGGCCCCCGGTTCTCCCCATCAGGCAGGGGAAGGCACCCCATTAGTGGCACCTAAGCCCACCCCACACATTTCCTCCGCATACCTCAAGCCTCATCCGATCCACACCTGGAGGCAGTTTGGTTCTCCCCTTATTGGTCACCACCAGCATTTCGTAGGGATAGATCTGGGCAGGGAGGGGAAGGGGCAGTCTTAGGCTCATAGAGTTTCCTGTCAGTGTAACCCTTCAATTCCCTGGGCCCCTTATCAGCCTGTAGGGGCCCTCAGGGCTCATGCCATTTTTGCCAGCCATGTCCCCCAACTTCCCTGCTGCCCCTCCCATCATCGACCCCTTAGTGCATTCACTTCCCTGGCTTCTCCCCCCGGCTGGCTGGCCCACCCCCACTGTAGATGGTTCTGTCCCCGGCCCACCACCCCTGACTCTGCCCCTGCCCCTCACCTTCTGCTCCAGCACACAGGGCAGGGAGTTCCCCCGGTCCATCCTCCCCCTCTGGCCCTCTCCGTTCTGGGGAGACCAAAGCCGCAGTGAGCCAGAGTGGGGCAGGGAGACCTCCCCAGCCTTACCCTGGGCTTCTCGAGTCCTTACCAGGCCTCTGTGGCCCCACACCCCCCGCCCCCAATGCTGCCTGTCACTCATCCATGGCTTCTGCTGCTCCATGTGTTCCCCTCCAGGAGGCACTCACCTGCAGGCCTGTGGGAGAGAAGAGTCATTGTCTGGAGGTAGCTCAAAGGTCAGCAGGCCTCCAAGCCTGCCAGCTCAGCCTCCCCAGCCTCCAGTCACAGCCCAGCCCACATCACAGACGCCGAGCTGCCCTGGGGCCTGCTGAGGCCCCTTTCTTTCCCTGCTCGCCTGGTATTGGATGGCCCTGCCTCTCACCTGGGCTTCCAGTCTCACTCCCAGAGGGGCTGAAGTCTGTGGACTGTAGCTAGAAAGGACATGAAGGGATCAGAAGGAAGCTGGAGGATTCCACACTGTTCCCCCTCACTTTAAGGGTCTCCTGTGCCCTCAGGATGCCCAAGTAGCTCAGTCCCTCAGAGGTGCCCAAAGACACACTCTTCCCTGGCAGGCGGTGATCTCTGGTCTGGGACCTTACCCGGCTCAGAGTGGTCCTGCCATAGGCGGGGAGAGAAGATGATTTTGATGTTCCTGCATGCAGGGCTGGAAGAGAGCAAGAGGGCTGGTCGGTGCCTTTGGACAGCCATTCCTGAGAGGGCTGCCTCCCTGGCCTCCCCTGCCAGAGGCAGGGCCGTGAAGGGCAGACCTGGGGGGCCCCGGGAGCCCCTGTTGGCTTTTGGCTCTTGCCCATTACCTTCAGCAAGCGGCACTGTGCTGGCAGCTCTGGGCTGTCTCTCTAAACAAACACACATCTGGACGAAATGCCCAAGTGTTAAAACTGATAGTTGGCCAGTGACAGTCAGATGATGAGGCTCACCGTCATAAGATGAAACTCTGGACTACAGAAATATATCTGAAATTTCATCAAAATGACGGATGGAATCATAATTTACAATTAGCAATGCTAGTAATCACATTTCAGATGTATGACGTTATCATACAGAAACGATCATTTCCTCAGCGCCATCAGCTGCTAGACTGTGGCAGCAGTATACTAGCACAGAAGTCCGTATACACCATGTTTGCGGGGCGCCTGGCCGCCTCAGTGGGTGGAGCATGCGACTCTCAACCTCAGGGTCATGAGTTTGAGCCCCATGCTGGGTGTAGAGATCACTTAAAAATATCTAGAGAGGGACTTCACGTGTGCAAGATCAGATATCACTTTGAACTTACACATTTCATAGGATCATTAGGCGTTCTATCTCTACATATTGTTGGTTTTCAGTAACAGGTTTTCCTAAAGAGAACTTTGTACCTAAGATTCTTAGTTTGCCCAGATCTCAAAACTCTTTCATGTCCAAATGCTAGAAATCATTGGCAATCTATGGCAATCATTTTGATTAACATTTTTTTAAAGTGTATGTATTTATTTATGTAAGTAATCTTTACACCCAATGTGGGGCTTGAACTCACAACCCCAGTATTAAGAGTCACATGCTCCTCTAACTGAGCCAGACATGTGCCCTGATAAACAATTTGTTTGAAGGTTCAGCCTTGACAGATTCAAAATTATAAGGAATTGTCTTCTTAAAACATTCTTTTAAGGGGCACCTGGATGGCTCAGTGGGTTGAGCATCCGACTTCGGCTCAGGTCATGACCTCACAGTTTGTGAATTCAAGCTCCCATCAGGCTCTATGCTGACACCTCAGAGGCTGGAGCCTGCTTTGGACTCTGTGTCTCCCTCTCTCTGTCTCTCTCTATGCCCCTCCCCTGCTCACACTCTGTGTCTCTGTCTCTCAAAAATAAAGAACCGTTAAAAAAATTTTTTTAAATACTTCTTACTTTTGTATAGGAAATTATCTGTTTCTACAATGATCATTCACTATTGAAGCATTTCATTTCTGTGATAAGTATACATTTATATTTCAAATGAATGATAGAATTTCAACCTACAAAGCATATCAGAAGATTTTCACTTGGAATTATTTTTAGAATGCTCATTTACGTTTGAAAGTGACCATTTCAACACTACCATCAAGTCAGAATGACATGCCTGTTCACAATTCTGAAACTGTTGAGGCTGATTAGCTATGACAGTAACATAAGCAGTCAAGCAGTCATGTGATCAGTGGTCACATAGGAGTTCAGGGATGCCAAACATGATGGTGTGGTAGATATTTGGCCATTCAACTCTGCAAGGCCAAAATGGAAGTTAAAGAGCTAATTTTGACTGAATAGCAAATTCTGGTAGAACATGAAGATTGAATCCAACCTTTGGGACATCTCTCTATCTGCTTCTTTCTTCCGGCCTTCACTATTCTACATTCTCTAAAAAGGCCTTACTGTAACTCTTCCCAATCCTACTGAAATATCATCCTGGGGACCTTCAGTCACCCTGTGGATGTCCAAGCACATATGACCCTTACGGCTCCTTGAATCCCACCCCCTCTGTGGCCTTCAACTCAGCCCCATCAGGCAGCCCTTCCAAATGGCCACCCCCTAGGTCTTGTCCCCAACTGCTGCACATTTGAAGCCTGGGAATCCCACTTTGCAGCCACAGCACCTTTCTTGTTTGCGGCTTCCTTGCAGCCTCATTCCCAGCACATCTGTCCATCAGTCTCATGGGGACCTCCAGTGTCTTGATCCCCCTGCTCCCCGCTTCCCCTGGGACCTTTGACCCATGGCGGGGTATATAACCACTTTCACCACCACTCAGCAGTTCACCCAGCCCCTCATCCCTTGACACCTGCCTTATGAAACTCTAACCCTGGATCAGCCAGCTCCTCTTGCCTGCAGGCCACAGAGATAAGGCCCACACTGCGTGGATGATCATCACTACAGTCCGAAAGACTGGCAACGGTTCCCCTCCCCTGCAGCGTCTGGTCCTAACCTTTCCAATCTCACCCAGCCTCACCCTCTTTCCGCTCAGCAGACAACCTCAACTTCCCATGGGGCCTGCTCCCAGACCCGAGTCCCCAGCCCTCAGAGAAAGGGGCCTTTTAAGGCTCACCTCCCACATCCTGAGGCTGGGCCTCCTCCTGGGACCTCCAGCTGGACATTGCTGGGGGTCTTACCACTACATACAAGCTGAAGACTCAACTTGCCCTTCAAGCTTCCAACTCAGTAAGACCCGGCTTTCACCTACATGTACTTCAAGCCCAACATGTTCTAAACCAGTCCCTTCATCTTTCATCCAACCCCTTCCTCCCTCATCACATCAGTTCCAGGTATGTCCCCACCTAGCACCCAAGCCAAGACCCTGACTCGGCTCTCCTTTCCCACAGCCAGTCAACCACTTAGTCCAGTTGATTCCACCTCCTATATATTTCTCAAACCCACTGCCTCTCCTCTGAACCTATGTACAGTTTTAGTCCTTATCCAGACTATTGGGAAATGTGTAGAGTGTCTCCAAAGATGGCTTGCACATTTTCTTCCAGCCCATGAGCCTCTGTACCACTGCCTTCATCAGGCAGTGGAATGCCTCTCCCCTCCCTTGAGTCTAGGCTGTCCCATGAGCTGCTCTGACCAATAGGATGCAGAGGAGTGATGCTGGGTGGCTCCTGAGGCTAGGCTTTTAGAGGCCTCATTGCTGCAGCTTGGGCTTTCTGCTCTCCCTCCCTCTGCTGCAGCCGCCCTGCTCTAGGGAAGTCCAGGCTAAACTCCAGTGATTTAGAGGGCTTAGTACCCAAAGCCCAGGCCACCCCCCCCCCCCCGCCCCGTCTCTCTGGCTAATCCCTGCCACCCCAAGGCACACTCTAGGCTCTGTAACTGCAGGCTCCTGCAGGCCCTGTAAGGTGGCCAGGATGTTTCCTGTTCCTTGCCTTTGCTCGCACACTGTCCTGTGTCCACAATGCCCTTCTCCCCCACTCACTCTTTCTCTTCAAGACCTAGTTACCCTCCTCCCCGACCCTCCAGCCCCAGGCCCAGTCACGATCCTCTCGAAGCACTCACTGTGTGCCTCTCATGTCACCACAACACCTCCCCAAACTGCACTGACCGTAATTCTCATGTCAGCTTCCCCATGGACCAGGAGCTACTGAAGGACAGGACTATATTTTCGACTCTTTATAATCCCCAATGTCTAGCATATGTTGAACACACAATAAGTGTTTGATAAGTTAAACAAAATTTGCTAATTCTGCTTTAGTCTTATTCCACGACTGGCATTCTTGCCCTAAGGAGAACACGAGTGCCTTGAGCCAGTGACATGATCTTTTGTCCCTTACACCGCAGGAGCACAGAGCTGGGCATATGATAAACAAACTCAGACTCCGATTCTGGCCTCAAGGTCTGGCCAGGTGATTCGGAGCCCCCCCACCCCGTGGCACTCACAGGTATGAAAGGGTGTCCGGTCAGGCAGAGAGCGAGTTTTCCTCCGGATAGGCAATGACTTTTCCATCTCTTCTTTCAAGATCATCTTTCCCAAGTTGGAAGTAACCTGGAGAAGGAGAAAGGAAGATGGGTCCAAGACTTCTACCCTCATTTCTCATCTCCAAAAGGTTCAGAGCTGGGTATCTGCAGGCAGGACTGGGGACTGGTTTCCGAGTGGCTCGGTGGTGCCCTGGAGCCTGTGGGGCCTGTCACTGTCTGATGCACTGCCACACTGGGTTTGGCCACCCTGGAGAGCAAGGAATCAGCGCAGCTCATCGTAACTGTATCCTAGTGGCTTCTGCATCCCAGAGCACAAGTCCGTGCCACCGTCAGTGACCTTTCCAGGACCCCCAACACCCTTTCTCCTGCTCTGGAGACCAGTGGCCTGCTCTCTCCTTGCTCCTCTTCCTGTGAACTTAGCCTACTGAAGCCTAGCACTGTGAGGGAGCACCCTTTTCTTTCCTTTTGACCCTAAATTAACTAGTGTTTCCCAAAAGCAGCACGAGGTCCTGGTGTCCATTCAGTAGCAGCAAGCTGAAGTCCTGGGAAGAAGGGGGGGTCCTTGTGTTCCTACAAGGATGTTCTTCAGGCATGACACCATTCAGAACAGAACAGCTAGTGAACCAGAACTTTTGTCCCCAAGAAGATATAGGCAGGGTGTCTGGGGGGTAGTGAGATGCTACCTTACTGAGTTCCTCTCTCTGACGCTCCCTGAGAGCCTTCATCTCTTCCCCAGAGTCGTCATCTTCCTCCTCTTCCTCTTCCTCTGCGCCCCTCCTCGATGCCTTCCGCTTCCTCCATTCTGTCTCTGGGGAACACAGGCAAAAGTAGGCTCATCAATCAGCCATTCGCTCAACAAGCATTTGTCAGGTGCTGGCTTTGTGTGTGGCAACTGGGCTGCACCTTGAAGAGAACACTACAAATTATTTTGTAAAAAAATAAAATAAAGGTAACGTTTTCTAGCCTTGTGGTAAAGCTGAGTAGGCAATGCACATTCACATGACTTAAATTTACAGGGGACTAAGCCCTTGTCTTGCTCCTCTTTCTCTTTCCCAGAGCTCCTGTCACAGAGCTTGGGAGGCAGACTTCTGGTAAATGTCTGCTGAGTGGCCAAATGAAAGGAAAGTGAATGAAAGACTAACAAGCAGGGCCACACACACCAAGAGCCATTGGACCACAGGGAAGGGCGATGAGCTGAGAGGGCCATGAAGGACGTGGGGTGGGCATGGGGAGAGGGTGGGTTCATGGAGCTTCAACAGCGGCTCTCGGGAGGCAGTATCCCAGGCCTCCCTTTCCCCTCTCCAACACAGTGTCCTACCCACGACGGCCAGCGACGGGGGGCATGGCCAATAGTCGGTTTCAATCTTGGCTGGCTGGTTGGGGTCAGGCGGCTGGGCTGCAGGGAACTTGGAGGACTCGATGATGAGGTCCTCGATGAGGTGCTTGCTCTGAGGGCTCCCTCCCATGGACTCTGCAGGTGAAGGTCAGGGTCAGCCCATACCCCCTGCCAGGCCACCTCGGCCTAGCCCAGCCCCTAACTCCCTCTCCTGTCCCCTTTCACACCTGTGAGACCATGGGTGTAAACACAACACACAGCAAAGAATACAGAGCAGAGGTTATATGCTGTTATGAACAGCTATTCTCCCACGGTCCCCTAGCCGGTGGCGCAAAGCAGCCCAGGTCAGTGAGGGGAACCCTCACCTCTCTGCTTGTAGATAGGTGGCTTCTTGTAGATGTTGGAATCTGGGCGGGTTGTCTCTGTGGACAGGGAGCAAGAGCAGATGAGAAGGAGGATATGCTGATGGTCGGTGAGACCAGGCCAATGAGGAGGCACAAATGGAATGGAAGAAGGCAGGAAATTCATGGGCTCCTGCCAAGAGCCAAGACAGAACTGGAGTTCCTAGAGCTGTCCCTCAGGGGATTGGGACTTTTCCCACTTTTCTAGTTGGGTGGGAGGGAAGGCACCATCCACCTGTGGTCCTGCCATCAGGGGTTCCAGCCAATTCCATAGTGAGCATATACCCCAGAGAGTGGGGGACGGACAGTAAAAAGCTTGGGTTCCTGCAGGAAAAAGAGGTCCCAGGGAAAGGGTGCAGCCACAATGACAGTAAAGCTTACCAGGATGGTGGAAATGGGGTAGGCTGGTCCGTGGGGTCCCAGTGGCTCTTGGGGCTGAAACCTGAGAGATGGTTCCAGGGGACCGGCTCTCTGCCCACACCTGCAGAACAGAAGTGTGGTTCACTGAAGCTCCCAGGTCTCCCACCCTACCCTCTCCAACCCAGAGAGACACTGCTTCACCTGACTCCACCATCTCTGTCCCCCCCACCCTAACGGCCCACAAGCCCCCAACCCCAGGGCAGAGGAAGGGTATCCAAGGACTCGACCTACTGATGATGTCTGACCCAGGGAGAAAGGGTTAAATGAGGTCCTGGGTCAGACAGACAGATGGACACAGAGCTGGTCAGCAACAGGATGAGGTCATCCCATGGGCTCTGCATATGTGTGGGGGAGGGGAGCCGGGCAAGTGTCAGGTGTGGGGCAGACTCACCTCTGGGGATGGTGGGGGGGATGTGGATTTGGGTGACAGTGAGCGCTGCGGATGGAGAGGAGGCTGGTCAGAGCCACAAGGGTAGGGGTAAATCCTCATCCCTAGAGCCCCGGAAGGGCCACTTCATCCCCCGCCCAACTCTGCACCCTTGCCTGGCCAATTTCTGAGCCACCTCTTCTCTCTCAGTCCTTGCCAGTTCCCAGAACTGGCCCTCCATCCTTCTTCATCCTAGTGCTCTCCTGGGCAGAGCCCTCTCTTTCTCTGGATGTACGAAGAAGCCATGGATCTTGGAGCAGTGTGCTTGTGCTCTGAGGGCCAATTGAAGGTGGCTCTGACCCTGTCCTCAGAGCCTAGCGCCCAGGGGAAGGGACAAGACCCACAAGCAGCCAGGATGGGGTCTGGGCTCCCAGCAGGGTAGCCCCCAGCCTGCCCCCAGCCCACAGTTCAGTCATGACACTACCCCTTTCTGGAACGCGGCTTACGAAGTAGCTGCCACAAGTTCTCTCTCATACTTAAATAGCTGGTGAGGTGGGAGGGCAGATGTATTGCCTCGATTTACAGGAGGGGAAACTGAAACCATACTTTCACACAGGTCACTCAGCTAGGAATTCCAGCCTTCTCGTCCAGTGCTCCTGAGGGCTTTTGGCAAATTCGCTTTTTCTGTCCACTCACACCCTTTTCCTCCATGACCCCCCCCCTCCCACCGGCTCTGTGAGGCTGCCATTCAAACATGGCCTCCCCACTGTCTGCATGGAGGTTATCCTCCAGCCTCCGGCCTGTCTCTGCCTGCTCTCCACAAACACTGGGTTGACCATTGGTTGATTTCTGCCCACAGTTCCTTTTCTTGTTGTGGAGTCTGGCCACCAGGAAAGGAAGCGTCAGAGGGATTCCACCTCCTACCCGGTGTGGCTGGGGGAACCCTTTCCCCCAAGTCCTGTCCAAGAGGAGCCTCCCACCCCTCACCTCCCGGCTTCTGGGAAGCTCCACATGTTCCAGGAGAGAATAGGTAAAGTGGGGCTCGTAGATCATGAGGTCAGGCCGCTCGATGTCCAGGATGGCCTTGTCCTTGGGGATGGCAGCCAAGTCCTTGTAGCCCAGCACCTGATTGTCCATCTTGGCCTGAAGGGAAATGGTGTGAATGGAACAGATGTGCCAAAAGCCTCACCTAGAATACTGGCCTTAGGAAGAAAATGGGCAGCCAGCTGAGATGTCAACTCTTAAAAGTTAATAATTCTATTATTTTAATTTTAAGAGTTTAGAGAGTCACCTTACAAAACGATAATCCTTCGCCTAGCATTTTGGGTACAATGAGGCAGGACCAGACCAGAGAAGGGGGGTGTGGAGAACCTTCTCTGCATTTCTGGGTTCTCTCTGCCCACCAGCCCTGGCAGGACCATCGTCAGGGAGGCTCTGGGTGAAGTGGCCCAGCAGTGTCCCCACCCCATCCCTGTCCCAGCTTGGGGGTGCTGGTGGCCGAGAAGTACTCACCACGATGCTGGAGGGAGAGCCAGGAACACTGGAGCCTCGGGAGGAGCTGACGCTCCCAGGGGAGGTAAGTGGTTGCTGGGGAGAGTGAAAGGCGGGCGGGTGGGAATGAGCGTGCGTGCCAGGGCCGGGTGCGGGCTGGCTCTCCTCCGGGCGGTGGGAGGGAAGGAGGGTGGGGCTGGGGCAGGGGAGGGCTTCCCTAGGCCTCTGGGGCCCCGAGGTGCGGCTCTGCAGGCAACCAGCAGGTGGCACCGTCGACTCCCGACCTGACCCTCGGCGGGGAAGCCTGGCCCCACCCGGTGCCCAGGCCGCGCACTGCCGGGACGTGGAGGGGGGCGGGGAGGGGGGCAGCTTCCGCGCACCTTCTGCAGCCGTTCCATGCAGCAGGGAGCTGGCCGGTCCGGTCACCCGCAGAGCCCCGTGCGCGAGGGTTGACGACAGGGCGTCAGGCTCTGCCCGGCTCCTGGGCGCTGCGCGCTCGGGGCCACGAGAGCAGAAAGTGCGTTCCACCGGGCTGTGGCGTCCTCATCCCTCAGTGACTCTCCCGGCTGGTGACCGAGTGCCGGGCCTGGGAGGGAAGAACGTGCCAGGGAGGGCGGTGGGGCCCCGGATCTCTGGGAGCTCTGGAGAGCAGGGCGGAAGGGAGCCAGCGCCCTTCAGGGTTCAGGCTTTCCATTCGCTCAGCCCCGGGTAAGCAAGCGAGCGCGCGTGTGGACGGCAAAGCGGGAAAAGCGGAGGGACTGCACTTGTTTTTGAGCCATTGTTCTCTGGCCGGAAAGGAAATGACTGCAGGGGTCACCCGTTCCGGTGCAGCCTCACATTCCGGCTCTGTCACACCTGCCCTGCCCTGGGGCTGCAGTCCGGTTTCAAGCCCTGGTTCTCACTCCTCTCGGCCTTGGCCTCTCTCCCTGGCTCTGTGCTGGCGCCTGTCCTTCTCCCTACTCAATCCATTGTCCATTGTGCCCCCTGTGTCTCAAATCCCAGGCAGGTTTAACACTGAGGGACCTACTGAACCTATCAGGTGAACAGACTGGGTGGAGATGCAGTGAAACTGACTTGGCATGAAGTGGCCCTGTCATGGGCTGGGGGAGGCCTCCTGGAAAAAGGGAGGGGAGTGTGGAGGGACACCACATTCGGTGTCCCTGTCCCTGTCCAGCAGGCAGTCTCACTTGCAGGCATTTGATAGAGTCCCCTTTGGGGTCGAGGCCACATCCCAGCTCTGCACAGCCTTCTGCCTGTGCTGAGGCTGTCCTCTGAATTGCTACTTCTCTACAAGGCAGGGCCCCTAGCTTCAGCAGGAAGGCATCCCAGCTGGCACTGCTGCCTCTTTGTTCCTGGGGAGTTGGGTCTTGTCTGCTGCAGTAGATTATGAGTTCCCTGGGGCCACAGTCCATGTCTTCCCCTTCATCCCTGATTCCCTTAGCAATCTTCCCATCCCCCCACTGCCTGTACTAGACACATAATAACCACTCAGTGAATGCCTGGCTGACTTTCCAGCCATGGTGGCCATGGGCCTTAGAGTGCAGAGAGTTGATGGCTACAGAAGGTACAGGGAAGAGGCAGCATGAACTCTGGACCAGAGTACCTGGGGGTGAGTAGACTCTGCTACTCAGCAGCTGTGTGACCTTGGGCAAGTTACTTACTCTCTCTGTACTTACATTTCTCATCTGTAAAATGGAAGACAGTCATAGTATCTATGTCATGGGGTGGCTCTGTGTATTAGATAAGTTATAAAATGTGAAATGCTTAAAACATTATAAATTCTACTATGTGGAGTATTAACTATTATTATTTCTATTTCCCCAAGGGCTAATGAACTTTTGTGTCTTTTCTGTAGCTGTTCTTTACCACAGGGGGTAATGAAAGACTGAGGTCATTGGTGCTCCCAATCTTATCACCTGTTACTTTGTATCAGGCCATTCTTCTGCTCACCCTCTTTCCCCCACCAAAACCACCTGCTTGCTGCAAAAGCAGCCCTCACTCCCATGTCCCTGCTTTTGCGCATGCCCTTTCCACTATTCTCTGTCCCCTTCCATGTCTCCCAGAACCCACTAGTCCTTCAGGGGCCATCCTAAGTTCTGTTCCTCTGGGAGGCCTCCCCTACTATTCTAGGCCTTCTTATAACACTTCTCAGAATTCCAGTGGGACTGAAAAAGAAACCTGAATAACTTTGCCCTTGATTATATGTTGCCTAATGCCAGAAAATGTTTTTTCACTAACCAGAATGAGTGCTAACTTCTGGAGGACAAAACAATAACAATAGATATCATTTTTTGAATGGTCATGTTAGGTACTTTGATAAGCACTTTTTTTTTTTAAGATTTTATTTTTAAGTAATCTCTATGCCCAGTGTGCGGCTTGAACCTACAACCCTGAGATCAAGAGTCGAGTCGCGTGCTCCACCAACTGAGCCAGCCAGGTGCCTCTGATAAGGACTTTAAAAGAATGATTTTGTTTCATCCCCCCTCAACAACAAAGGTAGACCCATTTTACAGATGAGAAAACTGAGGCTCAGGTTAAAAAGTTGTCCAGAGTCGTGAGCTGAAAATGACTGTGTCTTCAGCATTGGCATGATTCAAAGTGCCTGCCTAGTGCCATGTCAGGTGCACTGTGGGGATAGACTAAAATCTGCCACATTTCTCAAGTCTTTTTGAAATTCTAGAGTCAAGGCTTGTCTAAGACAGGACTCTGGCCATCAGAGTCACACTAGGTATTTGGTTCCCATGGAAAGACTCCATTCCAGAGCTTTATCCTTCTCTTGCCTTCTTAGCTCTCACTTTGTAATGCTTTTAACTAGGTGTCTGAGGATCAGAGTAAACTCTAATACGTATTCAAGAGCTGTTAGTTCTTTTTCACTCCTCTCTGATCTTTACTGTGTTAGCAGCCGTTGTCAAACTAACTATATACTTGGCTTAGCCTTAGAGCCAAACACTCATTCATCCATGTATCTACCCATCCTTCCATCCATCCATCCATCCATCCATCCACCCACCTATCCATCCACCCACCTACCCAGTCATATATTGCTTTATCCATTCATCAAATACTTCCTGAGTACCTAATTCTTCAGTAACCACAGACAACACTCAGTGATAAGCCTTATGGAGAACAGAAAGATGAGTCAGGGGAGCCAAGCTGCCCCTCCAGAAATGAGGCATGTATGTAGATAACTTGCGCGCAAAGCAGAAAATTACATGTGCTAGATAAGATAATATAAGGAGCCATGAGAAGTCACAGGAGGAGGGATCACTCCTGCTGGGGTGTTGAGAAAGGAATAATAAAAAAGATCCCTTAGAGGAGGTATTCGAGGTAGGCCTTGAATGCCCAGTTTGAGTTCATGTAAAAACCGAAGAAATGGATTCTTGAGAGATAAAGCAGCATGAGCAAAAGTAGAGATACGGGGAGCAGCACTGGGTCTGGCTAGGGAACAGCACATATGGCTAAATTATAGAGCTCATAAGGTTGAAATATGTTTGATGCAGGAGGTCAGGGGTCAGATTATGGAGGCCTCCAACCCAGACTAGGGGATTCAGACTGTATTTTGTGGGCAAGAAGAGCCATAGAATGCTTAGAAACTTTTTTCAAATAAAGAAGTGACAGACCCAAGCAGTGCTTTGAATGTGGCTTCAGCCTGGAAGACGAACTGGACAGGAAGGGGCAGTGTGGACAGAGACCAGCCTGGAAGCTACGGCAGCAGTCAGGCAGGGGCTTGTGAGGGCCTTGACTTGGGTATGCGGCCCATGATGGAAAGGAGGCAAAAGGGAGAGATCCTAGAGGCACAATGTGCAAAACAGACTTGATCTGGAGAACCCCTGGGGGAGGGGGAGGTGGCTGCCCTCAGAGACAGAAGGGGAAGCATGGAGTTCACTTTTTGAGGTCGAGGTGGGTGCAGTCGATGAGCCCATGGGAACATCCAGGAGGAACAGGAGGTTGAGGGAGGGGCAGGCTGGAAATAGAGATTTGGAAGCCATCTGACTACAGACAGTACTTTGCACATGAGGTTGTCAAAGGAGAAAAGAAGTTTAAAACCAGCATCCTGGGAAATACCAAGGGGACCAGAATAGTCACAGATGGCATGAAAGGGAGAGGTGAAACGGAATGGCCAGCTCCTTGGGGGCACGGAGTGTATCTAGTGCACAGTAAGAGTGCAATAAATATGGAGAAAAATGGTGGGCAAGTGGGGCTGAGAAAAGAAGGTCATGGAGCCAAGAGTCCCTGGCCCAGAGAAGGCGGGAAGTGTTGCAGGGAGTGAAGGCTCTCTGGTTTGGTGGCCTGTGAGAGCATTTCCAGAGGAGTAGTGAGGCTCCCTTGTCAGGGCTGGCCTAGATAGCACACAGGCAAGAAGAGTGTGACAGAGGGTGGTAGAGGGTTGGAGAGTGGCTCTGGAGGAGGCCAGATTGGCTGAAGGTGTTTAAAGAAAGGGAAGACCTGAACACGCTTGTAGGCATTGAAGAGGGAAGAGGGATCCCAGCAGGGGAGAGGCATGTGGTTCAGGCCCAAGTGGAGGGCTGGATTTGGAAAGAAAACTCTAGGCTTCCCTGGAAGGAGAGGAAAGGGAGAGTTGGGTATCCACAACACAGAGGCATGTAGCCTGGGCCAGTCCCATTGGGAGGCCATTATTTTCCCAGGAAAAGTGACAGATAAGGCCATACACAGATCTGACAGGTTGGTGAGCAGAAGCTAAAGGCAGTAGAAAAGGTCTGGTGGGGAGTGTGGATGGCTGAGCTGCCAGGGAGAACTGAGGGTTTCCATGTGTTCTGAGCCTCAGGCTGAGCCTGGTGGTAGCCCTGGCACCTTCCCCTCAAGCACCAGTGTGTGTGTGTGTGTGTGTGTGTGTGTGTGTGTGTGTGTGTGGCAGGGAGGTACAGGATGAGGCAATGACTGTGTATCAGAGTGGTAACTGCCCAGGCAAGAAGTGAGGGGAAGGGTACCAGACCAGCCACGTCACTGCAGTGCACAATCGCCCTGAACCCACACTCACATGTGCACAAACACTGGCCTTCAGGCACAGCCACTCAGAAACAGGATTCAAAATAATGATGTGTCTGCTCTGTTGCCCAGGCCTTTCCAGAGCTGTCCACAACCCTGTGGCAGTCCCCTGTGCTGGGTCTCATCCCCTTAGCCTCAGTCTCCTCTCCCTTACTCTGAGCCACATTCCTTTGAGCCTGCTTGGCAATGCCCAGTGTGTTAGGAAACACGCTGACAAACTGATCTCTTACTCTTCCAGGGCACTACATTTTAATTTAGGGCTAGCCTTAAGAAGTGAAGTTCTTTCTGGTGAAATTTTAAGGAAAAATGCTTTGGGGTGGAGTTTCTCTCTCTCTCTCTCTCTCTCTCTCTCTCTCTCTCTCTCAGGAGAGAGAGTGAGGGAGAGGGCGAGAGGGAGGAAAGGAGGGATTTCTTGGCTTCTCTCAAATCACATTATGCAGGCAATTGCTTACTCCACCCACAAGAGGCCCCCTCCCCCAAAGCGAATTTCCTCCCAAGTCAACACCCACTCTCCCCTCCTCCAGTCCTGACCCTCTCTCCCGACCGCACACACCCCTTGTGTCTGCACATGCACATGCACATGCACCCCCTCGGTCCCAGAAACTTCCTATGAACCAGACCAAAAGGGCAGGCTGCAGCAGGAAGGGAGGGCAGGATGGAAGGACAGGGAAAGAAAGAAAGGCGGTGGAGGCAGGCAAGCCCAGGTGGTGGAGAGGACTTCCCAGCTGCTCACTCCCATCACACACTGGGGCTCCTCATCCCTCCTTCTCCACCCCACCCTCCCCCAGCCCCGAAGCATTGCCTTATCTGAGCCACCAGCCCAGCCCCACCTCACATTGCCCACCTGCGCATCTCCATGGCAACTAGAACCTCTCAGCTTTGGGCTGGGGGTGATAAGACCTCTGCACCCATCCCAGCCGGCTCCTCCTCCAAATAGGACTAGCCTGGCTGTGCCTCCCTGGACTTGTAGAAATGAAGGCTCAGCGGGCAGAACCACAGCTGGGGACCTCCAGTCCAGCCTCTGCTCATATCCTAAGCCAACCCCCGCTGGCTCTGTGCCAGTCGCTGTGCCGTGGACTTTCATAACATCCTCTTTACCCTCCACACCAGGCTTCCCCACTTAGAGATGAGGAAACTGTGGCTGAGAGGCTGACTTGCCAAAGCCACACAAATAAAAGGCAAGCTGGAATTGCTACCCAGGCCTGTGTCAGGCTAAAGCCAATGGACAGTCTTCTCAGTGGGTCTCTGAAGATCCTACTTCAATCTGAACTTGGGCCTTGGGGCTAACCTTATGTAGTGCTAACCCTACATGGTGGAGCCACCCAGATTCCTGCCCGCTGGCCTGACTTGTGGACAAGGAACAGGGAGACTGGGGGACTGGGGCTTTGTGCCCCTGGGCAGGGTCAAGCCAGCCTGGTGCGGGTGGTGCAGAGAGTAAGCAATTTATGAAACGAGGCAAATGAGCTGTCCAAGTGGGCTGGGGTCAGTGTGGGCAGGAACTTTGCCCCTCTCCCTTTTCCCCAGTTTCACTCACAGTGTGACTGCCTGCCTTGCCCCTTCCCTGCTCCTTCTCCACTCTCTGCTTTCCATTCCCTTTTTCTTCTCTTTCTTCATCTTTCCTCCCTTGGCTCTGTTTCCCTTTCACACTGTCCTGCTCCCAGCCCCACCCCCACAGTTACTGTGGCAACAATTCAGTGCCAGAAATAAAGGAAGGAGCCAGCTAGGTCACTGGTTCCCAAAACAGCATCCCATCCTGGGGTGGAGAGGGGAAGAGTGGGCAGGAGCAGACCAGCAGTAGCCAGGGAGGCCTGAGGGGGTACGTGTGGGTGGGTGGGTGTGGGTGGTTGTTTGCACGCGTGCGCAGGGGGCACCCATGCTTGCTCCAAAAGGACGTGCAAGAAGGCCAGGAGAGGGCTCCCAGCTCTGGGCCAGCAGTTCATGGAGCATCCATCAGGCCTATGCCTGCCCTTCTTCCCTTCTCTTCTCATCCCCATTTTTTAAGGCCTGTTCAATATGCTAGGACTAGGGTTGGTGTTCCTCTAATACCAACATTATATATATATATCACCCTCTCACACTCTGCTGAAGCATCAGGCAGGGCAGGTGGGCCCAGAATCTGGGCCCCAGCCTGAGAACCCACCTGCTCAAGGCCCTGCCCCATCTTTGGTCCTGATGACAGCAGGACTGGGCCCAGGCAGCCCCTTCCACTCCCCCCACTTCACACAAATATGCATCTTTTCATTCAGTTTCTCCTAGACTTCTCTTGTGTTGATGTATCCTTTCTCTATACCTTCCTTCTGAAGAGACCCCTCTTTCTGTGTGCCCCCCAACTCCTCAGGCTTACTTGGTCCTCAGCATGCTTCTGCTCTGGTCTCTACTTATAGCTGGTTCTGTTGGTGCATTGTGGTACCACTGGTACAAAGTAGATTGATAGAGCTGCAGGGAGATGCAAGGATCTTGAGTCCCAAGTTCAGCTTTCTGAATTCTGAGGGTATCCTTACTCTGATGTTTACACACACACACACACACACACACACACACACACACACACACACACACACACACAAGCTCCAAAAGAGGAATTCCTATAGACCTCCATCCCCAGGTGAACTGCCTGACTCAGGTGTTGAACATAAGGAGAGGCCAGCAGCACTGAGGCAAGACACATGTGGACATAGCACTTTGCCCACACAGGCAAGAGCCCACACTGAAACACAGTTGCAGAACCCATGCACCCTGCTTGCAAGATCACGCCCCCACTCTCCCAGCAAGGCCCCCACACAGTGACACACAGTGCTACTGACACCCACTCCCACCCACCCACTGATCCTCTCTTGGCACCCTTTCTCCATGCTCACAACCACTGGCATCACGTGCTGACACCCCCTCCCTGAGCTGTGCACATGTATGCCCCCCATTTACCCACTCCCTGGTGGCTTCCCTGCTCCCCATTCCCAAAGCATGACTGCCTTCCTTCTCCTACACCTGCCCCTGCTCCCCTGACTCTCAAACCCTGGCAACACAGTCCCCTGGGAGGGAAACACTAGGTGCATCTGCCCAGGGAGGGGGCTTGGCCTGCTAGGCTGGCAAGGGGTTGCCTCTGGATCCTCACAGGCCTGAATGTCTGCTCAGCCCCAGCCTCTTCAAGCACTTCAGCAGTGGCCAGGAGTGAGCAGGGGTCAGGCCTGCAGCCACGCCCTACCACCCAACATCATTCTGCATTTGGTTCTCACCCCAGCATGACCAGCTGAGGGCTAGAAAGGGGCTCACCAGGTACCTCCTCCCAAGGAACACACCCCTCACCAACAGCATTCAGGTGTCTGTGTGTAGTGCTTCCCCCTCAAAACCTGCAGCACATTGGGAGCGAGGGGGCAACCCCTACCACTCCCCGTTATTCAGCAAAGAAAGAACAGCTCCCCTGCCCACCCCAGTGCCCCCCCCAATTCCATCACTTGCACTTCTGCCCAGCACAGCTAGGTGAAGGGGGCACTGGGGTGACAGCATGAACCCTCAGCCCTCTTCCTCAAATCAGGCTTGATGAGATCAAACCCAGCTAGTCCCAGGGTTTCTCCCCTTGAACAGCGGCCATAGCTGACCCCTCCTAAGGGGATCCCTGCCACCACCCAGAGCCTCACTCCCAGACAGGGGTTGTGGCCCAAAGTGCCCAGAGAGGGGAAGAGAGACGGGAGACCCTGCCACCTACCTCTTCCCAGACAGTGTCGCCCAGATGCTCTGAGGCCCCAAGACTGGGCTGGGCAGGCACAGGCCCAGATCCCAGCGCTGTCGCTTTTTCTCCAGAGCCAAGGTAATAGGCGTCTCTTCCAGGAACCCAGCCGTGCTTTCCCAGAGCACAAATAGCAGGAAAAACCCGGCTTGGGGTAGGTGGGCGGGTGGGGGGAGCTGGCACAGGAGGGGACCTACCCTCTGAGCCCCCACCCCCTCGTCCCCACCCTGCTTCTCCACAGGCTTGCGCTTGGAGCCTGCGTCTGGCGGTCTGGCGGTCTGGCGGGCGGGCCTCTGGCTCCCCCACTGCACCCTCCCCACCTCCAGCTGATAGCGTGTGGCCGGCCTGAGGGTGTGTGTTTGTATGTGTCTGCGCTTCCACCTAGCTCAAAGCTGCAGTTCAATCCGTTTCAAACAAGAGGAGCATTAACCCGGCATCATGACGAAGCAGAATCGGAAGCAGACTCGCGAGCTGTTGGCCTTTTTCCCTTTCCCACACCCCCAACCCTGCAACATTCCATGCTCACACACTTTCATACACACACACACAGACACACACACAGCCCCTCAAGCCTCCTCATAAACAGAATTTGAGTTGGGGTGGGGGCAGAGGGGGCTCTACTGATAACTGAGAGATGACAACACCTTTTTCTCCCAGCACCTGTATCTCCTTCCTACTCCTTGCCTAAGAGCAGCAACGGAGACCTCTGGGGTCCTGCCTCCCTGGGGTGCTAAAGGGCATAGATTCTCAGCGGTAAGGAGAGGGTAAAGATGCCGGAATTGGTCACTCAAGGAAGGCTTAACCCCCTCCTGGTGAGGGACGAATGGGAAGATCTGAAAAACCAGGTCCTCAGCACAAGAGACTGGGTTGGCCCTTAGATTACCAGAATCCCCTGGCAACTGTGAGAAGGACCCCATCTCTCACTGGGGCAGCTTCATCGAAAGGGAATTTCCGGCCAGGTGATGCCCAGGTCCCAGCACAGAACTACAGGATGTGCCCTCCCTGTCTGGGAAAACCTTCACAAGTCCAGGACCCTGTCATTGGCCTGTTGGTTCTCTGTGGGCACAGAGCAGAGCGTGGTTCATCTTTGACCCCTGGGAGGCAGGGGAGGGAACTCAGCCGGCTGGCCCTGGCCGTGGCCCCAGCAGTCTCTCCACCTCACAGCAGACTTGCCTACCTAGGCAGCCCTTGCTGTTGCCCTGGTAACCACTGCCCACAGCCGGTCAGCTGATGGTATGAGCTGTCCTTCGGGAAATCTAGAATCTGGGGAGGGGGCTCTGGGGTATCTGAATGGAAAATCACAGGGGGAGGGTCTTGAGGGGGACAGGTGAGAGTGTGCTCCAGACCTCTTGCTCAAGGAAAAGAGGACAGGAGCGGACAGGTAGGGACAGTAAGGGAGGGATGTCTGGGTTAGTGAAAGATAGAGAAGAATGAATTTCAAAGGATGGGCTCCAGAAAGAATGGAGAAATGAAGAAGGCAGGCAGCTGAGTGACTGAGGATGGGTAGAAGGAATTCAGGCTTAGCTGCTGGGGAGTGGCTAGGGAGAGGGCCCTGTGGAAAGGAATGAGAAAGCCTGGGGGTGAGAAAAGAAACATCTAACCATGAAAAAAAAGGTCAGGACATGATGCAGGAGGGGGTGTACCTTTGATGTGGCAGGAGGGGCTACAGCCTCGGAGGAGGGGGAATCAGGCCTTTCTGGGTAAACTGCCAACCTCAGACAGCCTCTCTGCTTCCCTCCCTTCAAGCCCACCCTTAAGTGCCCTGGCCCTGCTGCCAACCCTCCAGGAGACCAAGCACCAGGTGCTTTTCCACCTCAGCCCTTTAGGGCCCCTGATTTTTCCCACTACCACGGTTCCTGTCCTGCTCCCACTTGCCCCCCACCAGACAACGCCACCCCAGGAGATTTGTCTTCCAGTGCAAGGGTGACCAGAGGTAGGGCTGGAATGAGCTGGTGTGGGGAAGGACAGCTGTGGACAGGGGCCTGGAATGAGGTAGCTCATGAGAAATGGGTAGGAGTCTCTGTGGCCTGGGAGGAAGGGAGCATTCTCGTCTGTGAAACAAGGCCCTTCTCGGATAGAGTGGGGGAATCCAGGGGAAAGGGCAAGGGGAGGGGGAAGGGAGGGCTCTCCGGTACCTTCAGGGGCCTGGGGCGTGGGGCAGGAGCACGGCAGCTTCCTCGGTGACATACACCTCCATCCCTCTGCGCATCTCCTCTCCGCCTCCCGTTGCCAAGACAACCTGCCGGCTCAGCGGCGGCAGCAGGGAGGGGGGAGGAGGCGGCTGTGACTCCTACTGCCTCTTCAGTGATGGAGGGAGGCGGCCTGAGGTCTGCCTCGGTGCTGAGGTGGGGGTGGGGTAGCTGCAGGGGCCAGGGCTCCCACTGAGTCTCCCCTCCCCATTTCCATAAGGCTCTGGGGTTGGCTCCCAGTATGGCCTCAGGACAGCTCTAATTCAGGGCCATATAGCAGGCCGAACTTGCAAAGGGAGGCAGCACTGGGCAGCATCCTCCATTCCAGAAAGCTTGGTGTGCAGCTGGGAAACAGTGATAGGAACAGGGAGGGATGACCTATGTTAACGGGTCAGAGGGTGGCTTCCAGCAGGAAGGCTGGGGTGGACACAGGGCTTCGGGCCCAGAAGTCTGCCCCGCATCTGACCTCGGCTATCTCTGAGCATCTCCTCCTCTCATTCCCCTTGACCAAGAGGAGAATCAGAGTCTTCCAATCCTGCAAGGCCCATTCTCACTGCCCCCGACTCTACAGGAATGTCCTTCCACAGGGTGGGAGAGCCACCTTGGGCAGGAACAGTCTGCCACCAGCCAGCCCTGGAACCAAGGGGACTGCAGAGTTAGGGCTCCCTCTGTCGACCTGAGGCGTGGTAGCTGTCAAGGTCATTCCTTACTGAGAGGGATCCTGGGGTGTGTGTGTGTGTGTGTGTGTGTGTGTGTGTGTGTGTGTGTGTGTGTTGGGGCTCACAGGGAGGGCACAGCCAGGCCAGGAGACCCTTCTGTTGCCTGCCTCTGCTGCACCTCCACTTCCTCTATTGCCCTACAGTGAGGCTTGCTCTGTCACCAGTGGCTTCCTCCTGGGAAGGCCCTAGACTCCTCAAGACCAGTAGACCACTCCCCCTCCCAGTGCTTGCCTCTCTCCCCTTCAGGCTGGGATAAGAGGGGAGGCAAAATCTTTCCCCTAGAGCCAGGCAACACTGAACACCAGTGCCTACTGTCCAGACCCCAGGGTAGGCTTCCTGGGTACCACTTGGCCATACCCAGCTACTAAGGGGACTAGCATACCTTTAAGTTCAGGAGTGCCTTGAGGCCTTGAGGATGGCCCCTTTCGTCCACAACAAGGGCTGGGGCTCCTGCCCCTCTCAGGCAGGCAGTCCCAGGCCCCAGTCAACTAGATCTTGGCTCCTTTCTGCAGCAAGATCACTGGTGCCAGATGTCCCGACTGGACTTCGGCCCTGCCACCAGCCCCCTCACCAAGGCCTGTGCAACAGGCTTCTCTGTACTCTCTCTGTCTCACTCCATTGCCCCTTGCCCCGCCCCATGCACCAGCCTGCTGGGGCTGGGAGCACCAGGGACTCTCCCCCTGTGCTATCTAAACATTAACTCCTGGAGAGGCTAATGAGGGCACCTGGGCACCTAAGGAGAAGGGCAAGGTGATGAAGAACTGGGCCAAAGGAATAAAGGGAAAGATGAGGGCCTAGAAATGACATTTTCTCCAAAGAGTTTAGAAGTCACACACACACCCCACCCCTATGCACTGGACCCTCTGTCTCAGGGACCCCAGAGCCTTAGTTCACAGCATGCTGCCACCAGACCAGTCTCTCTCCCAACCTCCAACCCCACAATTGCATGGTCACTCTCCTTCTCAAAGCCTCTGCCACACAAAACTCTCTATCATGTAACCCAATCATTTCCTGCCACTTCTCCAGGCAAACTTGCAATTTTATCCAAACCCAGGGACTGCTCACCTTCCCCTGAACACTCCTCACATTTTCCTATCTCAAAACCTTTTTTCTTTTCTTTTTAATGTTTATTCATTTATTTATTTTGAGAGGGGAGGGGCAGAGAGAGAGGGAGAGAAAGAGAATTCCAAGCAGACTTTGGGCTGCCAGTGCAGAGCCTGACTCAGGGCCCGAATTCTGGAACCGAACCGTGTGATCATGACTTGAGCTGAAATCAAGAGTCCAACGCTTAACCACTTAACCGACTAAGCCACCCCAGGAGCCCCTCAAAACCTTTTTTCTCATGCTGTTTTCCCTCTTAAAATTTTCCCTTACATATCTTCTCTGCTAACTGAAATCCTGCTCATTCTTAAAGACCATGCAAACTCCAGCCTTTCCCAGTGTCCCAGCCCCACGTACTCTCCCACCCTGGAGAACCCTTCCTGCTTGGCCACAAGCAGAGAACATCCCACTCAGGTGATGAAGACCGGCAAGAACCTAGACTGTAATGCTCACTAGCTGCAACTGTAGATGAGTTAATATCTCTGAGTCTAAGCTTGTGCACACATTATATGGGAATACCCCCTGAATAAGGGGTTACATGTAAGCACATCTCCAGAGTTCTGTGCACATTAGTGTCCTTATTTCCAATAGCTCCTGTTTCCTTTTTCCCTCTTTTGGGATGTACCAAATGCCACTTTGCTATCTTAGGTATAAGAGAGATTTCCAAAAGTTCCAAAATTTCCAAAAGTGGGTTTATCCCCCCACCTATATTTCAAGTGTCTTGAGATCTTGACCGGGGATGACATAATATCTTGTCCATATTTTTGGTCAGTTGAAGGGCTAGCACAGTGCTTGTACATTGTAGGGGATAAATAAGTATTTGGATAACTGCTTAGGACCCCTCCCCACCCACGTCCACCTAAGGATGGAGGGTGGAGGCAGGATTCTGGTTCTCATTCTGCCTCCATCTTGAGGGACTGCAGGGCTCAGAGCCAATGACTTCTTTCTGGACCTTCAGTCGATTTAATTCCCTCAACAAATACTTATTCTGTGTAACATACTGCACTGGGTACTATGAGGGAGGCAAAGACCTACTACTTCTACATCTGAGACACTTGCTTTGTAGCACAACCATTACACAAGCACAAATAAGTACAGTTCCAGAAAACTGTGATATAGGCCATAAGGGAAGGGCAAGTCGGCAGTCAGAGACACTTGTGGCACCAGAGACTGCCACTAGCCCCAGAGGGGAGGAAAGTCTATGGAGCAGAGGAGACAGCAGCGTGCAAGCATTCTGGAGAAAGGTGTGCTGGGCAGTGGGAACCTCAGGAACAGAGCCAGGCACAGGGTTCTGGTTGGCTATTAAACCAGAGCTCCTGGAACTCCCCAGAGGGGACTTGTAGGGACAGGGCGGGGAAGGGAGGCTGAGCAGGATTGTACAGGAGTTTTGAAAACCATGCTAAGGAGTCTGCTAGTGATCAGGTAACACTGGCAGAGCTGTGGTTTAGGGTTGGGTAGGGCCAGGGAACAAACTGTGTGATGTCCTGGAGGAGGTGGGGGTGTCAGGAGGCAGAGACATGACTTGGAAAGCTGCTGTAGTAACTGAGACAGACCCCAGCGAGGCCTGGCAGTGGTGCAGTTCCCAAATGTGGGAGAGAAAGCAATGGTGTGCAAGGTGGTGACAGCTGACATGTTGCATTGCTAGGAGAGACTCAGCAGGAAGAACAAGGAGAGAAGAGAAAGGCAGAAATCTTAGGGAATGTTTCTCTAAAGAGGAGCCAGGAAGAGTAGGGTCCCAGTGAGAGAATGAAGAAGGAGGAAAGAGCTTCAAAAAGGTGTGTGTGGGGGGGAGGTCCTTCAAAGAGTCCAGGGATATGAGGCTGAGGACAGCCAGGGCTGAAGCCAAGGAGGTCACTGGCCACTGAAAGTATGAGGGACAGGGCTCAACAGAGTGATTTAAATAGTAGCCTGCTTGTGAGGACTAGAAAGTGAGTGGATGTCCCCCTCTGCTCCATCTGGCTGTTGGAGGACAGCACAGAGGAGGGGAGATCAATATGCAGGCTATTCTTAGCTGGAGGTCTTGGTAATCCTAACCAACACAGGATCTGAGGCACCTGCAGCCTGCCTCCCTCCACTTTGTCACATCCTCCCCGAGATGGATGTGCTCATCTTGCCCTAAGTCTTCCCCCACACTGCCCACCCCCACCCACACACTTGCTTAGAACCTTCCGGCACACAGAAGCAGCCAGGGGTAGTCTGTGGTCCTCTGGGAAGTCTTCTCCCCCAACCCCCCTTTCCACATGTTAAGTCCCTTGAGACCCCATTATCAGATCTATTCCTTTGGCTTCTTCCTTTTAGCATCTTTGAACTCACCCCCAGACCAGATGGAATCAGCTGGAATAGATTTCACTAGATATGACAAGGCCCCCTAGGTATGGAGCCTGGACTTGGCAGAGGCACTAAAAGGTGTGGGGAGAAGGTTCAGAGAGCCAAACCAGAGACCCAAGACTTGCCAGGCTTGGTGCTTGGGGAAGGGCAAGACACTCAGGGATGGCACAGGCCTCCAGAGCTGCCTTCCTCCCTCACTCCTCCCTGTCTCAGGCCCTCCCCACCAGGTCTCACCTCAAAAAGCAAGAAAGGAAACAGTGAGGGCTTTCTGGAGCCGGCCCCCAGAGGCCGTCTGTGCTGGGGAGGTCAAAGAGAGGGAGGGAGGGGCCGGAGAAAGGCAGAGAAGAAAGCAGAGGCAAGACAAAGGGCCCAGTCCACCTTTGAAGCTGTCTCTAACCCGAGCCAGGGAGGGTGGGGTGGGTCTGAGAGCCGGGCTGGGGGGAGGCAGTCTAGAGTTTTAAAGAATGTCTCAAATTCCTGCGGAAATCAGAGGGATTGTAAGAGCTCCCCCTCCCCAACACACCTCCTTCTCAGCCCCCTGCCCCTGCCCCCCAAGTCCAGACCTCCACACCTGGGGGCCCCAACCCTTTGTCCTCAGGTAATTGCTGGGCGTTGCCTCTGTGTTTAAAATCCCATTGAACTCGCCAGTTATCAGCTGTGCCTCCAGACCACCCTCCCTACACCGCCCCCCTCCCAGAAAACGACCCCCAACACGTCTCCCGCAGTCTTCAGCAGGATTAAGGCTCTTTGTGATTAGAAGGGGGGAGAGAAAAAAGCAACCTGGTGCAAAGCAATTATGACAAGCTGGAGGGAGAATGTCTGTCCTGGGGCCTGAGAGACCTCCCTCTTGGCTGTTGCCTTCTAAATTGCCCAGAGCTGGGGGCGTCAGACCTCTCTAGTCCTCACCAAAGGAGAGGCGGGGTGGACCCCTGGCCCCCACCGCCTTGGACGGCTGCTTCACTCACCTCCCATTATGACTAAACCAGGCTCCTCCCCAATTGCCCATTCGGACCTTATTTTTGGGCCATTCTTGGGAGAAGTGGGGAGAAGGGATGTCTCTCATCCTTTTCCCTCTCTCTCCGTAATATTTCCCTCCAACAATTTCCCAGAAAGAAGAGGAAGGAGAAACTGAGGCTGGGGGGGGGGGGGTCCATCAACGGAAGAGCGGGCTTGCGCTGGGAGACGTGCTGGAAGGGCCTCCCCCTCAACAAGATTACACGCCGGCGAAAAGGAGGAAAGAGGCGTGTTTTATGGCTCTTAGTTCCACTCCCCTAAAGCACACCTGGAGGCGTCTGGGAAAGCCCACCCGAGAAGCTCCGGCTGGGGGTGGGAGCGCCCTCCCCCCTCCCTCCCGCCGCGGCCACCCCTCCCCCCGGGGCCGCGCGGCCCAGCCCGCCGCCTCTAATTGCATCTTCCCCTCAGGTGTGGCCCCCGCCTCCGCCCCCCGCAGGGGCCTGGGGAACAAGGGGACGCATTCTCGCCCTCTCTCCCCCTTCCGCTCGGCTGAGCCCTCCTCCCCCATCCCCCTCCTCACCGGAAAAAAGCAATCTGGCTACCGGCGAAGAGGCTGCAGAGTCCGCGGGCCGCCCGGGCGCCGCGTCTGCCCGCTCCTCCGCGGGCGCTCCGGCCTGCTGCCCCGGCCCCGGCCGCTCGCCGGCCCCAGGGTTGGGTTTGGTTCGCCCCAACAGGTAGCACGGGACACGCAGTGCCAGCCAGGAAACCGGAGCCCGCGCGGAGGGAGGGGCGCGCCCGCCGGTCCCGGGGCCTGCGCCCGCCCCGGGCCGCCGGCCTCGCGTGGGGCGGAGGTGCGGGGCCTTCCTGGGCCACCCACACCCCGCTTTCCCTCCAGGCGACACTGCCCGCCGCCCCCCACGCGCGCGCGCGCGCGCTCCCCCTCCACCTGCTGGGCCACGCCCGGGCCGGGGCACTTGGCTTCCACGGCTCCCCCGGGCGCCTCTCCGAGAGGAGACTTTGTTACCAATGCCGTTTGGTAGTGGATCCCTCCACCCCGCCTTTAGATAACCCGTTTGCAGGAAAATGGTTTTATTCTGGGGCTCGAAGTCGGGGATGGGGGTGCAGGCCTGGGTAGTGGAATGTGAAGAATGGCCAACCCTCTTTTTTTTTTTTTTTCCTGAAATAAACACAAAAGTCCCTTCCTACAGTCTGGCCAGGAGGAAACTGGAGGCTGGGGGCAGACTGAAGAAGATTTGGGGAGAATTTAAAGAGAGCCAGCTCCAGACAGTGTCTGCAAGGCTTTGAACCTGCTGCCCTTTTCGCCTGTTTCAGGGAGCCTGAGTCCAGGGTAACACTACAGTTCCTCTCCTGGGGGTCTGCCATCCCCCTCCCCCCCCCCCCCCCGGGGCCTATTCCATTGTTGGGTCTGGGGCAGCTGCCCTGACGCCCAGCCCTGCTATGTGGCAGTCCTGTCCCCTTTCTGGCTTGAGGCTCTGACGCTTGTAGTTCCTCAGGGTCCTTCCTCCTTGGGGGCTCTGACTCCCCTCCCTCCGCCCCAGCCCAGTCTTGGGATTAGGAAGGGAAGGGGATGGGAAGGCTGGTGACGGGCAGCTGCCCCCAGTGTCCCTGACTACGTCAGGGGCTGTGGCCTCCGAGTACGCTTGGTCCGGCGGGTGGGGGCTGAGCCCACAAACTCAAACTGCTTCTGCCTTTCAGCGTGGTTGGGGAAGGGCAACTGGCCCTGGTAGAGGCGCTTGATGAAGTGAGCCTCTCGCTGGTTCTGGCGGCTGCGGGAAGCCTGGCGGGGCCGACCCTGCCTGGTGAAGGCCATGAACCAGCCCTCGTGCCGGGCATTCTGGAAGGCCGTGTAGTTGTTCTCCAGCACGATCTCTGTGAACACGCAGTCTTTGCTCTTCCCACTGGGCTGCGGGGAGGAGGGAAGGAACAAGAGGAGGCGAGTTTGTCCACCCAACTTTCTGCCTTACTTGCCTTTGGGGCCTATTTTGTGGGACTGAGGAAGGAATGACAGGAGCCGTGTGCCCAAGGATTTCTGCCTGGTGAGAGGCAGAAGTGGGAGAAAGGAGCAAGCTTTGCTTGGAGTCAGGTCTGAACTTAAATACAGCCTGGTCATTTGGAAGTTGTACACCTTGAGCAAGGTATTTAGCCATGCAGAGCCTGTTTCCCAAGATGTGGCATAAAGATCAAGATTATTATGCAGTTCAGCGCATACCCAGTGGGCACTCTGTACACAAGCACACTCCTCAGTCTGGGCCAATGGTGCTGCTGGGTGGAGGAAAAGGAGGCAACAGTCTTTGATGAAAACAAGGGGCAAATGTTTACAGAATACCAGACTATGTCAGGAGCCACCCCACCACCCATTTGACCCAATAGATAACCTTGACACTATGCCCATTTTTATAGACAAGAAGCCTGAGGCTTAACCAAGGTAAGCAAATAGTTGGTGAGAACAGCCAGAACTGGAAGCCAGGATTGACAAATGTTAAGGGAAGTGGACTTCTCCTACCCAACAGTGCTGGAACTGCCCCTGCAGGGTGGTTACGCTAGCAGGCAGTTAGTGTGCATCTTGCTAGTTGGATCCTGTGGACCCCACTGACCTTGGGGAAACTAGTGGCCTTGTATGAATGTCAACTCTCAACCCTGATCAGCGCTTAAGCCTCAACATAGGGACTGTAATATCATGTAAGTGCTAAAATTCTGACTCCTTGATGTTGGGGAAATACCTCATAAATCAGAGCTGAAGATCCTTATGGGTCAGTAAGGGTCCTCAGAGGGCTTCTTGACCCCACAGGGACTCATTTAAATGGAGAAACCAGAGTGGCCTGGTGTTGGGGTGTGTGCGTAGTCAGTCATGGCTTGGACTTAGTAGAGGGGAGTAGGGGGTGCTGTGGGGCACACAGTAACATTGATTCCTTCATCCACTCCCCCTCCTTCCAGTTCTCACCTTTCCGATGAGCTTGCCCCTCTTGTTCATACAGATGTATTTCTCGCTCTCAGCACCCTTGATGCGCACACGGCTTCCAAATGTGTCTGTCTCCACTATGAGTTTGGCTATGATGGGGGGAGGGGGAGAAAGACCTCCGTCCATTGGGGTTGCCGGCTCAGGTATGGCAGGAGGCCCCCCAACCAGCCTGACCTCCGCACTTGGGTGGGGGGCACCGAGAGGCCCTACTCCAAGAGGCTTCTCCCTGTTCTCCCACTGTGGCCCCTGCCCTGGCACAGGATCTGGGGATGGACCAGGTTAGGCCAGCCAGCAGTGTGAGTGGCCTCTGGTGAGGGCTGGGTCTCACCAAACTTGTTGCCGTCCTCCGCGGTGGCAGAGATGCGACGCCCGGTGACCTGCACGTGCTTGCCACTGGTCCGGCTGTAGAGCTGGTACTCACGGATCTGCCGCCTGCTCAGCTGGTCAGTCATGGCACCCTGGTCCCTCACGTACTGGTTAAAATTAGGAGACGGGTGATTCTCCCCCTTTGCGGTTACCAAGGGAAAAATAGTGTCAATTTGCTTTGGGTGACACCACCACTGGTCCATCCAAGGGAGAGGGGTGTGGAGGTGAGTGTGAGGGGGCCAGGCCGTTTGTCCTGGGAAGCAGAGGTGCAGGGTGAAGGGTGCATATGGCCATGTCTTTCCAGGCCAGCGGATGAGCCAGTCATGACCTCTTGGCTCCCCATCTGCCCTGGAGCAGAGAACTGGTGGCTGCACAGGCTTGGGGCACCCTTGGTGATGCAGTGCAGATCTGGAATCATGACTCTGGTTGCTAGACAGAACCTTCACAGTTATGGTACCCAATTCCAATGTCAAAGAGGTGCCCTGGGTGACCCAGCTGATTAGAGACAGAAGTGCTGTCCTGCCTCTAGGACTGGAGCTTGTCCCTTCTCCAGAATGCCAGGGTCTTGGCTCCATTAGCCAGGATAACCAGATTTTTCCTTCATCCTCCTCACTGGCCTTGAAGGATCCTACCCCCAGGCACACACACATGCACAGGCATATACATACATGTGCATACAGAAGCTGGTCTGTTAGGCTTACCAGAGAGCATTATGGAGGCTCTAAGACCTTTTGTTTAGGCTCCTGTAATGCCCCTGTAAGCATTTCTCTTCAGCGCTAACTGTGGAATCCTGAGCTCCTGCCCATCTCCCCTGCCTTTCCCTCTGGGTGCTCAGGACTCTCAGAGAACCCTGTCCCCCTTTTGGTCAGTGTTCCTCCCGCCACTAGGGGTGAGGTGCCTCCTTGGCAAGGGAGATGGAGGCTGCAGCAGTGAGAGGAGCTATCAGTGGTGGCCCAGGCTCTCCTGCCAGCTGCCTGCCTGTGTCACAATGTAACAGAGGCTCGTGGCCAGTGGGGGCAATACTGTTGCCTGCCCACTAACCAGGTTCTACCCATGCATGGTGCAAAGCCAGGACGATTACCTTCTTCTGGCCTGTCTCACCTATCTGCAACACTGAGTGGGAGAAAAACAGACCCCTTCCTGTCCTCTGTCTCCAGGAAGGTGCAAACCAGATGACATTTCTCAGCTGCTGGTGACAGCCTCAACCCTAGGCTAAAATGTTTCTCTCCCCACCCATATCCTACTGGCCTGTGCTGGAACAGACTTTTGTACCCCAGATCCCTAAGGCCACCTTTATCCCAGGCCCCGTAGAAACCACCTAGACAGACCTCGACCCAGATCAGCATCTGTTAGGGGCCATTCTCTGGTAGAGGGAGGAGCAGGAAGGATCAGCTTTGAGGAAGGGGGCGGTGAGGGAGCGGCTACAGGCTGACCCTGTAACCTGCTCAGGGTTAACCCTTCATGTGTGTCACTGCTCATTTCCGACTCCAGCTAGGCCGGCCACAGGCCAGGAGTGCCACCAGGAGCACCCCCCCCCCCCCATTGCCTATGAGAGCAGGGTCTGGAAACTCAAAGCAGCAAAGTGCACCCTGCACCCCACCCCAGAAAAACCTGAGGCCAGCATTTGGGGTGAGGGCCTCCCTTCCTGCCAGGGGGTGGGGTCTGGCTGGGCCAGGACCCTCGGTGGGGTCCAGCCTATCCCCAGCCCCCATCTCCTGGCCCAGGTTCAGGCCCTCCGCCCCTCTTGGCGGGCAGCCTCCTTCTGGCTGTCTGTTCCAGGTCAGGAGCAGAGAGGCCCCCCTGAAGCCCCCTCCTCTCCTTGTCCCCCTTCAGGCCCTGCACAAAAGCAGCCCCACGCCCCCCCCACAGCCCACAACCCACAAGTCGCTCTCCCCGCGGGACCTGGCCTGTCCCTTTCATGTTCCCGCTGCGGGGGGACCTCCCCTTCCACTGCTGCAGACAGCTGCTTGTCAGACGGCCCCTCAAGCATGGCTATGGTCCGGCCTGCCGGCCCCCCCTCCAAGGGGGGCGAGGGGGCACTTCAAGGGGGAAAGGACAGCTTTGCCACCTTCCCTGAGTCCTGAATGGGGCCTCAGCCAGGCCATAAACGCCCCGGCCAGCCTCACCATTGTGCTAATTCCCCTTCCAGAACAGGTTGGGCCCACCCCCAGCCCCCTCCCGGCCAGGCTGGGGGCTTTCTTCTTGCTCTCCCTGGATGTGTGAAGCAAAAGGCCTGGAACGGGGGCTAGAGCAAAAGGGGGAAGGAAAAGGGGGGGAGTTGTCTCTCTCTCTCTCCCACCCCCCCACTGCTTCAAAGGCAGCCCCTTTCCCTCTCCCAGAGAAAAGGCATTTACCTTCAAAAAAAGTCCCCACTGGATATGAAGAGAAGCGGGCCTCTGGCCTGGGAAAGCCAAGCGATCTCTCCCCAGAGCGGTTCTGGACCAGTGCATTTTAATAGCTGCACTTTTATGGAGGATCACAAAAAGGGACCGAGCCTCGCACAGGGGGCTGAGGCTTGGGGTGGGGGTGTGCATGGGGGGGCTAACATGGGGTGGGGGGAGTGTGGAGATGCAAACCCTGAATCTTGTCCCAAACAAACCCCTTGGGGCTTGACCTCATTGCCCTGTAGGTAAGGAGTCACCCCGCCCTGACTGGGGCTATCCCCCAGGACGGTGATTCCCCAGGACATCTATGGTGGTGAGAGTGGGGTAGTAAGTGGAATACACAACTGGTTTTGCATGAAAACCTGTCTTTTCAGGTACCTCCAAGTACAAGCCTCACCTGAGCCATCACCTCAGCCCTCTTCCTACCACTCCAGACTCCATCCCTCAAGACTGGGTTGCCCCATGCATTTAGCCTTGAGGGGAACACTTGAGGGGGGCCGGATGGAGAGAAAAGCAGAGACCTCAGGACATGTAGAGAGGGTCATGGAGGGAGGACAGATAAAGACCTTAGTCAATCCCCAAATCTGCCATAGCCCTTTCTATACACCTCCAGAGGCTGACACCAGCCCCCACCCTCAAAAACCATCTGGATCCAGGGAGAAGCCAGAACCTGCCTCTGTCCACCAAAAGGAAGCTACCACCCCCCCCCCAGTTGGGTGGGGTGGGAGAGATGGAGAAAAGCTAGTGGGGGGCGCCCGCCTACCTGAGTTTGACAGCAGAGAATCAGTAGCTGCAAGCACCTGTGTGAGAAGACAAGGCAGACCCTGGTGTGGGTGCCAGCAGCCAACCCAGGGTGAGAAGGCAGAGGCCCCCCCCCCCACCTCCTGCCCCTCTGTGTGGGATTCCCGGTAAGATTAGGTCTGCCCCAGGCTGCAAATGGCAACAAAACTTCAGTTCAGAGAGGCAGTGCACTTACAGAGTGAGGTTGGGCAGCAGGCGGGTGGCTCCCATCGCCGGAGAGATTTCTTGGGGCGGTTGCCCTCCTGCCCCCAAACTCAGGAGCAGATATGGGCAGTCCCCAGGGGTAGAGTCCCAGAGAAGCCAAGGTCTCTTCAAGCCACAGGTTTTCAGGGGGGAGAGGAGGAGAGAGAGGGGAGGAGGAGGAGGAGAGAGAAGGGAGGGGAGAAGGAATGGGGGAGGAGGGCGTAATTGGGAGACTGAGGTGTGAGGTGTCCACCTTCCTGGCCAGTGAGACAGCAAAGCAGCCGCTGGCTGGCGGGGTCTGCCAGCCTCTTGCTGGGCTACCCGAGCACAGAGGATGGAGCTGTGGAGCCTTCTTGATAAGGAGGCTGGCCCCTGTAGTCTCCCACGTTTTTCGTGACCCTCAGACCTGGACTAGAGGGTCCCTCCTCCCCTCCCAGGGTCAGCTCCTCCTGCCCTCAGGTTTGGTGCCCCACCTCCCCAAGGGTGAGCGCAGGTATCATTCAGGGCCAGGGGTTGCTGAGTCTGGCTCCGGGGGTGGAAATTCCCAGAAGCAGCCTTAAAAGGAGGAGCCTCCCTCCAGGGGGCAGGCGGTGGGCTTGGCTAGGAGCGGTTGCTTCCCCTGCCTCTGTCACCCCTTGCTCCCCCTCTCTGCTGTCTGGCCACCAGGATGGAGGTGTTAGGGCTGTCCCGATGGCAGCAAATAGTGGGTGCTGCAGGTTGGGGGTCAGGGAGGGGGAGGAAGGTGCAGCTGTGGGAGGAGGACGCGATGGAATCTTGAGAGCTGGCCTGACATCCGGGAAGAGACAGACTCAGAGGAGCTGGTGCACTGGCACAAGCTACTTTCCTCTGGGCCTCGGCAGTTTTGTCTGAGAGATGGGGGCAGTAGTGCCTCAGGATGCCGGCAGACCAAAGGAGATAACTGGGCTTAGCAGACGTCAAGTGTGTCATATATTCTGGGCCTCACTCACCCTCCTCTCTAGGGCAGCAGCCATCCCTAGGGCCTCCTCCCTCCCTGTGCCCACCAACCTCTTCACATGGCCTCTGGTCCCACCCTGCTCTGTACTGTGCAGGCAGGACCCCATTCTAGGACCCCTGTGCAGAGGACACTAAAGCACACGGGACAGGGGTCGGGGGGGGGGGGGCATGGGGGGTAGTTAGCTCAGACTGGCCCAGCCAGTGAATGGCAGAACTAGGTTCCTAAGGTCCACATGGATCATGTCTGGAGCCTTGCCACTGTGTCCATGCCCTCCGGGCTGCAGTATCTAAGGTCTCAGAAGCTAGGTGACCAGGGACTCTAATGGTTCCTTCCCTACAGAAGGTGGGTGATGGTGGCTGTGGAAGGGGGCATGTGCTTAGAGGGATCTCTGAGGGAAGTCTTCTGTGTAGGGAGCGGAGCTCGCACCTCAGCTCTGGGCTCCCTGGAGGTCTCAGTGCCTCTAGGATGGAAAGAGAAAGGGAAATGCTGGATGTGGATGTATTTACCTAAAGAGATGAGCAGGAGGGCGAAACTCTCACCTCCAAGTCTCCTCACCTTCCAGAGCTAGATCAATCCACAAAGTTGTCTGCCACCCCTCCCCCCTCCCCCAGACAAGCCCCAAGGCTACCTCCTGGCCACCTCCAGCTTTTGGGCTCCTAGCCCCATCCCCCACCCCTCGGGCCACTGGGACTCAAGGCCCTGCTGAACCTGAGCTGGTCTGGAGAGTGCAGGGGTAGCTCCCTGTAACTGGCAGAGTCCAGGCTTGGAATCAAATAGAAGGGATGTCAAAACTGGAAGGGGTCTTAGAGATTCTTCATCTGGTCCAGCCTCCTCACTCACTGATGAGGCCCAGCGAGGGTCTCACAGCTAGTTAGTCAATGGCACAACTCAGACAAGGTGCCAGGTGCCCAGACTCCCAATCCAGTGCTCGTCGTTGTCCGAGCATGCCCTAGACCGTCCCACAGCTCTGCTTTGCTCAGGCTGATGCTCCTGATCGTTTCCATCTTCCATATTTGTTCTGTTTGGGGTCTCGATTTGAACTCTGCCTCTTCTGCAGAAATCCCCAAATCTACTTCTGGAACTGGTGCTGGCTCTGGCTCTATTCTTGGCGGGCCTTTGACCTCACCCACATCTCCACCAACAACTAGCTCCCAGGTGGGGTACTAAAGGCTACCTCCTCCCACTTTCAGTCCTGGGATGACAGGTAAGAGCAGATGCATGAAGGAGATAGCTCAGGCTTGAGGTTCTGGGGTGGATGGGTGAGCTGGGGGGGTGGAATGAAATAAGGAGGTAGATGCAGGAGCCCCATCTAGTGAGGTCTGGACTCCAGGCCTCTGAGCCTGAGTGCCTGGTTCCTATCAGTGGGGGAGGGGCCTGTTGTCAGTGGCCAGCCCCCCAGCCAGGCCTGGGTCTCCATGGTAACAGATGCCAGCAGTCAAGCTTGGCCTTGGGGCTCAGCCAGGGGCTGGTGCCAGGGGCCTCTGGGGCATGGCTGGATAGCCTGTTTCATGGTGTGACATCTGCTCCTTGTCCCTTCCCATTGTGCACCTGCAGGCCTGCCTTTCTGACTCAGCTTGCGCTTTTATCCCCATGGGAAGGCCAGTGCTGGGCTCCAAGAGGGGAGGCAGCATGAAGAGTGTTCCATGGATTTTATCCCCGTTCCCTGGCCTCTACGACCTATGGCAAGTCCCTTCACTTTTCTGGTCTCAGCTTCCTAATTTGTAAAAAGGAAATGGTTATTATCACTGCTGTCAAAATCGCCACCATGAGTATCAACTGAGATGGACACTCCATGAAAAGTATGAAGTGCCACAAGAATGGAAACGAGGGGCATAGACCTTCTTATATGGTCCAGACTTGGTTGACCTAAACTTTGACTCTCTTGACTAGAGGAGAGGGAGGGAGAATAGTAGGTTCATTAACATTTATAGGGGGAGGTGGCAGGAGGTGATAAAGGAAGTGAGAAGTAGCCTGGGCTGGTTGGTTAATCCCCACCCCCTAGTGCCAAGTTCAACACCCCCCAACTGAGGCGTCTCACGCCTGCTCCTTCTAACAGCCCAGCTGGTGCAGACACTGAGCCCACCTGCGGACCTGCCACTTGTCACCACCTGCTACAAACCCCAGCCCACCATTTTCCTGTTGGAAAGCAGAAGGGCTGGGGCTGGGGCAGGGCAAAAGGCAATGGACTCTTAAAATTTGGAGCACCTACCATCCTTGCTGTTTGATCCCCACTGCCTGCCAGCATTTGGACATCAAGTCAGGAACGGCTTAGCTGTTGCGTGCCCTTATGTACAGAGCTATGGCTGAGCTAGGCTGCTGGGGCACTTGCCTGGGTGAGGTGAAGGGAAGAAGTATCTGTGTGCATCTGTGCTTTGCTATAACTGGCTGGGGGCTACCCCTCCCAAGGTGCGGGTTACACCGTGGACCTTATTCTTAACTATTATTTTCAGTTTATGAGACTTTGTAGGACTCTGGCTGCTGTGCTGTCCGTCTCTCTCAGTCATTTCAGAGTGGTTCAAGATAAGAGCTGTGGGTCCAGACAACCTGGTGGTGAACCCTGCCTCCGCCACGAGCTCTGTGGCCTTGGGGGCAAGTTGTTTCACCTCTCTGTGCCTCGTTTTCCAGGTCTGAGAAATGGGGCTTTATGGAGTGAGTCCCAGAAGGCGCTCAGCACCTAGCTTCCAGCATGTTATTACCAAAATCCTGCTAACCCTCTCTCTTTCTGCTTGCTCTGCCTGAGGCACATTGCATTGCTCGGTTCCTGCTCCTGGGAGTGTCCTTCTGCCAGCTACTCATGGAGCCTGCCACCCTCTTCTTGTCAGTCTTCTCCTTTGAGGGGCTTTCTCTGATCTCCTAATAGGCTAATTCCAGGCTGGAGAAGTGCTGTCTCACTTCCTCCAAAGCACTTGACAGTAACTGAAATTTTGGTGTTGGCTTTTGTGTTTCCACTAGACTGTAGGTGGCTTGAAGGTGAAGAATTTGTCTTGTTTACCCTGTGTCACTGTGGCATGAGGCCATGGTAAATGGTCACTGCCCACCTGGAGCCTGATGTGAACGCATGTGCCTTGTCGCTCTCTAGGTGACCTGAGGTCAGTGGCTCATTCTCATTTGCTCGAGGGTGGGACGGTGCCCACATCTGTCTCCTGGGATGTAGAAAGCAAGCAGCAAGAATGCTAAGCTACTATTCTCAGTCTCTTCTGGCATTAAAAGAAACTGAAGCTGAACAGGAACATGCAAGCCTAGTTGCTGACCTTCCCGTGCAGGCATTCAAAGACCTCCAACCTTCTGGGACCCATGCCTAGGGATCCTGGAGAGAGGACAGGGCCATTTCCCCATTGGCCCACTTTAGGTTTGGCCACTGGGGGTGTAGAGGAGGGCCAGGGAGAAGCCCAGTGGAGGCCCTGCAACTATAACCTCCAGTGGGAGGCTATCTGTGTGTCACAATGGGTGAGCCAGGCTCCAAATTGGCTGTGCAGGCCTGGGAGAGGGCAGGAGCCCAGAGCCACCCAATGGGTCATTCATCCCCTTGCCAATCCCCTATTGCCTTACCCTAACAATTTGTTGAGCCCTGTTCCCATGGCTCCGAGAATTGCCCTGGGTGAACCCTCGCATGAGAGTTAAAAGTGTTTACCTGTCCACCCCTGTAAGAGACCCTCAATAGCTTCTGCAAGGCCTGCCTCATCTGCCCTGTCTGGGAGGGCTTCCTTGAAGGTCCAGGCCTCTGGGCTCCTGCTTGACACAGATCTTCACACAAATGAACAGGAGCTCACCCTGAACAGGAGAGGCAAGCCTGGGAGAGCAGCATTAGCATCGATCCGAGGTTCCAATAGATGTCCTGGTCTGTGCATTTGATAATGAACACGTGATTAGGGCCAGGAGAGAAGATCCCCAGGCTAGTCTGACAGGGGCTAAGGCCCTTCCCAGTGGGGGGCAGGCAGCTCTAGCCTTCTGACTCTCTACCTGGAAAACCAGCCAGAAGGGAGTGTGGACACAGGAAGACCCACAATGTCTGGAGCTCCCTCCCTCAGGACAAGGGCACAAAGTTGAAGCTGTGCAGGGGGTTGAGACCCTTGGTTTTTTGTCCCAAAGATGGGGGGGTTGGAATGGGTGGGAGTTTGAGGACATGAGAGGGAGATGAAAGAACAGAACAGAGCCCAGCTGGCTGGCTGGGTGCCTCAGCCTCAGTCCAGGTGGCGGGCCAGCCACCAGGTAGGGGTGTGCTGGCACATGGCCTCCCTCTGCTGGGCACACGGGCTCACTGCAGCCAGCAATAAGGACAGGCCCTCTGGAACAGATGGCAGAAACAAGGTCCCGGCAAAGCAAACTTTATTGGGGCTCTGAGGTCAGGGCTCTTCCCTCCAGGTCCTGCCGAAACTTGATAGTTGGAGTGTGGGCCCCTTGTGTTGCCCCCAACAGCTCCATCACATTCAGACTCAGAGGGAGAGAGGCTGGGTGGGGGGAAACATGGGGTTGCAGCACACCCGCAGGAAGGCCACTCTGTATGGTGTTCTAGCTGGCTCTCCCTCCGTCACTGCAGCCAGGCCACTCCTGGCTCCTCATTTCTTGGATCCTGGCTTTTTAGGTTTGAGTGTGGGTTTGGCCTATGGAGAGAAGGGAGGGCACCAGAGTCCCACTCCCTCCCTTTGCCCCCAGGAAGACCAGCCCCTTCTCCTGGTACTTACCTTTTTCACAGGACTCTTGTCTTTAAGGCTGGGTCTGGAATAGGGTGGGGAGGCCAGGAGAGGGGATGAGGGTGAGAAAGAGAGAGAGCTCAGCAGGACACCAGTAGCCCAGAACCTCCTAATGCCTACACTGCAATGCAGGGCCCTGGCTACTTCCAGGAAAGCCAGGGGCTGTGAAATGGAGAGCTGGGAGGCTGCAGAATTCACCTCTCCACCCCGTCACCTGCTGGGACCATTCTGACTCTCTCTTAACAAGAGGTGTTTTCTTGTTAGACTTCCACCTGCTTTCTTTTATTTATCACAAATAGGTCTCTTTCATTATAAAAGTAATATTTAACTACATTGCACAAAATATAGCAAATAGAAATCACTTGTTTCTTTACCTCCCACCGGTATTAACATTTTGGTGTGTTTCCTTGCAGGACTTTTTGCTTTTTCTTCTAAAAACATGTGAAATAACATGAAAATGATTTAAGATCCTGTTCTTTTTAAATTCTGTAAACACTTTCCAGGATGCTATATTCTTCATAGGCATTATGTCACATTCTACTGGGAAAATGTGACCCAGCTTAATCTACTATATTGGTAGACACTTAGAATGCTTCCATTTTTCACTATTACTTGAATAATGCAGGGATCAGTTTCTTAGTGCATATGATTTTACCTGTATTTTGGATGGGGTCCTTGGGAAGGGGTTACCATGAGTGGAATTAGGTCAGAAGATAAGAATACTTTGATGCCTTCCAAAAAAGGCTGTGCCGGCCATCAGAGACAGCACACCTGTGTAGTCACAAACATGCACACACGCCAGACCCTTTATAACCCTATAGGCTTCAGCTGTAAGATTTTGGCCACGTTAACAGATGGAAAGAGTTACCTCACTGCCTCCTCTTCTTTTTCCACCTTTTTTTTCTGGGAAGCAAACACAAGCAGCATGGGGACAGTTAGGGCAGGGTCCAGGGCCAGCAGACTCCTGCTGGGCACCTGGCAGGACCCCAGGCCTCTGTACACTCACACTCAACTCGGGAGGCCTGGCCCAGGTTTCTGAGGAGGCTGTGTGTGGGGGGGTGTCCCTTCCCTCACCTTGACAACACCTGTCTGCTTCTGGGATGCTAGCCTCTTGACTTGTTTAATAGGGGTCTCCTCCTCTAGGGACACATCTACATCAACATCATCATCGTCATCATCATCGCTGTCATCTTCCTCCTCTTCCTCCTCCTCCAGCTCCTCCTCCTCCTCCTCCTCCTCCTCCTCCTCCTCCTCCCAGGACAGGTCTGAAGTGTCTGTGAGGGTATGGAAAGGGAGCAGGGATGCTGAGCTCCAGGTCTTGGCCTAGCTCCTGTTCCACGATCGGTCTTGCTCTCAGAGCTTCCTCGGGGAAGCCAGCACCTGCCGCTTCCTAGAGACCCTTTCTGGCCTGACAAAGTGGAAGCTCAGATGGAGTGAGGGGTCCGGGACCCCAGAAAGCTGGGGTGGTAGAGGAGGGCAGGTGAGGTGGTAAGCTGTGGCTCTGGCTGGGAAGGATTCAGAGGAGGGTGAGGGTGGGCAGAGAGCACAAGGGAAGGGAGGAAATGGAAACAGCAGCTAAGGAATTTAGACCTCATCCTAAGGGAAGTGGAGCCTGCCAGGGTTTTTGAGTAACTGTACCCTGATACAGAGGCACAACTGGGCTGAGAAGGATATGAGAAGAGTCAACAGCACAGTGATTTGATAGAGCCTATATCGGTCCTCCAGCTACATACCTCATAGCACCTAACATTTTACATGCGGGCTAGTACTAGCTATCATGCAAACTGCTTCTCCCTGAGTATCCCATTTATTCCTCACAGTAGCTCTTTGAAGATGAAACCAAGTCTACACCCACCCTCATGGTACAGGCAAGAGGACTGCAGCCCACAGAGGACATGGCGGGGAGGTAAAGGAGAACTTCCATTCCAGGCTACCGGCCATCACGTTGCCTTTGGAGATTTTCTCTAGTAATTCAAGAATCCATCCAGCGTTTGAATACCTATTCCCTTGGCCCTGTGCTAGGCACTATAGTCAGACCCGCCTCAGGTCCAAGCTCCAACTTACCATAACATTCCTGGCCACTGAGGAACACGGGTCCAGAGCCAGCCCGGAGCTGGAAAGTGACTGGAGGAGAAAGCTCCAATCCCATCATGACCTGCAGAAGGAGGGATGTAGGGGCAAGAGCAGAAAAGATGGGCTCACTCAGGCCTGGCACCTGTCTGAGGGATGGTGTCTAATAGAAACGTTCAGAATTTATTCCCCAAACCCCAACTACACACATTTCACAGGTTCTCTGGACCTCATTGTGTTATTAAGCCCTTGGCCCTCCCTGTTGAGGTGGATTCAAATGGAAGACTGTGAATCTGATAATCCCATTCTTGTTAAAGATCACAGACAGGCTTCTAAGCTGAGGGGCAGCTGTTAGAGAAGTCTGATGGCTACAGATTAAATTGTGTCCCCCAAATTCTTTTTTTTTTAACATTTTTTAATGTTTGTTTATTTTTGAGAGAGAGAGAGAGAACTCATGGGGAAGAGAGAGATGGAAACACAGATTCCGAAGCAGGCTCCAGGCTCTGAGTTGTCAGCACAGAGCTCAATGGTGGGGCTCAAACCCATAAGCCATGAGATCATGACCTGAGCCGAAAGTCACATGCTTAACTGAGCCATCCACATGCCCCTGCCGAATTCTTATGTGAAGCCCTAACCTCCAATGTGATAGTATCTGGAGATGAGGCCTTTGGGAGGTAATTAGGGTTAGATGAGGTCATGAGAGCTGGGCCCTCATGATGGGACTGGTGCCCTTATAAAGGAGACCAGAGATTTCTCTCTGTCTCTGTCTCTCTGCTGTGTGAGGACACAGAGAACAGGCAGCCATCTGCAAGCTAGGAAGATGATCCTACCCAAATCTGACCACACTGGCACCCTGGTCTCAGACTTTCAGCCTCTACAACTATGACAAGATAGATGCACATTAAGTCCTTCACTCTCTGGTACTTTGTTATGGTGGCCCAACCCGAGTAAGACACTAATCAAATGAGAAGAGCAGATGCAAAGTTGTATGTACAGTACTACTTTTGTCTTACATGTGTGGATATACATATGAATAAAGTTAGAATTCTATTAAGTGTGAACCCTAATTTTCAGTGGACAGTACGGTGTTTCTTTTCTTGATACTCTTCCAAACTTTCCACATTTTCTATTGTATCAGTGATGATACTCAAATTTATTGACTTCCTACCGTATGCCAGGCCCTATGCTAAGCATTTCACCTGCTTTCCTCTTTTAACCCCTCACAACAAGCCCACAACGGAGGGGCCGTTCCTTTACAGAGGAGGGAACTGGGGCTTAGGGATATTAATTTAGAGTTTCTGGCTCAGACAGGAAGGAGACAAGCAAAAACTGAAACTCTGTAGCCACCAATGCCTAGAAATGCTGGATAAAATGTATTCCGATGTTTTCACTGCTTGGTTGAACAGCAGGACAGAAGGAAGAGGCCCCGTGCACCAGAAAGGAGGGCAGCACGCACAAGCACCAGTGCTGTAGCTGCTGAAGGGAAAATGTGCCCGAAAACAGCCTCGGCCTTGGGTTTTAACATGCGCTCATGGACAGGAGACAGGCCTGGGCTCCAGAGAGGCGTGCGGTCACGGGGCCCACTGAATGGGGCTGGGGTCCTCCACGGGTGCACCTCAGGAAGAAGCTCCAGGGTCGGGGGCGAGGATGGGGGACGGAAGAATCCCAAACCCACCCACCAGGAACTCCTCTCCACTGAAGGAAGGGAATAAGGAAATGCATGTGGGATAAAAGAAGTCTCCTGTGAGAACTTAAAAACCCATGGCTGTACCTGCCACTCACACCAAGCTTGAATTCACTTGGTGGGCACTGCGAAGCCAACAGACCCGTATAAGATCCCAGGCTGGTGACTCCTGGGGCCAACAGCAGGCACAAGCACAAAACCAATCCCTTGGGGTGCTGTCAATTTTCCTCACACAGAATTCTCTTGGAGAAAACAGTGGAACCACGAAGATGCCTCACCGTGTAAAGTGACAAAATGTCCAAGGCACGGTCCTGCTAGAGTGAGCAGAAGGAAACGAGACGACTGTAGACCGATGCAGCCAAGAGCCAGAGAGAAAAGAACAGTCTAGCAGTTATGACATTAGGTTGATGAAAGTCAAACAAACATAGAAGTAGGAATCAGAAGCATAACAACAAGGTATTATGAGAAATAACAAGAACCAAATGCAGCTTCTAGACTGAACAAATGGTTAAAAAGAATACACCAGCTAAAGCAAGTATCAGTAAACTGGAACCATGCTGTGAAGAAACGACCCGGTACATAGCACAGAGATAAGAGGAACGAAATACGAAGGAGAGGCTGAGAGATACAGAGGACAGAATGAGATCTAAGATGCATCTAATCACAGTAAGGGACTAGAAACAACACAATGTGCAAAGTGATAACCAAGAGCTTCTAGAAACAACCAAAGACACAGATCCTCATGTCCAGGAAACCTAGGTCCTGAATAGATAAATAAAAGTAAATGTACATCTGAACATCCCATAGTGAAATGGTATATACCAAAAACAAAGAGGCTATCTTAAAATAAACCAGAGAGGAAAGACAGATGTCCAGAAAAGGAACAATAGGCAGACAGACTGAGGGTTTCAACAGCAACGTCAGAAACCAGAAGACCAGAACGGCGTCTTCAACGTTTTGAGGGAAAGTACCTCTCTGTGTAGAATTATACAGAACCAAACTACCATGAAGGAATGAGGGTAAAATAAAGACATTTCCAGGCAGAGCCCAAGTAAGTTCGCTCCTCCCAGACCTATTAAAAGAGGTCTCAAAAAGCTGACAATCGAATTGAGAAGGAAGAAGTGGATATGAGCAGCAGTGGTGAGCAAGCAACTTGGTCAACTAAGACAAATCCAAGTAAGCATTACTGTAAAATAAAATAGTACTAGTAATGACTAGTATTGAGTGGGTTTAAAACAAGTTGAAGCTAAAACACTACATGATAATAACAGGTCGGTTAAGAAAAGGGTGCTCAGGAAAGTTCCCTGGATTGTATGGGAGAGAGGAATATAGCATTAATTTTAAATTGGTCATGCATGATTGTTAAAAAATTAAGGAAAACTACGCTAAAAAGTAGAGTGAGACTCTACAGTTCCAAACCAGTAGAAAGGAAAAGGGGGAAAGAAACCTTAATCTAATAAAAGACAGAAAAAGGAAAAAGAAGAAAAAATGAAAAATCAATGAACATAGAAGCACAAAGTACATGTTACAAATAAATCCAAGTATGATAGCATCACAGTAAACATAAACAGATATTATTGGCTAGATAGATTAAAACAAAGTTTAGCTACTTACTGCTTATAAGATACATGCCTAAAATGTGAGCACATAGAAATGTTGAAGATATGGAGACATATTTACCAGATGTGGCAGAGGCTTCTCATTGCTTATCCAATATCCATTCTTCCCTTTTCCCATAATATCGGCGCCCTAATATTGTACCCGCCATAGACCGTATTCCCCAGTTTCCTGTGCAGTTGGCAGTGACCGCAATACTAATTTCTGGACCAGTGAGTTGCAAGCAGAATTTGGTGGATGGTGCTTGTGTGAAGACACCTTAAGAGGTATACAGAGGGGCGCCTGGGTGACTCGGTCGGTTGAGCGGCTGACTTCGGCTCAGGTCATGATCTCGCAGTCTGTGAGTTCGAGCCCCGCGTCGGGCTCTGTGCTGACAGCTCAGAGCCTGGAGCCTGTTTCAGATTCTGTGTCTCCCTCTCTCTGACCCTCCCCTGTTCATGCTCTCTCTCTTGGTCTCAAACATAAATAAACGTTAAAAAAATAAAAAAACAACAACAACAAAAAAAAGAGGTATACAGAGAAGTGAGAAAAAAAATTAAATCAATAATGTAAGATTCTGCCTTACAAAACTAGAAAAAGAGCAAATTAAAACCCACACAGACAGAAGAAAGGAAATAAAGAACAGAGATCAATAAAATACAAAAGTGGGTAAACAATAGAGAAAAGTTGAGACCAGAAGCTGGTTCTTGAAAAAGATGGATAAAAATATTAAACCTCTAACCAGACTGCACAAAGAAAAGGGGAAGAAGACACAAATTATCAATATCAGGAATAAGACAGCAGAGTTTACTACAGATTTTACAGAAGAGGAAGAAAGGAAATATTATGGACAACCCTATGCCAATGAATTTGACAATGTGGACAAAATGGAAAAACTCCTTGAAAGACATAAACAAATCTCTCTTAAGAAAAACAATCCAAACTGTCCTAAATTTATTAAAGAAATTTAACTTGCAGTTAACCAGATTGCTTCACATGAATTCTATCAAAACATTTAAGAAAAAAATACCAAAGTTACACGAACTGTTTCAGAAAACAAAAAAGGAGAGAATACTTTCCTTCTCATTTTATGAGGCCAGCATGACCCTAACACTAAAACCAGATAAAAGCATGACAAGAAAAGTACAGTCCAATGTTGTTCATAAATGTAGACACAAATATTTTTTAAAAAGATACTATTTTTAAGTAATCTCTACACCCAGTGTGGAGCTCAAACTTACAACCCTGAGATTAAGAGCCACACGCTCTCCTGACTGAGCCAGCCAGGTGCCCCAAAACAAATATCCTTAATAAAATATTAGCAAATGGAATCCAGTAATATATAAAAGGATAATATATCATGATCAAATGGGGCTTACCCCAAGAATGTACAATGGGTTTAAAATTTGATGGGGTGCCTAGCTGGCTCAGTTGGTAGAGCATGACATTCTTAATCTCAGGGTCATGAGTGTCAGCTCCACTTTAAGTGTGGAGCCTACCTAAAATAAAAAAACTAAAAGTTAATAAAAATAAAATTTGAAAAAAAATCAATAAATGTAATTTGCCACTTAATAAAGGAGGCCAAAAAACCCCTCAATAGATGCAGAAAAAAATTCTTGGACAAAACTCAACAGCATCTCAATAAATTAGAACCAGAAGGGAACGTCCTCATCCTCATATAGGACATCTGTACAAAAATCCTTCATGTGTCTTCATGGTAGAAGGCTGAACACTGGTAGAAGAGAAAAAGGCAAGGACAGACATGCTGTCACCACTTTTATTTGACATTATATTTGAGGTCCTAGTCAGTGAAGGAAGACAAGAAAAAAGAATGCAAGAAGTTGAACTGACTTTATTCACAGATGACATGAATAAATCCATAAGGAATCAACAAAAAGCTGCTAGGATTTCTATGCAAGTTTCGCAAGGTCAAATAATAGCAAAAAAACCCAACGCAATTATGTAACTATATACTACTACTGAACAATGATAAAATGAAATTTAAAAATACATTTGCATACGTTATACTATACACAAAAATGAACTCCAAATAGATCATGGACTTAATTAACTAGAAGAGTTAAAACTATAAAACCCCTAGAAGAAAACATTGGAGCAAATTTTCATGACCTTGGATTAGGTGACAAGTTCTTAGATTTGATACTAGCAGCACAAGAAACAAGATAAAACATAGAAATTAGACTACATCAAAATTCAAAACTTCTGTGCTGCAAATGATATCATCAAGAAATTGAGAAGACAACTCAGAAAATGGGAGAAAATATTTGCAAATCATCTGATAAGGGGCTTGTATGCAGAGTATATAAAGCACTCATACAATTTAAAGTAAAAAGACCAATATTAAAATGTCAAACTCAAATGCAATTTAAAAAAAAATGAAGACCTGAATAGACAATTCTGCAAAAAAGATATACAAATGACCAATAAACACATGAAGAGAGATGCAACATCATTAGCCATTAGGTAAAGCAAACCAAAACCACATTGAACTATCAGTTCACACCCACTAAAATGACTAATCAAAATTATAGACAATGGTAAGTATTGCAAGGATGTGGGGAAAGTGGAATCCTCATATTCTGTTAGTGGGATTGTAAAATGGTGTGACTACATTGGAAAATAATCTGGCAGTTCCTCAAATGTTACATACATAAAGCTACCACAATGACCTAGCAATTGCACTCCCAGAGATATGCTCAAGAGCAATGAAAACATATATTCATATAAAAGTTTGTACATGAATGTTCATAACAGCCTTCATAATAGCCAAAAGGTAGACATAAAACAGGTGTCCATCAGCTGCTGAATGGATGATTTCATATATATTCATATGATGGGTATTACTTGGCAATAAAAAGAAAGTAGTGCTATATGCTACAACATGGATGAACCTTAAAAACATAATGCTATGTGGGGCTACCTGGGTGGCTGAGACTTTGGTTCAGGTCATAATCTCGCGGTTCACGAGTTTGAGCCTTGCATGGGGCTCTGGGCTGATAGCTCAGAGCCTGGAGCCTGCTTTGAATTCTGTGTCTTCCTCTCTCTCTGCCCCTCCTCTGCTCACGCTCTGCCACTCTCTCTCTCTCAAAAATAAATAAACATTAAAAAAAAAAAAAACACCACACATTATGCTGTGAAAGGAGTAGTCACACAAGACCACACGTTTTGGGATTCCATTTATACGAACTGTCTAGAGTAGCCAAAAATAGGCAGAAAATAGATGAACAGCTGCCTAGTGTTGCAGGTGAGTGTGGGAAATGGGGAGTGACTGCTAGTAGGTATGGGATTACTTTTGAGGGTGATGAGAATGTTCTACACTTAGGCTGTGATGGGCATACAACTTTTAATTTACTAAAAACCATCTGATTGTACACGTAATAGGTGAAGCTTATGGCATGTGAATTATCTTTCATTAAATACTTTAATACCATTTTCAATAGCACCTAAAATCAAATATAGCAGTATGTTGGGGTAGATCTTACAAAGTATGTACACAACCAGTTCCCTGAAAACTACAAAATATTAGTAGGAAAAGTTAAGTTAAAGACATACATTAGAGTAAAAAGTGAAAGACTTAAACAAATAGAGAAACATATGCTCAATTATTAATGACTAAAAATTGTTAAGATGCCAATTCCCCCCAAAATAGTCTATAGATTCAATACAATCTCAGTCACAACCCAACAGACTGATTTTCTTTTCTTTTTTTTTTTTTTTTAAATTTTTTTTTTTCAACGTTTATTTATTTTTGGGACAGAGAGAGACAGAGCATGAACGGGGGAGGGGCAGAGAGACAGGGAGACACAGAATCGGAAACAGGCTCCAGGCTCTGAGCCATCAGCCCAGAGCCTGACACGGGGCTGGAAATCACGGACCGCGAGATCGTGACCTGGCTGAAGTCGGACGCCCAACCGACTGCGCCACCCAGGCGCCCCATCAACAGACTGATTTTCAAAGAAAGCCTATTTTGAAATCTATGTGGAAATGTTCAGGACCTAGAATTGCCAACACAATTTTGGAAAAGAAAAACAAAGTTGGAAGACACACTAATTTTAAGACTAACTACAAAACTATAATAATCAAATCAGTCTGTCATGAGAGTAAAGATACAAATACAAATCAATGAAACAAAATACAGGAATACATGCATACATACACAGGCAACTGATTTATAGCAAAATGCCAGCATAATTGTATAGTGAAAGGACAGTCTTAAAAAAAAAAAAAAAAGAAAATAGTGCTAGAGCAGTGGGTATCAGCTTGGGAAAAAAATGTTTCTCTACGCTTATTTTATACCATACAAAAAAATTATCTTGAAATGGAGGAATACAGACAAATTTAAGAGCTTAAACAATAGCACTTCTAGAAGAAAGCTTAGAAAAAGACATTTGCGACCTTAGTTTAGGCAATGATTTCTCAGGACACCCCCCCCCCCAAAAAAAAAGAACCATAAGAGGAGAAAATACCAAATTGGACTTCATAAAAATTAAAAACTTGTGCTCTTTGAAGAAATCATTATGAATGAAAAGGCAAGTCATGTACTAGCAGAAAATATTTGAAATAAATATTTTTGATAAAAGACTTGTATCCAAAATATATAAAGAACTTCTACAACTCAATAACTTGATTTAAAAATGGGCAAAACATCTAAACAGGCATTTTACAAAAGAAGATATCAAATGACCAGACAACAAGATGGTCAATATCACTAGTCATCAAAGAAATATAAATAATAACCACAATGAGATGCCACTATACATATGGCCTAAATTTATGAATGGCTACAATTAAGACTGACAATGCAAAGTGTTGGGGAGGATGTGAAACAACTGGTAGGAATGCAAAATGGTGTAGTAATTCAGAAAATAGTTTGGCAGTGGTGTGTAAGGTTTAACATATGCCAAGAGGATGGGAGGGGGGAAATAAAGTTTAACCTATGCTTACTAATGATTCTGCAGTATTACTCCTAGGTATTTACACAAGAGAAATGAAAACATGTGCATACAAATACACTCAAACTTCATAGCAGCTTTATTCATAGTATAAAACTAGAAACTACCCAGGGCACCTGGGGGGCTCAGTTGGTTGAGTGTCTGATTTTGGCTCAGATCATGATCTCACAATTTGTGAGTTTGAGCCCTGCCTTGGGCTCACTGCTGTCAGCGCGGAGCCTGCTTGGGATCCTCTGTCCCACTCTGTCTCTCTGCCCCTCCCCTGCTTAGACTCTTTCTCAAAAATGAAAAAAAACCCCAAAAAACAAAAAACTAGAAATTATCCAAATGTCTGCTAACAAGTGAATGAATAAATAAATCTTGACATATATATGTACTTGTAAAATAGAATGTTACTCAGACATAAAAAAGGAGCACATTACTGTCTCACCAACAACATAGATAAATCTCAAAGCATTATGCTAAGTGAAAAAAGCCAGGTACCAGACACTATGTATTGCATGATTCCCTTTAAATGAAATTCTAGACAAGACAAAAGAGTAGTGAAAGTAGATCAATGGTTGCCAGAGGCAGTGATAGGTGGAAAGGGCTGACCGCAAAGAGGCATGAGGAAATTTTGGGGGGTGAAGGAAATTTTTCTCTACTTTGATTGCAGTGGTAGTTACAAAATTATATACATTTATCAAATGCATCAAGTGGTATACTTAACACTGGTGGATCTTACTGTATATAAATTATATCTCAATAAAGCAGATATAAAAACTGACTCAAAGAAATGGAAACATCTAGACCTAAAACTTAAATGACAATAGTTTAAAATCAAACCAGTTGCACACAGTTTGTTCACTTCCTTACTCACTCATTATATGTTGAGTGTCTACAATATACCAGTTTCTACAACATACCATAACATATGGTATATAGGCATTATGGCTAAGGCAGTAAATGAAAAGGCAAAGTCTTTGCTGTCTTGGAGCTTGTATCCTTGTTGGGGAGAAAGACAGGCACAGATGAAAACTGAAGGCAGTGATGGGTTCCAATGGAGAAAAAGTGGTTACGGAAGGGTAGGAAGAGGGGATGCGGTTTGTGGTCGGGAAGACTTTTTTTTAAAGCAGGATTCACGTCAGACACGGGGACCAAACTCACGACTGTGAGATCAAGACCTTAGCCATGATTGAGAGCCCAACCAACTGAGCCACCCAGGTGCCCTGGGAAAGACTTCTTGAATGAGGTGACATATGAACAAAGGCTGAAGTGAGGGGCAAGTGAATTCCTAGCATGGGGAACAGTAAATGCAAGACTCCCAGGAAGGGGGTATGTTTGAAATTTTCAAGGTACAATCAAGAAAGCCAGTGTAGTTTGAGCAGGATTAGGGAGGGGAGAGTAGCAAAGGGTGAGTTTAAGAGAGGTTTCTAAGAGCCAGAACATAAAGGATCTTGGATTTCATTCTAAGTGAAATGGGAAGCCACTGACATAAGTGTTCTAACAGAGAAGCGACATGGTCTGACTTTTGTTTAAAAGGATCCTTCTGGCACCTGGTGCATACATAGAATAGACCAGAAATTGGGGAACTTTTTTCTGTAGATATCCAGTATTTTAGGCTTGTGAGCCTTATGGTCTCCGTGGAGACTACTCAGTTCTGTTACCAAGGGAAAACAGGTACGGATAATATACAAAATGAAGGAGCGTGCCTGTGTTTCAATAATACTTCATTTACAAAAACACGCAGTAGGCTGGATTTAATCCTGTAGTTTGTGGAACCCTGGAATAGACTATAAGGAACCAAGGGTGGGGGTTGGTGGACCAGTTAGGAGACTCTGCAATAAAACTGAGCACCTGGGCCAGGACATGGCAGGGGTGGTGACAGGTGGTCAGATGGGGGTACACTGTGAAGGCAGAGCCAACAGGATTTGCTGGTGATATGTGGTGTTAGAGAAAGAAGTTTTTGTCCTGAATAACTGGAAGAGCAATTATATTCTGGGAGAGGCTCAGGTTTGGGGGTGGGAGAAGAGATTATAGATAAAAATCAAGAATCTGGATTTGGATTTGTTAAGTTTGGGTTATCTCTTAGATATCTATTAAATACACTGAGTTGGACACAGGATCTGGAGCACAAGAGAGGGATTGGGTGTATAGAAATAAATATCAAAGTTTTGATTTGTATAGATGGTCTTTAAAAATAAAACCCTGGGAATGAAGGAGATCTAGGGAGAGCTCATAGATGGGGGTGGGGGGGGGAGTTTTGGGGCAGTTTTACAGATGGGACTCCCAGATCTTCAGGGACAGATGATACCGGTCTTACATTCACTGTTCCACCATATAGAAGGAGAGAACACTCCATCCCCCAGTTCATGAGGCTAGTGTGCCTTGACACCCAAATAAGATAGGCCAACCTCACGAGTATGTAAGATTTAAATTTTTAAAAAATATATTAGCAAAGCAAATCTAGAAATTCACAGTATGATCAATCAGTGTTTATCTTAGGAATGCAAAGTTGGCTGAAGAGTATTCTATTAATATAACTCACCACCTTAACAGGTTAAAGAAGAAAGAACCTATGATCATCTAAATCTAAAAAAGCACTTGATAACCATTTTTGATTAAAAAGAAGAAATCTCAATTTTAAAACGCAGAGCAGGACTAGATGGGGACTTCCTTAACTTGAAAAAGGAAGTTATCGTCTTATCAGATGTGCCACACTTAATGGAGAAACGTTAGAAGCACTCCTTTAAAAATATACATATATGTATTAAGAAAGGAACAAGGACATCTACCATTACAATCTTCCTCGATAGTACACTGGAGGTCCTAGACCGTGTAGTATAATTAAAAAAAAAAAAAAAAAAAAGATACAAAAACTGCCATTAACAATGATGATTTGCATAGAGAACTCAAGATAAATTACTAGAGATAAGAGAACTTCTGGATACACAATCAATGTGGAAGTCATCAACAGTGTCCTGTCACCAGCATCAAAAAGTTTAAAAACGTGATTTTGAAGAGAGGTTAACTTGCCCAAGCTGGGAAAAGGTGAGCTGGGATGGAAACGGGGCTCCCTGCCTCCTAAGTCCAAGGCTCAAAGTCATTGGCTATACGGCCCCCTGGCGGGACTGCATTCCTGCAGAACGGCTGTATCCCACCTTTGTCCGTCCACACCCACTCATGAGGGCGGTGAGTGCCCGGGGCAGGCAGCCTCCCGAAGCCTGCGGGGGCGGGGGGGATGGGGTAGGGAGGCTCACCATGGGGAGCACCGAGGCCTGAAGAGAGGCGATGGTGATGGGCTTGGCTTTCTTGTCTTCCTGGCTGGCTGGGGGCAGGATTTCTACGAGGTTCATCTCTTCTTTGGCTTTCTCCCCCAAGCAAATCTGAGAGCGTTTGAAGACAGGCCACCTCAACACCGGAGGGAACCCCTGTTCCACCTGCAGAGACCAGAGAGCCCCACCTGCTCCCCCGCAGCTGGCCACGTCCCTCCCGAGTCCATCCTACCATCCCCTCCTGGGGGCCGGGACACCCACCGTACTGAGCAACAGCTTACAGTCCTGCTTCCCTTCCTTCTGGGGTTTGACGGTCCAGGTCCTCTTCTCCTGGTTTAGCTCACAGCCTGCGGAAGGAGGGCAGCGAGGGGGCCGGGCCGGCTCAGGGAGGCTCCCCGTTTCTCCTCCGCCTCCCTCCCCACCCTCCACCCGCCGGACCCTCACTCACCCCAGAGCATGGCTGTGGGCGCCTTCTCGGCCGCGCTGCTCGTGCTGCTGCGGTTCATGACTCTGGGCGCGGGCGCCGGGGTCCCGGCGGCTGTGAGGAAGGGGCGCCCGCCGTGAGGCGAGGCCCGGTTCCCCGCTCCCGCCCGCATCCCGGCCGGCCGCCCCGGATTCCGAGCCCCTGGCGGGCGCAGCCGTCCAACCCCGCAGCCCGGAGCCAGCGGTGCCGGGTGGGGTGGGGGTGGGGGCGACGCTGAGGTTGCCCGGGCTGGAAAGGTGCTGGGCGCCGGCCCGCTGCGCCCGGGGGCCCCGTCGGCGCCGTAGCGGTCCCGGCTGTACTTCCCCTGGCGCCAGACCCGCTCGCCAGCCCGCCTCCGCCTCACCGGCCCTGTGCGCTGGGCGCCTCGGGCTCCCTCACTCCGGCCTCCTCGCAGCCGCACCTGAGAGCCGCCGGCCGCTGCAGGATGTTAGGAGGCCCGGGAAGGGGCGGCGGGGGGCGTCCTCTCCGTCTTAAAGGAGAGGCCCTTCTTTCCCCATTCCGCTCCTCCATTCGTTGCTCTTCGTGCCTCGGCGCACCTGGAGGGCTCGTTAAAGCACCGAGCTAGGTGCCAGCGCCACAGTTTCTGGTCGTGGAGGGCTGGGTGGGGCCGAGGTAATTTGCATTCTAACGGGTTTCCAGGTGAAGTTGCTGCTGCTGGTCGAGGACCGCGCTGTGAGCACCACCTTCATGGCCCCTGGGGATTCACCGAGGCCTACTGGGTGAGATCGCCTAGCTTGGACTTGCGTTGCCACCCAGTGGGAAGCAGCATTAAGGCTTTTTCCTGCTCAACGCCTTCCTTTTTTCATACCCTCTCGGTGTGGGCCTTTTCCAAGGCCAGGAGGGCCCGTCCCCCAGGGTTTTGGGCCCCAGAGAAGAAGAGCCCTGTTTCCAGAAGGATAATTTGTCCCACGGACAGGAAGGGGGTGGGGATGAGTTAGGACACCAGAGGTCACCAGCTGTGGCAGCTGGTGAGGAATACACTATAGGGTCCAGTGAGTGACTTTACCAGGGCCAGTCATCTAACAAACAGCAGCTCACAGGGCACTGTGGTTGGGGGTGGTGGAAAGGACGCTGCCTTTCAGCCGGCCACATCCCCCTTTGTCCTACTCTGCACATGAATCATCTCTGGGAGTCAGAAATAACCAGGGATCTCTCTCTTTGAATTCCTTTTCTTTCCTTCCTCCCCCAACCCCTTTTTAAAAATGAAGTATAGTTGATCAGATTGCATTTTTACCCTTCCTTTCCATTCTGGAAACTTCTCACCTACACATAAAGTTCAGTGCTTTTCAACAAAAGTGCCAAGGTAATTTAATAAGGAAAGGTTAGTCTTTTCCAAAAATAGTGCTAGAGGAACTGGATATGTCTCTCTGGAACCTTGATTGGAGCTTGTGCTGTGCAGGAATCAGCTTTTAGTTTTTCCTTTTTAACATGTCCACTTTATTGAGAAATAATTTATGTCTTAAAAGGCACTCATTTAAAGTGTATAATTTGATGAATTTTGACAAATGTATATACCTGGGTAGCCACCACCACAGTCCAGTTACAATATCCATCACTCTCCCAAATTTTCTGGTTTCCCTTTGTGGTCAGTATCCTCACATCAATGCCTAATTGGCATCAGGCATTTACCTGCTTTCTGACACTGTGGACATCATTGACTGTTCTAGAATTTCATATAAGTAGAATCCTACAGGGTCTTTTCACCAGTCCTTTTGTTGAACAAAATGTGTTTTGAGAGTTATTTACCCATATTGTTGTTTGTATCAGTAGTTTGTTTCTGTTTATTGTTTATCCATGATTTGTATACTCATGCATGTGCTGGTCAGTTTTATGTGTCAACTTGGCTAGGCTATCATACCTACTTGTTCAGTCAAATGCTAATGGTGTGGCTGTGAAGGCATTTTGTAGAGGTGATTAACACCTATAATCAGCTGCCTTTATATAAAGATTACTGTCAGTAATGTGGGTGGGAGGTTTCCCTGAAAAAGTTCTGCCTGTGGACTGCGGCTTCAGCTCCTACCAGAGAGCTTCCAGTTTGCTTTTTCTGATGACCTGCCCTGTGGATTTCAGACTTGTTGCTAGCCCCCAGAGCCGCATAAGCCAATTCCTTGTGATATGTCCCTGACTGATATACCCGTTGATGCATATTTGGGTAGTTTTCAGTTTTAGACATATATCATGAATAAAAATAACATGAACAAGTCTTTGCATGGACATATGTTTTAGTTTTTGTTTGATAAATACCTAGGAGTGGAATTGCTGGATCATTTTGTAAGCATGTATTAAACTACGTGAAACTGTAAAACTACTTTCTGAACTCATTTTACATTTCTACCAGCAATGTATGAGAATTCCAGTTGCCATACATCTTCATCAACACTTGGTATTGTCAGTCGTCTTAATTTTAGCCATTCTAGTGGATGTATATAGTGACATCTCTTGTGTTTATTTGTTTCTGTTTGATGACAAGTGAGGTTGAGTATCTTTTCAGGTGTTTACTGGTCATTCGTGTATCTTCTTTGGCAAAATACCTGTTTAAATACTTTGTCCATTTTTAAATTGGGCTATTTCAGATTATTCTTACTGAGTTGTAGGGATTGTTTATATATATTGGATACCTGTGTTGTGTCATGTATATGTATTACAAAGATTTTTTTACTCCTGCCTATAACTTGTCTTTTCATATTTTAAAACGGTATCTTTTGAAGAGCAGATAAATTTAAATTTGATGAAGTCCAATGGCTCATGGCTTTGGTATTTGAAGGAATCTTGTTTAACCCAAGGTTGTAAAAGTTTTCTCCTAAGTTTTCTTCTAGAAGTCTTGTAGTGTGAGCTTGTACTTTTACGTTTGTGATTGATTTGAAGTTAATTTTTGTGTGTGGTGTTAGCTAAAGGTCAGGTTCATTTCTTTTACCCCTCAAGTGGATCTCCACCCAGTTCATCTAGCACTATTTTTGGAAAAGACTAGCCTTTCTCTGTTGAAATACCTTGGCACATTTTGCTGAAAATCATTTAACCATGTATATGTTGGTCTATTTCTAGACTTTATTCTGTTCTATTGATCTGTCTGCCATAGTGCCAACACTACAGTCTTGATTACTGTAGCATTAGAGCAAATCTTGAAATCAGGTAGTTGAGCTCTCCAAATCTGTTCTTCTATTTCAAAAATGTTTTGGCTGTTCTAGATGTTTTGCATTTTAACATAAATTTTATTTTACTTTTAATTTGAGAGAGAGAGAGAGCACACAAGTCGGAGAGAGGTGGAGAGAGAGAGAGAAAGAAAGAAAGAGAATCCCACGCAGGTTCAGAAAGAGAACCCGCAGCGGGGCTTGATCCTATAACCCTGGGATCATGACCTGAGCTGAAGAAATCAAGTGTTGGACACTCAACTGACTACGCCACCTAAGTGCCTGGATTTTCATATAAATTTTAGAATCAGCTTGCCGTTTTCTACAAAAAAAACTTTCTGGGATTTTTATTGGGGTTCCTTTGAATGCATAGTTCAATTTGGGGAGAAAGGACATCACGGTTTTGAGTCATCCAACCCATGAATATGTTATGATCTCTGCATTTGTTTAAAGATTTTCCTCTGCAGTGTTTTACAGATTTTAGTGTATATATACTTGTTATATATCTTGTTAAATTTATTCCTATGTATTTCATGTATTTGGATGCTATAGCAAATAATATATATCTTATTTCATTTTAAAGTCTTATTTATTTTGAGAGAGAAAGGGAGAGAGAGCAGGGGAGGGGCAGAGAGAGAGGGAGAGAGAGAGAATCCCAAGCAGGTTCCGAGCTGCCAGTGTAGAGCCCAATTTGGGGCTCAATTTCATGAACCCTGAGATCATGACCCGAACCGAAATCAAAAGTTGGATGCTTAACCAACTGAGCCACCAGAAGCCCCACAAGCAGTATATATTTTAAAATTTTATCTAATAGTTTATTTTTTAAGTTTATTTATTTATTGAGAGAGGGGGAGAGAGAGAGAGAGAGAGAGAGAGAGAGAGAGAGAGAGAGAGAATATGAGCAGAGGAGGGGCAGAGAGAGAGGGAGAGAGAGAGAATCCCAAGCAGGCTCCATGCTGTCAGGGTGGAACTGGACTTGGGGCTCAAACTCCCAAACTGTGAGATCATGACCTGAGCCAAAACCACGGGTCAGACTCTTAACCAACTAAGCCACCCAGGCGCCCCTAATAGTTTTAGTGTATAGAAATATACTATTTGGTTTTCGTCTACTGACCTTGTATTCTGTGATTTTACTAAATTCACTTATTAGTTCCAGTAGCTTTCTGAACCCCAAATCATGACATTTATGAATAGTGTTTCACTTCTTCCTTTTTGTACTGTGCACTATTAATTAACTAATTAATTAATTAAGTGCCTATGTGCTCTGGTTAAGACCTGAGGTACAATGTTAAATAGAGGTAGTAAGAGAGGGTGGCCCTTTCCTTGTTCTTAATCTTAGGGAAAACATTCACTCTTTCACCATCACATTCTGTTGGTGGTAGGTTGTCATAGATGTCTTTTAATAGGTAAAGGATGTTTCTTTTTATTCCTAGTTTGTTGAGACTTTTTATCATGAGTATTGAATTTTGTCATGTGCTTTTTCTTTATCTACTGAGATGATCGACATTTTGTCTTTCATTTTGTTGATACAGTGAATTATTTATTGGTTTTCTGAATCAAAAAATTGTTTTAGAAATATTTGGTTTTCTGTTTTTAGAGCGAGAGAGCAAGCACACAAGTGGGGGAGAGGGGCAGAGAGAGAAACAATCTTAAGCAGTCTCCACGCTCAGCACAGAACCTGACACAGGGCTTGATCCCATGACCCTGAGATAAAGACCTGAGTTGGGATCAAGCATTCAACTCAGATGCCCCAGGTTTTCTGAACGTTTTAAACCGACCTTGCATTTCTAGGATCAATCCCACTTGGTCATGATGTATTATCTTTTTCATGTATTCTTGGATTAAGTTTGCTTATATTAAAAATGTTTGCATTTACGAGGAATATCATTCTAAAGGTTTCTTTTTTTTCTTTTAACATCTTTGTCTGGCTTTCATAAAATGACTGGCAAGTGTTCCCTCTTCTGTTTTCTTATGTTTTGTGCAAGAGTAGGGAAGTGTCCTTGGATCAGAGTTCAATTCAGGCTCACCAAGAGCTCTGCACTCATCCCTGCATTGTCTCATGCTTACTCTGCCTTGACTCAGTTGCTGCCCCATTCTAGAACCTGAGAATTCTATTAGAATCCTCTATTCTTTACTCTTCACATCCAATTGGTCACAAAGTGTGTTGATTCCAACCTCCACCCCCTACCTCCCCAATCTTTCTTAGCTCTCCCTCCACAGTCCTTGTCTTGGTTCAAATCCTTATTACCCACTAGCTGATGGGTTAAACAAAGAATGATCACTAGCCTGCTTTGCAAAGTAGCCTCTTGAAACTTGAGGCTTTTAGGATCGAATACTAACCTCTCTCTCTCTCTCTTTTTTTTGAGAGACACAGAGAGAGAATGAATGAATGAATGAATGAATGACAACCTGAGCGGGGGAGGGGAAGAGAGAGACCGGGTCATAGAATCCTAAAATTTTTTTTAACGTTTATTTATTTTTGAGACAGAGAGAGACAGAGCATGAACGGGGGAGGGGCAGAGAGAGAGGGAGACACAGAATGGGAAGCAGGCTCCAGGCTCTGAGCCATCAGCCCAGGGCCCGCCGCGGGGCTCGAACTCACGGACCGTCTGAAGTCAGACGCTTAACCAGCTGAGCCACCCAGGCGCCCCAAGACCGGGTCGTAGAATCCTAAACAGGCTCCAGGCTCTGAGCTGTCAGCACAGAGCCCGGAGGCGTGAGATCATGACCTGAGCCCAGGTCCGACGCTTAACTACTGAGCCACCCAGGAGCCCCTAAATCCCAATCTCTTGTGCCCAACCCCTCACTGACATGTGCACTTTCCTTTCAGCCGTGCAATTTTTGCACCCTCGAGAAAGGTACAAGGTGTACAATGCAGCGGCTTTTTGCACTGCCTGAATATTTTCCCCTGCCTTCTTCCAAACGGCTTATTCTGATAGGGCTCGACTTGGGGGCAGGGGGTGGGCTCCTTGGTACTCCCAGAGCAAACTGAGCCTCCAACGATCACCCTTTTTAGCCCGTTTGCCCACTTCATTGAGTCCTTCCCAGCCATGAACCAAGTCCTTGAACAGTAACTCTATGATTATTACTGCAGATACTAGGTGTGAAGCCACGGTGCTCGTGAACTCGAACCCCTACAAGGCACAAGGTTGGGCAGAGGTCCGGGCGCCTTAGTAGCCCAGCTCCGCCTTCCCCAAGAACGTCCCAGGACCACCCAGCGGCCAAACCCTCCTCCAACCGCAACCAAGAGCCGCCGAGAACAATTAGGAGTAACGACTGCGTTTGCGCAGGGCGGCAGAGGCGGGGCAAGCGACGACGCCGAGGAGATGCCTGAAGACAGGGCCTATGTGCGCAGGCGCGACGGGGACGGAAGGAACGCGTGGAAGCTCTTCCGGGGCGCGGCGGTTTGTCGGGGCGGGCGTACGGGGTCGGGGTGAACTCTACTTTTCTTCTTCGTGAGGTCAAGGGGTTGATGTTAGCGGCTTCTACTCGTTTCCTTTCGGTATTGACTGTGGCAGCGATGGAGATTAACCCGCCCGTACCATGCTGCCGGGGCTTCAGCCAGATTAGTCCCAGCTACTCTCCACTGTTCACCTGCCATCTGGTCCCGACTCGTAAGGAGCACATTTTAGCTGCTGAGGGGAGAAAGGGGGACTAGGAATATCTCAAACCTGAGTAGGCCGTAAGACGTGGGGACAGGGACAGTGGGGAGCGACTCCAGAGAGGAAGTGGGGTTCTACTTGGGGTCTTGAAAACGGCAGGTGGGCAAAGGGCATGGAAATTTAGACTGAGAAGAGACGGTTCTGCAGACGGGGAAAGGAGGTAGGATGCACGAGATAGGATGTGGAGGCAGATGCCTAGTTGAAGGGAAGGGTTCTACTGCAGCGTTTGTAGCCTGGTTGGTAAAGTTATAACTTGGTTTGCTTTGTGGCCCCTGTCCCACACGGCAAGGTGTTAAAGGGTAGGCCCTGGGCTTACTGATAAATAGAAACGATAATGGTCTGCTCTCTTAAAAAGTGGTTTCATTTTTGATTTTTCAGTTGAATTAATTCAGCCTCTAGAGGTTGCTTTACCTTCATTGCACAATATAATCAGTCTGTAAGAGCTGAGTTTTTTGACTTTGAGAATACTGTTCTTAAATTCATCCACCCTTTTACTTTATCAGACTGTATAGTGGCGTGAGCTTCTCGAGGCCAAATTATTTTCCAGTTAGTTTTTGTCTCGAGTTTGGTTGTCCTCCAGACCTTGAATGGACTGAATGTGTTATCTAGTAGCAGAAGTTAGGAGATTGCCCACTTGTCCCTCTTCATTCCTTTGTAACGGATAATGGGGTGGTTTGGCCCATATAGGTAATGCTGTATGCTTAGATCTATTATAAATTGTCTTCATGGTTATCAAACAGAATTAAAAATATAATTGTGATGCCTGTGTAACAATGTAAGTACTGTTCACTATGCTTTGTAGTTAGTTTGTGCTCTTGAGGGATCTTATGCGAAAGAGTGGGAAGTGAATTTGCCTTGCACATGATGTTGTTTGCTTTGGAGTTTCCTTTTCTGTTGCTGACCATCAAAAAGGTATTTGTCCTGAAGTGGATGCTAAGTATTTGGTAAATGAACAGGTAGCAACAGTCAGGCTACCCTGAAAACCGTAAGGGTTCTCTGAGGAAGAGGGATTAATATTCTAAGCTTGATCCCGTCCAACATTCTGATCATCTGATGTCTCACGGTCTGGCAGGTGATTCATTTAGTTGACCCACTGCTCCTGAAATACACCAAAGTGGCTGACCAGTGAATTCCAGGGTATCTAAGAAATTGCAAGATAGATGTAATGGACCCAGGAGACAAGCTACAGAGGCAAGAATTCTTCGGCATTCATTACCTAGCACTCAGTTGGTAGTTGTATTAATTATGGTTGGTGTGTACATATTTCAAATTTACTTTTGAAATATCTAGAGTAGGGCTTTTAAAATGTTTACAGACATTTATGGCTTGTGCAGGTTCCCTGTATTCTCTTTGCTTTCCTTTTTTGTCGTGGCACTTGGCACTTTGGCAGCATTGGAAGGCAACTTAGGTGTGTTTGTAGATCTAGCCAAAAATCTTGGGTGGGAGAAGGGTTGGCTGGTGGCAAATGGATAGAGAGAGGTGCTTTGGTTCTTTACACTCAATTCCTGTTATTTCATGACATTGGGTTAAAGTCATATCAAAACTTAAAATTTGACCCTGGGCCAAATCCTTCTTCATCTGTCTGATTTATACTTTAGTGGGAATAGATAACCCTTATTTAGGCAGAGACAACAAAAAAACATGTACATACATAATACAATTTAGTCATCTGCTGTAAAGACTTTAGGTGTTTTGTCAACGTAAGGTATAGTTTGTGTAAGGAAACACTGTCTAAAGACACCTGACTTGACAACCACAGTCCCCCAGGATAGCCTAGAAACTAATAAACAACTCTTTTTAACTGAATAAAGCCTGCACAGGACTTTGAGGGGAAACCAAAGTTTAAAGATAACTGACTTTCACATTTATTAAGATGGGTCATGTTCAATTGCTAATTTGACCAGAAAAAATATCTTATTTGGCTTTTTTGGGGGTGCCCCCTCTTGTAACTGTCAAGAAAGGAATAGCTTTACTGTTTAAAAAGTTTAATGTGGTTGTAGAAGATTTTAACTATGGCAGTTTGTCATGACTGGACAGCATTAGGGCTGCACTGAGGAGATCACCATGTTTGGTGAGTCTCTTGCCTCTAAAATTGTTTTTGTGGAAGGGAAAGGAGGGCTCTGCCATTTTGCTGATCAAGCAACATCTCAGGATAGCTGGGGCAGAGGAGGTTTTTCAAGTACCAGTGAGAAAGTTATTTTGTCTCATTTACTACAGAATTAGAATTCCAGGTCACTGGGGCATGTGACTGGTGTGTTTTGCATATTAATGAAGCCTGACCATTTTATATTTCTCTTAGGCTTAGAGATAGACTTGGCTAAGATAAATCCATTCTATTTGCCTTCTGGTCATTAGAATACAATGACCTGCCTTCAAAATAACTTAGGACCAAGATACCACCCAGAACACTGAAACAGCAAACATAGGTAGCAGTACATCTAGATAAGGTAGACAAGAGTGGCACTCTAGAGCCTGTGATTCATTGCATATAAATCTCCGTTAAGATACAGTGTTTCTGGTAATTAAGTTCTCTTATACCTAGACATAGTATGGGGATGAGAAATAGCCCTCATTAACTATAGGGTTCTTCATTTGATAATTCTGGCCCATGAAGCCTGCATAGTACAGTGAAAAACTTACCCTTGAACCTGTCAGGGTCTAATGAATGAAGCCCAGCTCACAGAAGAGGAGCGGGGATCAGGACGTTAACAAAACTGGGCTTTCTGCAATCATTACTTCTTTTCTGATTGCTAGTAGAGGTAGAGTGGCTTCACTCTTGTAGTTGTGGACATCAGCACTGTATGGATCTATATATATTTATATCTATCTGCATAGATATATCAACTAAAACAATCATACTTTTAAAAGAAATGGAGTCAGACTTAGTTGAATGAGAAACAAGCGAGTTTTACAAGGGTAAGACGAACCTGTCATTTACTGGCTTTTAAGAATGTGTGTTTCAAGCATCTTAGTGTGTTTAGAGTGAGACGTGTCCCTATAGACACACTAGACTTGATCGCTGAAGCCAGGTCAGTAGAAACCATTGAAGTTTATTGGCGGTCACAATGCTTACACTGTATGCAGCAAACACCCTTACAAGTCTATCCGCAACCTGATCACGCAAGAAAGGATTCACCACACAGTCGCCAGAGGAGAAGGAAAAAAAAATTAACAGGCTTGTTTCTGGGGGTAGAGGAGAGAAATAAAGATAAAACCTAATTGATGAGTGTCCCATGGGCAAGAGCTGAACTAGAGATGCGTACAACTAGCAGCAGCAATTGTGGAAAAAGTACAAGGCAAATAGCTTTCTCCATTAATTTTCTTCTGTAGGTTAATTTTTTTAATATTCAAAACATTTATTATGGTTTTTATTTTATAAAAATGTATATTTTTAAAGGGTGGGAGATTGTTAAATACTTCATGCTAGGCAGACCTTGTTATTAAGAACCCCTCCACTGTAGTAACTTCCTCCAGTTCATACATTCACGAGTGCAGGGTACATATATAAATATCCACGCGCACACATCCACACACACTGCCTCAAGGGCTGGGGAAGACTCAAAGTTATCGGCCATACAATCAGGCCTCTGGTGGACTCATCCAAATCGCTCAACAGGAGAGCAACTGGCTCAATTCCTTCTCTCTGGTCTCTACCTTTACAGAGACTGAGAACCCTAAATCATAGAGTTACATCCGACTTATAAAAGCAAGAGGCATCTGTCTGAGGATGAGGATAAGCAAAGTGGGAAAAAGGATGAAGCTAAGAACACCAAACACTTTTAGCTGGAGTTGTCTGTCACTGCAAGAGGCCAACGGACCTAGGGCAGCATCTACGGTTGAAGGGGAAGGATGGTGCTCCACATGGCTTAGAGTTCCTAATAACAAGGGTAATACAGTAACAGGAAGTGATAATTTTGGGGGCAAGGAAAGGGCAATAAGAAAAAATATACATTTGGAATTTTTACCTTTTTTTTTTTTTTTGCCTCTCTACACTGTGTCACTAAATATATCTCTGCACGTTCACACATCCTCGTCCAGTAAAGCTTCAGGCCACCAGAATACACATTTTTTTCTCACTCGCATACACAACCCCTCACATCAGCATTGGTGCACTAGACTCTGTAAAAATTTTTCAGTCACACTTTTTGTTTTTAAACTTGAGTCAATATAAACCTTGTTCAAAATGTTATGAAAAAATGTACATGTTTATACAAGGCAGGTTGTGGCAGGACACTGGGGGTTCCTCCCCCACCCCCTGGGGTGGCCCCAGGAGGAGGGGCTGGAGTCTCACACATTTGTGTCTCTATCTCCTCCCACCACCCTTCCCACCCAATCCCCCCAGGAACCAGCAGCGCCCTGCCCCCTAGTGAGTGCACTCACATCCCTATTCCCTGGGGAAGTAGCCAGTTGACCTTTGCCATTTTCCCCACACCCCTGGTGGAGGGGGCCAGGATCAGCCAGGCCCTCTCCCTTGTAATTGTTTGCCCCTCTGGGCCAGACCAAAGGGACGCTGCTCTGTACAGGTAGAGTCCAAGGAGGTGTCAGCTCATCATATCATTGCTATTCACGCCGTAAGTGGAATTCTTCATCGAGTCGTTGACTTCTCGACGGAATGCTGACAGGTTCTGGGTGAACCTGCAGAGAGGATGAATTGTAGGTTGAGGGAGTAGGGTGGAAGGGAAAGGTCTTTGCCTAAAACATTTCTGGCAGAGAAGTGGCTACTGAAAGGCAGAATGCATGAATCTAAGGTCAGTTAACCTCGGTCTTAAGAACTTAAGGGAAAGTTGAGCTAGTTTTGCACCCCTTTCTACCTGACAACCTTGTGGTAGACTTGGAGATCTGGTCAAATCTGGGGCTTTGAGGGCCACCTTGAACTCGTGACAGCACAACAGGAAAATCTGACGGAGGTGGGAAGTAACCCTCACACAGTGAGGGTGTGAAGAAAATGAAGCTATCTCCTTTCTTAATGCCGGAGACCTGTCCAATATGGTAGCTGCCAGCCTCACATGGCTGCTGAACACTTGAAATGTACCCAGTACAACAGAAGAACTGAATCAAATTACATGGAAATTTAAAATTCTGTTCCCCAATTGTATCTTAATTAGTTTTAAATTAAAATGCCATTTTAAAAATGAAATCATATTTAAACATGAATTCAGGGAAACCTGACATTCAATTCAGTTACTGGACAATTTCTAAGTATGTTCGGTATACTTGAATATGGGAATCTACTTTGTCAACTGTAAATTTTATGAAGTCTAAATACAAATCAAGCATTTCAAATGAGTAGTTAGCATCTGAATTAAGATTCCCTGTTAAATGTACAATATACAGAATCTTGAAGACTTAGTAAAATAAAAAGAATGTTAAAATTCTAAATTTTTAAGTCTGGATTACACATTGACATAATATTCTGCATACATTAAGTTACATACAATGTGTTAAAATGAATTTTGTCTGTTTCCTTTTATCCCCTTTTAATGTGGCTACTAGGAAATTTAGAGTTACTTATGTGGCTTGCTTTTCTATTGGACAGCACTGCTTTAGATGGCCTCTAAAAGACTGTTAAGGAGTGTCCTGTTTCGAGGACTGGAGAAACTGCCTATGACTTTTCGGCAGGGCTCTCTACACTCACCTGTCTCTATTTTTCGTAAGAAGATTTCGCTCGATGCCTTCCATCAGGTTTTCAAAACACAGATGCATAGCCTGCTGCTTCTCTGGTGGCTGGCTGTTCACGATACTGTTCCTTAGGTCAGAAAAATACTGTGGGGCAAGGAGTGAGACAGGGTAAGGAGAGATGAGGCTTATTAGCCTTCCCTCTTCTGCAGGGTGGAAGGAATGTTCTTCTCCAACAAGAAACAGAATTATCTACCAAAACTGGGTGCCTTTTTTGATTCAAGCAAATACTTGCCAGATAATTTATCTTCATCTTACTTAAAAATCAAGAGTTTTAAATTTGTAAACACTCTAAGGGTCATCTGATCCAGGTTCTTGATTTTATCTTATCTTTTAAGTAATCCCTACACCCAATGTGGGGCTAGAACCAACAACCCTGAGATCAAGAGTTCCATGCTCCACCAACTGAGCCGGACTGGTGATCCGGATTTGGTTTCTTTTACAGGACTCTCTAGACTTCCTTATATTTGTTTGTGGTAGAGCTGAGCTAGAATTTAGGTCACAGGTGGTCTGATCTCCAGGTATATTCCCTTCTGGTAACATTTCCTCAGCCTTTACCTTTGTCTGAATTGCTATACATGGTGACTTCTAACAGTTAAGTGATTATGTACTTGTCAAACCATGAACAGAACATGCTCAGAAAACAGGCTATCTTCCCTCTGCTTTACCATCATGGGGTGTTCCTATAACGTTCCTCACAGTGCCCTGGCAAATGATAGCTAAATGTGTCTGCCCATGCTTCTGGCTCTCTCACCTTTTCATTAAGTAGTATCAAGCCGAGTAGGGGCCGAGACATAGACCACTGGTTCCTACAGTCTTCAAAGATGATGATGTTCAGCACCGTTGACAGCATCTGGAAATGGAGAATCTGAGGCAGTGACCTAGTGGGTAGCTACCCAAGATAGAATTATAGATTCCAAACAGAAGAGTTTATTGGGTTGAAGGCCTCTTCTGTCTGGAGTAAACCAGGCAAATAGTTTATGAAGTTTCATTTTAATCTTCTATTATGAGGTAAATTTTCTAAGGTATTTCCTTTCCTGCTTTTTAAATTGGTTTAATAATTCCTTTAAAAATGGACCTTTCCAGTTCACCTTGTTTTCTGTGGGGAATGGGATGGGTCACACAATGATCATACTAGGTAAAATCCCTTTGCACTGTAGCTCCCCGGTACTTGTCTGAGAGGAGATAGCTTTTTTTTTTAAGTTGTTTTTTTTAAATGTTTATTTTTGAGAGAGAGCAACAGAGGATCCCAAGCAGGCTCTACACTGACAGCAAGGAGCCCAATGTGGGGCTCAAACTCACAAACTGTGAGATCATGACCAGAGTTGAAGTCAGAGGCTTAACCGACTGAGCCACCCAGGTGCCCCAGAGACAGCTTTTATAACATTTTGGGGATGTGATACGAATGTGAATTATTTCAGTTTCTTTAGAGAATAATACAAAGGTGAGACTAATAGCTAAAAGCTAAATAATTCCATTGATCCCCTTTCCTTATCTATTTTTATCTATTTTTGCAAATCTTATTTTTGCAAAGATGCAGCATACAAATAAAACGATGGCAAACATATGGTTTGATCTCTGTGTGGTCAGTTATTTCCCTCCGTCCTGCATTCCTGTTCCCACTTTGCAAATGGGAGTAAAAGCTTTATAGCTGGGTGCTGCTAACTTGTGCCCCGCTTATGGCAACAGTCATTGCTGTAGAAGGAGGACAGGTCCAAGGCATAGGGGTAGGTGTGACACTTGGAAGAACAACTCAGACAGAACCTGATTTTTTCAGATTGTTTCTGTCTGATGATTGCTCAGCAAACTCAAAATCCACTGTAATTTTAAGGTGTAAACTTCACTTCGGCAGCATTATCCTGGTGAGACGTAAGACTCTGCATCTTGCTTGGCCTTTCCTCTCCCCCAGAGAGGGTCTTCCACTGTAGAACACCCCACAATGCCTCCTAATGCTCATGTTCCTTACCTGCTGGATCATCTCTGGATGCTGCTGCATGATATGCAGAAAGCGGTCACTCTCCTGGTTCAGAGGTGTCGTCCTCTTCTTGGTGCTCCGTGACAGTTGCTTAAAGAGGTATGTCACGATGTGGTCCAGGCAGGAGCAGCAGCCTGTGCATACCATGGTGTCTGGAAGAGGGGCAGGGGCGGATTAGAGCAGGGATACGCAGCTGCTGACGGTGACCCAGGAAAACATGGGTTGCCCTTAGCCGAGATCCCATAGAGGCAGAGGTACCCCGGCAGACTGGGAACTGCACCCGTTTCAGTCAACGCCTTGTGCTGGGTGTTTCCCATTAGCCTCTCACCCTCATCAGATAGCAAGGCCCGATCCTAAGTCTGAGAGTGTGTGTATGGTGATAGACAATATAAATGACTGATATTGACATTATTGACTCAGGTGGTATGGATGTAGGTCTTCTGCTTCATTAAAAAATAACGAACAATTTAGTATAGCAAGTACTTCCATTGTGCCGGATATTGTGCTAATAAGGACCTTGTAGGTATTATCTCTTATTTATCGTCTTGAGAACTCTGGGAGGTAGGTGATCCATTTTACAAATGAATAAACCAAAGTCTAGAGATCATATTGCTAATAACTGGACCGGCCGTGAGGAGAATCCAAGTGTGAGTTGTTAAGCCTCTGCTCTGAGTTACAGGGGTGGCACAGCTTCGCACTGCCTAGCAACATTCCTGGTCTGTCAGAGGACCCGTATTCTTGGTTTCCGAGGCATCCTGTGGGAGCTACAGACCTGTCTGTGTAGTTTACAAAGGGGACACTGCAGCAGAGCTTGCAGACCGCGCTCTGACCACGTGAGGCACAGGCCAGGGCACTGAGGGATGAACCCTTAAATGAGTCAACCATTCTGTTTCTGTTTATACAGAGGGCCCTCTATTTTTAAGGAGCTATAAAACAGCCTTCCAAAGCCAGGTTGGATCCCTTGGCTAGACTGTCCTAGATATGCCTCTGCACCCTGCTGGAGGTAAATGTGTATCAAAGGGGTGGCATGGAGGTGTGGATGACTCACCATGTAGGCAATCCAAGTCATCCAATATGCATTTGCAATATATGGTGATTATTTTGCAGTTGACTTAATCCTCCCATTTACGTTCTGCTCAGCGTACTACAAAAAATGTATTTTTGGGGCACCTGGGTGGCTCAGTCAGTTGAGCATCCGACTTCGGCTCAGGTCACGATCTCATAGTCCATGAGTTCGAGCCCCGCGTTGGGCTCTGTGCTGACAGCTCAGAGCCTGGAGCCTGCTTCAGACTGTATCTCCCTCTCTCTCTGCCCCTCCCCCCAGCTCATGCTTTGTTTCTCTCTGCTCAAAAATGGATAAATGCTAAAAAAAATAAAAAATTTTCTTCTTTGAACACATACACACCTAATATACACCTATTAAGACTGCTTGAAGGTACCCAGGAACAAAAGGGTTGACAGGAACCAGATGGGAGTAGGGGGAAAAACTTGTGAAGCTGGCTGTGTGAACACCTTCCACTGCCTCCAACTGCGGTAGGTTAGAATCCAGACATCCAGATACTACGGGTGCCTTTGTGCCCTCCTGCCCCCCCCCCCCCGCCATCTCTTTCCAGCTCTACTCCCCCCACCCCCCTTCTCTTCTGCACCAGTGTACCCGCCATCTGAATTTCCTGATTCTTTCTGGGCTGTAGGTGCTAGTAGTTGCAGTTCCTGATGCTGGGAAGCCTCCCCACTAACCTGATACTGCCCATTCACCTTTTTGGTTTATGCTTTGATATGAATGCTTTCAGCCAGGCCTTGTCTGACCCCCACCTCACCTCCTCAAAACTAGTTTAGGTATGCTTCCTGGCAGCTCTCTCAGCACTCCGTCCTCACTGTAGTAAGCAGAAAAGTGTAGGAAATAGGCAGTTGTCTATGTGTCTGCCTCATCCACCAGATAAAAAGCCCCTAAAGGACAGGGACTATGTGTTGTTAACTACTGTATCCTTAGTGTATAGCACAGTACTTGGTCCTCAGGACAGGGTCAGTAAATATTTGCTGGATGAGAATGTACTCATGAATCTTATACTCTCTGTGGTTAAGGCCAATTCCCCCAAAGCAGTAACCCTTTTGGATCCTGGGGCAAAATTCTCCTTTTCTGTTAAGTGGTTAAAACCAACCGACACGGGCACTCACCAAGTGCAGTAAGTCCTTCAGAAATGGAAGAGAGAATATACATGATGACATGAGGTTCCAGGCTTGCAATAAAGTTCATGTGGTCCTGGGTCAGGACTTCCAGTAGTGAATAGTAAGACTGGCTAAGCTTGGGATAATCCTGTGGGAAAAGAGGACAAAAATCAGGTTAGCATTGTGCACCTCCATATACAGGGAGCAAGATCTTAAATAAAACAGCTCAGTTCCCTTCAGATGGGAAGACAAAAGAGCTAGCGGGAGCTAGTGTAAGCTCTCCAGAGAAATATTCAATCAGTGTTGGCAAAATAACAAACAAAACCGCCAAACAAAAACACGCAAACAAGATGAGGGGCTCAGATCTTGCCAATGATGCTTAAGGCTTACCAGGAGGTCACTATGGGGAATAGAGAGGAGCAGCTTGATGAAGGTCTGTAGAGCATTGTCCAGGGCATCGTCTCCATAGAGACGGAAGACTCCAAAATTGACATAACTCCCACTGAGGGCAGCCTTCAGCATGGAGAAGCAGATGGAGATGCCCTTGAGCTTCAGTGCATAGACCTGATCCTTTGGGACCTCTCCTAGTGTCAGGATGCGATTGCCTGAGTGAGTAGACAGACACGTGGTAATATATTATTTATTCAACCACATTGTAACTGATAGTTTCTGTAACCAACTCAACCCTCTTACTCAAAGGCCCTTGGTGTCAGCTGGCACTGTAATACTGTCCTGGTTATTGCCAGGGCTAGCCTGAGACCTACACTGCATACACTAGGGTGACTGAGCTGGAATTCACTCCCAGGGTTATGCTCCTCTAAAGCCCTTACCATACATTGTTATCATCTTGCTTGTTTCTCTGAAGAGTAAAATGCCATTGGGGGAAGAGACGTCAAATTGGAGCCGCTGGGATCTGAGCAGAGAACACAGAAGGAGAAAAAGTCAGGGGTATGTTGCTGGAAGACTGGGATACTTGAGGCTTGGGTGATTCTTTTTGCACTAAGATGTTCAGATTACCTATCCTAACATGGAATAACTAAGTTATTTAACCTGTGACAGAGCTTGTATCTTGAAGACTAACACCTAGACTCAAGTTCTGCTTCTCAAAGTGAAAGCATTTAAAAGAAAAAAAGTGAGGCAGATGAAATTACTCTTAAAATTGTCCATTTTGATTAAAGTATAGTTTCTACAACAGTCATTTCTGACGAACTCAAAGCTCGTCAGACATTAATCTACATTTACCTTTATAGCTTTGGTGGCAACTAAGGGAGGGTACAAGCACTATTACCACTTTATAAAAGAAGAGAGGCAAAGGGACTGCGAATGCTACAGGACAAAGTAGGTGAGGCAAGCATTTTAAACAACTTGAGTTCTGGGGTGCCCAGTTGGGTTTGGCTCACGGTTTCACGGTTTCAAGCTGCATCGGGCTCTGTGCTGGCATCTTGGAGCCTGCTTGGGATTCTCTCTTTCCCTCTCTGCCCCTCCCCCACTCATGCTCTCTCAGATAAATAAATAAACTTGAAAAATAAAAACAAAAACACTTGAGTTCTGAGTTCCTGACTGTTCTCTTGACCAGAGCACCTCTTCTTTCGTTTGCTCCACCTTTTAAATGAGCTTCTAGTTGGTCTTTTTAATGACTCTAGTTGGTTAAGGCCTCATACCTAACAGTCCTCCTTGATTCTTCTTTCCTTTCCTCCCCACACTGGATCCATCAAGATCTAGCTCTACAGTATGCCCTGAATCTATCTACTTCCTGTGCGGTCCTTCTGCTCCCACTCTTGTTCCCCCAGTCTCTTACTTCAGAGTAGAGTGATACCTTTAAATAAGGTAAACAGAGATCATTTTAATCCCATGCATAGAAGATTTCTGCAGCTTCCCACTGTAATGAGAATGCACTCGTCCTCACTACTGCTGTCCTAAGTTGCTATATGACTGGGTCTCTGCCGGCCTGTTTGACTTGTCTACTATGGCCTCCCCTCATTTGCCATGCTCCAGCCAGTGGTATTTTCTGTCTCAAGTCCCCGTGAGCTCATCCCATCTTAGGGTTTTATAGTTGTTCTCACTGTTTAGAATGCTTTTTTTTTTTTTTTTTAACGTTTATTTTTGAGACAGAGAGAGACAGAGCATGAACGGGGGAGGGTCAGAGAGAGGGAGACACAGAATCTGAAACAGGCTCCAGGCTCTGAGCTGTCAGCACAGAGCCCGACGCAGGGCTCGAACTCCTGGACCGTGAGATCATGACCTGAGCCGAAGTTGGACGCTTAACCAACCAAGCCACCCAGGCGCCCCTAGAATGTTTTTTCCCCTTATTTTGCTGGGCTACCAGAGTCTTTCTTGTCATTCAGATCCCAGCTTAAATATCACTTTCTCTGAAAGGCCTTCTCTGACCCTCTTCTCCGTCAATTCCCATTTTATTAACTTTTTTTTCATAGCACTTACCATTATTTGAAATGATTTTCCATGCTTGTTTTACTGTCTTTTCCCCTGAATGTAAAATCTAAGAGAGGAGAGGTTTTGTCTGACACAACAGCTAAGAAAGTGGCTGGCAAAGACTAGATGCTCTCAAATATTTATCTTGTAAATGAGTAACTCTTGATTATAAGCCTGATGGGAGGCTACTGCCACCCCTCAGTAAGGCAGTTTTAAAAATTAATTATCTCAGGTGTGCCATGAAAGGCAGATACACAGACCTGAAATTCTAGTGAAGTCAATGTGCCGGATTACTGTTTTCCTCCATCCCTAAATTTTTCAGCGAATCTAAAATTTGGTATTTTGGAAGTCTCTCTTACTTTCTTCTTAAGTAAATCTTTACCAATCCAGCTGCAATCTCCCAAATAGATACCTTTCTTAAAACGGTATTCTAATGCACCCGGCATCATTCTCAATTAGTCCTTCTGAAATGAGAACTTTGAAATGTGGTAGGCATGGCACCATTACTAAGTGTTAACTTTTATATGTGGGTGGCAAAATCAGAATGTTGGTTGCCAAATTCACTTCTTGTAAGAATGGGTATCTTGGGGCTCTTTTCAAGGTGACTTATTTCCTGCAAGCAGCTGTGGCTTTGTGTGGCTGGAGCACCCTTTTTCCAAACATACAAAAATATACATACGTGAACTTTTATAGATATTTTTTGCAAATTCTATTAGCAGTGAGTCTTATTATCTTTCACAATCTGCCCAAAACATTAGATGAAATAATTTCTCCTAGAATTCTCTCGGGTAAAAGGGCACTTGTGCCCTTTGAAAATTTCCTCTTGCTTACCTATTATGAACTAATTCAGCCATGAGCTTGAGCACAGGTGTGGTACAAGCTGGATCATGGTACCATAGCTCAATTGCCCGCTGGAGAATTGGCATGTAGGATGGATATCTGTAAATGAAAAGCTAAGGAAAAATTCTGAATCCAGAAAGGTACAGAATTTAAAATAATCTCTCCGCATTGGCCAAGCACAAACTGTCAAGTTAAAGTTCTCTAATTTCCTGCCTCCTGCTTGTTAATCTTGCAGTCTTTCTAACCAGACTGTGTGTTCTTAAAATTTTCATAGGCATCTAATAATGTGCTGTAATTTACATAATGATTTTCTTCTGAAGAGCATAACGTATTTCATATTGTTATTTATCCTCTTATCCCTTCGTGACAGGGAAGCAGCTATTTCCGTTATATAACTACTGGAGAAACGGGCAGTCAGATACGAAATGATTTGTTCAAGGTTATGAATCCAAGGTTAGGCTTTCTAATTCCTAGGGAAGCTGTCTTTTCTTAGTAGATTGAAATGTCTCTTTTTTCTAAGTGTGGCAAAATTCACATGCAGCAGCTCCACAGGCATTTTATATCTGGGGCCCAGAAAAGAAAGTGGTAGGAAACGACCTCGTTCATTTCCCCATCTCTCTCACGGGAGCAGGCAGCGCTATGCCATCACACCACTATGGAATGGGAGCTTATGAGTTGCCTTTGGGGGCAACTCCTTGCCTTCGTAGCCTCCCTAACCCTGCCCACCCTCATCCCCCATGACTACACCGCCCATCCACCCTCCAGTTAAGGCTTGCAGTAGCACGCTCCTGGTCTGTATTAGGATACATCCACTCAAACAGCATCATGAAACTGGTCTTGGCATTGAAGGCGAAAGCTATCCCTCTCAGGTCTCTTACTAGGCCAACCAGAGTTCGCTGTAGTAGAAGGCAAAAGTAGGTTAAAATAGAAGAAAAACCAAACCTATAACTACTTGATGGGGATTTCACAAATGTGTAATCAAATTCTTCCACCATTTCAACAAATACTCCTTCCCAGATATTCCGAACTGATCTCTTCCCTACTAGAATGGAATCTTTTCACTTAGAAAATTAGTTTTGTAAGCCTGTTATCTACTAAGAAAAAGCAATGGTTCCTGATCCATCACAGCAAAAACAGAAGCTGATAAAGTTTTAAGACACTAATATGGTAAGTTCTAAGTAAAAAGGAGAAGAGCAAAAAAGCTTGATTGAAGAAGAGTTAGGAAAAAAGAAGATAAAAATGGCCAAAAAGTCCACACAAGAAGAGGCAGAAGGACCACATATCTGAAAGGTCTGGTACCACACCTAGTTACAAAGGCATCAGCACCACAGGAAATCAAATGCAGATCCTGCAGGGAGGAAACACAGCAACCTCCATCTTACCTGCCCTGGTTGGAGGCCCTGGAAATAAGACTGATGTGTAAATGTTGGAGGGTAAAGTACACTTTCACAGTGAAAGAGATGGAGGCCTAAGAGGCAGATACTTGTGCCGTCATACTGCTAGGTGGCATGAGGGCCAGGGTTAAGACTCATACCATCGAAACTCCAAATCCTCTGTTTCTCAGTAGGACTTTTACTTGTCCCGTGGGCCCTGAACAGCAGGAAGACTGCTTTTAAAAGCTGATAATCAATAGGCTCAAGGACATGGGAACATTTGGGTGTCCTGACTCATTTGCCAAAAATGACTGTACTTCTGGGGCGCCTGGGTGGCTTAGGCAGTTAATGTCTGACTCTTGATTCTGGCTCAGGTCATGATCTTAAAGTTCGTAAGATCGAGCCCTGTGTCGGGCTCTGCACTGACAGCCCTGCTTGGGATTCTCTCTCTCTCTCTCTCTCTCTCTCTCTCTCTCTCTCTCTCCCTCCCTCCCTCCCTCCCTCCCTCCCTCTCTCTCTCTCCCCCTCTGCCCCTCCCCCCCCCCCACACACACTCTCTCTCTCTAAATAAACAAAACAAAACAGACTGTACTTCTAACAGCCTGCTTTAAGCAGACAATTCTCTTCCTAAACTGATACCATAACTTGTCTTCAAATCTAAGACACAGCCACTTTAAAAAACTTATTACATGAGGTGTGACAAAGATGTGGAAAATGCTTGCAGTTCGTGGCCAAAATGGTTCTTTTCATTAATTTCACCTGCTTTGCATGGAACTAAAGTGATGGGGAAAAGGGCTGCTATTCAGTGATATCCCTCAATTATCCTTGGTACTGGTTAGTACTCTAGCTCAAGTTACTGACATGCTCCACACTAAACTCAACTCTGAATAGTACCTATCTCAAAACACTGGTAGAAAGAGGGGAGACAGCCGGGCAAAGTGGTGTTGCTCCGTGACTTCCCTGATGATTTAGAGACAGAAAACTAAGAGGCTTTCTAGAGAAGAAAACAGAATTTTAGAATATTAGGTAAAGCCTGGCACCTTGGGGCAATACTTCTGGCTATTTGGTGACTATAATTCAGCTTCAGCATCATTATGAACACTGCAAAAAAGTCCTACGTCCTACAAATATTAATAGCCTAGTATCTTCTGGTTTTGGTCCAGAGATCTATGGACAAGGAGAGCAGGTATGTGTGAAGATGAGGAGAGCAAAAATCAAGAAATGATAATTCTGAGAGCCAGAAATCAATAACTAAAGGTAACTTTAAAATTCCATATATGTGGAAATTCATACACCCTTCTAAATGACTCCTGTCAAAGAAGAAATCTTAATGGAAATTAGAAAATCCAAAGAATTGAATGAAAATGAAAATGTTACATACAAAAACTATAGATTCTGGAGGCCTATTTCATGACAGTGTTAATATACTTAATGCTATTCAACTGTACACCTAAAAAATGGTTAAGCTGGTAAATTTTACATTATGTAAACCAACATGTGGAATAATATGCCTAGAGGGACAGTTATAGCTTTAAATGATTACATTAGGAAAGAAGGAGGGCTGAAAAGTTAGAATGGAAAAACCCCAAGAAAAACATATGAAAATAAACATAAAGAGCAGAACTGAATGAAGTAGAAAACAAAGATACAACAGGGTTTTGTTTTGTTTTTGCAAAGACTAACAAAGTTGACACATTTCTGGCAAGACTGATCCAGGAAAGAGAAAGCACAAATATGCAGTATTAAAACTGAGAGGCGACACATAACTAAAGATACAACCAGAGATCAAAAAACAATAGGAAAACACACAAAATAACTTTATGCTACTACATTTGAAAATGTAGACAAAAATCATAAGTATTACATAAGAAAACACTTTAACATAAAAACAAAAGACTTTATAAATCTCTACTGGTTTGTCGATTTCAAAATCCCAGGAGCCCAAGAGATTAAATAGAAGTGAAATCAGTGGGAAATGTATGGATGAGCACTATTTTCTGTAGTAATAGCTAATCTAGTTTCTGTCAAGGGCTGCCCAAAAGCAGAAACTGGTCAATCAGTGGGTGAAGGACTCACCTTTGCCTCTTGCTCGTTGAAACTATTAGTGCTAAACATCTGGGCCACAGCCTCAAATGCGGCTGTGAGTGGCAGCATGAATTGCTCATACTGATCTTCATCCTCTCCTGAAAGGTAAACAACCCAGGGTGTGACTCCAATATAAAAAATTCAAAGCTATGCATGCAAGGAAAATAAGATGGTATGAAAGATGAGCAGACCCGAGGATAATTCAAGGGGGCCCCTTTATCATCCCCACGGGTATGAGTACTAATTTCAGAATAAAATATATAGAGAGAATTTTTAAACTAGAAAATGGCCGGAAGTCATCCAGTCCAGGGATGTCCACACTGTGTTTGACAATACCAGAGATTCCTATGTGTATGAGGTACTATGTTTTTATTTACTTCTCCTTAAGTGACAGCTGACAGTCAGTTAAGAAAGGACCGAGTCTGGTGTATGAGAACCTGATGAGACTCGTACTGGAGTCAGGTGCCTGTGGAGGCTCTCTTCACACTTCTCTCTTTTCACTAATCTTCCATAAACCTGGAAGGTTCTGTAATGTTATATAGTAGGATTGAACTTAAATAGCTCAGAATGAAGACAAGTGCTGCGTTTCAGTCATTAGTTGACCCCAAACTGCTAATATCACACGGCAGCTACAAAGGCTCTTAAGCCTTGTGGGTTCACATGTGCTAGTGAACTGGGGGGGGGAGGTGGGCATGAAAAGTTGTGTTGACTGTCTTGGGTGGGTTGCACCTTCATGTGGGGTAGAGGGTTATCTGGCCAACAACAGGCATTTAGGCCTCAATTCTCTTAACTTTCTGAGGACAAGTATGAAATAGGTTTTAAAAATCACTGCACATCAGATGAAAACTGGCACATATAGTTCTTCTCTTCCAGTTACAGGAACCATTATAGCATGATCTGTTCTTGGTGAAATCAGACCGTTATTTCAGACAGTTTTGTTACTGATGAAACAACAAAAAAGACCTCCCCCACATCTAGTTTTCCATGCTCAAGTAAGAATTTAGAACAATGCCAGACTACTACGCGAGCCTCTAGGATTTATTGCAGTACCTAAATCCACCATGAGGAGACGCCCAAGTGCCGTGTAGAACGTAGTCCGACACCTCATGTCTGTCAGATTGGACTGATTGTTAATACCCAGAAATGAAAAGTGCTCGCTCTATTAAAAAAAAAGAAGACAAGTTAAAAAGATAAAGACATGGGTCACAGGCGGAAGGCAAGCCAGGAATTTCAGAATTACTGAGCCGTTTCAAGCTAATGGCCACATCATCATTCCTTAAGGGTATGAGTGGGATTAAAAATTTTTTTAATGATTGTTGTTATCTACAACTAATTTATCTTTCTATGAATAATAGTAGGCAGCTTCACCATAATTCAGATAATTTGGATTCCAAAGAGCAGCTCAGATGAGAGTAAGTGTGATCTGGCAGTGTGAAGGGAGTCAGGGAGCAGTCTCTGGCTGTGGGGGCACTACGGACCTCAATTGAAACATCCCTCTTATATGGCTGAGGAAGTGTGTGTGGCTGGCTGGAGAAGAGAACCGGGAAGAGGTGCTAAATCACTCACCGTGTGATTGTTCAGCATGAACTGTACCGCACTAAGCTTCACTAGTTTCCTTACACTACTGTATGTGAAGACAAAGAAAGAAGGTCAAGGAAAGTGTGTGCAAATGAAGAATCTTTAATGCAGAATGCAACTTTCTAGGATAAAGTAGCTTCTTTCTTGGCTATGAATTCCATACCCAGATTATCTTATTTTCCTTAAGCACTTGAATATAACACCTGCCAAATGGGGGGGGAAAATGTGTTTTCTTCTAAGCAGTATTTAACTGATTGATGACAGAATACCCATACCAAACTCCTATCTGTAAGAAAAGAGATAAAACCCAGCAGTTCCCCCCCAAGAATCATGAATATCCTAGGACAGCTTTTCTCACTGGGGCTTCTAAGAGCAAATTAAGCCCTAAATCCCTGCCTAAGGCATCCATGGTGTGTGGTGAATTAGGTTCTCTCTTATGCATTTAGAATGGCACTAGTTACGTACAGTCTTAAAAGTCACTAATTTTTATAGGGTTTAGTCTCTTGTAGACCCCTGATTGTGGAAGCCTGCCTCAAGAGCAATTCAAACTTTATAGTAGACTTGGTCCAGCCCAAGAGGGAATACAGTCACTACTTTTACTGCAGGGCCTGGAATCAGGCTGCTTCTAGCAACAGGCTGACAATCAAGGTGGACTCTGTCATCACTGGGAATGCAAAAATCATGGCCACAGAGTGTATACTGATCAGACAGCTCTGCTATGTATTTCTGGATCTTAGAGATAACCAGGCATAAATCTGTAGAAACTGTTAGCTTATGGGGTGGCTCCTATTTGGAGTCTGGAATTCTCCCTGGATTCTGTGTGGGTATTGGCTTTGGCTCCTAGGAGAATGGAGAATACCTGAGCACACATAAAGCTAAATTAAAGTGGAAGCAGCAGGAGGCCATGATTTCTAAGACTGTGGCAAGCCACAGTTCCTGCTGTGCACAGAAACCGGCTTAGAAAAGGATATCCAATGGAGAGATCATTGAGAAGCTGTAGTGTCTTGGAAGTGATTGGTTCACAGCGGCCCCAGTACTTCAGGTTGGTGATGCTGGAGGACAAAAAGAAAAAAAAAGCAGGAGATACTTTTGATTTGCCTGGTTTCCTTGAGGGTTGGAAGAAGAAGAAAATCATCCACCAAGAGTCACCACACATCTGCATCACCAATTCACAGACATCACAACCACAAAAAATGGGTATAAAATCTCCGTACTTACATTTGGTTGACTAGAAAAATTATCCTTCAGATAATCTTCACTACTTGGTTCCAAAGCTACACTGGCCCATACCCAGGCCCTTGGAATTCTGGGGCACTCCAGGGCTGATTTCTGCAGCAAGGGTAAGAGATTTCTGCGGCAGTGATAACATGCAGACGTATGCAATTCTGCACCTGCGCCATCCACTGTCAGCTGCAGAATTCTAGTAGCCCTTGCTTCCGGGTTCTTGGCTGGCAGAGTCCTTTAGACCCCCTTTGCTTTTTGCATCAAATTATTAACCAGCTCATGAATATGGGTGTTTAGGATTGGGATGGCTGGAAGGGGAAAAATGTCACTTTGCACACAGCCCTGGGTAAAATATTTAGCTCCTAGTTGTGTGCTTTGAGATACTGAGCTCCTAAAAAGGGGAAAATGTAAACAAAGGGGGCAAAACTTAAAAAAAAAGAAAACAAACAAAAAAAGGGCCAATTAGGAGCTCCAACTTTGAAGACAGTTCAAACAGCACTAGATTTTGCAGATTCAAGACTCTTCAAGAGTGTGATAGTTCTTGAGAGGAATAAGCCTGTTTTAAAGTGGGGCTCTCCTCCTGGCAGGGGGGGGCGCACACCTAGTGGAAATCAGCACCAGAAAACGAATGCCTACTCTGGGCATCTCTGGCAGCAGGGTGATTGGGTGAGAGGCTGAGCACCTCTGGGGAGGGATGTCCATTTTGCTAATGCCATGACAGGGTTTCACCGGTGATTCCAGAGGCTATAGAGGAGATTCCACATGAACAAAATTAAATCCTTGCCTGTACAAGCCTGGAATGCTCTGGGGCCGGGCCATATCTCTAAGCACAGCTTGTCACACACTCAAATGCACAATTTTCTGACGCAAACGATCAATGCTGGAATACCAAGGCACTGGCAGCATAATGCCAAGATCACATTTTACAGTTGCAAGGGACTCTTGCTGATGGCAAGCCAAACACTTACATTTTTCCTATGAAGACGCTTAGGACCATGGTCTCATCATTCAAGCCCAGAACTTCTGAGAGTCGGCGGTACAGCTGGTGTTGTGTTAAGGGAAGAGAAAGTAATCAGAAAATATGGATTAGAAAAATCACATCTCAGTACTGTGTTTGTCCTTATTCAGGGGTAAGATGTGGGAAGAAAATGGACGAAACTGTAGGGGAAGTCTTTGTTGAAGGGATTAAGCTAGTTTCGAAGTATTACTTGACACTGGATAGATGCTGAGCTATCTTACCAGTCCCCTTCGACCCTGAGATTATAAAGACTATCAAAACCTTCTGCTGTTCTCAGTATCAATTCATGTACAGAAACTGAGAATTGCCAGTGTTGAGACCAATAGATGTTTGAACTGGCCATTTGTTAAGCATAGGGAGCATTAGAGAGATGGACCCAATTCTTTGATGAATCTCTCAAAATTCTACACATGAAGAGGAGACATGTGGACTATCCTGATACTAAAACCTGTGTCTGAATTGTTATCAGATGTTTCTTAGTTAGCAATTCCGCAAGCCCAAGTGAGAAAGAAGTAGAGCCAACTGAGAGTCTGTTACCTTAGAGGATTTTTGCACCTGGTCCCCAATGTAGATCTTACGAAACTGTTCAAAAAAGCTCAGCATGGCCAATTCTAGCTTCTCGTTACCCGCTTGAGCCAAGCGAGAATCTGTCAGGTTCATCAGTTGGAGCACCCTAGAGGAAGAAGAGCAATGATTCTCTCAACAGCAGGATATCCTGGTCACTTTAGAAAATCCAACCTACCCTCCAATGGTCATATGTGTCTCCTCTCCTTACCCATCCTATCTAAAAGGCATTCTCTACAGGCTCTATGCTCTGCTGAGAGGACAAAATTCTCCATTTCTGCCCCCATAGGAACCATAGCCAGAGAATGAATATGAGTGTCCGGTTGGATGTTTAAAACTTCTAGTCCACTGAGACCGCAGGCTGAGTCAGAACTCATAATTAGCTTAAAAATAGTGGACCCTACCCGCCCCCGACCAGTATTGGGGTAACGGTCTTCCTGAAACTTCTGTGAGACCTTGAGTAAAGCAATTTATTTTCTGAGTCCCAATTCCTCACCCATAAAACGAGGGAGACTGGACTAAGCCCATGGTCCTCAATCTTTTTTCCCACCGAGCCATGAAGGGAATGGACCCATGAAGGACAATGTCCACAGGTAGGTAAAAGCTCCAGGAACCAAGAGCAGATATACCACCGTGACCTCATCCCTGTGCTACTGTGACCTTGTCTCTTTTCCCCGAGCCTTTCCCTGGTGAAAGAAGGCTGGAATGCAAGCGTGTAAGTACTGAATGAGTGTTATTACAAGCAAGTCATCTGACATTTTGATGACATGAGAACAGGTGGTAAACTATTTCTGACACATCATGAGTGAATCAGACTCAGGCCTGATGCTGTAACACTCAGTGTGAGAAACGAGGATACAAGACACTGTCTTCAATTTATATTAGGACACACACACGGTGTCACACCAAGCTGCTGAATCAGAAAGCTTATTTGCTTTCATCCTTATCAAATCTTTGGTCGGCTCTTCAAAAAATGCCAGTGTGACATGCCGTGGAGACTTTTGTCAGGATTAAGGCACCTAAGGGCATATGGGCATCTGATAACAGACAAATGGGCATTTTCAGAATAGGAATTACGGATTGAAATGTCTGGGAACCAAAATATTCTAAGGCATCATGTTAAAATGTGCTTATCTCTAAGGAGAGCATCTCAAAGTTCAGAAACCTTCAGGGTGGCGGTTCCCCAAGGTCACACAATACTGAAACATGACCTGCTCTTCTACTTGCGTTCTGACAGGAGGGTGCACTGGGGTGTCCAGTGGCTACCAGACGCATGACATCATGACAGACTGAATGCGGACACAGATCTGAGAATCCAGCTGACTTCTGGGCCACACATTAAAACAAAGACACTTCTCTCATTAATTTTTTTGAAAAATATTTAAAAAAACATTATTTCTGTTGACATGTTTTGGGCTTATTGTTATTTTTAAATGAATAAATTTAAACTTTCTCAGTTTTACTTATTTTTATTTTTTAAAAAATATTTTTTTTGGAATGTTACTTATTTTTGAGAGATAGAGAGACAGAGCATGAGTGGGGGAAGGACAGAGAGAGAGAGGGAGACACAGAATCTGAAGTAGGCTCCAGGCTCTGAGCTGTTAGCACACAGCCTGACACGGGGCTCGAACCCATGAACTGTGAGATCATGACCTGAGCCAAAGTCAGACACTCAACCGACTGAGCCACCCAGGCGCCCCTAAAAAAGATTTTCAGTAATCTCTACACCCAATGTGGGGCTCAAACTCGTAACACCGACATCAAGAGTTGCATGCTCTACTGAGCCAGCCATGCACCCCAGTTTTACTTTTTAATACGAAAAATATCAATAGCTGTATCTTATTTTCTTTTTAAGTTTTATTTTATTTTATTTGAGAGAGCAGAGACAGTGTGAGCAGGGGAGGGGCAGAGAGAGGGAGAGAGAGAATCTCAAACAGGGTCCACACTACCAGCACAGAGCACGATACGGGGCTCAAACTCACGAAACCATGAGATCATGACCTGAGCCGAAACCGAGAGTGGGAAGCTTAAGTGACTGAGCCACCCGGGTGTCCTTTTGATAGCTATATCTTATAAACAAAAGCTCTTTGAGATTCTCAAATACTATTTATTTATTTTTAAAGTTTATTTATTGAGAGAGAGACAGAGAGGGAGAGAGGGGAAGAGCATGCATGTGCGCAGGGGAGGGGCAAAAAGAGGAAGAGAGAGAGAATCCTAAGCAGGCTCCATGCTCTGCACAGAGCCTGATGTGGGGCTCGATCTCATGACTATGAGATCATGACCTGAACCAAAATCAGGAGCTGGATGCTCAATGGACTGAGTCACCCAGGGGCCCTGAGATCCTCGATACTTTTTAAGAGGACAAACAGTCTTGGTGAAAAGGTTTGAGAACCTCTGCAATAGAGTATTAAAAAATCCTGCCTTTTTATTTCCGTGTTAGGTGAAATTTTAGAAATCATTAAATGTTCATTTATAGGTTTTTTTAGAAAGATGGATAAGAATCACAGGTACAAAGTAACTTGAAATCCTCTGGGTGGAAAAGTTATGTCAAGAGATTTGAAAGGCTGCAGAAACTCTGCAATTCCATATTTGGAAATATTTGAAGAACCACAGTTTCCTATTAGTCTCACTCTGCTATTGCAAAAGTAGTCCACATTTCATTAACTCTGAGATACTGTCCTTAAAACTAAAAGCTACTCCCTACTGTCATTTTCCTAATTCTGTATCCATCATTTCCTTGCTGAATTACTGCAGATGTTTCCTCAGTAAAAGCTGAAGGTAGAATTTCTGCTATATTTATAAAATGTATTTATAAAATGTCTGCAGTTGGACCTTCATTTTCATGGGCAATCAGGTTTGTGAGATTACATTCTATACAATGGGAGGAAAGCACTAACAGAAGCAGGCCAAGCTCCCATGGCTTGAGAACACCAAAAGGAGCAGTGGCAGTCACAGCAGTGAAATAGAAAGCCTCTGTGAGACCACTTACCGACAGACAAGCTCGCCATCCATAGCATCTTGCTCATCAGTGCTGGCAAATGAAACCCGGCCACCAATCACTGCGCCAATGATGTAAACCAGCCATGTCAGCCTTCCTGCAACAGGAAGAAGACCTATTAGTGTCCACTCCAGTGGTTACTTCATTGAAGAAATTTCCTCACAGTGAGGTTCATTTCTTACTATGGGCTTCTGTAATCTTAAGAACACTATGGTAAAGCCATAATGCCTAACTTTTCCTACAGAGTATAGCTATCACCCCACTCTGCTAAGGGAAATTCATTAGGTAACAGACATTCTCCTATCAGACAAGGTCATTACTTTTATAGTCCAGTACTTTCTTGAAGTTAAAGACATCCATGTAGATAAGATTTTGGTTACTCTTCCCCAGCTACCTGTGGCATTTATTTATAATAGCCTTTCGTGCAGATGGAGGTAACTAATGATGGAAGAGTCATTTTGGGGTAAAGGGAGGAAAGAGAGGTGGTGATAAGGGGTGCCTGGGTGGCTCAGTTAGCTGAGCATCTGACTCTTGATTTCGGCCCAGGTCAAAATCGTGAGTAGGAGGAGCCCTGCGTGGAGCCCTGATTGGCTCTGTGTTGACAGTGCAGAGGCTGCTTGGGATTCTGTGTCTCGCCTCTCTCCCTCCCTCCCCCACTCCCCGACTTGCGCTCTCTCAAAAATAAACATTAAAAAAAAAAAAGAGAGAGAGGTGGCAACGAGTGAAGGGGTACTGGCAGCACCGCCTAACAGGCCGCATCCCCCACCCACTCACCCTCCTGCACGGCGATGTCCATGGGGCTTGCGCTGGCGCTCTGTAGCAGCTCCTGATAGGATTGGGCAGACTGGTCGAACAACTGCACAAGGAGCGCACACGTCTTCTCGTATTCACAACGTCCGATAGTAGACAGCTGGTCCAGCTGCTGCTGCACCAGGCCTGTGTCCTCCAGAGGGTCTTCCAGTCCATCCCTGATCCCGAGGGAAGAAGAAGGCGGCTCTCTTAAAATATGCTATTGATTTCCTTACCACGACAGCTCTTGTTCTTCTGCATTTAGCCAACACTTCCACTGGTAGAGGCCCACATCCCCACACTCCCTTTTGCACAGAAGGAATATATATAAAAAGTGGGAAGACCAGTGTCGTCACCCTAGGATGCGTCTTCTTTAGATAGATTCTGTGTGTTCGTGTCCAGTCTTTTGATCTGAACAACTGCTCCCTTAACATTCGTCTGCCTCAACCCTCTCTGTCTTATGCTTCTCACCCCAGGGGCTCTTGGTCCTTGACTATAATAACCTTTGGGACTACAAATATCCTGTCCTCATGTGCGGTCTTTGTGGCCCAATGTATTTTGAAACTTAGAAATCTCCAGATTTTAATGAAGCAATATGAATGCTTCTACCATATAATATGAACCCTCAATGGACTCTCTGGGGTATCAAATACAACATTCCTGTAGCAAAATGTATCAATATTATGAATAGTCACAAAAAACATAAGTTTTAGAAAAAACTATAAATGTGCTCATACTAGCACATGTCAAGTTTTGCCACCAAATGCATTTTCATTCCAAACTGATGAGAAAATTTGGTTCTAGATCTTGGATTTCAGAATTGCAGTTGAGGCACTGTGGATCTACACCAGGTCCTACCTTACCTACTGCTCCTAGATTTAAAAATCTTGTCATACTGCAAGCTCTTTGTGTATTGCTACATTGTAGTGTGACACCCCAGCAGCTGCAACACTGCCCCCATTACAGCTAGAGTTCACAGTTGTGGGTGCACCATGGTCCACACACTGGGCCAGGACATAGCTGTGTGATCCTTCGAATAACCTTGCCCAAGAGCACACAGCTATTAACTGGCTTCCCTGGGCACAGAGCCTGCACGTCTAACCACTCCTCAACACTGCCTCAATGAAACCAGCTGAATCCTCAGGAACAGAAACTATGTCACTAAGAGAAGGATGCTTTCGGGGCTCCTGAGGGCTCAGTCAGTTAAGTGTCTGACTCTTGATTTTAGCTCTGGTCACGATCTCATGGTTTGTGAGATCCAGCCCCACATCAGGCTCTGCACTGATATCGCGGAGCCTCCATGGGATTCTCTGTCTCCCTCTCTCTCTGACCCTCTCCTGCTTGTGCTCTCTCTAAAAATAAATAAATGTTAAAAAAAAAAAAAAAAAAAAAGAGAGAATGATGCTTTCTAGTGGGCTTCACAAATACTTGGATTTTGAAATGATTCAAGTCATTAACAGTTGAGACTATCACTCATGGCAATTAAATGTACTTGACTCTGAGCCAATTAAGATCTGATTTTAAAAATACCTCAGACCTTCAGAATCCAAGTAAATTCCCCTGAAAAACAGCTAACAAAAAAATCTACAAGAAAGGTCCCTAAACAAAGAATAACTTCACTTTATACAGGTCATTTTTGAAAGGGTCTAACATTTCTTTAGCTATAGATTTCCGGTCTAGTTAACAGTCAAGGTAGACAGAAACCATGTGTTCCTATAATACAATCAGCTATCCACTGCTTAGGATCATCTCCTAGTAAGCTCTGGATTGTGTCATCTTATTTACCCATTTATTTCTTCAGGAAAATAAAGCACCTATAGCTTACACATAATTCTTATCATCTATAGCTTATAAATGTTCCTCTCATGTTTAAAGGAAATCAGTGGCAAGGACAAACAGTATACTGATATACCTAGTAGTCAAAGATATTACTAAGGATGGCAAAAAAGAGAGACCTAATAAGTATGTTAAAGACTATTCTTTCAGATTTTATGCTCTCATCTGCTATTCTGCTGACATGAAAAAATGGCCATTAACAGCATTAGCTCCAAAAGAGAATCATGTCAAGAATGCCTTTGCCAAGTGGGTGTCTCATCTCTGGCAAGTCCAACACCAGGCAACTGGAGAGAGAATACAGAACCCTGTCCCAGGTTCCTTACCTCAGTATGATGTGCACAGATTCCAAACGGGATGTGATATAGGCTTTGGTGACCTCAGGAGTATAAGTTTCCAGCATGTGGGGCTCTGTGGCTTTCACGTATGGCACAGAGGCTGCCAACCGCTGCCATAGGCTCAGGAGATAGTGCACGCTATTCGGGGCAAATTCCCAGTGCTAAGGAAAGCCAAAAGAGTAGGAAGTATACTTCTCATTTCTGTACACAATACATTAGTCCCATGCCACTTGACACAAAGGATAAAGACTTGGGGGAAAAAAAAAGACAGATTTTTATGGGCTTTGTTCTGTGCATGACAACTCATCCAATGTACTTATTAGTATTTCAGAGATTAACCATCTAATAAAAAGAGCTGTTCTATCCTGGTTGTGTAAACCTTCCCACAAGGAAAGCCTTGCGTACGTGGTTCTCAAACATTAGTATCCATGAGGATCACTGGGAGAACTTGCTGGACACAGAGACACTTAGGCTCCACCCTGGACCTACTGAAGCAGAAATTATGGAGGTAAGACAAGCACTTGCATTTTTCATCAAACTCCAGAGGATTTTGAATCAAGCCATAAAATTTGAGAACCACTGCCTTATACTACGTGACTAAGAAAAAGATGTCACTAACTCTTCCCTCTTCTGTCTAGCTCCCTGTTCCAATCTTGCCTTTTTCAGAGTGATAATCTAAATATTATCCCTGCAATTCCTACAAGTTCCTCTAACCAAATCCTTGCACTTTTTTAAATGCAAATGAGTAGGCTGCAAGAACTACTCTGCAGAGTTGCCCTATACTTCTATTCACTTTGGCTTGAGGGAAAAAAGGGAATACAGGCACACCCATGGGTTTGGTTCCAGACCACTACAGTAGTGAGTCAAATGAATTTTTTGTTTCCCAGTGCACATAAGAAAGTTATGTTTGCACTATACTATAGTATATTAAGTGTGCAATAGCATTATGTCTAAAAAGACAATGTACATATCTTAATTAAAAAATGCTTTATTGCTAAAAATGCTAACCATCATCTGAGATTTCAGGAAGCTGTAATCACTGATCACAGATCACTGTAATACACATGAGAAAGCATGAAATATTGGGAGAATTACCAAAATGTGACACAGAGACATGAAGTGAACAAATGGTGCTGAAAAATGGCACACACAGAAGACTTGCTCGACGCAGGGGTGCCATAAACGTTCACTTTGTCAGAAATGCAGTATCTGTGAAGCGCAATAAAATGAAATGCAAGAAAACGAGGTCTGCCTGTATTCTTAGAAGTTTAAAACCAATGAGCCAGAGAAAAGGTTCCTATGTGTAGGTGAGAGAGAGACAAGCAATCAAAGACAAACCTGTAGGCTGGTCACTGTGAAGTTAGCTATCAATCGGATGACCTCAGGGTAGTTTTCCACCTTTACTAATTCTCCCAGTTGATAGTTACTCTTCAATCGGGCCAGTAGTCTGCAAAACTCATGGTAATTGTTTGGGTCTGATAAACTCTGGTGACAGCACAGAAGGAAAATGAAATGTAAAATGTGATTCACTATACTTCCAGAATGACATTTGGGATGGCATGAGGGGAAAGGAGAATCTACTTTAACTTCTGAGCTACAGGTCCTCCCTTAGAATGACACATCTCGGGGTGTCTGGGTGGCTCAGTCAGTTAAGCGTCCAGCTTTGGTTCAGGTCATGATCTTGCGGTTCGTGAGTTCGAGCCCTGAGTCATGGTTTTTTGGTGACAGCTCAGAGCCTGGAGCCTGCTTTGGATTCTGTGTCTCCCTCTCTCTCTGCCCCTCCCCCACTCGTGCTGTGTCTCTCCAAAATGAATGTTAAAAAAAAATTAATAATAATAAAAAAAAAAAAGAATGACACTTCTGTTAGCATGTTTAAAAACAATTTTTTTTAAAAGTTGTTTTTAAAAAGGGACGGTCGCATCTATTATTTCATGTGTTCATAAAAATCATCCTGTGAGATAAAATTTCTAGCATCAATAAAGAGTCTGAAATAGAAGCCCAGAAGGATCACATTAATTGCCTAAAGTGGCTATTAAATAGCATAAAAGGAGCACATTCTAAGATATGACTGGTCTTATACTGATAAAAAAATTATGAAATTTTCATTCTCACATCTGTCAGATTTATCATTAAATAAGACTAACACTTCAGTGGCAAAGTTACACAAATGTTTAGTTTATTTACATTATATCACCATTGTTATAATAAATTTAGTCCTATATTAGTATGTTTATGTGTTTTACTTCATACTTCTATCAAACACTTTGGATTTGTTTGCATATTAGACAAACATATCTGTTTTCTTACACAGGTCTTCCTCTATTAGCATACTTTGTTTTGTTCACCAACACATCCCTGGCACATAGTAGGTGATCTGTGTATTTGTTAAATGAATAAATGCATTTTTAACAGTCTTCAATAAATGCTGCTGAGAAAATTGGACAGCTACATGCAAAAAAAAAAAAAAAAAGAAACTGGACCACTTTCTTATATCATACACAAAAATAAACTCAAAATGGACTATAGACTTAAATGTGAGATCTGAAGCCATTATACTCCTAGAAGGAAATGTAGGCAGTCATCTTCTTGACAATGGCTACAGCAACATTTCTTTAGATATGTGTCCTCAGGCAAGAGAAACAAAAGCAAAAATAAAGTGCTGGGGCTATACCAAAATAAAATGGTTTTGCATAGTGAAGGAAACCATCAACAAAATGAAAAGACAACCAACCCACTGAATGGGAGAAGATATTTGCAAATGATATAAATAAGGGGTTAACATCCAATATATATAAAGAACTCATACAACTCAACACCAAAAAACAACCGGATTAGAAAATGGGCAGAGGATCTGAATAGACATTTTTCTGAAGACATATAGATGTCCAACAGACACATGAAAAGATGCTCAATATCATTAATCCTCAAAACCACAATGAGATATTACCACTTACACTTGTCAGAATAGCTAGTTAAAAAAAGACAAGAAATACTGGGGCACGTGGCTGGCTAAGTCATTAGAGCATGCTACTCCTGATCTCAGAGTCATGAGTTCAAACCCCACAATGGGTGTAGAGCTTACTTTAAACCAAACAAAAAATCTTGACCCAAAAAGACAAAAAATAACAAATGGTGGTGAGGATGTGGTGAAGAACAAACTCCCATGCACTGTTGGGAGGAATGTAAATTGGTGCAGTCACTGTGGAAAACAGTATGGAGGTTCCTCAAAAAAGTAAAAACAGAAATACCATATGATATAGTAATTCCACTACTGGGTATTTACTCAAAGAAAACAAAAACACTAACCTGAAAAGATATATGCACCCTTATGTGTACTGCAGCATATACAACACAATAACCAAGACATGGAAGCAACGTTAAGTGTCCAGTGACAGATGAATGGATAAAGAAAAGTGGTGTGTGTGTGTGTGTGTGTGTGTGTGTGTGTGTGTGTGTATGTGTGTGCATATATATAGAGAGGCAGACAGAGAAAGACAAATACCGTATGATTTCATTTATATGTGGAATCTAAAAAACAAAACAAATGAACAGACAAAAAAAAGCAGAGACAGACCTATACATACAGAGAACAAACTGATGGTTGCCAGAGAGGAAGGTTTGTGGGGATGACCAAAAATGGGTGAAGGGGGAGTGGGAATACAGACTCCTAGCTATGGAGTCAATAAGTCACAGGGACAAAAGGTACGGCACAGGGAATATAATCAATGGTATTGTAGTAGTGTTGTGTGGTGACAGATGGTAGCTACACTTGAGGTAAGAATACCATAACATAAAGAGTTGTTTCACTATGTTGTACATCTGAAACTAATGTAACATTCTGAGACAACTATACTTCAACTTTAAAAAAAAAAAAAAAATTTTTTTTTTTTTTTAAATAGAGGGACAGGACTAAGTATATTTAAAAATGAAATGCTTGTATGGTATTTCCTAGTGTAGAGAAGTGGTACTTTAAGAAAAGTAGGTGTTGGCTGAATCTCTGGGACTGAAAAAGACAAAAAGGGCAATCGAGTTACAGAATGTATATATTAGAAAAAGCACTTTATCTCTCTTCCCACCTAAAAGCAGCCCTATACACTTAGGTAAATAATGTATATTAAAAAAAAAAAGAAACAAAAACAAAAACCACATTTCTTGAGGGAAAATTACTAGCTCTCTCCCTATTTTTCCTGTATAAGTCCTGCATTCTTGAAGCGAGAGCATACAAATCCCTCGTTTGGGATCAAGAAACTGCCTACAGATACAGATTCACTTAAACCTTCTGAAGAATGACACACCCAACTGCTCTCTAGGATTTCTGCTAAGTGTGGCCTCTAGACGGATTTCCTTCTGACTCCTAACAGATAGGCATATACTAATCACCCCCACCCCCACAACAGCATATATATGTATGTATTTATTCAAATAAAAATAAATCCTCAAAAATCTTACCTGTGGGTTTTCCAGTATTCGTTTAACACCATCAACAAGATGAGAGAGAAACTTGGCCCTCTCTGCATTATTAAACAGGGATCTTCTGACTGAGGCAATCTGTACTAAGCAGGATAATACCTAAAAGCAGATGCAATCCAAACACAATTGATTAAAAAGATGATATGGCTATTCCATATTATCTTTTCCCTCCTTCCCCTCCTATAATATTCTTCTTACATATGCCATTAATTCTTTCCTTTCAACCCCTGCTACCATTTCAATGACGTAGAAAAAGTTCAGGAAGATGCAACTTAGGATATTGGAAACAGCTTTATTACAAGAAAAAAAACCCCATTAGATCCAAGTTACCATAACAACTAGTTAAATCCAGAGTTTAGAAATTCACTTAGGTATTATTCTTTGACCACCTACCGGCTTCTTTGATTCTTGTTAAGATATGTATTTAAGGTTTTAAAATATCATTCAATTCATAGTTTAAGTAAAGTTTTAGATTTGGTTTTCTCTGTTTCATGAAGAATTTTGGCTCATCAGGCTTTGCTATGTAGTGCTATAATGAAATAACCAAGTTATATCTGTGTCCTAAAAAAACCCAGGCTTTATACTGAAAACACTTCTCTTTCCCCACTATGTTAGATATTTACAGTTTGCCCCTCCAGATCTGTATCTTCTATCATTCTCCACACTGCTCTACTCCTTCAGAAGCTGACTTCTGTTAACTAAGCAGAGCCAAGCTCCACTGCCCTCTTGCCTCTAGTAGGCCTCAACCACTGGAAAGTTCTAGCAGGAGATTAAGGGCAGGAAGAGAGAGGCACCCCTTCTCAACTCCTGGCTGGGCCATGATTGGCAGTATCCCTCCTTCTGCTGTCCAGCCCTCCCCTAAGCCACAGCTTCAGCTCTTTCCAGGGTTTTCTCCTCTTGCCCCCAAGGGCTCCCCACTATTGCACTCCCTTAAGGGTGTATGGCACCTCACCACCCCTTGTTGGATTCCCTTAACGTTGCCCACATATCTTTACAAATAGTCCTTTCACTAACTACCCCTCTTGAGTGAGCTACCTTTTCCTGAAGTAAACGTAAAGATAAAAACAGCAATGTTTCATGTTTCTACTAAAGCAAAGGTCTACATTTGGAAAAGTACCATAATAACCAGGGAAACAGTCTACTGTAGAAAAACTATGCAAAACATCCATTACTTTCCTGTTTTATTTGTGTGTTTCGTACAGTAGCATTTTACACCAAACAATTTGAAATATGAGACCAGTATCTCTTAGGACCTGGATAATTTTGAGATTTGAGGAGGGTAATTATTCTGCTTTAAAGAAGAAATGCATTACTTCCAAGAGCCCTCAAATGTTGTCCAGGATAGTATACAAATTTGTCTTCCCCTTACAGCTTCCATTTATCACCTATGTAACATGTGCCTGAGGATTTTAAAAACTTTTCTTGGGCAGGATCATCTTCATTTAGACAATACAAGGTGAACCCTCCCACTCCAGCCTGTGATTTGAGGTGTAGTATAAAGTCAGATTCAAGATAAGACCAAAAGAGCTTGACATCTGCAGCAATTTGTCATTAGACAGGAATAATTTAGAGAGAATTAAGCTAAGACTTTACTGCAAGAACCTTTAGGGTACAAGCTTTACCACAAAAGGCTAGATAACTACCCCCACTATTTCTATGCCTTGCTTCTAGGATTTTATACAACAAAATGAACAAGCATAAGGCTCATTCACCATTGCTACTTTCTAGAAGTAGGTTTGTTTTAGAAACTGTGGTCCTGACTCACCAGAGGTGAAAATGAAGGAGGGATGGAATGATACAGGTCAAAAAACAGCTGCAGAGTTGAAGAATCTAAGAATGCTGGAAAAAGACAAAGGAGTGCGTTACTATGTCTGCTCGTTGCCAGTGGTACACATGGGACTATGTATCAGTGGACATCTCCCTGCTTTCCTATCTCCCAGTGTTTACCTCCTTTCAAAGTGACAAGGTAAGAGGGGCTTTTTGTTTCCCTCACTGTTGTTTTTAGAGAACTAGGTTTTAGCTCCTCTAAGAGACAGATTCATTTTTCTGACTCTCAGAGAACTTAAACCAATCAGGACTGTGTTCAAGTTTTATCCTAAAGAACACAGAATAAGAACAAGTTCTTTTATTTCATTTTTAAAGCTAGAAATTATGTCAAATGAGTAAGATCACAGAGGTCTCTAGGTGATTAATGTAGGAAGGTCAAAGTTACATTCGTTAGTAACCCAGTAACTAAAAAAAGGCTCTGAGGCTGAGGGATCTGTAAGATTCCTCCAACAACCTTTTCCTCACTTTATCAAGGCAGATGCTGACCTTCTAAATTGTCTCTAACAACAAGCAAAGGGTTGTCATCCCACAGACGCTGTGCAGGTCTGAGCAGCAGCAGTCTGTCCCAGGTGGTAAAATTCTGTTACCTGATCTCCAGCTGGTGGGGATCTGTACTGTGCACAGGTCATCTGAGGACTCGTCAGTAGAAGTGCCGATGAAATCAAAGTTTAGGCAGTTATGAGTGAGTTTGAGCAGTTGCATGAGCAAGCCATGCTGACTTTCATCATTCAAGTTTAGATTCTTTCCTGAAGCCTGTAAAAGTGACCACATAATGAGCCCCAAACAATCACTCCTCTCTTCCCAGCTTGCTGCCAGACTCCTGAGAAGGCTGTTAAGCCAGAAAAGGAGGGCAGTATTTCAACTCAATAAAGCAAGTTTTCCCCTGCAAAAGACGCTATACTTCTATCACCTTAACGTCACTATGAAAATCCTAGATCCTTATTTACTATAAAAACATGAAACTGGTATTTAAAGACCTCCCTCTTTGGACACTTATCCTTTACATGTTGTAGACACAGTGACCACAAGGGATTCTGAAGCAATATGGGATGTGTGGTTGTTCCATTTGCTATGAGATCCTAATAATTTCTGGATAGCGTCTGTGAACTCAGTGACCGGCTGGCTAACTGTTTTTGACAGTATCAGTGGGGAGGAGTCAATCCTCAGTTTTCTCCAAAGCTTTTCCCCTCCAGGGGGTACAACAGCTTTTGCCAGGCAGCTTGCCCAACCTGAGGACTGTTTGGGAATTCTGAGGTAGAATGAAGTAATTGAGGAAGATGAAGATCATTAAATGGAGCAACAGAAAGAATCCAAACTTGCTTCTAAAAGTTGACACATAATGGAAAGAGACTAAAGACAAAAACAAAACAAAAACAAAAACCCAACTCCCCCAAACCCCCCACAACAAAACAAAAACAAACAGCCAGAGGCTAATCCCATTTAGCTTTCTACAGAGAGAAGCTTCCTTACACATTGTTACAAATGTGTAGAACTCATAGGTGAGCATTGTTTTCTTAGTTCAACTCTATCCATAAATGAACCACAACACCAATTTTCTGCTTTAAAACAGGTAATTTCCTTATATGATAACTGTCTACCCCTTCAGGATATGAAATCTAAATGGATGTTAAAAATTCAAAATCTACTTTTCCTTACAGATGTTGCTTGTTTATTTGCTGCCTGTAACTCAGCAGGGGGCAGGGGAGCTGGCCTGTTTCAGTATGCTAACAATGCAGCCTGAACCTACTTTCAGAGCACTAAGAATCCAAACACCATAAAGCTAACATGCCTTTACTCCATGAAGGGAGATTTTATGTGCATATAAAAAAAGCAAACAGCAAGTCCCAAATTCTGTGCTATACTAGATTCCTTGGGATATGTGTTCATTTACTGTGCTTTGCTTAGGGGAACAGCTCTGAAATAGGGCAATTCCAATCCTTTTCCTAATGTCAGTGGTCAGCGTGCCACTTTCTTCCGCATCTCAGAGGCAGGTGTCGTAGGAGAGATCGTGATGGTTAAAGGGCTGCACCAACTCTCAAGGGGTTGGCTTGGAGCTGACCCCTAACAGGTCCCCACTCATTCTCATCCTTTCAAAGAGGCCTAGGAAGGAGGACCCAACCTACAATCTTACCTGTTTTAGTAAATTGCAGGAAAGTGTGAAGATATCAAATAACGATGAATCTCGGAAAGAAGAGGCTATTTTTCTGTGCTTGGTTAAAGGATGGGTGGTGTCTGCCTGTGCAAAAAATAAACCAATCCAAGTTTTAGAATTAATTGCAAAGAAAAAAAACTTTCATGCAGACTTCAAATAAACTAGGATTTCCAATAAAACCAACTTGTATATACAAAATACATTTTTAATGTTTAAATCACCATTCACTTATGTATAGTAAGAGGATGCAAAGGACAATAAGCGGCTAACAGCTAGCCAGGATCTGTCTATTGCTTACAGATGGAAGACGGAAAGAGAGATGAGTATCTCCACTGCAAAGTTTTAATTTCCTCTGCACAAGGGGGTAAAATTTAACAAACTGCTGGCAGATATTGCTAATAATTACTAGCATGTTGTATTGTGGCTTAGTCTCAGAAACAGACAGTGGCAAGGCTTGGGTTTGGTAAACAATCTGCTCAGGGCTAAAGTTACCATAGAATTTCTACAACAGTCATTAATTAACTAACAACCATGAACTTAGGATAACTGACAATAGCCCACAACATTCTCTGCCTTCTCTAACCTATTTCAACATGTAGTCTCTATCCCAGAAGTGAGCACTTAAATTGAATGGTTGTATTGGTCTCTCATTTTTTTCCTCTGTTCTTCTCTTTTCAGCCAAACTTTAAAGGTTTCTGTGGTTAAGGACTCCATCGCTGGCTTCTTTAGTATGCCCTCTATTTCTGACACACAGACACTTCAGTAAGGGAACAAAGGAATTTCAAGGTTACCAAGAGAATTTTTAGTCCAACCACCTACCGAAAGCTTAAATCTCTTCTATAGACCAATCAACTCATTCAAGAGGGGGCTCATTAAAGAGTAATGCAGCACTCCCCTTGATTCTCTCTCTTTTTTTTTAACGCTTTATCTATAAGTAATCTCTACACCCAGTGTGGGGCTCAAACTCACGACCATGAGATGAAGAGTCACATGCTCCTCCTACTGAACAAGCCAGGCACCCCTCCCTTGATTTTATTTCTAAGTTCAAACACGAACTTAGACAGAAAAATGCTGATTTAAATCTGACAATCCCCTCCCCCCCAAAAAACACAAACCCAACAGAAAATTGAATTTTATAGTGGTTCAAAATATTCCCCAATTCTAGCTTCACTGTCACTGTGTCATCATAAATGTCTTGAATATTATTCCATAGCTAGATTATGTACCATATTCCAAGTATGCTGATCATAATAGAGAATAATTACATTAAGTACATTACACACATTTCCATTAAGAAAGACAAAAGTTTGAAGTTTTCTTTTTTAAAAATATTAACATTAATGTATTTTGTGGGGCCAAGCTTCAAAGAAGAGAACATTAAAAAAATTTTTTTAAAATGTTTATTATTTATTTTTGAGAGAGAGACAGAGAACAAGTGGGGGAGGATTAGAGAGAGAGGAAGACACAGAAGCCAAAGCAGGCTCTAGACTCTGAGCTGTCAGCACCGAGCCCAATGCAGGGCTCAAACCCATGAACCATGAGATCATGACCTGAGCCAAAGTTGGATGCTTAACTGACTGAGCCACCCAGTCACCCCCAAAAAGGAGAACATTAACTCCACAATCTCTGTATTTAGTTAATGCATGCATGCTTTACTACTACCACAAAGGTAATAGCAGTTACATTAATAAGTTAGTTGTTAAGAGCATAGGTTCTGGAATAAGACTATGTGGGTTCAAATTCAGATACTTTTGCTTGCTGACTGTGACATCTTAGGCAAATTATTTACCTTTATGTGCTTCAGTTTCCTTATATAGAAAACGGGACAACCATAGTACCTACCTCACAGGACTACTGTGAGAATAAAATTAGTTAATATAAGTGAAGTCTTTAGAACAGTGCCTGTCACATAGTAATCACTCAAAAGTATAAGCTATTATTATTTTGATAATGATTGATCACAGTGGGGATCACATGTGACATAGAATATAATAGGGACTCCAGATTTTAAATGGCTGTAAGCTGATGCATTTATAGTAGTACTAACAGTTAAAATTTCTCAGGGTTAATAAAAATGTCTGCATAAATATGCACCATAGCAACAGTGATGCCAATGTAATTAACAGCTGACAACCGAAGGGTGAGATGTCACAATTAATATTAATACTGGCCTGTTCAATAATTATAAAATTTTAGCCGGATATAAAAGTAAATGACTACCAAAATAATAGCCAGAGCGAAAGAAAGCCACTGGTGTTTCCTCTGTAGTAATCTATAACGTCAATGGATACTCAAATAATTATTTGGTATTTAGCACAATGTTTTATGCATTCTAAAAAGATCCCCTCACAAATCTTTAATAGCACATGGGAACTGAGTTTTAAATGATTATAAACACATACTAATGTATACAGAAGTGGCACACAAATATTCTGGGTCCACTTTTGTGGTCCCTTTTTTGGACTCATTTAACAATTGTTTCATTAACGTTTTGACTTAGGACTGTTCCTCCCATCTCTCACAATGAACCTTAATTCCAGCAAGGATAGCTAGCTGATGGGAGGATCAAATATTCTGGAGACAGAAGAGGACCAGGACATTAAGAATGAGGAAGGTTGCACTTACAGAGGAAAACCCAATGGAACTATTGTTTCAAAGGGCATTAATCACTTACCGCAAAAGCACACAACTGCCAAAAAAGATCATCCCACACATAGCAGAAAACACCAATACTGAGAAAAAATATGGCACTTACTTCAATGAGGAAGGCTGTAGCACTTACTTGATTAATTTCATTGGTTAGCTGAGATAAAATTGTGACGCCAATGATGCAGTATTCAACACTATCCTGGAAAAAAAAACAAAAACAAAAACAAAAACATAAGGTAGAAGTTGGGATGTGCAGCTTGATTTCAGCAATGGCAGTGCACTCACAATTTTGAAATGGCACAATCCTGTGTTGCTATCAAAACTGCCTGGATAAGGTAGCAAGGAATTGCAGTTTAAAACTGTTGCTTTGCTGGGGCACCTGGCTGACTCAGTTGGTTGAGTGTCTGACTTCAGCTCAGGTCACGATCTCATGGTTTGTGAGTTCAAGCCCCATGCTGGGCTCTGTGCTGACAGCTCAGAGCCTGCAGCCTGCTAGGGATCCTGTGTCTCCCTCTCTATGCCCCTCCCCTGCTCATGCCTCTCTCTCTTTCTCTCAAAAAGTAAATAAACATAAAATAAAATAAAATAAAATAAAATAAAACTATTGCTTTGCAGCACACAAAACCTAGCAGTCATGCAGGGAGACTGCTAAATCTGCCTTTATCAACATTGAGGCCTTTTGTACTTTAAAAATACTCGTATTACCTCATATCCATTATACAAAGAGAAACTGGCAAAATACATTTAAGATAAGTGACAAATGAATGCATAACATAATTTACAAAGAGACTACATACAATAAGAAAAAGACAACCAGATTTTTAAAATGTACATAATATAAACAGGAAGTTCACAGAAAAAAATAGGTAGTAAATTAACAAATGAAAATTTTGTTTTGTCTCATTTATAACTCAAATGCTGAGATACTAATTCTTTTTAGCTATTAAATTGGAAAAATTAAAAAGCTGAGCTCGCAGGGTGAAGGTACGGGAGAAAGGCAGACACTCTTTAATTGCTGTAGGAAACAACTTTTTTTGAGGATAATTTGGAAGTATCTTTGACAGCCAAAAACGCACATAGCCCTTTGACTGTATAATTCCATGGCTAGGAATTCACCCTTCAAACACACTTACTCCAAATATGACAGGTATATATATTCTAGGATATTCATTCAAGTGTTTACATAACAGTCAAAATATAAAACTAAACTAAATGCCCACCTATATAAGAAATTAGTTAACTAAATTATGGTACCTTAAGATTGGAACAGAGTTTGTGCTGACGTGTAAACACGCAAAGCTAAGGCATATTAAAGGTGAAAAAGACACAGAAGAGAATGTATAAGATAATACCACTTTGTGTAATGTTTAAATGTGTAATGTTTATTACATATGCGTATGCAAGCTGCTTCTCACATTCCTATTACATCAGATATATACATCTTACCTGTAAAAACCTTGTGACATCTGTGATTGCATTTCTGAAGACATAGTCATCCTTCTGACAGTCAAACCAGCCCAGTTTTGTGATCCTGGCATATAACTGAATAAGCGCTTGCGTCACAAAAGTCGCCAACTTTGGCCGAGTGGCAAGGTAGTTGAGCACATAGTTCCCTACAAAACAAAAAAAGTCACATAAAGCAAGCTCTGCCAGGGAAGGGCAAACATCTTTAAATATACGAAATGTCTGAGGAATGGTAAATTTAGACTATTTCCCCTAAACCTCCTGTAACTCTTGTTTTTGTTGTATTCCCTTAATTCTTAATACTACTGAGAAAATGGCACTTTGAATTTAAGATTACTAGGCTTTCCAATTCAGGATTTTATACTTGTCACAATGAAGACCCTGGAGTATGGCCGTTCTGAATGTACTTGAGCTTGAATGTACTGAGCTTGTCTGCACAGAATTCAAAATCCTTAACAGTTGTTTTTTCTTAGTTATTAGTGGCAGTAAAGGCTGAACAAAACAGTCTGATGACAAAAGACAGGACTGTCCCCCTGATGACAAAAGGGAGGACTTAGACTTATCTAGAAATAATTATATAAGGCCCCTAATTCTGGAAAAAAACTGGATTCTATATATTTTTTATGCTCAGCAATTTCAGAACATTATCAAACAAGCAACACGAATTTAACTATTATTAGCACATCATTAAACAAACTAATTTCTTGAAGGAAAAACCGATAATTCTCTACTTACGAATATCTATGCGTTGCTCCAATGGTAGAGGGTTGTTTGTGCGTGATACAAGCTTTGTAAGGCATGTAGCTGCCAGTAACTGGGAGTAAGAGGACTGTGAAAAGAGGGGGGAAAAGACTCAGAATTCAATTTTATTGAATTAGTCAGTCATGAGGCTTTTTATTTGGATATCTATGCTTAGATTGAAGAAAAATTAATCAGTTTTGCCATTTTCTTCGTTTCTCTGCATTTTAGAGGGCCTCAGGAAAAACGAGTCCCACACATAGTACGTGTTCACTTAACTGATTTCAGTTACGAACAAGGCAGTATGAAGTGAATGGCCTGATCAAACTGAACCCAGTGCCACTTCTGTATCACTTAGAGGGGGTCACTTCAGAAAGATATTAAGAAGACAGATCTCTTATTTAAACTGAGAAATCTTCAGTCAAAAGCCTTGTTATAAGGATGCTTCAAAAAGTTTCAACTCAAAGTATTCCTGTAGTATACCATTAGAAAGTTTAAAAAAAAAAAAAAAGCAGCATTAGAGGAAGTCATTACATTAAGCTGTACAGTTAATCCTAAACTTTTATCTTCACAGCAGCATAACTAGCAATCAGATACAGCTTTCCAGAATGTATATGGTAGTTTTAAAGTAAATTTATAACAATTATTTATGAGAAAGAAAAATTATGCCCTGTGCAAGGGAATAGCATTATCATATTCTCGTATGTGGATTTTATGAATTTTAACCTTATGGAGAATCAAGAGTATTCTAACTGATCATAATGTATAAAAGGGAGCCATGTACAAATTCTTCCATGTGGCTCTATTATAATAGTGTCATGTAACAGTGACAGACTCAGAACTATTAAAACAATTTAATTAAGGTTTAAGGATAATTTCCCACGACACTAAAAGTCCTTAAGACAGCAGGCTATCCATAGGCACTGCATAATGCCACCAGTTATAAAAAACTTTATGCTTAAGAAAAAAAAATCTATAAAAAAATCACTTGACATGTGACTTTTACTCAACAGCCCTGAACATGGGTTAACTGATTACAGCCGGTGTGTCAAATCACTAATAACGCAAGAGAGGTTACTCTAACTGCAGAATAGAGCATATAAATGTAACTATACATTATACAACATCTAAATGGTTTTCACACATAATTCCAATAAATCTGCTAGGTCACTCTAAGAAGTCAATAGAGATTAGAAGGAAGCATCCACTATAATTGTGTTTAGTATTGCACCAATTTATTCCAGCCTGTTTTACTTACTGACTGTCAACGTGAGGATCTGGAGTTAACGATGTCAGATATGATAGGGTGGGGCCCCAGTGGGAGTCACCTGTAAGAGCTGGTTGTGCATCTCCCATAGCACAAATATACAAATCTAAGTGGGTCAATCCTAAGACTGAGCGACTGGAAAGCAATATACAAAACACTACATGCAGAAGCAGAGCAGAGCACTCTACAACCTCTGACCCGGGTCTCTGTAACCTTCAGATATTTGCTGCTAGTCGGGATTCTGACTCTCGGTGCCCTTTCATGATACCCTGGTTGGATTCTTACCCTTCCCTTCCTAAGATCTCCATCTTGCCTAAAATGTTAACTTAATCAAATTATGTCTCATTAACAGCATTATATTGATCACCACACTGCCATTTTTAAGCTGGAAGGAGCTCTGATTCCCTTTTTAAAAACTGTAACTTCTTGTAGTTTTCGTTGTCAAGATTTTCCCCAACCCCTCTGAGGCAGTAAGCAGTGACTCTGGTACAGAGGAGGAAGAACAGAGGTGACCAGGGAGCTTGTACGCTGTGTGACACGGGCTATGTGGGTAAGAAAGGTCTGTCTTCTTTGTAAAGGATATGAGGTGGTACTTAAGTGTGAGAAACAGGAAAAAAAAAGTCCCAGAAATTTGATTCAAGATGAAAAATGAGAGAACAAGATATATTTCAGTGAGATTTTCCCGATGGGGCTGTGTGTCCTTTTGTTGTCGACCAGGCAGCTGGCTATGGTGCTTTTTAAAGGTGAAATTAAGGAGGCAGAGGTACCTAGAAGAATTAAGGAACAAAACTTATCCCAGTCCACCCTTAAACTTAGAATGTATTTTCCTAAACCTCTCTGATCCTACAGGATTTTTCAAGCCTTACGTACACTTCCTCTTTCGAGGAGCAGCTGGCACTTGCTCAGGCAATCAGGGCTGTTGGTGAATTCAACCAAGGCTTTCTCTGCCTGCAGTCGAGTGGTTGTGTCTGTTGTTTCATAGAGCTGTTTGCACAGATTCTCGAGTTGGGCCAGGCTCTGGAAAAGATCAGTCAAGAAAGAAATCAGTCTATACACACAATGTACTGTCCTCAAAGCCACTAGACAAAGATAAGTAATAATCAATGGAGAGAGACTTGCTTTTCAACTCTGAGGAGAATCTGGGTGACCTTTATCTAATAATAACTATTTATAGCTTTTTAAAAATTTTATGCTTTAGAAGACAAAATGATAAAATACCTAAAATGTCTATCTATGCTTTTTTAGTCATTGCCTTAAAGATCAATCACAAACAATACATTTTTCATTGCAAATACCCATCCTCCTAAGCTTTTCCAAAAGGCTTTCAAATAAAAATTCAGAATTTACTTGCTCTCCCATCAATTTCAAAACTCAATACTAGAGGCATTCCTGTAAAATTAAGCACATAAACACACAATGTGTCACACATCTTTAAATAGTTTTAAATATTTTCCCTTTGCCTAGTAGTTATTAGCTTACAATTCTGTGTCTGAATAAATAAAGATGGACAACCTCTCTGGGAAAGCTTCAGAATGCATGTACGCACCTTCCTCCCTGGATCCCTCATGTTTAAAGTTCAGCAGACTCTCTTCTCTTGTTGTACTTTAAACTCGTGCTTCAGCTCCAAATTTAAAGTGGAAGGGTCAAAATAGATTCAACCCTAGCATATGCTCAGACGGAGATAAGATGAGGGAAACGCCCCCAAACAAACCCTTCTCTCCAAATCTTGAAACAGTTCCAGGGAGGCAGGAAGGGGATGGGTGTGTGCTTCAGTCAGAACCCAAAGGGATGCAAGTCTACTTCCACTGAACGTGGAAGTGTTGAGAAGCAAAGAGGAAAGAAACCTGTAAGAGTGCACTTAACTGTCACCTCTCACTGACTGAAGAGGAGGGCAAACATCTGTTAGTCTTTAAAGAAATGGTTTGGACTTTAAGAAGAAATCTGAGCCTATTTTCTACAATAGCAAGCAAGATTTGGTTTAAAGAGTTTGAGGGATCCTACTATTAGAAATGACAATTCTGACAAGAACAGAAATAATAATAATAATAATAATACTAAACAAACTGACCTGGGTAAATAGTCTAAAATTTATTACACAGGCAATCTGCTCAAGGCTTTTCACCATCAATTTATTTCATTATGGTGTTAACTTTATAAATCACAGCTTTTCCACTAAGCAGGAAAGCCCTTAGGGCAGGATACCCATTTTACTCAACCTGATTAAGAAAATTCAAACATTAACCTAAAGAAAACAAGAAAGACAAGTACTGACACTCTTAAGATCAGGGGTCTTGCTTCCGAGAGCACAACAAACACAACTGCTACTCCAAAACAAAACAAACCAGCCACCCTTCAAAACATCTTGGGACTCTGATTAGCCTTATATTTCATTTGTCCCTCTCTGACCTCCAGGAGTCTCACTTAATAACTTCTTGAACTTAAAAGCACAGATAAAACTGCACTTGCAAAGTCAGATCTCGATGAAGTTCCTCCATAAGTACCTGATTTTTTCACAAGCTTATAAACACAAAGAATAAAGTATAAGACTAATTAATTATATATAGTCCATAAACACATGTGAAAGCAATATGGTTGCAATATTGGCCCACAACCCTACTGACAATATATCAGTTTAATTTTAAATTTTTATTTTTTTTTGAGAGACAGTGAGCAGAGAGGGAGAGAGAATCCCAAGCAGGCTCAGTGCATCAGTGCAGAGCCCAACATGGGGCTCCATCCCACGAATCACGAGAAGATGACCTGAGCTGAAATCAAGAGTCTGATGCTTAACCAACTGAACCACCCAGGTGCCCCAAATCAGTTTAATTTTAAATCCCCAAGTTCACAAGATTTTGTTTCAGCCTAGCAGGCTGGGTCCCCCCCCCCCCCCCGAAATGATTCATTTAGGGGCGCCTGGGGTGGCTCAGTCAGTTGGGCATCTGACTTCGGCTCAGGTCATGATCTCGCGGTCCGTGAGTTCGAGCCCCGCGTCGGGCTCTGTGCTGACAGCTCAGAGCCTGGAGCCTGCTTCAGATTCTGTGTCTCCCTCTCTCTCTGCCCCTCCCCCACTCATGTTCTATCTCTTGCTCTAAAATAAATAAACATAAAAAATAAAATAGAATAAAATGATTCATTTAAAAAAGGGGAAAATTTATTTTAGAAACAGGTAACACAGAAACCATCAGCAGCCTCATAAGTCCACAGCTACCACACACTTGGAGCTTTCCAAAATCCTGAACAGGATACTCCCTAAATAGTCATGCTGCTTAAGGTATAATGACTCTCCTTAAAGTCTCATCAAGCAGTTCTGGTAGCTCCCCCAGCGCATCTCTTGTTTATGTTTACTATAACAAAGTTGTTCACATGACAATGGCTAGGCATCTGTCACGGGTAGTTCCTTACTGCTAAAAACCTACATGCAGGTTATGGTGGGCCTTCTTGGTTGTTGTTTTGTTTTGATCTGCTTTAATTGAGGAGACAAAAACATACTGCAGGGTAAGTCTGTTAATGAGTTCTCAGCTCAGGAAACAAGTCTGTTTAAAAACCAAAAAAGTAATTTGACCATTTACACAAACAGTTTGAAGAACTATAGCTCTATTTCTGTGTCTCCAGAAGAACAAATGGGAAACAATTTTGTTTTCCCAATTAGTGAAAACATCTAAAACCCACAGGGTTAAGAGTCATTTTATTTGGGTTAACCCATTCTACCCATGGAAGGAGAGGAGAATGAGACATTTATCTTTATGCTCTTTTGGATCCTAATGTTTCCAAAGCAAATCTAACAGTCTTTTGAATCACCTTTTTTGGGACCCTGAATAAAACAATTTATCCTGCAATTATCTGATCAGCTATTAAATTTCACATTTAGGATAGCAACAACACATCACAGCATTTTTTCCCTCTGCACAGTAACAGCTGTATTAAACCTTCTCCCACCCACCAGCTTTACTGAGGACATCTATTACATGACGCCAGTTCAGTCACAGAAAAGCCTCCAGAGAAGAATGCCTATTTTCTATTCCTGAGTTTGCCAAATGTATAATCCACAAAGAAACTTCCATCTGGTCCCATTGGAACAGAAAAGCAAATATGAGTGAAATACTTCACAAGACTGGAAGGGTTCTTCCACTAGCAAAGTACTAGAAACGCGAGGCAAATTCCCAAACCTAGACCACATGGTTAAGATGAAGGTACTGAAAGAATATATCGTCATTAATATTTAGCAACAGTATTATTTTATATAATCTTTCAAACTTGAATAGAGAAAATGCAGCTCATTTATTCTCACTTTTTAAAAGTTTATTTGGAGAGGGAGAGCATGAGCAGGGGAGGGGCAGAGAGAGAGGGAGAAAGAGAATCCCAAGCAGGCTCCACACTACCACTGTAGAGCCTGACACGGGGTTCAAACTCACAAACTGTGAGATCATGACCTGAGCTAAAGCCAAGAGTGGACACTTACCCGCCTGGGCCACCCAGGTGCCTGTTATTCTCATTTCAAAAGAAGGTGCAACCAATTGAGACTAGAACGCTCAGAATATAATGATTTACCTGAAGAGTTTCCTTTAGATTAGAGCAAAGTGAAGACTGTACATCAGATACAAAGCAGAATACCTTGGAACTTACTTAATTTTTAAAATATTGCTTTTTATAAAGCCTAACAGTATATACTTTTAAATTTAAGCCTCACTGCTTAAAAAGAATTCACCTGGAGATTTCCAAAGACTAGGATAACTCACCTTTAGGAAGGATTTGATGACATTCCCAATAGTGCTGAGTAGTGAACTAGAAAACAAACATAACCCTTGGAAGACTAGTCAGATTTCCAGGTTTTCTGCAGAGCACATTCTTAATCTGACAGCCACAAGTACCACTTGAAATGATGAGAAACTACCATTTTGTTACAAAGTGTGAAGTACAGGCTCAATCCAGTGAATTTCTCATAAAAAACAGTAGATTCACCAATTCAGCATCTGGATTCTGATTAGGATGTCTTAAATATATTTTAAAAAGCTGCTGAAAAAAAAAATCAAGCCACTTTCAACTGCTCATAAACTACATTAATTTAGATCTTCTTTAGTTGGAATTTTTCTGTGTACTAGGAAAACACTGTGCTAAGTAAATTAAAAATGCATACTGAAGGGCACCTGGGTGGCTCAGTCGGTTGAGCGTCTTCGGCTCAGGTCGTGATCTCACGGTTTGTGGGTTCAAGCCCCACGTCAGGCTCTGGGCTGACAGCTGGGAGCCTGGAGCCTGCTTTGGATTCTGTTGTCTTTGTCTCTCTCTGCCCCTCCCCTGCTCGCGCTCTCAAAAATGAATAAATATTTAAAAAAATGCGTACTGAAACTGCTAGGTGAACCATTTTAAGCATCTATAAGTAAGGTTAATAAAATTGATATACTAATTTATTATTTATTGTTTCAATAAGTCATTCTTATCATCAATAATGAGTACCCAATTATCACAGATATCTTTTAAACTCCTAAAGATGCAGTAACATGTAGTTGTTAGGTTAAAAAGCAAGTGACAAAGCTGTATGTAGGGTATATCATTTGTGATATATGTTAGCAAATTCACAGACGGAAATCTGGATGAATACAAATCAACCAATGATCTGGAATATGAGATTATGGGAAACTGTCAATTTCTATGTTATGTATTTCTGTAACTTTTGAAGTTTTGACTATGACCATGTATTACTTGTACGCAGGCACCCCTCTTCCCCAACAACTATATAAATATTTTTTAAAAGGGCAAATTTGAGCTACATTCTTTCTAAATTAACTCTTCTAATTAGGAACATATTACTAATTAACAGCTGATTCTGTTTACCATCAGAATTCATAAAACCAACTAAAAAAACCAAAAAGGCAAATGGCTATTCCAAAAATGAAATTTTTAAAAAGTATGTCTCTATTTATTACTTTTATTTTACTCTTTCTTACCAAGAAATGCTGTAAGTTCAAATGCTGGTAGTTTAAATGGCCTAAAAAATTCCACACAAAGTTTCCTCTTGTTTATAAAGTTATCTAGAAGGCAATCTTGTGGGCCAAAGCCATTCTGGTTTTACACATATATCAGCAGATCTCTAAGATGTTATACATTGCAGTGGAGTCCATGGAGGAAAAGGAGCTAGCCCGAATGAGAATGTTTATATATGCAAACTACTTATTTTTAAAAGTTAAAGAGGGGTGTCTGGGTGGCTCAGTTGGTTAAGCATTTGACTACAGCCCAGGTCATGATTTCAGGGTTCGGTTCATGAGTTCGAGCCCTACATTGGGCTCTCTGCTGTCAGCACAGAACCCACTTTGGATTCTCTGTCCCCACCCCCCCTCCTCTCTTGACCCCTCCCCCACTGGTTCTTGCTCTCAAAATAAATAAATAAACTTTATGTAAAAAAAAGTTAAAGAAAAAAGTTTACAAAGCCAGTGCACTTTACAAGATATCCAAATGGCCAATAAGCAAAAGAAATGGTGCTCAATCTCAATTATCAGGAAATGTAAAGTCAAACCACATGAGACATCCATCAGAATGATTTATAATGGAAGAGCGAAGATCTAGCATTGGTTAGGATGTGAAACAAGAACTCATACACAATTGTGGAGTCTGAACTAGTTCAAACATACTGGCAAATTGGCCACTATTAAAGCTCAAAATATGTATACTCTATGACCTAGCTATTCTACTCCTGTGTATATAATTAACAGAGATGTGTGCTAAATTCACCTCAGACAAAACAAAAAAAACCATGTAAAAGAATGTTCATGGCAGCACTAAATGTAATCACTCCTAAATGGAAAGCCAAATGTCCATCAACAATAGTATAAATATTTCATTTCTTAATCTGGGTTCTGGTTACACAGGCACGTTCATTTTGAGAAAATCCACTGAACTGTGTAATTTGTATAATTTTCTGTATGTGTGTTCTACTTCAATGAGAAGCTTTAAAAAAAAGATGAATGAATGCCACAGTTTTCCCATAATTTTCCAGGTATTTACTCTCATCTATTTCTTTCTGATATTAATGGAACAGAAATTTATCATAACCGACAGCTACACTTTAGATTAGAATGCTGTACTTTTATACCAATTCATGCTTTTAGAACCGTAACTTCCATCATTTTCTCAAGAAATAAATAAGCTAAGACTTCTGGATGCATCTGGGGACATTCTATGTCTGAGAGTACTAAGAGAGTACTAAGTACTAAGTTTTACTGAGTAAAACTTTGGTTGCAGATGCTGTGTAATGTCTACTGCTGTGAAACAAGATAAAATATGAATTTCCAGCAAGTGATAATACTACGTCAGAGGCTTGCAGGCATTAGATAAGGACAACAAGTCTGCTAACATATGAGACTGCAAAATTCTACTTAGCCTCAAAATACTAATCAATTTGAACTTGTAATAAACATGGAAGATCTCTGCACTGTGGGTAATAGGCAGCCAAAACACATGTAAACAAGCTATTTCAAGAAGTAAACAGACAGATTAACTGTGCTTGGTCACTTAATGGTTTATTGACTTATAAACTTGACTCAAGCATTTTCATTTAGCCTGTCAGTAAACTCTGGTTTTGGTTCCTTCTCATAGTCACTTACTGTGCACAGGAATGCAAGTTGCAGTGTAAGCTGAATCCTCTTAAGTACAGGTCTCAAACTGCTGGTGGCCTCAAACCGGCCCATGGACATATTTGCTTTTTGTCTTAGAGTGTGGTTTTAAAGTTTGACATAGTTGCCAATATTTCATAATAATATCTGTTTTTCGAGCTTCCAATGAAAAATTCAAGGATCTGATAACACTGGGCCTGCATTTTCAAGTGTCACTAATCAGATGACGTTTGTCTCAGGCAGGCTCTCTTTCCTTCACCAAGGTGCCTGAGTGTCTTTGAGTGCCTCCTCCCCCTGCTCTAATGTAGATTTGTCTCATATCAGTGGCTCAGTACAGGATGTCAAGGTTAAAAAGTAGTGAGTAGTGGCAGTTGATTTTGGCTTAACTCTGGTTACTCTTTGCTGAATCTGGTTAAAACAATCTTTTGAGTACAAGGAACGACATAAAACTTAGAGAAGTTAGATTGAGAGTTTAAGCAATTTGGATAATGGTCTTCGTAATTAACTGTGTGGGCAAGTTAATCTCCTGAAGCTTCAGTCTGCTCATGTGTAAAATAGGTGGATTTTATTATATTATTTTAAAAAGACACTCCCAGTTCTAAAATTCTGTGATTGTAATATACTATTCTTCCTCTTTTAGTTATATAACTAAATCAGATTTAAAAGTAAGCGAATATTAAAATTAATTTAATCATGAAAACAGGGCAAATTATCTTAAAGAGAGAATTACACTTAAAAAAATCAATCTGGTAACACTCCTGCACATCCCTCTCATGACAGCATGGGAGCTTTACTCAGAAACCACTTCAATGACCTAGCAGAACAAGGATCCTTTTGGAGGGGAGGTTCAGTACAGTGTAATGATTAAGACCTTAGATGCCAGACAAAACCCCACTCCTCTATTTACTATACATAGCTATTTACTAGCTATGGGAGTATGAATAAGTTACTCAGATCTTTCAAATTAGTTTTCATTTCTTTTAAATAGAAATATTTACTTCACAAGGCTGTAAAAGTCAGTAAATTAACTGTTAATGACTGAGTTTATTACTGGCTATTATCAATTATACTAGCTACTAAAAACAATGGGGGCACCTGGCTGGCTCAGACAGTAGAGCATGTGACTCTTGATTTTGGGGTTGTAAGTTCAACCCTCATGCTGGGTGTAGAGATTACTTAAAAATAAATAAGAACATTTTATTTTATTTTATTTATTTATTTATTTATTTTAATTTTTTTAACGTTTATTTATTTTTGAGACAGAGAGAGACAGAGCATGAATGGGGGAGGGTCAGAGAGAGGGAGACACAGAATCCGAAACAGGCTCCAGGCTCCGAGCTGTCAGCACAGAGCCCGACGCGGGGCCTGAACTCACGGACCGTGAGATCATGACCTGAGCCGAAGTCGGTCGCTCAACTGACAGAGCCACCCAGGCGCCCCTAAATAAGAACATTTTAAAAGCGCATGCACAGGGATGCCTGGGTGGCTCAGTCAGTTAAGTGTCTGACTCTTGATTCTGGCTTAGGTCATGATCTCACAGTTGATGAGATGGAGCGCTGTGTCGGGCTCTGTGCCGACAGCACAAAGCATGCATGGGATTCTCTCTCTCTCTCTGCCCCCAGCTCGTTCTCTCTCTCTTTCAAAATAAATAAATAAACATTAAAAAAATAAAAGCTGACGTATAAATGCATACAAAAACTGCACTATTTCTTCTAGAGGAGTCATAAATGCCTTTCCCAGTAAGAGTAACTAGGGTGTTGGCAATAAGTGCTGATTTGTGGATTCCTTATCTGTGAATTTGTCCACTTGCTAAAATTTATTTGTAATCCCAAAATCAATACTTGTGGCAATTTTGCGGTCATTCACGGACATACACAGAATTGTGAAAAATGTGTCACTTGACACAGCATCCTTTTTGTGATTTGTTTTTTGCTTTTTACGTGCTTTTTGTTATTTATTTTTGCCATTTATTTTTCTTTTGAGAAAACTATTTTATTATTTACAATTTTTGAAGTGTTTATTTATTTATTTGAGCAACAGTAAGAGAGTGCGTGAGCATGCAAGAGGGGGAAGGGCAGAGAATTCCAAGCAGGCTCTGTGCTGCCAGCATACAGCCTGGTGTGGGGCTTGATCTGGCAAGCTATGAGGTCATAAACTGAGCCAAAACCAAGAGTCTGACTGAGCTACCAAGGCGCCCCTATTATTTAAAAATTTTTAATTAAAGTATAGGTAACATATTTGATTTTGTTCTTTAAAATGGCTCTCAAGCATAGTGCTAAAGTGCGGTCTAATGTTCCTAAGCCCAAGAAGGCTGTGTGAAAATGCATGTTAGATAAGCTTACTCAGACATATTAAATATGGTGTCTTTAAACAGAAAGAGAAAAAACAAAACAAACTAGAAACATTAATAAAATGAGGTTATAGGTTGACTGGCTGATGAAAATATTGTGACCAGAGGTCAGCAGAAACCTAACACTGTATATCCTCTGGGAGCAATGTTCCAATATTTGCGAATTCAGTGTTCTTGGTGACTCAGACAATAGAACCACCATGAATAATGAGGACCAACGGTATTTCTGGCACATTAGGTAGTAGTCAGTACATGTTTCCCCATAGAAAGATAACTATATTGTCACTGTTATAGGCATTTGTATCAAACAGACATTTCTTAATTTACATAGCTTCCATATTAATGTCTATAAAACTTGAATTCTTGCACAGTTGACTCAAATGTTTGCTGAAACTGCCTTTATATTATTTATGCATTGTGATTTTAGTTAATGAGCAGTAATGAACACACTTGATGGAAAAGACGATAGTGTGCATAAGTGTCTGGCACATAATCGGAGCTTCATAAAAATGTCTTGTATAAATGGTTAAGCCTAATTTTTAAAAGCTTCTAAAGGGACTTTGGGTTAAAATGGCAGATTGACCACACATCTAATTTTGTTCCATCCCAAAGCCCAACTAAAACAACACTACTGGGGTCTTAGTATTTTTGATAAGTTAGATTCCAGACACTTTCACTCACCCCATGCCTCTAAATGACTGACCCTCTCTCTCTGGAATGGAAGACAGCAAGCCAGTCAAAAGCATATCTGAGGATATGGGCACCATGTAGCTAAGAGGTCAATTATACAGCCACAAGGACACAGAATCCTATGGAATCTTCCTCTCCTGGGTTTCTTCAACCCAGAAATGCCAGCATCCAGACAGTACTCTCTAGGCAGGAATTGGGAAGATTTTCCCCAAGAAAGGCAATACTTAAAGACAAATGATACAGGGATTACCCAACAAATGGCACAGTCAGATCCTCCCCGTGATGCTTCAAGCAAACAAGCCTCACTCCCACACTCAGAATTTCCAATTAGCTTTGTAGTCTCTTAATCTTAATTATGAGCAAATAATCAAAAATTACTAGAAACCTAAAGAAGGCCTTTAACATGGACGACAGTATTTAAAACAATAGGCCCAAAATGGAGTCGTTTATGCTAAGTCCTATGTCACCAAACTGAGACTTAATTACGGGTTGACTCTCCCAGGAATGGAATCTTAAACCAGTCAATCAGGAAATCATCTGATCAGCACTAGTTAGGTAATCTGCCTGATAGACCCCTGCCATCCCCTAAAGGAAAGTAACTTTGCAATAACCAATCCACTTTTTTGGTCTACTATGACTTCCTTGTTCCCACTTCCTTCTTACCTCTAAGTCTTTTATTCTGTGCAGCAACTGGGAGCTCCTTTCTGTCTGCTAGATTGGATGCTGCTCAATTTGAACTAATTTTCGCCCAAATAAACTCTTGCAAGTTTTAAGATGCCTCAGTTTATCTTTTAACAGCAGTGATCTAAACAAGCAAACAAAAAGCCAATAGAACAAAAGGAAGCTGTGCAGGGAGAAGGAAACTTGAAGAAAAAGAAAAAAAAGAGATGAGGGCAGGGGATAGAAAAAATACTAAGCTCACCAAAGAGATAAGAAAATATATTGCAACTATGGAATAAAAACAGGATGCTCTAAAAAAGAAACATTCAAAGAGCATAAAAAGAGATCTCAGAAATTAAAAATATGATAGCAGAGAAAATATTCTATCAGAGGGTTGGAAAATTAAGTTAAAGTCTCTTAGAAAGTAGAATAAAAGGACAGAGATGGAAAATAAGAGAGACAGATAAAATCAGAGACCAGGTTCTGGAGGTCCAACATCCAAGTAACAGGAGTGGATAGTAAAGGAGAGAAAATTATCAACAAAATAATTCAAGTTAAGTTAACTTCTTAGAACTGAAGAACATCAGCTGCCAGAAGGAAAGGGCCTACCAAATGCCCAGCATCACAGGTGAAAATCAAGCCAAGGCACATTGCTGTGAAGCTTCAGAAACCTGAGGTCGAAAAGAAGATTCTACAAGCTGCCCAGGGGGTGAGGGGGATAGGAGTTGGTGGGTCAAAAAATGAAAACAAAAACAAAACCCAAGCCAGGTCACATACAAATCATCAGGAATCAGATGGCTCTGGGTATCACAAAAGCAACACTAGAAACAAGCCAACAGAACAACATCTGCAAGATTCCGAAGGGAAACGATCAACACAGAACCTCAAACCTACCCCAAGCAAATAATCAAGGGTGAGGGTGGAACAAAGCTATTTCAAACATGTGAGCCCCAACAACCTATCACCGGTGTTTCTATGGAAAGAAAGTGCTTCATATCAAAATAAGACTAATCCCATATATAAAGGTAAGCATGGAATGCAGAAAATGGGAACTCCCAAAGCTGCAGAGACATCAAAGAAATCCCTGGAGGGATGGGGAAGGGAGATCCTAGGATAACTGTGAGATCCATCCAAGCAACCAGGCCTTATTCAAGCAAAGTGGCTCAAGGAACATGTCTTCTTCAAGAAGACATCACTAAGTTCCCTTGAGAATACCTGGGTAAGGATTCTTATGCTAAGATTTCACCTTAATCCACACTGAAGTGGAAAAGCCCTCCACTGACAAAGTAACAACTCTCTATTAAACTTAGGAAAGTTTTTCTATAGAGCTATGTAATCATTTTAAACTAACATTCTAAGAACAAACGCAGTTGTGCAACATTAAAGGATGGCTTTGAAATTAATACTGCATTGTATGGTTACTCACGGCATTTAAAAAATCTGTAATAGGCTTTAGGCATAAACATTTTGCACCCTATGATTTATAAATGGAGTTATGATAAGAAAAAAAAGGAACAATATACTTGGTTTTTGCCACCTTCACTTTCTTTATACATAAAGTTGTCTCTCAAATGCCTTTTATGGAACTTGATTCTGTCATGCTGACAGTATTCAAAGACCAAAACAATGTACTTTGCTATGAAAATGGCTAAGAGAGTAGACTACGTAGGCCAAGCAGATCACCTTACGAAGGGAAGCCAACACCCCAGCCATGTGGGAACCCAAATCTGCAGTATAAAACAACATACCTTTAAATTAGCTTTTTTGCTATATTACCATCTCCCTAAAACCTCTCTCTCTTTTTTTATTTCCCAGTGGGCTCTATGCCCAATGTGGTGCCTGAACACACAACCCCCTAGATCAAGAGTTGCCAACCAGGCACCTCTCAAACCTCATTAAAAAAAAAAAAATCTTTTTTTAAAGTTTATTTATTTTGAGAGAGAGAGCCAGGGAAGGGGCAGAGAGGGACTGAGAGAGAGAAAACCCCAAGCAGGCTCCATACTGATAACGCAGAGCCTGATGCAGGGCTTAAACCCCCAAATCGTGAGATCATGACCTGAGCTGAAATCAAGAGTCAGATGCTTAACCGATTGAGCCACCCAAACACCCCTAAATTTTTTTTTTTTTAATTTTAGAAAGAGAGAGCCTGAGTGGGGGAGAGTTAGAGGGAGGGATAGAGAATCCCAAGCAGGCTCCACACTCAGTATGGAGCCTGACATGGGCCTTGATCCCATGACCCTGGGATGATGACCTGAGCCAACATCAAGAGTCGGATGCTCAACCGACCGAACCACCTAGGCGCCCCTAAAACCTCATTTTTAAGAGCACATCTACACAGGGAGAACAATCCTATAATAGTTCAGTACTCTTGTTCGGAGTGTTAAACCACGTCTCTAACAATTTAAGTTGGAATAATAATGTCTCCTGATAACATCAGATTTTTTCCTTATAAATTTAATAATGATTTTCAGCATATAGCAAGCATGGTCAAACAAGATAGCCTGTTGGTTAAAGGAGCCAAACTATGAAAGTTGTACAGAATTTCACTTTATTTAGTCCTGGTTTCCAAGAGTGATTTGTTTTTGAGTTCTTTATTAAGTTATACTATAGAAGCATGCCGTTTGGCCAGTGTACATTTATTATTTTAGTTTTGTGTTCTTTTTAAAAATGTTTTATTTATTTTTTGAGAGAAAGAGAGAGCAGGAGAGGATAGGGGAGGGGCAGAAAGAGAGGAACAGAGGATCTGAAGCGGACTTTGCGCTGATAGGCTGACAGCAGTGAGCCTGACATGGGGCTCTAACCCATGAACTGCAAGATCATGACCTGAACTGACGTCAGATCTCAGCCAACTGAGCCACCCAGGTGCCTCTAGTTTTGTGTTCTTAATATCAATTTGGTATAAGATTCAAACTTTAGAGTACTGGGAATATTTTGTACAGAATCATTTAAAAATATTAAAAGTGGGGTGCCTGGCTGGCTTTGTAGGTAGAATATATGACTCTTGATCTTGGGGTTGTGAGTTCAAGCCCCATGTTGGATACAGCCTACTAAAAAAATAAGTAAAAAACAAAACATAAAAATAAAAAAAAATATTAAAAGTGCCATTTAAACACTGATGGTAGGGGCACCTGGTGGCTCAGTCAGTTAAGTGTCTCTTGATCACAACTCAGGTCACGATCTCACAGTTTGTGCATTTGAGCCCTGAGTCAGGCTCCGTGCTGACAGTGTGGAGCCTGCCTGGAATTCACTCTCTGTCCCTCCCCCTGCTCTCTCTAAATAAATAAACTTACAAAAACTTGTAATTCTCTCTCTCTGCTGCTCCTTCCCCTGCTCTCTAAATAAACTTATAAAAACTTGGAATTCTCTCTGCTCCTCTGCCCGCTCTCTCTCTAAATAAATAAACTTATTAAAAAAAAAAAACACACGCTGAATTGTATATAATAAAGCAAAGAAAGGGATCAAACACAGAATCACCAATTATCTTAGGCCACCAGGTCACCAAACTTTATTTGTTTACTGTAAAACATTACAATGACTAAATAAAAAGTGATTTTAGATGAAAGCATTTACACTTAGTTTTCTTAACAGGCTATCCAAATAAATATGACTGGCCTGGTATTCAGGGAACTTCAGGAGTCTTAGGGCTTTCCCCCTTCTTTTTATGTTGCTAGTTTTTAGAATTTCCATGGCTAACAGGAACTGCATTTACAGACAGAATCTATTTTGCTTAAAAGAATGAAACAGACTGGGAAGTATCTTTGCAAAACATATATCTGAGAAGACTGCTATCCAAAATATACAAAGAATTCTTAAAACTTGACAATAACAGCCCAATTAAAAATTTGGCAAAAGACCTGAACAGATACCTCACCAAGAAGATATACAGATGGCAAATAAGCATATGAAACAATGCTCCACATCATATGTTATCAGGGAAATGCAAATTAAAACAATGACAAACTGCGACATATCTATTAGAATGGCTAAAATCCAAACCACTGAAAACCCCAAATGCTGGCAAGGATGTAGAGCAATGGGAACTCGCGTTCACGTAGAGCAATGGGAACTCGCGTTCATTGCTGGTGGGAATGCAAAATGGTACAGCCTCTTTGGAAGGAAGTCTGGCAGTTTCCTATAATACTAAACATACTCTTACCATACAATCCAGAAATTGCACTCCTTGGTATTTACCCAAAGGAGTTGAAAACTTATGTCTACACAAAAACCTGTACGTGAGAAGAGCCAACACTTGGAAGCAACTGAGATGTCCTTCAATAGGTGAAAGGATAAATAAACTGTGGTACATCTAGACAGTAGAACATTATTCAGGGATAAAAAGAAATGAGCTTTCATGCTACAAAAAGACACGGAAGAACCTAAATGCATATTACTATGTGAAAGAAGCCGATCTGAAAGGGCTACATCTGTACCATTCCAAGTAGATGACATTCAGAAAAAGGCAAAACTACAGAAACAGTAAAAAGAGCAGTTGCAGCCAAGAGTTTGGGGGGTAGAGAGGGATGAAGAATATGGGGAGCCCAGGGAATATTAGAGTGCAAAACTACCCTGTATGATACAGTAATGATGGATGCATGTCACTGTATGTTTGTCAAAACCTATAGAATGTACAACACAGTGGACTTTAATCATTATGTATCAGTACTGGCTCATCAATTGTAATGCAAGATGTTAATAAGATAAACCGTGTAGGAAAGGATAAGAAGGTATGTGGGAACCACTTTCCCCTCAATTGTTCTGTAAACCTAAAAATTCTCTACAAAGTATGTTAAAATATACAGTCTATTAAAAATAAATCTAATTTGACAGTTTAAAAAGTGCTACTTTCCCTCCTCAAATTTTATTTTAATATTGTCTGGTTTACTAACCAATGTTCTGTAATAAAACATGACATTTTATATCCTAGCTTTCACCCTCTTCATCTGACAGAGCAATCAAATGGTTAAAATTCTCCAGTTTAATACACAGACATTATAACACCACTATTCATGTTCAACGACAATGTAGTTGACAGCTCTAAATTAATTTTTTAATTAAAAAATTTTTAAATTTTTTATTATTTTTTTTAGGGAGAGAGATGGGGAGAAGGAGAGAGGGAGAGAGGGAGAGAGGGAGGAGGGAGAGAGGGAGAGAGGGAGGAGGGAGAGAGGGAGAGAGGGAGAGAGGGAGAGAGGGAGAGAGGGAGAGAGGGAGAGAGGGAGAGAGGGAGAGAGAGAGAATCTTAAGCAGGCTCTAAACTCAGTGTAGAGCCTGATATGGGGCTCAATTCCATGACACTGGGATCATGAGCTGAGTTGAAATCAAGCGTTGGATGCTCAACATACTAAGCCAACCAGGCGCCCCTAAAAATATTTTTTTTAGGTAAGCTCTATATTCAACATGGGGCTCAGACTCATGACCCCAATATCAAGAGTCACATGCTCTACCAACTGTGCCAGTCAGGCACCCCTCTACAGATCTAAATTAGAATCCATACTGTACCTATCTGTAAAAAAATATTCTCTGCTAGAGGATCTATGTAGGAAAACTCTTTAAAAGTTAGATTTATAAGATCATTTCAAAGGAATGCTCACTTAAAATCACTTACTGTGGGGCGCCTAGGGTGGCTCAGTCAGTTAAGTGGCTGACTTCGGCTCAGGTCATGATCTCATGGTTTGTGAGTTTGAGCCCTGCATCGGGGCACTGCACTATCAGTGCCTGCTTGGGATTCTCCCTCTCTGCCCCTGCCCCACTTGTGTGCGCACTTACTTTCCTTTATTACCCCCTACCACCCAAATATTATATACATATAGAAAAGATCAGCAAAATATATCTTGGTTTGTCTTATGGGTCTTCTATTTTCTATAGCATTTTCTGTCCTCCTTTCAAAATTCTGAATACAATTCTGGTACATTTCAACAACTGAAAATATTTTCTCTGTAAATTTCTGCAGCTTAATCACCCATTTGTCTCAGTTTTTAAAAAACCAAAACAATACTCGCTTCACCTGAACAACCAAGGTTATTGTAAATTTTCACGGATTTGTCACATGCAAACAACAAAATGTGCAACTAAAAAAAAAAGTAATGTGTGCAACATACCAATAAACTTATTTTTGGACAGCCCTGATGTCTTCATCACAAACTTGTTGCAGGAAACAACTAGTGGTATTTTACCACCTCTGACATCCTAAATTGGTATGTGTTTTCTGAGCTAAATTCTCAAAAGAAATAGGCGGGCGAAAGGCATTTGATATCCTAGAAAAGAAGACAAGTGACATTTGCTAAACAGGTTACTAACACCAAGGAGGAACTCTAACACTGGGGGGATGATACTGAACAATTTCTATTTAAATTTGTTAAGACTGGGTTGGGTTATTGCCAGCCACTCCTATCTTGATTGTTGTGTCTGTCACCTTTAAGGATTCTCATTGTTCAAACAGCATCGGGATCTTCTCTTTCACAGTCAACACAGGACTCACAGTTAACTGTACACTTTATATACTCATAATTAACATAAGATCTTAATGTAAGTTCCAGTACCATAAATAGCATAAATACTCTTCAAAAGTAATTTTCCAAAAATACTGGGATGAGAACACGAGGCTATGAAAAACCATTAGGAGTAGCTGGAGACAGAAACAAAACAGTTGATAACACATCTATATGGCTACTGGCTTTTCCAAATGTGATCAAATGCTGGATGACTGCACCAGTATTTTAACTGCATGAGCAGAATGGCAGACTAAAGAAAAGAACACTGAATTTGAAAGTCAGGAAAGGAGGGTTTTAACTGGAGGTTTCATGGGCAGCTCTGCTTTAGGACTATTTATGTGATAGGGGAAGTTCCCCAACTTGATACCTCTATATGATCACAGAGAAAACAGGCTCCGTTCATTCAGTGACAAGTATGTGAGTGCCTGCTATAGGCCAAGCACTATTCTAAATGCCTGAGATACATCAGTGAACAAAGACCTCTGCACTCTTGGAGGTGACACTACAGTCAGGAAAGACAAATCATAATAACCGTAATACATTAACTACAGGGTATGTTAGAAGGTGATAAATACTATGGAAAAAAATGAAGCAAGGAAAGGAGGATGAAGAGAGTATACATGGGATGGAGGTAGAAGAGGTGCAAGGTTACAGAGTTCAGTAGGGTAGTTAAGGTAGGCTTCATAGAGACGTGAAAAAATGATCCAAATGTTTAGAAAGTGAGTTAACCAATGAGGTAAGCACATCAACTCACAACTCCTAATAAGGATTCCCTATGGATAAGACAACACACATGAGGACCTCAAAAGGGAAACACTATCCCTTGGCTGGGTACCTATCAAATGTGTGTTAATCCTTGTGCTATGTACTTATACATGTCTCATTTTCTATACAAAGTTAGGATATTAAAATCCTGTTGGTAGTTATTCTCATTTTTTTTAAAGTAAAAGGCAAATATAAACTTTACATGAGTTAATTTAAAGGTTACCAAAAAAGAAATAGGAATATATATGTATATACTGTAAGCATGCATAATTCATCCAACAAATGCTGTGTTTTTTTGTTTTTGGAAATTAACAAGGGCCTATTGCAAGATACTTCCAAAGAAAGTCCATGTAACATTTGTAGGCTGGTAAAGATAACCTGAAACCAAGCTGACAATCTAGCAGCTGAAATTAAAAACAACAGTAGTAATCCCAGAAACAGACATGATGTAACCTAAGCCTCTCAACATAACCTCACCAACATTTCTTACTTATTTGATGGGGAGAACAGTTTACTCTTCCTTTTAGAAGAACAAAAATCAACTCCTGTAGTTTAGGAACATGAAATATTTCTTCACAGAATGGTACTAATGCTAATTAAATCTCAAGGCAAGTGTTTCTTTGAAAATGTCCATAAGAGCCTGTGAAACAAATGAGATTAAAGAAACTACTTCTAAGGATGTGAAATGACTTTGAATCCATTCAGCCCAACAGGAAACAGAAATATTTTAGGAGTTAATAAGCAAAAGGCAAAAAGCAAACCCATCGAATATGTATGCTTTTTGTTTGTTTGTTTAAATTCTAAACCAAGACAAGCCAAACTTAAATCCCAGTAAGAATGACCTTAAAATTACCTTCTGGAACTTAAATCTCTGTTCCTACTTTGGTAATTAGGTTTAAAGCAAAGTGCTCCTTAACTGTACATTTTCAGAAAGTTAAAAGACTTTCCAAACTGTAATAAATCAAAGTTCTGTCTGCATTTCCCTACCAAAAATAATCAACAGTGCTCAGTAAAGTTTAGGACTAAACAATAAATGACAGTGAGACTCAAAGACTGAGGTGGAAAGCTTTTAAAGAACCCTGCCCTCGGCATGAATAAGCTTTATGGGACTCCTGAAAGAGTTAAGAGCAGCAGCAGAGACACCTTAGCTGTCACAGGGGGAAAGGAAGTCCTGAAGCCTTTAAAGCCACAGTTAACACTACTTTTTATACCACACTGCTTCCCCCATCCCTGTCCCCGTCCCCATCACATTGCTTTTAACCAATTAAATTTCAAACGCCAAACCTGTCTGTAACTACTTTGGCATAATGAATGCGCAAATATAACTTTCATAAGTACAGCATACAGCAAGAATGTCATAGTTGCTTGTCAGTTTCATGTTATTCAATATGTAGGCTTTGGAGAAAGGCAATGACAGGCAATGACCTAAGGATAATGTCCGGGTCAGCCTTTTATAGTTACTGGAGCAACAACTAAATCCCCAAGAACAAAAGTTGGTTAAGTCAGGAAAGTCTGTGTTACATAAGGAAGAAAAGTCTTCCACTTAATTATAAATGTGGAAATTAAACTTCACAGAGTGAGAATAACATACTCATTTTGCCTAGAATGTTAATTTCTGGAACTAGTGTGTCAATGTATGAGATTTTCTGAAAAGTGTAATTCAACAGTTAAATAAAAATCAGAAGCAGGGGGCACCTTGAGTTTGGAACACAGAGATTAGCAAAACTTTGGAGAATTATTTTGAATTGTGGGAACTTTTGGAACCCTGTTCCTATCTCAGGACCTTTCATTTGCTATTGTTGCCAGAAGTCCCCAGGCCCAGGTTATTTCCTCGTGATGACTCAAACAATTACATATGAGATCACACATTCAGTACCTATACTCTCTAGGGTACTGGCTTTTTAAAGGATCCCTGGAGGAGTCAGATGTTTTCTTTTAAATAATCCCACCATATCCTTCCAGTCTGAGAACATGTCATTACCAGAGCCTGAGACATCTTCTGAAATATAAAATATTAAAATTCAGGAAGATTTTGGCACAGATGCTTTTGATAGGATGTTGAATTCTGGCTTACAAATACTCATTTTTTCTGGAAGAGATGAATAAAAAAAACCCCAAAACAAACCCAGAAAAGCTCATTTCCTCCCCTTGTATTAGCTTCAGCCATGTGAAAATGCCAAATATCCAATCATTCCTGGAAAAATGGCAGGTTTATGTGGTTCAACCCAGTATATAAAAATAATACTTTAAAATGCCTTCAAAAAACAAAACAAAACAAAACTTTCAAAGAGCACTTTGAAATTTGTGTTCTGTTTCTAATTAAGGGCTGGGTTTCAATTTTATTTTTTAAAATTTTTGTTTATTTTGAAGTAATCACTACACCCAATGTGGGACTTGAACTCACAACCCTGAAATCAAGAGTTGTATACTCTTCCAACTGAGCCAGTCAGGGGCCTCTCGACTTCAATTTTAGATCAATATATTAGGGTGAGTGCGATTACAAAGTTGGTAAACAAATCTGACTTGAAATCTACTTATTCTAAAACTACTTTCACTACTCGAAACAAACCCCTGGTCTCTGGTTTTCACATCCATCATGCTCATTCTTCTGGACTTACAGGGCCTGCTTACCACTCCAGTTTTATGCTCGTTCATTTCTTTCTCTTTTTCTTTTTCTTATTTTTTAAAGATTTTATTTTAAAGTAATCTCTACACCCAGTGTGAGGCTCAAACTCACAATCCTGAGATCAAGAGGCCCACGCTCTATGGACTGAGCCAGCCAGGTGCCCCGATTCTTGTTCATTTCTGCAGATATTCCGTGTGTGCTTGAGAAAAATGTGTTTGTGTATGTCCATCAAATCCAACCTGTTAACTTGTGCTCATATCTTCTGTAGCTTTATTCTTTTTGGCTTCTTGCCCTATCAATGACTGAGTGACTTTTTACTATGATAATAGATTTAGAATTTTGCCCTATACTTTTATTAGTTTTTACTTTATATGTTCTGAAGCTATTTCATTAGGTGCATACAAGTACAGGAGCTGAATCTTGTTATTTAGTGACTTTCTGATTTCCAATGGCTTTTTTTTTTAACCAGTTATTGTTACAAATTTCTCCTGCTACTTTGTAGATTTACTGTTGATGGTGTCTTTGATCAAGAGAAGTTCTTAATACAGCCCATTTTATCATTATTTTCCTTTATGGTTAATATTTTGCTTGCCCTGTTTAACAAATCTTTTCCTATCCTAAGATCACAAACCTATTCTTTTATACTATTTTTTTAAAAGTTTTGTTTCTTTTACTTTCACTTTTAGATCTAAAAGCCATTGGAAGTGAATATGTTGTGGGAGTGGTGGTCAAGCTTTACTTCTTTTATATTACTATTATTTTAAAAATGTTTATCTTGAGAGAGACTGAGTCAGCAGGGAAGGGGCCGAGAGAGGGAGAGAGAGAATCCTAAGCAGGCTCCACACTGTCAGCACAGAGCCCAGTGCAGGGCTCCAACCCACAAACCATGAGACCACGACCTGAGCCAAAACCAAGAGTTACACACTTAACTGACTGAGCCACCCAAGGGCCCCTTATAACTTTTAATCCACTCGAACAATCAGACTTTAACTGAGATTACTTAGTACTTGTGACTACTAATGTACCCTGGATTCATTCTTCCTTCTTCTTTTCGGCTTTATTTGTCCTACTTTTCTGCTTTTTCTTTCCTTTTTTTTGGATTAAAAATTTTTTTTGTTTTGCTAGTTTCTGAAATCTATTTTTCTCAATACCAGTTATCTCACACTCTTAAAAAGTCCAAAGTTAGGCAATAATTCATCCCTCCTTCTGAATAACACAATGGCCTTAGAACACGAACTATGATCAGTTCTCTCCTATGTTATATTTATTATTGTTCATTATTTTGGTTTTGTCTTTTTAGTCCTAAAAATTAGATTACTATCATTTCATATGCTTGTACAGATTTACTTGTATTTACCAATTTCTTTGCTGACCTTTACTTCTCACATAAACAAATTCTTCTTATTGTATATTTTCTTTCTTAACGGTCCTTTGTAGAAGTTTTTAAAGTAAAGACTTACTGATGGTAAACTCAGTTTCTGTTTATCTAAAAATGACTGACCACACCTTCATTCTTGAAAGATTCTTTTCTTGGGGATACAATTCTAAGGTGACATTTATTTCTCTCTGTACTATCTTTTGGCTTCCTGGTTGCAGTTGAGATGTCTCTCTTCCATTCTCTCCTTGTAGATACTAGATATTCTGTCCTCCATGTCCCTTAACCGTTCATATTTTTCCGGTACTTGTCTCCCTGTGCTGTTTTCTGAATAATACCTTCAGGTCTTCCAGTTCTCTCTCTTCCTCACTGTGTCTAATATACTAATCTATTCACTGGGTTTAAAATGTCAATGGTTACATGTCTAAACTTATACTCTACTTGATTTTTTTGTCAAATATATCTTGTCATTTTTGATGATCACTCTTTGCTTCATTAAAAAAAAATTCATTACTTTGTTGGGGCACCTGAGTGGCTGAGTCGGTAAAGCATCTGACTCTTGATTTTGGCTCAGGTCATTATCGCATGGTTTGTGGGATCAAGCCCCATGTTGGGCTCTGTGCTGACAGTGTGGAGCCTGCTTGGAATTCTCTCTCTCCCCCTGTGCCCCTCCCCTGCTGGAGCCTGCACGCACTCTTTCCTCTCAAAATAAATAAACATTAAAAAAAAAAAAATTTCATTACTTCAGGGGCACCTGGGTGGCTCAGTTGGTTAAGCGTCTGACTCTTGGGTTTTGGCTCAGGTCATAATCTCTTAGTTCAAGGGATCAAGCCCCGTGTTGCTGTGCACTGACAGCACGGAGCTTGCTTGGGATTCTTTCCCTCTATCTCTGCTCCTCCCCAACTCATGTGCGCACACTCTCTCCCTTTCCCAAAATAGATAAACTCAAAAAAATTTATTGCTTTGTTAAGTATTTCACATGTAGTTTATGTTTTAATTTTCTGTCTGATGATTCGCAGTATCTGTGAAGTATCTAGGGGTAGGGAGGGGAGGACAGAGTAATCGAAAACTGCTGCTTCTAGTTTCTGTTCAAGCTTACTTCCAGGGGACTTTTCTGTGTGTGGGATAATATAAATTCATAATTGGTCAATGTAAATCTATGGAAATTTTGAGTACCTATGTTTCCTTGTTTCTGCTAGTAGTGGCCAGGGACTGCTAACAACTCTAGCTGTTTCCTAGGGTCCTGGATTTAATGCAGAAATTTCAGTGTTGGTTTCTTCATTTTGCAGTAGGAACAGTTGTTTGGTTTTGGCATTTGACTCTAGAGTGACTTTCACATCAACACTCACTCCCAACACTCCAGTTTGAGTGGGTTCATCAAAATTAATTAATAGGGCTGGGGGGACTTGGGAGATTCCCCTTACTCCTTGGAAGCCTGTTAATGCTTATTCAAATTCTAACAGATCTACTTATGTGATAGTGACAGGGTACTTCAGAAAAATTAGTTTGCCATACAACAGGAAAGGGCACACTATCTTCCTACTCATTTTTGCTCCCAAGGGATTTTCCTTACTTTTTTTGGTGTAAGTATGTAAAGTAAGTAAATACTATGTATTTAAAAAGAATTATTTTAATTTTAACATTTTACTAAGCATTTTTGAGTGTTGTGTAGAAGAATTTTAAGTAATGTACCCTGCCATTCTGCTAGAAATTTCAGAAGTCCTGTTTTCCCCCCCAAACATGTTATACTAGATCGCTCCCATTTTATACCCATGTAGTTTTTCTATATCTACATGTAGATATAGAAACATTTGTATAAATTTGTATAAATAAATTACATTTACTTGTATAAAATTTTATCTTGTTAGATTTGGAGAATTTTTCTAGTCAATATACTGAGATCTTTCTAGTTCTTTTTTTTTTTTTTTTTTTTAAATTTTTTTTTTTCAACGTTTTTTATTTATTTTTGGCACAGAGAGAGACAGAGCATGAACGGGGGAGGGGCAGAGAGAGAGGGAGACACAGAATCGGAAACAGGCTCCAGGCTCTGAGCCATCAGCCCAGAGCCTGACGCGGGGCTCGAACTCACGAACCGCGAGATCGTGACCTGGCTGAAGTCGGACGCCCAGCCGACTGCGCCACCCAGGCGCCCCTAGTTCTTATTATCAAACAATACATCCCTTCACCCTGTATATAAACAGCCTATTAAATTTATATTCCAGCAGTTATTTGTTTACATGATCATTTTATTACCCTTTCAGATTAAAAAATAGGAACTATCTTAATTACTTTTTTTTTTTTTTTTTTAAGTAGGCTTCATGCCCAGAGTAGAGCCCAATGTGGGGCTTGAACTCAGGACCCTGAGATCAAGACCTGAGCTGAGATTAAGAGTACGACGCTTAACCAACTGAGCCACCCAGCATCCCCTTAATTGCTTTTGATTTTTGAACCTAGGAGGTATTCAATAAATGCACACTGAATGTCCTTAACTAAGTTACTGGTAAAAATATTAAACACGATAAGCCCATGGTCAGAGCCCTGAACCTTAAGACAGGCCTGGTACCTAGCTATCAATGGTCCATTAACTAGCACTCTTTGTTATGGTCATGCAACTAGTTATTCAACTCAAAGATTCAACAAATATCTGAAACTGTATTAAATTTCACATTTCAGCCAATTATCTAAGGTCTATGACATTGTTCTGAGAGATTTTATCAAATGCTCTGCTGATATCCAGACACATTCTATCTACAGCATTTCCCTTTTCTACTAGCCTTATCAACTCATCTTAAATCTTTCATGAAGCCTTTTTGAATATTCAGATCAAACTGAGCTCTTTTAGTACAACTTTGAACTCAGCAACACACATTTTTACACTTTATATGCTGCCTTACTATTTTTTTTTTTTGCCTTACTATTTAATGAGTTTATAAATTATCTTCCCATGACATTTTTTGCTATTTTAAAACTATTTTAAAAGAATTCTATGCATGTGATTTAAAAATTCATACAGTAAAAAAGGATTTTAAAAGAGTATCTTCCCTCTACCCTAATCCTTTGTTTCTTCTTCTAGTGTCAACCACTGTAAAAGTTGTTTTTATCTTCACTGAACTTTTCTTTATACCCGCATAGCTATGTGTGTGTGCCCACAGACACAAACACCTGTTTCTACACACAGAAAATATGTTCTTACACTAACAGGAACTTACTGTATTTAGTTTTAGACTTTGCCTTCCTAAATTAATAACACAAATGGGTGATTTGTTCCCATATCCACACATACATATACCTTACATTTGAAGGGTGACACAGAATCCCTCTAATCTAGCGTAGTGATAAACTGTACCAATACAACAGAGTGATGCTGAGTGCTCCCTGCATTCCTCAAAAGCTGTTTAGGGTCTGGGACCGTGACATTTAACACAGTATTGAACAAACAGCAATCAATCAATAAATAACTGCTTTCCTACAGAATGTCTTCTAAATGTATGATATTTGGGGAGAAAATGAGAAATTTCATCTCTAGTCCCACCCTCACTAGGGAAAACAGAAGGGAAGAAACAGGAAATAGAAATCTTATTTCTTCAAACAAAGTAGAGCAACAAACACTTGTGAGAGAGATGTATTCAGTTAAAGCAATCCAGAGAAGGAGCCTCAGATGATGCAAAACAGAGTATTTTGAAATACATTGTCAATCACTATAGCATACTAACACTACAGCTTTAAATATTTTATTTGATGACACCCAAAAGGAACTTCCATAAACGATCAAGTTCTTAATTTGTGACAAGCCTGGGAAAGCCACACTGTATGCCAATTCCTTAAAAATACAAGAAGTTATTTCATATCCTTCTCAGGAAATGACCAAGCTGAATAGAACAGCTAGTGAGAAACCATGGAGTTCTCTACTTCAGTGGTTCTCAAAGCATGGTCCATGGACCCCTGGGAGTTACTGAGATTCTTTCAGGTTTAAGATCCAAGCTATTTTCAAAATAATACTAAGATGTTATTCACCCCTTTCACTGTATTGGCATTTGCACCAATGGCACAAAGGCAGTGCTGGGTAAAATCACTGGTGCCTTGGCACAAACCAAGACAGAGGCATCAAAGTGTACTAGCAACCACTGTGGTCTTCATTGCCATATACTTATTTTTTAAAAAGGCCAGTTTTCACTTAAGAATTCCTTGATAAAGGAAGAAGAAAAAATATTTTTATTAAATCTCAACCTTGAGGATGTATCTTTTTAATACTCTGACAAATAGGAAGCACGCACAAAAACTTCTGCATACCAATGAGTTTTCATGTAATAAGTACAGTTCAGGTATGGTTTCAGAGTCCATATTGCAGCTAACCTTCACAAAACCATTCCTTGTCAAAGAGGTATTGAAGAATATCCATAATTATCTGGATTCTATATATTCCTCCTTTTTCCAACTACATATTTGTGTGAGGCTGGATTTTGTTCATACACTTCAACCAAAACAATGGATGGTAACGGACTGAATGCAGAAGTATCAGAATCCAGTTCTACTCTATTAAGCCAGATATTAAAGAGAGTTAAAAAAAATACAAAATGATGCTATTACTAAATTTTTGTTTTGTCTTAGAACACTTTTTCATAAAAATGTTTATAATGGGTTATGATTGTTATTTTAAATGAATTAATGAACATATTCTAAAAATTTTGTTTTAATTTCTGATAAAGCAAATACTGTAACTAGATTAAATCACATTAACAAAAGCTCTTTGGGATCCTCAATAACATTAAAGAGTATAAAGGGGTCCTGAGACCAAAAAGTTTGACAATTGCTGTAGTTAATGAAAAACGTCACTTTGGTGAACCCTGTTCCACTTTACACACAGCAGGACTTACAAACTGATTTTTCTTACTTAGCAAGAAATACTTCAGAATACTATTTGCTACCTGCATATCTTCTCCAATATTGTGATGTAGGACCTAATAAATTATTATAAGGTGAACACCAGTCAAGTCCAGAAATAGAATTTTGCCAAACACCCCAGAAGCCCTTTCTATGTTGCTCCATCCCAATCATAACACCTTCCCACTCTTGCTGTAAGTAACCTGACTTTTATATTAATCACCTCCTTGACATTTTTTTATTGTATGCTTCCCTTGACACTGCAGTTTTGTTTTGCCCATGTGAAAAAATTTTGGTGTCTTATAAGGTCTCTTTTAACCCATAGGAGAGCCAGTATGCCCTCCACTTCCCTATAATTTATCTAGTGAAGGACCCAGGCTGTTTCACCTATAGAGTTCCCCAGGTTTGGATTTTGTTGACTGCCTCATCTTGGTGCAGTTCAGCATGTTTCTTGTTTTAGTATAACCTAAAAATTGACAGATGAATCCAGAAAGTGGATTACACTCAGGTCCTGTTGCCTCTTTGACAAGACTATAGGAGACACTTAATGCCCAATTTGGTCTTTTTGCAATCTTGGGAGCCACTGATGCTCGCTGCCTATATCTATTCAGTTGGTGGGAGACTGTAAAATGGTGATTCTTTAATTTTATAATTTCTTTTTCATTTATTAACTGGAATATATTTGTAAAATGATTCTCTCCCTCAGCTACTACTTGGTTACCTACATGTTCAATTCATATAGAAAAAACGGGAAACACTGGATTCTTTTCCCTTGTAAGATTTTAAGATAATGAATTGGTTTCCTATCATCCTCTGAAGATGACCAATCATTTCCCTTATTACTTTTAAATATCATTAAGAATTAATAGATTTAAACACCTTTGATTAATCTTGCTGCCAAATTTTCAAATAGCACATTTGGGCCATGAAGAGCTAGATTTATACATTAGATTTTAGCTGTGCAAAAATCAGCTTCACACCTCAAAACATACCTTTCCATAAGCAAAGGCATTTTAGTTATGGAAAGGGCTGACAACTAATTAGTTCTTAAATGAAAAAATTCAGGGTAGATTAAAAAATATGATTTTCTTAACACTTCCATGAAGATAAGTTCAGATAAAATTAAAAAGTCTGAGAAGTGTTTCCTAATTATATTTTTAAAAATTCTTTAGTGACTTCCCCTTGATTTTCAGAATACAATGAAATCTCTTTAGCTCAGCTGATAAAGCACATCACCATTTGGTCTCTGGGCTCATCTCCTGCCACTCTGTTCCACTAACCCTTTCATCTTTTTTGGTAATATAAATAAAAAAAATTGCTTTGGTGATGTTTTCCTGATATGTTTTAAAAATTATCCATATATATCTAAACACAGTTCATATTACAATTACTTTTATAAGAATCTGACTCAATTAACTTTGGCATTAAAGGAAAAAAACACCATGACTCAACTGTTGGAAATACTCTCAAGTAATCTTAAAAATCCAAAAATAAGTTATTGCTTAAAAATCATGGGCACATTCTATAGACAAAGCCTATATCCACCTATTTTTAAGTTACAAAGATATATAAGGAACAAAGTGAGAATAAAAGAGCTGGAAATGAAGCTATTCCACTTTATTATCAATATGAAGTTTCCAAAAGGGAGTAGTATCATGTTCCCAGTGGAAAAAAGAATATGTAAACAAAAATCTAAAATGAGACAGGAATGAGATTTTCCCAAAAAGATATCTTCCACGCTCCAGGGCAATTATTGTAAAAATTTTAAAGCAGAAGAGATTTAAAATGCCCATGCTCCTCATTCTCATGAAGTACACACAGACCTCAACAAGATTTCAGAAACAGTCTTAGTGTTCCATGAGTTCTCAACAGGAATTTTATAATGATGTATTTCCATTCTTATGACTGTTTATTTATTGATTATTTATATTGTAAAAAAATAATATAAGCATATTTTGGATCATTTGGTTGGTCACCTTAATACCAAGTACAGTCTTATGGTTTTGTCGCTCACATACCTGCTTAGGGTTGACTAGTGCCAATCAGTTATACTTTAATAATTGAGGGCTAATTAAAAAGGTGCAGAGGTAGACTTAATATGTAAACAAGGTGTCCTACAAAGTAAAGGTCAAGTTATAGAATAAATGAAAGTCTCCTACTCCTCGAATACAGGAAAATGGTGGGAGAACGGGGTTACATGGCACACAGCTATACTGGCATGCTGAACTCAAAAGAGGACTTATAGAAACTTCTTAATGGGTATAGGGTTACTTTTTGGGGTGAGGACAATGTTTTGGAATTACACATTACTAATGTTTGTACAACAGTGAATTATATATTTTTAAATAGTGAATTTATGTTATATGAATTTTACATCAATAAAAAAGAAAGAACACAGAACACAGCAATCAGTATTACAGACATCATCACTTAGCTTATTAAATGTTATGTTGCCAACTGGAATATAATTGATCTTGTGGTTTGTTTTAAATTTTTGACTCATTTATTGTTGCATAAGAGTGATAGCCCTGAGGAATTTATGCCTAGTTTTATGTTTGTTAACATCTCTTACATTAAAACCAAAATAATTTAATTCAATGTTGGGAATTTGTGACATACCATTTGCCCTTTTAAGACAGACTATACAGTAGGAAATTTTGAGAAAATGTTATGAAAGATTCATAAACATGATCCACATCCTTTTTCTCTGAAACTTTAGTAATAAAACAGTTTAACAAAAATGGGAACTTAATACAAATTTTATCTCTTCTTTATAAACTACTCTAAGACCTCTGAAGATTCTTATTTACCCATGTAACATTCCTACTGGCAAAAACTGAATACCACCAACTTGAACATAGCTATTCAACAAATATACAATGCTTTAAAAAAGAGGAACAAAAATACCAAGAATCAGGCACTGAGTAACAGAAATTCAGGTTTCCATGCTGATCCAGGGTACTTCAGTTTCTGTTGATCCTTTACAATTAAAGTTACTAGTAAACAGGTTCTAGTGATTTTATTTTATTTTTTATTTTTTTTTCAATATATGAAATTTATTGTCAAATTGGTTTCCATACAACACCCAGTGCTCATCCCAAAAGGTGCCCTCCTCAATACCCATCACCCACCCTCCCCTCCCTCCCACCCCCCATCAACCCTCAGTTTGTTCTCAGTTTTTAACAGTCTCTTATGCTTTGGCTCTCTCCCACTCTAACCTCTTTTTTTTTTTTTTTCCTTCCCCTCCCCAGGTTCTAGTGATTTTAGCAAGACTCTCAGTAACTAATAAGCTCAAAAAAGGAATACCTTCCCTGCTTTGACCATGGTAGGTTGTCAGGCAGATGGGGACACTGCAGTGACCAGAACAGTGATGGGAACAGAAATGAAACAGCTAAGAGCACTTCAGAATCCTAAGCAACTAGACAAGCACAGTTTGAAAAGTATACTAAGCTCAGCTCCTATGAGGTCAGTCAGCAAAACATCAGATCCAAGTCTTCCCTATTACGCGAATACTAAGATTGAATCTTCTTGGTAGTAGAGAAATCAAAAGTGCTTCTGCCTGAAATATAACAGATCAAGATGTTTTAAAGAGCAAATAAAAAGTTTATGAACTCAAGTGTATTTTGGAAATACATTTAATAAGCCCAAATAAGACTGATTGATTCATTCATTCAACCAATATGAATTTATGTGTGCTTTATGGTGGTAATTTATAATCCACCAATAATTATGTAAATGACACACATTACTGCGAACATTTTCCAGCCATGTTGAAAATTCCAGAAGATATGCAAGTTTGAAATTTTTTGAGCTCTTATTGTGGTAGACATTTAAAAATAACAGTTCAACTTCGGAACTCATAGATTTGATTAGTCAAAGTCTGACTCTGTCTAGAGTGACAGGTTCACAGGTTGATGACAAAGTAAGTTTTTATTTTGCTGATCCTGGTATGTAGTAGCAAGATACTTATGAGTAGCAAGTAGCCTAGCTACTCAACATTTACCTCTCAACTCTTGATTCATCCTCAAAAATCACCCCAAATGAAGCAGATATTATTTCCCCTTTCAAATGAAGAATCAGAAAATTCTGCATATAGAGCAGTTCATGTTTGACATTGGCTCCTAATAGAATTGCACAAATAAGAGAGATTCCAGTTTGGGAAATGACAAGTTAAACAAAGCAAAAAACAGTTTTCAACTGAGAATTTCTAAGGGTCCTTCAGTATGCTAATGTACACCATGAATTTTTAAGAGAGAGGTACAATATGTAGTTTCCCAACTTCTAAGACCAAATGCAATATGTAGTTTCCTTTTGTGCATTGAATAGGTGACAGACCAGGGAGCCATGAAATACAGTACTTAGCAAATGCTGCTACTGTGATCTCACAAAATTTGAAGATTTGTGGAAGTATGGGGATTAGTCTTTTGAGACTATCACAGAATATGTATAGTTTAATCATTACAGTATCACTGGTGAAGACACGCATCACACATAATCATTCTTTATAAGGCAGAAATCTAGTGACCTGGATGTTATGATGGATTGCAGATTCTAAGATTTGAACTGCTTCTGTGAAACAAGAGGACAAAAACCGTTCTGTCAATCGTATCTTCTGGATGTAAAGGGAGGTCATGGTGAAAGAAATAATTACCGGTAACCCCTAAATGACTGCTAATCAGAATCACTTGGGGGTGCTCTTAAAATCAAGATTCTGATTCAGTAGGTTGAAGCAGGGCCCCAGGTGATTCTCCTAGTGGTTGACCTGGAAGACGAACAGTGGAGAGCCTCGTTTGCAAAAGAATAAAATAGAAGGGCAAGATGCCTCCAGCTCCATCTCAGAAGGGAGTCCGGAAACAGTAAATCATGGACCACGACTACAAGAATTCAATGTTTAGTGTATATTGCAGGACTGTACAACTGAAGTAGTTCATTTATGGGTTTGAATTTCTACTCTGTAACTTACTAGCTGTGTGAAATTAGGCAAGTTACATAACCTCTTTGTTATGTATAGATGGATTTCCCCATCTATAAAATTAAACTAATAACATGGACCCAACTGTGTTGTCATGAGGCTTACATGAGCTACTGTATAAACACACATAGCAAAGTGCTTGCTGTGTGAAGAGGGCTCAGTATATACTGCTGTTCCTACTCCTGACCAGTACTCTTCTGGTGAGGAAAGGAAAAGGAAAAGGAAAAGGAAAAGGAAAAGGAAAAGGAAAAGGAAAAGGAAAAGCCCTATGATATTGTTTCAGGGAAAAACACTGCATAAAAATGTTTTGCGAAAGAAGGCCCCAAGGGACAGAATAGATAGTAGCAACTAACAAAAATAAGGAAAGCAGATTTAAGACCCTAGGATTTGCAGAAATTGAACAAAGAAAGACCCTGCCCATACACAGTCCTTACAGGGACTCTGAATGGGCATGAGAGCAGCCACAGATTCAGTTAGGAGGCAGTCCCAATACCTCAGACAACGTTTCACATACAAGAAAACTAGAGCTCTGACAGTGCATTTGCCCAAGGTTACAGCACTACTAAATGGATTAAAATTTAGGAGGGGGCAATTTTAGGAGGGGGCAAATCCAATGCCCCCTCCACTAAACTAGACTGTATGAAAAAATAAATTCCTCTTAAAGTCCTATCTATGAGAAAGAAGCAAAAAGTCAAGCTGTTTAGTGAAAATGAATATACATACCAACAAACACATAATGAGTCTATTTGTATTCAGTGGAAAAGGAAGAGTGTTGGCAAGAGATCCAAACTTGGAGCTTAATACTCAAGTTTTAATTCTAGCTCTTGCTGATTGTGACTTTGGGCAACAAGCTTAATTTCTAACTAGTCTGCTCACCTGGAAGAAGCTTACACCTTGACATAAAAATCAAAAGAAATAATGTATTTGAAGATACTTTGCAAATTAGGTTTAGACTTCTGGTTCCAGCAAAATGCAAACTAGTTAGCTTCCAACCTTCCTGACATAAACATCTAGAGCTGCTATTTAAATAAGGCAAAAATCTTTTTAAATGCATGGGTGTGTAACTAAAGAGCAGCAGAAGAAGCCAACTAGGGCCAAAAACTAAGAGAACTAAAAACCAGAGAAGCAAGCATGCCCTGTGACTGTCCTCGTGCAGATTGGGCAAGCTGGCTTTTGGTCTTGATGATCTAAGGGCTTTTGACATCATGCAAGGACTGGAGATGCTCTGGGCCCGCACTGGGAGGGGAGTTGGAACCAAGTCCCCAGGGATTCTTGATTCATGCTAGAAAATAAAGCAGCTCAAAAAGAAGGAAGAGTAATAATAATGATAGCAAAATATTAGTAAAATCTGCTCACCAGATTGGGAGATAATAAGAAAGCCAGTCTACCTTAATCTGAACTCTGAGTAAAGGAAAAAAAAAATCCAAGAATCTGTAACCAAGGACCGGTGTCACACCATAGTTTAGGAAATCTAGGAAATCGCAAGTCACGAAACTAACATGTAATTAGTTAATTGCCTTTGAGCCAATGATGCTTCTGGGCTAGGTGGAGTAAATGCAAAACTTCTCTAGAAGAGGGCACCTCCAATCCAGACCATGGAGGTTCCCCCCTAAAGTCTTTATTCCAGTTTAGCTCATAATCTAAGGCTGAAAACACACGAAGAAGGCAAGAATCAGCAGACCAACAGAATTTAAACCTCTAAGAAATTCCTGTAAGATAATATGACAGTGATGAGTACAGATGTTAAAGTGATCAAAACCTTGAGAACAAGCCACTGAAAAAAAGAAGAGGCAGATTTGAATAAAGATGGAATAAAACTGTGAAAATAGAAAATATAAGCCAATTAAATCAAAAGCTTCAACAGACAGGTTAAACACCTGAGTAGTCACAGCTGAAGAATGAGTTAGTGAACTAAAAGAGAAATCTGTAGAAACTATACATAAGAGAAAAGAAATAAAGACATGAAATATGAGAGTGGTGAAGACATAACAGGAAACAGAATGAGAAGATCCAACATATGTCTAAAAAGGCTTCCAGAAGGGAAGACAGCAAATGCAAAAGGCAACATTCAGAGAATTTTCCAGAACTGATAAAAACTACAAATCCCCAATTTCAGAAAAATGCAACACGTATCAAACAGATTCATTAAAAATCAACCCACCGGCGCCTGGGTGGCTCATCGGTTAAGCATCCGACTTCGGCTCAGGTCATGATCTCACTGTTCATGAGTTCAAGCACTGCATTGGGCTCTCTGCTGTCAGCACAGAGCCCGCTTCAGATCCTTGGTCTCTCTCTCACTCTGCCCTCCCCTCCCCACCTCTCAAAAATAAACATTAAAAAACAACAACAACAAACCACCTATTTTGTAGCAAAGCATGTAAAACACAGAGAAAATCTTAGAATGACCACACAATTTATTCTTTAAACTGGGACACTTGTCAGAGACAAATGTTAAACCAGATGGGACCCCAAGACAAAAGGAGGGAAACATTGACACCGTTCTAGTCTGTAAGTCCCAGCCGAAATGCATAGTTTTTATTAGAGACACAAGGAGACCAACAGCAGAATTCCTGACAGCAAAAGACAGAAGACAATGAAATAACCTTTTCAATGGGTGAGAACAGCAGTATTGTTTCTCTTTATTTCTACATCGGCTATACAGTCTTTCACAAGTGAGGGCTAAATAAAAACATTTCAGACAAAAATGGACTCAGTTTCTTGTTCAGATTGTTGAAACAAAAACAACGGATGATATGAGAAAGAAGGAAATTCATTCCAGAAGGATAGCACAGAGATGAAAAAAAAAATTCTATGAACATTGTTATCAATTAATTAGAAAATGGTGACAGAATGAGAATTTAGAAAATTACAACTCACCATAAATGACTCAAGAAAGAAAAGCAAATCTGAATAGAGCTACTGAATAGAGCACCTCTAAAACCCATGCTAGATGGTTTTATGGTGAATAGTACCAATCATTTTGGTACTAACACCAATCTTATTCAAACTGTTCCAGAGAAGCAAGGAAAAAAGGGAGGCAGGGAAGGAGGGAAAGAAAAACAGGCAACCTCCTCATCGGAATCTGAGGCTAGTATAATCTTGATACGAAAAAAAGACAAAGGGAGAGCATACAACGACAAAGGAAAATTATAGGCCCATTTTCATTTATGAACAGTTACAAAAACCCTAAGTAAAATATTAGTAACCCAAATCCAGTATGATAAATTTGACAAGCTGATCCTAAAATTCACATGGAAGAGAA